>NC_134239.1:84310510-84935510 GCF_965152275.1 Natator depressus
ATGGCTCCGGGGAGTTAGTTAAAAAGTTAGTGTCAGGCTCTACATCTCAAAGCTCCTTATGCTCCTTAAAAGCTAAAAGAATTTTAACTAGATTTTCTGTATCTTAATAACATGAAATAATGTTTTTGAAGACTGCTGTTCATTGCATCATAATCTCTTTAACTGTGTTAAGACTCTAAGATATTTTTAAAATAACAGTGTGTAATTTTTGGGGGGAAAGGATGTCAATATGTGATTATTATGAAAATGAAGAGGCTAGTAGGTATGGAATTTTTCAGAATCCTTGATGTGTTCAGCATAGCATTACTAAATGACTGAAATCTAAATAACATTTGGCATTATAATAGAAAGAAATAAGTGACTAAACTAGCCTAAGAAACAGTGATACTACACCATAATAAGAAATGTGTTTCTTCAAGCAGCCAATTCTTTGGTTGTCTTGTCTTAAATCAGCCTGAGGATAATGAAAAGATTTTTTTTTTAAATGTTCACTGAATACGAAAGGAAAAAAATATGTAGGCATGAAAACAGTAAAAATAATAATAATAGTAAAGATTGCCCATTTTAAGGTTGATTTGAATGTATTGATGTAGAACCTATCCAGCAGCCTCCCATGATACTATGAGAAAGGAACCTCTGGCCCATGCTGTTTGAATGGTTAATTTACTTTTTACACTTGTGTCTTTTTTCATTACTTTTAATGGTTCTGCAGGCTTGGGATTATGAATGCTATACTCTCCTTTTAATAAATTCAATGTAGCTACTGTTAAGTGTTCAGTAAATGGAAAACCAGCTGTTTTCAAAGAATCCTAAAGGATCTGCAAAAAAGAAAAAAATCTGTTTTTACAGGAAAAATAGTGATATTTCTAAGGAACTATAATAATGATGATTTATTTCTTCTTGGTAAAGCAACATTTCCCCTTTTTGTTTCTAATATCATCTTATATTTCCTACCAATCAGTTACTAACTCTAAGACCATGTCAGAAATAACATATCCCAGCTGTGCTTTAGAGCGAATTGAGCCAGGACAAGGGGTCCTTGGAGCTTGCTGAATGGGTGAGAGCTCTTAGAGGAAGAAATCAATACTACAGCAGGATTTAGACAATTTAGCAAAATGTATCAGACAGTACTTTGGGTGAAGAATAACAACAACAGCAAGTTAACCCCATGGAGTTTCTGAAGTACAGTCTATAGTACTTCACTTAAACTTCCATCTGAAAATCAGAACATTATTATAGAAGGTGCCTAAAAGCAGCCAATGTGGTTAAGGTTGCAAAAGTGTTTCCATTATAATACCTGTTTTCCCATGTTGATAATTTGCTTTTTAAAAAAACAAAAACAAAAACCACCTTTAGGCTGACATTTTCCATTCCTGTTTTTTGCTCAAGGGTGATTTATTTGGGATAGTTGTATGAAATGGTCTTCGTATGTTTCTGAGTTATGAGTGATTAGGGAAAAATGCAACTTTCCCATTGTAAAAAAGAGAAAACACACTTATTTGAATGGGGCACAACAAACTTGCTGAAGCATGACACTTGGACCTTGGTATGTAGAGAGTCCCCATTGAGAACTAGTATCTTTCCTTGGCTTGAATGGAAAAATTGTACGATTGAACAATCACTTTTGATCACATCCAATAGGCATCAGCTAATATTTTAGCAGTTTTTTATTGACTCTTATGCATGGTGTTATGCATTTCCCCCTTCCTGGCCTGATGCAGGAGACCATCAGACGCGGGGTCTGCTGCTCTTATGCAACTGCTGGATTAATTTGTGTAATAAGGAAGATTGTAACTTCTCACTGACCCACTTTCAACAAATCCTCTGTAGACGGCATCAGGAAAAGGAGAAAATATCAGGCAGAATCAAGGAATGATATGATTTTAGAGTCTTGCTTTGAGGCTTTCTGTAATCTACTAACTCTAGGTTTTCACTTAAATACAATCTCTTTTTCCATTGAAATGATACAGCTATAGCAATATCCAGCCGCATGGCAGACAGCTCTTGCCAGCCAAAGTGGCAAGTGTGAGATCTTACTCCTCACTAGCGAGTTCATTTCAGTAGGTGGTAAACTTCTAAGCCTAAGTAGAACTATTTAAATGCTAACAGTGTCACACAAAGCAATTTGGTTTTAAAAAAAATACATTAACACCTCAGTGAGTTCCCTTGCAATGCTGCCCTCAGACAAACTGAATGGACATCTCTGTTAAAATTTCAAAACCCTCCTCCCTTACAGTTAAGGTCTGAGACCTCGAAATATAGATCTTTGACACCATCAGAGGTTCTCCAGCAAAGCCAGGGAAGTAAAGACTTGATATGCTTGATATTTCTAGGATTAAAAACAAGAAGATTAAAAGTGGGGGAAATTGTTTAGGACTTTTTTGAATTATGAAGAAGCATAAAAGGGCACAAGCCTTTGTTTTTTGACTCCTTTGGCATTTTTAATATATTCCTGTTCATGGCATGAAACAAACTAATTCACAGCGTGGCTAAGTTAAACTTGTTGTTGAAACCTTAATGTTTGCATTTCCTGACTTTTTTTTATAGTTTAATCAACCAGTCTTAGTGTTTCACTGACAGTTTTTTGTATTTAATGGAATTTAGGCCATAGGCCATATCCTACACCTCTGTAGTAAAAGCCATGGGAGAAGAAGGGATAGATAGCCCAAGAACTCTGAGACATTCATCTCTCTGAGTTTTTATGGAATGCTACCCTCAGAGGGGGAGGCAGGGGGACATGACCTCCAAACCATGCCTTGTGGAAAGAAAAGGTGTAACCCCAACATGGATTAGTTCCACTATAGTTATAGCTGCCTCCCATGGCAGTAGGACTTCCTAAGAAGCATTGCCATGACAGCTTCATTATTTCCAGGCTCAGAGGTAAGAACACCAGAGGAATCCATTGCTCTTCTTTCCCTGTCCTTTCTCAATATGGAGAGCTTCAACCCAAAGCTCTGGGGCTTAGGTATGTATTCTTGCTTGCAGTTCTGTAGCTACACTGCTATTTTTATTACGCTAGCTCGATCAGAGTTAGTGTGGATATGTCTACCTAAACTGGAAATTACACCTTCCAGCTCCAGTACAGACATATCTTAAGACTTACAACCACACATAACTTACACCCCACCTTGGCCCAATATGCTTAACAGATTGGAAGTGAGGTGGGCTACTTTAACTTTTTCATCTTTTGCATCCTCTTGTTAGTTGCTTTTCCTGTTGCACCCTTCTCCTCCAGTTCCTCAGTGCCTGATTCTCCTCTCACAATGGCTGTACACCAGTCTCATGCCATTGACTTCAGTGGCATTACTCCTGATTTACATCAGGGTGAGAGAAGAATTTAAACTCATACAACGTTCAGAATGTAGAATGTATTTAAACTCAGTAGGCCAAATTCAGGGGTGATGTGTCAGGGGAAAAGAGTGCAAGTTCCACCTTGGTAAGTGCATACAAGTCTGAGGCCCTTTCAGCACGTCTGTTATGTTGACACAGACTCCTTCATGGTCAGTTTCTGATATCAGTTACACCAGTATAAATTTAGAATAACTCCATTGACTTCAGTTGAATTACTAGAGTCTTACACTGGTGTAAACAAGGTCAGAATCTGGCCCCAGTTGAGTCTGAGAGACATATCCTGGTCTTTTGCACCACTCTGATGGCATAAAGGGACCACAGCACTTCCCTATCAAGAATGTCAAGTGGGATGGAATCCCTGGAGGGAATAGGCCTGGCATAGTTGGCCCTTTACCACCTAGGCTCATAGCCCCTGATGTAAGGGGCATGGCTGGGGAAGGGTGCGTGCCAGTGTCGCTATGCTTTTGCAGATCCCTACTTGACATAACAGTTATTAGTTGTCATGAACAATACCTAGCCAGCCACAGAATTGAGGGAGCATAAAAGTGGCCTAAAGATACTTTCGCCCTCTGGTTCTCCACTTAATGCAGTTCAGCTGTAGGGGAAAAGCCAGAGTCTAAGAGAATCTACAAGTTAGTGTAAATTACTTGCCAAGGAGATGAAAGTAGGTATAAATTACACCAGCGTAGACTCCCTTAGAATTACCAGTTAATTTGGCCCTAAGTATTTTTCTTGATTGAATTGATTTTTATTCTCATACTACGCTTACTTTGTACAGAAAATTCTGTCAAAAACTCTCTAGCACTAAATGGCAAAAATTGAACCATATATTTATTCCCTTTCTGCAAACATCATTCCCTTGTAAGGAGTTGATTTGAAGGTACTCTAATATGTGTTGTGATGCCTATTCAAATCTGTAAACATGATGACAATAAGGAATGTCAAAAAAATGTTGAAGACCTGTTTGGTAATTTATTTCAAAAACAGCATGAATGTGAAATTCTTGTTCTTTGACAGGTGAATTATTTACTGCCCAGTGTAGTTTTTCTGAAATAGCTGAAGTTTTCTGTCAATGAGATGAATTTAGAAGTCAGGCAAGGGAAAACCATCTTACTAACCCTGCATCCAACCCCATTCCCTAGGCAGTCTGACTGTATCTACAGCACTTTCTGCTGTACTGCAAATGTCAAACAGAAGGTATAATGGATTTAATATTAGTGCAGGCCAAGGTGTTGAGGGAGCTGTTAATAATGTCACTCCAGTTATTGATCTGAAGCCTTTAGAAATCAAAGAAAAGTGAGAGATCCCCAGTTGGGGAAGGGCACAACAGTGACTGGTTTTTATTGCCGGTATATTTCTACATATATACTACTGTCTTTCTGGAATTATGTGATCACCGTTAATCTTGAGAGATCTTTGGAATCATCATGTGATAAGATAATATCAGAGTGACTTGCATGCATGCTAACACTAAAAGTCATGGCATGCTCGTATTCTAGCAGAGGGCCAGCTTTATAAAAAAGTAAGTATAAACATGATGGCAACAACATTAATACAAATATTCAGATGGTGAAAAATTGCATTTGCTCTGAGGCTGTTACTGATGATGTTTGGTTGGTAGAATTTAACTCTTCCTAGAAATACTCTAGTTTCATTAGTCTCTCTACCTGGAATCTGTATGCCAAATGTCATTATGGGTCAAGTTTAGCCCTGATAGAAACAGGTATAACACAGTTACATCTGCTTACTTCAGGGTTGAATTCGTCCCCAAGATTAGATTGCTGCATTAGATTCTTTTTTTGTATTTAAACCTAAAGGATTAAAATGTAGTGCCGGGTTTAAAATAGAAATTGGTTCCTGTACTTACAATTAGTGCACCTTCTTTTCTCCCCCAGTCCAATTTTTCAATCTGAAGGGCAGTTTATAGGCTAGGAAACCCCTGCTTTCCATAGTCCTTAACTAATAAATGAAATTAAAATGTGTAATTTATGTTGACTGTCTATCAAACTGTAAACACACATATTCCTTTCCATATTTATACAATGTAAGCAAAGATAAATCCATCAGACAACTCACAACAGCTATCTCTGATGGATTGAATATGAAATTTGTCTCTACCACAGCTACAACATAAAACAAATACAGTATATAGCAGCATAAGCTATTCTCAGTTCCAATAATATTTGTGTGGGGTTACAGTGTATACATACACATATAGTAAATACACACATTAACTATGGATATACCTATCTTAATAATACTTATTCTCTCCAAGTGAAAAGGAGTTATAAACTGGTTCCAAGAGCGCATGTATAGGAGAAAGTCTTCCATTGGTTTAAAGCACACGCAGTTACCTTTGATTTTGATTGATCACACGAACATATCCAGAGACAGAACTCATCTTAGGGTCAAATTCTGTTACCCCTTCCATGAGTCCACAACAGAACAGCTGGGAGGTGCTGAACAGCACAGCTCTGTGCATGCTCCTTTCTGGGAAGAGCAGGGTAGGCCTGGAGGAGCAGTGACTATGGGTCATCTGTTCAACTACTCTTCTCCCCCAGGTGGAGAGAGAGGCCAAAGAGCCACTAGGCTGGAGTACTGAAGCAGAGCATGGTGCGGTGAGAGGAATGACTCCTTTGTCTCCACTGAGTTCCCCTGCATCCGCTGCTTGAGCTGGGTGCTGGGGGCAGGGTTTTAGCCTTAATAATTATATATCTCTAATTGTGCTAGTACAGTGTGTTCCTAATAGAATTAGAGGATCATAAAAATTAGGACTTACCTGATCTTCCTGGACATTCCCCTTGTTATGTGGGCTTGTTCCCTATTGTATATTATCTAGTTTGTTCAGTATAGTTTTAGACATCCCATTTGTGGCTCTGCCACTTATTTGGGAAGATAATTCCGCAATATAAGTTGCATCTAATAATCAACCTATGTTTTTCTTTTTCTTAATGTTACATGCTCCCCTCAAAAAATTCCTCTCAGTCCTTAGTATATAGTGCATCCCCACTGAATTTTGTAGGTAGTTACATGCCACCATGTTCATTTTAAATTTTCTTCATAAACCTTTTATGTCTGCATTTCCCACAATTTCTTTTGTTGCTCTTCTCTAAATAAAGTCCTTCCACTTTGACTATTGCTTTCTGGTGCTGATGTTTATCTCTGAAGGCAATATTTAAGCTTTGTATAAAGAGAGAATCTTTCCCACTCTCTGATGTGATGGTTCTGTGTGTGTATAGTCCAAAATCACCTTGGGTTTTTTTCTCCTGCCATATTGTGTTGCAAACTCACATCCAGTCTGCTGGCTACTATCACCCCCTAGATATCTTTTAGCTTTACTGCTTTCCAGGTTTTTTCCCCTATATCTTCCTATTCCTGCTGTGTAATATCTTGTAATTTTCCAAGTTCAATTCCATTTTATTATTTCTTGTCTATATATTCTAACTTTTGTAAATTTCTCCTATTGTAATTTAATTTTAAAATCTGTTTGATGTAGCTGATGGAAGACTACTGCTGAAATTTTAAAGAACATTTTTGTAATAGATAATAAAAATATATTTTCATTTCACAATCTTTCTTACATTGTTGAAAAAGGTGAGTATGGTGCTAAATATAAACCAATTTGTCTAATCAAAGTTGATGGCCTCTTTTAGTGAAATATTGTGTCACAAAAGCAGTCTTTACATGTATTTACTCCTATTAAGTCTGAAGTAATAAAGATAGAAAATTATTACATTTTTTAAAACCCACTTATCAGGTGGTTCTTCTGTTTCTCGGTAACATATGATTTTACTCCACCATATCTAATCCCTGATCTGTCATGATAATATTGCTCCTATGTAAAGCTCTCTATTTCCAGTTGTCAGTGCTTTCCCAAGCAGTTTGTCTCATTTAATCCTTGTTTTTTAATTATACATAGTAAGTGACAACTATGGATAACTGGCCCAATTTACCATTCACCTCCACCTTGTGCAGTCATTTACATTAGTGCAAAGTAGATGTAAAACACTGTCTTTCCAATTTGTTACATTTTACAACCACTTTTCACTCATGTAAATAGTTCCACCAGGTGCAGGCCCATGATGAATTAATTCGAATGCTTGTTTTCCATGAGTCTCCCGTACCGCTGAGTCCTGAAGAGTCTACACACATGCACACACTCTAGCAGTGTTTTACAATTTAGTTATCATATCTCCAGGCCTACCAGGGCAACTACTGTCCATCTTTCTGCTCTGTGTTTGTACAGTGCCTAGCACATTGAGGTCCTGGTTCATGACTGAGGCTGCTAAGTGCTACTGCAATATAAATAATAATAATATCAATCTACACTGGTGGCTCTGATGAGACTTAGGGCAGGTCTACACTACTGCTTAAGTCAATCTGACTTGTGTCGCTATGGGATGTGAAAAAGCCTTCCGCCACCCCCACCCCCCCCACCTCCAGAGCGACACAAGTTACAGCGACCTAAGCGCTGTCCACACCAGTGCTATGTCGGTGGGAGATACTCTCCCACCAACATAGCTTCCATCTCTCATGGAGGTGTAGTAATTATGCCAACAGGAGAGCACTCACCTGTCAGCATAGAGCATCTTCACCAGACATGCTACAGCGGTGCAGCTGCATCGATGCAGCTGTGCCGATGTAGCGCTTCTAGTGTAGACGTGCCCTTACTTTGCAGACACTCAATGCTACCACGCCTTAATCAGGTGGCGGGATTGCTACTGAGCAGCGAGAATCCACTCCCTCTCCGGGATGAGTAGATAACAGCATAATGTGAGAATGTAGCAGGATAGAAACAGGAGTATTAATGCAGCCCATCATATGTGTTTAAGACTGAAAAATTATTTCATTAACTATAACTTACAAAAGTACTTTACACTGAACTGTTGTGTAGAATGTTGAATTAAAATTCATAGTTGTGCTATAATCAGCATCACAGAGCGTTCTTATTTAAAGTGAATTTTCTGCTGATGAAAGGTGCCAGATGGGGACAGCCCTGGGGACTGAAATTGTTTATTTATCAATGGAACATGTACAACATGGGCAGTAGCAGTGCAGACTTCCCCATGCTGCCTTACCACTGTTCCTTAGCCTTGACCTAGACTCGAGTGATGACAACTTGGGGTGAGAAAGTTGTTCAGTTTTACTGCCCGCCTAAACTCTGGCCACTCTCTCTTGCAACTGTCAACAAGCACGTGAATCAATGCCCACTGTGATTATGGTTTTTGGTGATATGGATACTTGTTCTTAAAGAGCAAGCCTGAGATCACCAGGCCACCAAATGATCTCTCAACTTTCAGTAACTCCTAACCTGGACTAGATTTTAATCAGTGACTTAGATATGAAAGGTTTAGTATCCTGTTACCTTTCCCCTGAGATATTTAGTCTCCCTGTGATAGGAAATCCTGTCATTCCAAGTACAATAGCACCATTTACTGTGCCATTTAAAAAAAATGCAATCACCAGTCTTTTGTAAGAATGTTTCTAAAGCGGTGAGACACTTTTCCCCAAGCCAGAAACAAGGGTCGGTAAGAGACATTTGAAAAGGAGACACATAGAGCAAAAATAATATTCCAAACATTTACCAAATGTACTTAAACATAATATACTGCATACATATATTTAATAAGTCTGCATAGTTTATAATTCTATTTAAAAATAATTAATTTTAGCTTAAGGTTTGTATTAAAAAGGGTTGATAAAACCGATGAATTTTTCAGCTTGTTTTCAAGTGTCATAAATAAATGACTTCAATGTCCCACAAGACAAATGTTCTTTAATCATCTAATGCATTCATTTATCCTAAGCCTTAACTTTAGTCCTAAATTAAGTCTGTTGCAAAAACATAACTTCATCTAAAAACACCCATCAATCCTACGTTATTCTGATAAGCACATTTAAAAAATAGACACAGTCAGACAGTTGTCAATCTGGTTGAAGTTCTGTCCCATTTAAAAGTTGTTCACTAAGAGGCATGTTTCGTGCACATACTACTAATTGCCCATTTCACTATACAATTCTGGGTTTTTAGATTTCTAGTGGAATTATTTTCCCCATTTACTTTGGCTCACTAAGATCAAAATGCACATCAAGCAAATCATAATCCTCAATTTGGAGCCAATTATTTTTATTTTAATATTTTAAAAAAAATATTAAAATCTATTATGCTTAAATTTGCATTAAAGTTTAAGTATACGTTTAGCAAAGCCTGTGTCATATCTTCATGCTAATTTTTTTCATCATTGCCTTCATAACCTGTTCAGGAATCAAACATTTTTGTGGTTATACATGAGCTAGGAAGCACCAAACAAAAAGTTTGTAATATCTAAACATACACAGTACACACAAAGCAAGATACTTTGCTAACACAGCCACTTACTGCAGTGTAGAACAAGTAAAAGGAGCGTGAGAGGTTTATGAGAGACTTTTTATAGCGCCTATCCACCATAATTCAGAATTAATGCAGACTTTCTTCACTTTAAACAATACTTTGTAAGAGCCAGGGCTAAGACAGTATTCACATTTTTTTCCCACTGGCCTCTTTGGAGCTGCAGAAAAACTACTATTGACTTATTTGGGATTTTTTTCTCACTAGGGCTTTAAAATTCTAAAGAACAGATAAGAGCAAACAGCAAATAACTGGATTTAGAATAAACTCAGAAATTATCACTAACGCCCTTCCTCTGCCACAATTTGTCAAATCTGCTGATAGGAAACAAATTCTATTCATAAAGATTTTATTTTTGGGGGCCCTCTTGTGATTTGGTAGCAATTCAATTATAGTTTTGTGAGATAGTGAGCCCGGAGAGGGAATCCAGACTGACAAGAAATATGACAGGACAGTTACAGAGTGTTTATGCAATTAAACTTTCACTGACAATACCTGTGGAATGATGAATGCGTGGGCGGAGGTATGTGTGCACAAGCAATGCCCCGCAAGTATTGCACATTTTTCATTATTATACAACTGTTCAGATCTTTCAAAAATAGCCTGAAGTGAGGTGGAAAAGAGAGTGCTGTTCTGCAGCATGTTAACCAAATGCTTTTTTTTTTTTGAATGGGTCTTGATGTGCTAGGTGATAAAAGAACATCTATTTTAGAGAAATGTTTCGAGAAGATTAAGATTTACTCTGAGTTTGACACATATTAATTTTGGATCCTTAAAAAGGTTTTATTCTTTTTCTACCTGCAACTTTATATCATTTCCAAACTGATAGAATATTGCATAATTAAACTGCAAGGTTATTCATTTTATGTATACAGGAGCAAAGGGCACTATAAAAGTAGGATTTTACTGATTGTAGATTAAGAAAGAAAGGAGAAATTTAAAAGACTTTTGTAGAGAACCACAAAAGCTTACAGACTAGATTAATATGGTTGGTCGTAGTCTGTATTATAGTGTGTCTTCCAAGGATGTATAAAATCCGAAGGCTTATTTCAAAGGTTCTAAAATATTATGCTGAGTTTTCTAGGTTCTTGCAGTAGCTATTTGCACTTTTCATGTGAAATTGCTAGTTTGTAGTTTGTTTTTGATTTTTAAAACTTACTTTTAAAGTAGGTTGACCTGGGCTGCTCTCTTTCTTGAAAGCCTAAGTAGAGCACTAAGTTAATTCAAGCAAAATTCATCTTTTTCAAAAACAGCTCTACACTAAAGAAAAAGGAACAACTGTAATGTAAATTCTTGCACACAGGGCAAATATAGTGATAGCTAGTGGCTTTGGGTTTATATAGACATTATTTTAAATAGCATAATTGACAAAAGAAATCCAAAATGAGTAAGTTCAATGGTAGATTTGTATACAGTGAACATTTGGGGCAGTATCCTGAATCGTGCCCAGGACTTGAAACTGTCATTGACTTCGTAGAGCAGTGGCTCTCAACCTTTCCAGACTACTGTACCCCTTTCAGGAGTCTGATTTGTCTTGCGTACCTCAAGTTTCACCTCACTTAAAAACTACTTGCTCAGGATTTGACTTCTTATTACTTGAATATAAGTCACTAACAATGAGTAAAAGCTGCTTCATATTCATTCATGCTTACCAAGTCTTCTTAAAATTGAAATCCATTTAAAATAATGAACATCTGAACTAAAAGGTTGCTTCTAGCAGTAAACTCTTCTGCTGTTTTGTGATTTCAGTGGATATATATTTATGCTAGATGGTAAACAGAAACATGAAATTTCATCAGTCACCTTTTTTTGTATTCCGACAATTATCTTGTGGAGAAAAGATCCTGAAGTTTAACCCCTTCCTTCAGGAGACACTTGTCCTTATATTGCAAAGTCCCATAGTAAGAACCAGTGAGGACCACTTTCACCTTAGCCCTTATAGGTGTCTGACTTATAAACAGGCTTCTGTGTTATTTTCAAAGGCATGATATTGTTAACCAGGCTTTCATGCAGAAGATACAATATCAGGGCTTAAGGTAGTCAGCCTTAGAACCAAAGCTAATATTAAAAAAAATCAGTTTTTTCCAAGATGCAATTTCTAATACCCATGAAAATAGATAGCAAAATAAATAAATAAATCCTGTTTTCACATTACTGAGGTGTTTAAATTACATGGTGGGGTTCCTTTATTTTCAAAAACCAAACCTAATCCTGTTAATTCAGAGTGAATAACAAACAGGACTAAGACTTTTTCCCAAGTTGTTACATTTATTCAACCTGCTTGTGTTTTGTTCTTCATCATAATTATTTCCAAGTCAAATCTACGCTGATTTCCTTGCGGACCCGCGTACCTCTGACTAACTTAAAGAATTGAGCTGGGATAATTCACACTATTCCTCGGGGGTCATGTTCTCTGTTTTTTTTCAAGGACATTTTTATTACAAAGCTGATGAAATTTGCATATTAATTCATTTCTTTCAATTTTTTAAGATTAAATGTTGTCAACATGTATCAGTGCAAGGCTCTGACAGTGCTGATGAAATGGGTCAGTCAAGCTTGAACATTTAGAGTAATGCAGCCATCTGCAACCCCCAAGCCCCTTGTGTAGTTTAGTGCTACCATTGCAACTTGATTAAAAAAAAAAGTTTTATTCAATGCAGGATATTAAAACATTATCTGTGAAATGATATGTGTTACTCTTGCCATTTACAGGGAAAGTATATTTGACAGCAAAATGGATCTAAGGATCTCCTTGCTGACTTAGAGTTAGTGCTTTGTCAGTCTTAATTAAACTCCGATAGGCAAAGTTAAAAATAAAAAGTTTCTTTCAGTACCAGCATTTGGAAGCTATTAAACAGGGCTTAATGTTCCCCCCCACGCCCCCAGGCTGTATTTTTACTGTTTGAAAAGCAGCGTTATTTACAGGAAGGAATTGCCTAAATCCTTATTTCTCAGGGGCCTTAGAAAGCAGTAGAATTCCTCTGAAAACGTCTAGGCTTAATAGAATCATAGAAATTAGAAATGGAAAAGACCTATTAGGTCAGCTTATCCATCCCCCTGTTAGTGCAGCATAGTTCCCTACAGTATTACTATATTACAGTTAATAATCATGGGTTTTGATCTACTATTTCTGTACCTCTTATGAAACTGTGTGCAACACAGTTGGGGTTGTGCTCTGGTTATAGTCATTTTCATCTCCATCAATGTAACTCTCTAATGTTTTTCAAATGCAATGTATTTAGAGATTCAGCAATATCTTCACTTTTCTTTAAATTCATGTACATTTCACTCATTTAGGTCCAGATTCAACCACACTCACTGATGAATAGATTCATAGATTCCAAAGCCAGAACGGACCATTGTGATCGTCTAGTCTGACCTCCTGTATAACATAGGCCATAAAATTTCTTCGAAATAATTGCTAGAGCAACATATCTTTTAGAAAAACATCCAATATTGATTTTAAAATGGTCAGTGTTGGAGAATCCACTATGACTCTGGTTCCAATGGCTAATTACTCTTACTGTTAAAAATGTATGCCTTCCAGTCTGAATTTGTCTAGCTTCACCTTCCAGCCATTGGATCGTGTTATACCTTTCTCTGCTAGTTTGAAGAGGCCATTGTGAAATATTTGTTTCCCACATAGATACTTCTGGACTGTAATCAAGTCACCCCTTAACCTTCTCTTTGTTAAACTAAATAGATTGAGCTCCTTCAATCTATCACTATTATGCATGTTTTCTAATCTTTACCCATTCTCATGGCTCTTCTCTGAACCCTCTCCAATTTATCAACATGCATCTTGAATTGTGGGCACCAGAACTGGACACAGTATTCCAGCAGTGGTCACACCAGTGCCAAATATAGAGGTAAAATAACCTCTCTACTCTTACGCAAGATTCCTATGTTTATGTATCCCTGGATTGCATTAGCTCTTTTGGCCATAGGATCATATTCGGAGCTCATGTTCAGCTGATTATCCCCCACAACCTCCAAATCTTTTTCACAGTCATTGATTCTGAGGATAGAATCCCCCATCATATAAGTATAGCCTGGCATTCTTTGTTCCTACATGTAAACATTTACATTTAGCCATATTAAAATACATATTGTTTTCTTGCTCCCAGTTTACCACACAATCCAGATTGCTCTGAATCAGTGACCTGTTATCGTCATTATTTACCATTCCCCCAATTTTTGTGTCATCTGCAAACTTTATCAGGGATGATTTTATGTTTTCTTCCAGGTAATTGATAAAAATGTTAAATAGTGTAGGGCCAAGAACCAATCCCTGAGTGTCCTCCCTTGAAACAGACCTGCTCAATAATGATTCCCTGTTTACAGTCCTATTTTGAGACCTATCAGTAAGCCAGTTTTTAATCCATTTAATGTATGCCATGTTAATTTTATATTATTCTAGTTTTTTAGTCAAAATGTCATGAGTACCAAGTCAAACGCCTTACAGAAGTCTAAGCCTATTACATCAACACTATTATCTTTATCACCAACATTGTAGTCTCATCAACAAAAGATACCAAGTTAGTTTGACAGAATCTGTTTTCCATAAATCCATGTTGATTTGCATTAAGTATGTTATATTCCTTTAATTTCTTATGAATCAAGTCCCGTATCAGCTGCTTCATTATTTTGCTCAGAATCAATATCAAGCTGTAATTAGCCTGGTCCTCCCATTTACCCTTTTTAAAAATTAGCACAACATTAGCTTTCTTCCAATCTTCTAGAACTTCCCCAGTACTCCAAGACTTATTGAAAATCAACATTAACAGTCCAGTGAGCACCTCAGACAGCTCTTTTAAAGCTCTTAGATGCGAGTTGTCCTGACCTGCAGACTTTGAAGTGTCTAACTTTAGTAATTTCTGTTTAATAGCAGACATACTAGCAGAATGGAAAGAGTATTATCATTGCCATATGATGAGACTATATCATATGTTTTTCCCTAAATACAAAACAGAAATATTTATTGAACACTTCTGCCTTTTCTGCATTATTATTGATAATTCTACCATTTTCATCTAATAATGGACCAATACAATTGTCAGGATTCTTTTGGTTCCTAACATATTTTAAAAACTCCTTATTTTCCTTAACTCTGGTGGCCATAGAGTTCTCATTGTGTCCCTTTCCTTCCCTTATCAAGTTCCTACAATGCCTAACTTCTGATTTATAATCATTACTATCAACTTCCCCTTTCTTCCATTTGTTACATATATTTATAGCTGCCTTCACTTCTCCTCTAAAGCAGGTCAGTTTTTTAACCAATACTTCCATCTTCCTGGATTGTGGCTTTTTAGGCATCTAGTAAGGTGTTCTTAAATTATTCTGAGTTTTTATTCACATTTTTCTGATTACATTCTTCCTCCCAGCTGATTTGGCTCATAATTGTTTTCAACTTTGTGAAATTGGCCCTATTAAAGCACCAAGTGTGTGTGTGTGTGGGGGGGGGGTATTATTTGTCTGGACTTTATTCTGCTTGCACATTATAAATATGATCAAGTCATGATCACTTGTACTTAAGCTACCATTAACTTTTAGTTCTGTAACCAGTTTCTCTTTATTTGTTAAAACAAGGTCTAATAAAGCATTTCCCTGTTTATGGCTGGATTACATTTTTGAGTTAGGAAATTGTTATCTATAATGTTTAGAAATTCCAAGGATGTTTTAGTACTGGCAGCTGAGATCCTCCAAACTGAAATCCCTCATAACCACACAGGTTTTTCCCTACATATTACATGGATGTATAGGAAGGCTGTAGTGTGATTTGGCGGTCTCTAGCAGACACCAATTAGTACCTCATCTTGTGCTTTATCTATTAGGGTGTTTGGTCCATAAGCACTGAAGCCATTTTTGACCAAGAGTACCACTCCCCCTCCCTTTTTGTCCACTTGATTCTTCCTGGATTTTAACCATTGATTTTAACATTCCAGTTGTGCAAATCATCCCACCAGGTTTCATTAATACCAGCTAAATCGAGTTTATGCTTATAAATGAGCAAGTCCTATTCCTCTTGTTTGTTACCTCCTCCCCTCTATTCTAGCCAGCTTGTCCCCAGGGAGATTGGTTGCCCTTCCACTGAAGTGTAGGCCATGCAAACTATACAGTCTCCTTTCCTGTAGAAGGTGGACCAGTGTTCCACAGAATTCTTCACTCTATACTACTTACCTAGCAAATGGGCCACTTTCAGAATCTTCTTCCTTTGCTCCTGGGACAGGAAGGATCTCAGAGAAGAAACTCAACAAGTAATCCCATTCATTTCAATGCATATATCTACACTGCAAATAGACACCTACAGCTGACTGAGGCTAAGGGGCTGTTTAAATACAGTGTAGAATTCCGGGCTCAGAGTGGAGTCTGGGCTCTAGAACCCTGATAGGTGGGAGGGTCCCAGAGCTCAGGATGCAGCCTGAGCCCAGAAATCTGCACTGAATGTAAACAGACCTGCAGCCCAAGCCCTCCACAAGCCCAAGTCAGGTGACAGGGGCTAGCCACAGGTTTTTTAATTGTAGTGTATATAAACCCCATGAGATCGATATACAGTGGACCAGATCTTCAACTGATGTAAATCAGCATAGCTCCATTGACCTTAAAGTTGCTATTCAGCTATTATATTTCTAGGTTGTCATCTTGGGTGGTTTTATGTTGTAGTAGCCTAATATATTTCAAAATTCAAGTTTATTTCAGTGAATGCAAGAGTGTATCAATCACATTAAAGAATGTGACTGATATTCTAGGGAAATTATGTTTACAGTATTTACAATCTGCATGTTTTGCATTTTGGGTAGTGAGAAAGATTTAGAAAATATAATTGGCTAGAGAATCAGTTATCCTTGTTTTTTTAAACAAGTCTGGACTGGTTTTATCTTGATTTTAAATCAAACAAACAAAAGTTATATTGCATTGAAAAATCAAAATCAAGCTTCACACTGTAGAGTTTGAAAATGTCAGATATGAAATATTTAAACTGTAGAACACAGTCTTTGACTTTGGTTATAAAACTTTAATTTTGTGAGTTGCGAGCACTCCAATTGTTCGATATTTTTAATTCTACAAATCCATGTTTATTAACTTTCAGGGTTTAAATAGTATTACCGAGTCTATTGAAACTAAATTATACTGACTTGTCAGAACTACACTGTTACAATAATTTGTTTTCTATTTCTACATTAGAGATAAAGACAACAGAAAAAGCAAATAAAAAGGAATTGATTACCACAACTATCTGTTTCCACACTTGTAAAAATCACCTAAAAAATGTTGTTACATATTCGTACATTCACCAAAAAGACAGTTTATGTTGCCCAGTCCTGTTGTTTTAGAATGGTTATAAAAGAGATTGACAACCCCAAATTCAGAAGCTATAGGGAAGAACTTGAAATTCTGTTGAATCAAATCATTGATATTTTTATGATTGTCACCTGTAAAAGCGTTATGTTCTCTCACTCACCCTATTAGTTGTCCTGAATATTTTATAGTAGTTGTTCTTTTTAGACCGAATCCTGGTCTTGTTGAAGTTGATGAGCCAAATCCTTCAGTAACCAATGGTAAAACTCTCCTTGAGTTCCACAGTACTGGAGTTGTAGCAGTATTGTACATAATGTCACAGCAGAGCCTTTGTGGTGAATTGTATCCTTAATGTCATGACCTATAGTTGCTTAAATAACCTTGCTAAATTTCTCACCCTTTTATGATTCTCTTCCCTACAAGGATCGTAGCTTCTGTGGTACCTGTTCTCAGCACTTGTTATGTCAGATACTTACCCGAGCAAATGAGGAGATGAACTCATAGCAACTAAGAAAAGGAGTACTTGTGGCACCTTAGAGACTAACCAATTTATTTGAGCATAAGCTTTCGTGAGCTACAGCTCACTTCATCGGATGCATACTGTGGAAAGTGTAGAAGATCTTTTTATATACACACAAAGCATGAAAAGATACCCCCCCACCCCACTCTCTGTAGATAATTCAGCAAAACTCTTTTTGGTGTCTTTGGAGTTTTAAGCAGTGTTATTTCTCAGTCGTGTGAGACTGCATTGGTGGCAGTCGCTGTGGATTTCAGGATCCAAGTTAGATTGTCTAACATTGTTTTGAAGAAAGTCATTCCTCTCCATCTAACTTAATTTTTTATTTAATGCAGTTTTCTAGCTATGAAGGAAAGTAAATTTACTGGAAATCTAGACTTCAGTTTGCTAGCAAGGAAATTCAGTATATGTTTTGTTTATAGCTTCTGTTTCATATATAATGTATATGATTTTGAAATGGTCTGTGTAGTTATTTTTTTGTAAGAACAAACCTGGAAGTTATGCTTGCACCTAGAATCTGCAGATGCTTTTAAAAAGCATTGGCTACTTTGGTATCAGCCAAATATATTTTGTAAATTGTTCCTGTCTTAAATAATAGATCTGATAATGTGCCACATGTATGCTTCATATACAATAACCACATTCTAGCCCCATGTGTTTATTGTACCTTCTTATTGGCCTATGGTAATCGCTGTGCTTGTGTAAGACCTTAGACACTTTTCTGAGGGATGCTGTGTATATCTGACTTTCACATGCATTAAAATATGAACAATTTCTCCATTCCATTTAGGTGAAATCAGTCATTTTCCCTGGGAATCTTTCATTGAACAAGTACCAATTATGCAGCAGATAATTCAGGGTCTCACTGATCTTTACATTCTTATGAGTATAATTTGATATCGGGATGAAGAAGTTTTGAATTATTTTTCCAGTATTTGGATGCGGACCCCAAGTCTTAAAGATACAGATATACAAAGCAGATGTCTCGATCAGGAGAAGGATATTAAGTGTGCAACGCTGAAGGAAATCCAGGATGCAACCACATCCAATAAAACAGCAATAATGAACGACTTCAGCTACCCACAAACTTCACATTGGGATAGGGATTAAAGAAGCAATTTCTTGACACCTGAAATCATTGCTTCTCAGAACCGCTAGTTTTAGAGCACGTAAATGGAGAGGCTGCCTTAGTCCTACATAATATACAACACCTGGTTTAAAAAAATAGCTATAGCTGAACCACTAATATTGTTACGTTCAACATCTTGGGGTGGGTGAAGGGACTTATACCAAAAATGAGCACTGTTGACTCTAAACTTTGAAAAGGGTATTTCAGAAAAATGAAGGGACTCATGAAGTAGAGCCCTAAAGTAAAAAAATTTGGAAATGAAAATTCTTAGACGAAGCATGGAAGCCATTTAAGCAACCATAATGGAGTTGCAGAAGTAGTAGTTACCCGAAAACTAATGAAGCAGGGAGGCAAGGGGAAAAAATACAAAACAGAACAGTCTGGATAAATGGCAAGGTTCAAGAAGTTACCAGAGCCGAACAGGTATTCTTCAAAAAATGGAAATTCAGCCCTAATGAAGCCAATGGAAAGGAGCACCATCTGTGGCATGTAAAATGTAGGATGGCATTTAGGAGAGCTAAGGGCAAACTTGAAGAGTAAATAGCCTAAAGACATAAACACAAAAAAATCAAGACATATATCCGTATCTGGGCAGGCTGTGAAAGAACTGGTGAGTTTAGCTGACCTATTGGAAGATAAGGACATTGCAGTTAAACTGGATGATTTCTTTACCCAGATTATGTTAGGGAGATACTTTAAAGAGTGTAGGTGTAACAAAGATGAGAACTGTCAGCAATTGAGATATCAAAAGAGCAGGTGCTGGAACAAGTTAATAAATTAAGGAGCAACAAATTAGCAAGATCAGATATATACATCCAAAAATACTAAAGGAAGAATGAAGTGGCAGAGCTGCTAACAAAAATATGCAATCTCCCTTTAAAATCAGATGCTATACCACAGTCCTCTAGGGTAACAAATGTTTACCTAAAAGAAAAGAAAAAGATATATAAAGAATGGCTTAGAAAATAATAATGAAATTATTATAAAATAAACAAATGGTCTGCTGTCACCTGGAATGCTGCATGCTTTCTGCTCACCCAATGGCAGAAATAATATAACAAATATAGAATGGCTTCAAGAGTTGGATGACAAAAATGATGGGCAGCATGGGAATATTTTTGTATGAGGAAAGATGAAAGAGGCTAAATATGCTTAGCATAGAAAGGAGATGAATGAGAAGGGATAATTTAGTAGTATATAGAATAACAAATAGTATTGAGAAGGTACCCTTGGGCTCTCCTGTTTATCCCTTCACATGACAGGAAAATGGGGACACTCAATGAAACTGAAAGGGAACAAATTTAAAACTGATAAAAGGAAATATTCTTTGTAAAACACATCATTAATCTATGGAACTCATTGCCACAAGATATAATTGAGGCCATATGCATAGTAAGATTGAATCTTTATGGGTAATGAGAACATTCAGTTACCTTTGAAAGGATAATATTTGTACAGAGGAAATAGAGTCCCTTATGCTTTGTGTCATAAACTAGCTACTAATTGGATTGTTTTAGGAAGAAACTTCCCCTAAACACAAGTTATTGCATAATTGTGCACTATGGGGTTTCTTGCACCTTCCCCAGCCTAGAGCATATGTTACTGGCGACTGTTAAAGACAGAATACTACACAAGATGGATTACTGCATTTCCTCCAGTAACAACTATTTTCTCTTCCTACTCTGATTTTTTTCTCCAGTATATATTTGTTGAGGCCAATGCAAAGTAAATCCCACTCTCAGTTAATGTTTGTGTTCTCATATGACCATCCAGCATAGTACATGAGTATTTGGAGGCTGTCAGATCATGATCTATGCTCTTGTCCTTTCTGAAGACCCCTTCAAGACACTACGAAACACCCATATTTATTGTAATAGGTAACATGAACTCTTTTATTTTAGGAATTGAAATGGATTTTTGTCAGCTTCAAACGCAAGAAGGATCCAGGAGATGCTAGTAGATGCATTGTCAGACAATGTGCAATGGGAACAGCAGCAAAAGATATGGTAGCTGGGTCTATGAGATAGCAGTATAAGGAATACAAGCACAAGTGGGCTATTTGAGGCAGTTTACCCACCCTGTGATTTGAAACCAATCTGCTCCTGTGCAGCCTGCCATCAACAAGGAGGTTTGAAGTTCCCAGAGAGGCTGGGAAAATTACAATTCTTTTGCTTATTTTTTGTCTTTTATTTTAATCAAGTGCATGGTTGGCTAATCCAGACATTTGTGTGCAGGGGTGCATGCAGGAATTTAAATTTGACCCCTTTTGGATGGGCACGTTTTGTGCCCCCACCAAAGGAGCTCGCTCTCCCCGCCCCAGCTGGAGCCCCGGGGCTGGAGGAGTTCTGTGCCCCTGATGATTATTTGGGGGGGGCATGCCCCTGCTTGCTCCCCTTCTGCACAACTCTGTGTAGGTGCCACAAGTACTCCTTTTCTTTATGCAAATACAGACTAACACAGCTGTTACTCTGAAACCTGTCATTATGCAAGGCACTGCATTTAGCTGTATGGAGTGGAAATGTATCAACTGCATGAAAAAACTTGTACAGATACAGACAGACATCATCTTCCTTTCCAAATGTTCTTAAATTGGTTAGTCTCTAAGGTGCCACAAGTACTCCTTTTCTTTTTGCAAACTCTGTGTGTATGGCTACAAGTGTCAGGTTTTTTAAATAATAGCTCTCCTATGGCACTTTTCATCTGTAGATCTCAAAGCTCTTTTAAAACGAGGTAAGTATCATTATCCTCATTTTACAGATGAGGAAATTGAGGCACAGAGAAGTAAAGTGACAGTAGCCAGTGAAAGGTACCAGATTGCCGGTGCTGGAGAGTGAATTCTTCTATCCAAAGAACAGATATAGCGCAGTGTAAACTTCACTGGTCTTCCAGTGTGTCTGTGGGGACCACCTCAAAAAGTGAGATGGTGTATAGATCAGAAGAGATTCTGTATAAAAAATCCATACAGGCAGCACTTCTCTCCTGCCCTGCAGAATGTGCACAAAGAAACGGATGGGTGTGGGGGTGTGTGTGTGGGGGGGGATGTCTTGCTGTAAAAAAGTCAGGATAGGCTTCTTTACGTTCAGAATGACTTTTCTGTTTTATTTTATATTGAGCTATTCATTATCACTGATACATAGGCAAACACAACAAAAATTCTATACCTGTGTTCAAGTAAAGTACCCAGGCTATAATTCAGATTTGGGGTGTTCCCTGTGGCTTCACAGTTTATGAAGTCAGCAATACAGTGCTGTTAAATTACAGCTTTATTCTAAGTCAAAGACACTGTTCTAAATGTAAAGGCTGGCAATAGGTAAGTGCTGGCTGAGGAACACTGCAGGTTGTGGGGAGGACTGAACCAATAAGGAGCACAGCTAATGACCAGTTTTAAGGACTCTGCTCATATATTCCAGATAACAAGGGGGGAAATTCAGAATAGCTTTGTCATTAAGTCAGTGAGATTATTTGATTCATTCTCTGAAGCAACATAAAATACTTTATTCAGGTAAAGAAGGGCTTTACTTACTGTAAATCTCAGAAAGTTTATGACACCCCAGATACAAACTTCACACTAACTTGTTCACTCCTGGGAAGGTTCACAGTTTGGTTTGGTTTTTTGGGAGTAGGGGGGTATTAAGCAATAATCATCTTTGTGAATGGCTGCAGTGTCAGCATTTGTCTTGAAACTCCTGGATATTAGTTTTGACTGCAGTCACCTTTCTGACAAGTGTTATTGCAACTGTGTTTTATATCCCTGTTCAGGATGATTTCTAATGATAATGCTCTGTCTACCTCACTGCTTCACACTAAATTATAGATGCCATTATGACAGGACAAACTATATCCAAGTGCTAAACTCCACTCCCTTTGTGTGATGTCAGTGCCTTCAATGCTTTGTGTCTGGAATTAAAAATAGGAAGGGAAGATATGCAAAACATTTCTGCTTAAAAATAATGTTCTGTCAGTTATTAAACAAGTGATATTTCATTTAATCAGCTCTGGGGGATTATTTTAAATTAAAAGGCAGGGAGTGATTTTATTAACACATTCCTGCCCTGGAGTCCTACTGTAATAATTCTTTACTTGACTAAATTAAAAAGTTATAATTCAGTCCATCTATGGCATAGACTTACGGATGGTTGGTTACATTTCATTATTTTTTGTATTTGGGTTGGGTATGAAGTTAGGTATAAGCGGCCTCTGTCCAGGAAGTGTGTCCTGTAGTAAACATTGCATTATGAATACTGAACAAACAAACCTTTTAATAAAGTATGTTGTGTAGTGTTGTCTTGCTGTCAATTGCCAATCTGAGACCTTCACCATAAGAATCATGCTCATTTGTGCTGTGTTTGTGAGTGTCTGTGTGTATCTTGGAATTAGGAGTTCTGCCAAATAGTAAAGTGTTTCCAGAACAGAAATCATAACCTAAACAAACACAGTAAACCTATGATTCTTATCAGGGTTAAAGTAATTGCTCTTGTTGTGTTGTCTCTTGTACAAATAATATTCCATAAACCATTTTGACCTGACTATGATTTGTAATGAACTGGGTATTGGAAAAGCTACTGAAAATTAGCAATATAATAAAACAGACAAAATGTTCACTTAAACAGACAAATTCACACCCATATATATGAACAGCTATATATAAAAACACACACATACATCTGTCCTTGTCTGTCTGACTAGATAACTGAGGTGTCAGTAATGATTCCATAATTAAGGAATTGCACTAGTGGGATAAGTGGGATTTGCACTAAGCAGGACTAAATAAATACAGATATAAATAAATATGTGTGTGGCACACACACATACACTGCTTTTTTTCTCTTTGGTCTACGTAGCTGAAAGAATATAGCTTTCACTATACTTAAGAGTTCATAAGAAATTATTTGGTACTAAGCCAAGTACAAAATAATTTTTGCACAACAATGGCATTTTTATTAATTTTACAAGGTAAGATCCCACAATTCTGCCATTGGATCTTTGTGAGTGGGCTCTTCCCTGGATTCAGTTTTCATAATCAGGGCCTGAATCTGTGCTTTTTCACATTTATATGCCGAAAATTTGAAACTGCTGACCAAATTCTGCTCCTTTTTTTTTTTTCCATGTGTGTAAGACTGGAGTAGCTGCACTGAAATGGTTGATGATACTCTAAATTTACACCCACAAAACTTAGAGTAGAATTTAGTTCTATAGCTATAAAAATAAACTGGAGATTACTCATAAGAGGATTAAAAAGATTCTAGTTGATATCACTCCAAATAGAAAACTGTTATAAATAAGAAAAGCAAGTGAAAGATTAAACAACTGAAGGCAAAGACTAAGTAGCTAAATATTGTAAATAGATGGATATGCTGTTTTTATTTTATAAATTCAGTCTTTGTGGATTACTTCATTTGTCTTTTGAAAGAGACTCTCTCATTACCAGAGCTATTTCACTAAAAAATTAATTGTTTATTAAGAATTAATTAAAAAGGTTAGCATGGGACTATCTGATCAGGGACTGTCAGCCTCACAACTTTGAACTTGCAGGTGCTGCAGGGGCTGTAGTTAAGACGTTATATTGCTGCTTTACTACACTGCAAAGGGTTGTGTCAAGAAAATCTTTAATATAAAAATAAAAAGCAGTTCATGCATAAAGCATGATGCCCTGAAGCCTATTAGATCTGTTTATCTCTCTGTTTAAAATGAACGGTAGCTGGTATAGTTTACATAACAAGGCAGGGATCAGTTTGATAAAGCATTTATATCACCTGGGGAACGTACTGGCTCATTTCCTCAACACCTTTCCGCATGACTAGTTCACTGGCAAGTATAATGGCAAACAAAGTTTTAATAGGTCAAGAGCAGAGTAGCTGCTTGTATTAAAGTAACGGGTGTTTCAGTTAGCACTATATGACTAATAACTCATACTTCAAGCCTTGGTTTTTTAAGCTGATTATTGGGTGATAATTAATGATTGAAGGCTTTATTGTGTTAGATTATTTACAGCCCTCCAGGATATATAAAAAAAGAGAAGATAAAAATGGATATTAGTTTGGTGATTGTATTGTTTAGAAATTATTGACGGTGTAGCCAAATAAAAAGCCAGAATGAAATCCTGACTCCATTGAAATCAATGGCAAAACTCTCCTTGTCT
The DNA here is from genome assembly GCF_965152275.1 of Natator depressus. Taxonomy (NCBI): domain Eukaryota; kingdom Metazoa; phylum Chordata; order Testudines; family Cheloniidae; genus Natator; species Natator depressus. The sequence continues at coordinate 84,335,334 of NC_134239.1, forward strand.
TCAGTGGGACCAGACTTTCACTCCAGTATTTAATGTTTGTTTGGCAAATATTAGAGTATGAATCTAGTGAGTTAACATTTGAAAACACTTTTCAAACAAATGAATTTCAATGTAATTAACAATTAAAATCCGTCGTTAGATTTTTTTTGTCATTCTTCCATTTTGTTTAATGTAATTCTGGATGAGTCACACTTATTTTATTTGCTTGTTGTTTCTATATGTGAAGCCAATACTGTAGCCGCTGTTTCTATCATAGCACATCTGCTCTGCTGGAAACTGCAACAAGACAGATAAACACATGAAGAGGAAAAGAAATAGATGAATATCATTTTGCAGTTCTTTCTTTACTGAACAGATTAACAAACTTCTTTGAAGTTCAAAGGCATTTTTTATTAAGGACACCTATAATAACTTTCATGAAAGTTTTATGTAACTTTCTTGGAATTTTTATTCCAAATACCAAAAATATTTGGTTACTAGAGCGGTGCAAATAAGTAATTTTGTGGTGCACTGGCAGTTTTGAAAAATTCAGATAGATCCAAACGAACCCCAAAATTGCAAAAGAATTTGGCAAATTAAAAAAAAAACTGTTTTGGGTTGAACAAATCAACCCCAAACTGATTAGGCAGTAGCCCTCCCAATGGCTGGAGCACTCATCTTGGGTGTGATTGATGAAGGTTCAAAATGTCTCCCTCTGCCTGATATGGAGAAGGGATTTTAACTTGGGTCTCTCTCATTGCAAGAGAGCAACTGTGCCGCGACATAGTGTGGTGTAGGTTTTCCTCCATTTCTTCTCTTGAAACAGTTCAACTGTGTATAAATATGCATTTGACAGAGACTTGAGCTCGGGTCTCCTAGGTGAGTGCCTTAAGCACTAAGCTATAGAGTCATTCTCACAGTCTTTCCCTGTCCCCATGACTATTCATTGTCACTCATAGTGCCAAGGGTGCAATATTGGAGACCCCTGTTCAAATCCATTCTCCACATGAGGCAGAGGGGGGAATTGAACTCAGGTCTCCCGCACCCCAGGTGAAGGTTCCAGGCACTGAGCAAAAATTATGAGAGGCTGCTATCAGGCATCTGAGTCCCAAAAGGATTTTTTTTTTTTTTTGGCCTAAACTACTCAGCGAATTCATGTCAAATTCACAGATAGCTTCAGGTTGACACAAACTGCATTTTTTGGCAAATAAGTTATTTGTCCAAAAAAATTCACCCAGCTCTAGTTGTTACACTGACTTGGTAACCTGAAAACTACAAAATAAGGACAACATTTTGTTCGTGTTCTTTCTATTATCCCACGATAGAAACAAATTTTGTTTCTACCCTTCATTAAAGAATTATCAAAGTTTGCCTTTTCTGAAAGGTCCATACACATTATATCTTCCTGGGAGCCTATTTAATAATTTGTTACACTGTTGTGCATAATTCAGAGTATATGTTCAATATACATTATTTATAAAATATATAACAAACAGAAAACAACCATATATCACTTATGGGATCTATATCCAGCATTCCAATGTATATAAATCAGTAATTGAACTAAAGATAAAGAGATTAGATGTGGCAGTTGGGGAAAAAAGATGCTGAGAAGAAAATCCCGAAAAATAATTTTGCAGGGCTTGTCTTATGTTTTCATCAGGAACTAAGCAAACTAATCTGACAAGTACAGAAATCAAATTATCTGACAAATTCTTCTACCTTACCTTTTTCATATAGGATATGACACCAATGAAGAACATGTTCTCTGAGAATAGAATTGTAAAACAATGCCTTTTGTACAGAAGCACTGACCCCAAAGTCCTTTACAGAAACTTCACCCTATAGAGGTGCTCATCTACCCTATGAGCCTGCACAATGTCCCTTGATTCCTTTCCCCATTCTATACTTCCCTTCTATACCTTCTTTCCTCCCAGATTGCCATGTCACACTCATCCCCTTTACATCTCTTCTTGGTTCCAACATTTCCATATCCATTTCTTCTATGCACTACTGGGTGAGAAGTATTAAGTATCAGAATGCTAAAGAACTGAATGTGGAAATACAATGTACTGGGTAATGTGCATATTCTGTCCTCTTCTGGACAGAATCAGACCTGCTTAGGGGTCTGATATGGCTATTGGAGATTTTTTTCCCCTCTGTAGTAGAGCTCTGCATTTTGGAGGTGAAGATCCTGGGTTCTTTTCTATGCTGTATGTTTGAAGCTTAAATGACAATTGTGATGTCTGTATGCATGCATCCTCGGATGTTCTCAAAATTGCCACGCAGCTGTTGAGGATCTCCTGTGAACCTCATACGCTATAGGACAAAAGTTGCCGAATTGAGGGAAATGTGTAATGTACTGACTACTGTGTGGGCATGTAGGCAACACTAGCCTTTCCCTGATGGAATGTTAGGACTGTTCTGAGACAGCTCTGTCTTCATATATTTAAGTAGTTAAGTTTCAGAGTAGCAGCCATGTTAGTCTGTATTCGCAAAAAGAAAAGGAGGACTTGTGGCACCTTAGAGACTAACCAATTTATTTGAGCATAAGCTTTCGTGAGCTACAGCTCACTTCATCAGATGCATTCAGTGGAAAATATAGTGGGGAGAATTTATATACACAGAGAACATGAAACAATGGGTGTTACCATACACACTGTACACGCTGTAACGAGAGTGATCAGGTAAGGTGAGCTATTACCAGCAGGAGAGCGGGGGGGGGGGGAGGACCTTTTGTAGTGATAATCAAGGTGGGCCATTTCCAGTAGTTGACAAGAACATCTGAGGAACAGCGGGGGTGGGGGGGAATAAACATGGGGAAATACCTTACCTGATCACTCTCGTTACAGTGTGTATCGTAACACCCATTGTTTCATGTTCTCTGTGTATATAAATCTCCCCACTGTATTTTCCACTGAATGCATCCGATGAAGTGAGCTGTAGCTCACGAAAGCTTATGCTCAAATAAATTTGTTAGTCTCTAAGGTGCCACAAGTCCTCCTTTTCTTTTTAAGTAGTTAAGGTTCCCAGTAGATGATGCATGCAAATGGGAAGCATAGTTGCTGGATTTTGGAGGACAAACAACTTGTTAGACAGTGCAAATGGCTTCCTCTGTTCAGCCCTTTACATCAGATGTTAACAAGATCCGCTCACTGTATGTGACGGCTGCCTTGAAGTGGCTGGCCTACAGCTGAAACAACCTGTGATGTTACTGCACCTGGCAAAAATTCTCTTTTGGATCAGAAAGACTGGCACTCTACCCCTACTAATATGACGTTTGTGTGGGTGTAGAATTATTGCAGTTGGTTTCCAGAATTCCTCCTTTGTGTGCTGTTAGGGCAGAGTAACTCTAAACCCACGACAACATAGGCTCTGGCTCTTAAGGACAAAATGGAACTATATGCTTAAAATAAAATTGGTTCACTCACTCGTTTCATAATATAAAGTATGTAGAAAAAAACTAAATTGAGCTTCTTTCCTTTCCCATGTACTCCTCATACCTTAAAGTCCAACAATTCAATATATTACTCTTACAGCTACTGTGCTGTGATTATTAGTGGTTCTGTCTCCTCTTTGGCTTTTGCTGTTCCATGCTGATGTTGCCTGCATGACCTAAATTCTCTTTTGCCCAACCCACAGCCCTCTGGCATAAGGGTAGCCTAGCAAAAATGCTGGCACTCAGGTGCGCAGTGGATTACAAACATAAAAAGTAGTGTAATGAAATGTTATTTTAAAGGAGCTTTTTGAGATTATCTAATTATTACATTATTACCAAGTAAGGGACAGTACTGGCAAAGATTTTCAAAAATACCTTCTTACCACCTTTAATGGGGGAAGAACTTTGACTGGACAACAGGGGAATGAGGAAAGTCCAGTGGGTGGCTGGGAGTAGGAGCTCCCGAAGTCTGAAACTAGCTCCAGAAATCTAGAACTACTCTGGCAAAATGTGCCATATACCTTTCATAATGTAAGTGGTCAAGGCCTCATTTATGTCATCTCTTAAAGGTGGTGAGAAATTGCCTTCTACTTAAACAATCGTTAATTCTTCATAGAAATCAGATCCTTAGAACTGAAGAAAAAGAAATAGAAAACTAGTGATTGTTACTTTTGATATTTTAGCAGCATGATCTGAAAAACATATTAGCACAAAGTTTGGTTTTTCTGTTCAGTTCAGTGCACTGTTTGTACTAAAACTGAATTATTATTAGCATAAAGCTATGAATCCAGACTTGTTTGATGTCTGTGTTCATCTTCATCCCTTTCTTTTATTTTCAGACCTGATCACAATACCTACACTTTACCATTCATTATACAGCTTTGTGACTCACAAGATTCCTGTTTCCTAGAACTTCTTCATCTCTAATGTCCACATTGCTGATTCTCTTGCTTTCATGCAAATCAAAACATAAAGCATATCTTATATTGTTAGTTCTCTAGTCCATTTGCTGGATGTCTGGTTTATTCATCTCAGCAGTGCTCCCTCAGCCCCCCCTCACAGCTGTCCTCCACACAGATTCAAATCGCACCTGGGTTGGATTTGGTGAGGGATGGGTACGGGCTGAATTTGGGGAAGGAACAAAAGATCATTCACACTCTCCTCCTGCTGTAGCACAGTTTTTCCTGCCATCCACCCATCTGTGGGGGCAAGGCTTAGGGCCAGTGACTGGCTCTTATCCTTAGGATGTTATATTGATGTTCAGTTACTGAATGGAAACTGTTTTTATGTTGGCTAACCATTCCGTTTTCACTTCTGTTTGGGTGAAGCCAGAATAGCGCTCGGGTTCCCTCATGTTCCACTATGTTATGTTGTAACTTTGGAATGCATGTAGACTTTGCCAGGCAATAAATTTATTTGGCTGTTTGTACATGGGCAGTATATAAATGGGGCTTTATATCTCCCTGAATTGTGGGACTCACTGTGTAGCTGGTACTGAGAAGCTTCCCAGCAGAGGCTTTCTGGAATCTGTCTCAGCCCTGGCTCTAACCTTCTCTACTGGGGTGGAAGATGGCTTATTTTCCAAGTCACTTGTCCAAGTCTGGATAGCCATTTTGACCTTGAGGTTTGCAAATCATGACAAAGGGTAGCCTCACGATTGGGTGAGCAGTTCTAGCCACCTTTGCTGAAGTCAGTGTTCATTCTCCATAGCCATTTTTTACATTACTGGTTTTGTTTGGTCGTGGCCATTGTTCTCAAGTAACTATCCCTGGCTTGTGAGGTGTCTTTTGGGGGATCTCCCAAGCCAAATAGATTGTGAGTTGCATTACTGTATTTTGTATCTGTTTGTAAGATTTTTTTAAAGCGCCATTATACTCATCATGAAAGGTTATAAATAAATTAATTAGCAACGATGATATCAGTTTTTATGAACACATATCTACATGTATAAATATCAGCTGATCCATTTGCATGAATCACTTATCTTCTAATGAGGAAAGTTGATAGTTCATGATTTTGCATCAAAAGTTAATCACTGTCTTGTGGCTGAGATTATGTCCTATAAAATAGACTTTCCTAGAGATCATTTAGTGAGCGAGGATGGATGTGGCATTTCACACATTCACTATATCGTTAACAAAGAAAAATAAATAAGGTATTACTTACATGTTCAGCATTAGCTTTAGAAGGTCTACTGAGATTTTGGTCTCTATTTGTACTAATCTTATGTTGGAGACTGTCATATTACATTAGCAAATTTAATCTTTGTTAATGTGATAGAAAGTTGCTAATACAATGAGACTCATATTATATTAACAACTTTTGCATCATGTTAGCAAAAGCAAAATCTGCTAACCGAATGCAAAAATTATTAATATGATAAGGAAGTCATTATCATCACGCTAAAGTCTGATTCTATTAAGGACTCACTATCATATTCTTTTCTGTCTCATCACTACCAATAGTGCACTGACCTAATCCAGATGGTAGATTTTTGGTGTATAAAACAGTCACATTCAAGTAGATTTAAAAAATATATATAGTTACTATATTAGCGACATGCATTTTCTTTGTATTGTGAAACACAAATAGCACTTACTCTGTCATTCTGAAATGAAGCCAGTTGACGTGGGAACAAATTGTTCCGTAGAAGCCTGAACTACATACTGAGCTGTGTTATGTCTAAGCCAATAAGAGAATACAAGGGAAACTTATGATGAGCTGGACTTCTGTTGAAAACAAAACAAAAAAACACACCTTTGGCTCTTAAAAGATGCTGTCCCATTGCTTGAATAATTTGAAACAAGACGGGAAAGTGCTTTAGGATACAGTATAGGTGAACAATTCTGCATTGATTTGTGGTGGACAAGATGATATCATAAATCTTGTTTCTAGTTTTTGAGTCCCCAAAAGACCATGTAATTTTACATACCCTGCTGTAGAAAGCTCATAAGATACGCAAGCATTCCTAAACCTTTTAGTGGGCATTAAAAAGTGGAGGAAGGAAGAACTGGCCACAAGGTCCCATAAAATGTGCAGCCACAGCCTCCCTCCTCCAGTCATAAGGACCTAGAAACATCAGGCTAATCACAGCTTTTTTGTTGTTGTTGTTTTGTTTTTTAAATGTCAGTTCTAGCCCTTTTATTTGCAAACATAGCCTTCAGAATGTTAATTGAGCTAAGCTGTTTGCTAGGATTGAAATCTTGTCATTGGTGATATTTCTCGTGTACCTCACAGCAACCCAGAAGTTGTCTGCTAATCTCCTTCTAGTGATGGATGGAGACCAAGGGTGTCGTCTTGGCTCCATTGAAGGCACTGGGAGTTTTGCTATTGATTTAAGTAAGGCCAGGATTTCACCCGAGATATCCATGCTGATGATACTCGATCTATCAGCTGACTTTTATACCAATGATTATGAGACGCTGATGATGTCCCAACACTTCTTGAAGGAAGTGGACAAGTCTGCTCTCAAGTAGCTTTATTCTTATCTCTTGAGGAGATTCCAGATGGTACATGAGCAATTGCTTTTCTTCCCATAGAGTGGTCTCATTTGTAATATGTTTCTGAGACTTTAAGAAGCGTCTTCAGTTTACAGATGACACCCAGTTTTATGTTTCTATCTCTGCCAGCTCCAGTGGTGTCTGGTTAAGATCTGAGAATGGATGAGAGTGATCTGCCTGAGGCTCAATCCAGATAAAACAAAGATGAAGTTCAGGGGTTGGAGGAAGAAGTGGTAAAATATAGGGCAGATGATAGGTTTGTCCACCTTTGAAGGTTTTTGTCCACATTTTATAACTAAATTCGTAAATTGAGAAACTGGTTAAACTTCAAACAGGGTTTTTAATTTCCTTCTGCCTGGGAGGTTGCAACCTACTCTTTCATATGTTGACATTGTGATTTGTGTCTTTATTCGCCTCAAGACCAGATGGTTGCAATGCACTCTACATACAGCTACATCTGAAATCCATTCTAGAACTGAAGTTGGTGCAGAATGCACCACCTCACTTGTTATCAGGTGTATCTCACTATGAGCATATACCTATGCTGGTTCCCTACGGGTTTCTGGGTGGTGTTTAAGTGATGGCCTTGATCTATAAAGCCTTGAGCTGAAGGTGCTTGAAGCTGTCTTCATATATCGGCTGTGGAGCTGCTGGCACAATGTTGGCCACAAATCCTCATTGCTTTGGAATTTACTCCCCACCCTTAGTCCAAAACAGGTTGCATTCATTTGACTTTAGGGCACATCATGAGGCTCCTGTTTTCATGGGGTCTTTTTGAGGCTAGTTGAGGTATTTCATTTGGTTCTAAGGACTAGGTGGTCATTGGAGTATATGATGGAGTCTGTTGCAGTTTTTCTCTTCTGAAGAAAATACAGTACAGCACTCTAAATTGAAAGCCAACAATTAAACAAAAGAGGAGGTTTGTAAGTCACGTGTTCCTTCTGGACAGACTCCACTGTTTTCTGTAACCTTGTGGCAAAGTTGGTGGTGCCCCCAATACTCCCCCTGCTGGCTGGAAGTGGTGTGGCACCTTTTGCCTCAGTTTCCCCACTTTTTGCCTACTTTGGCGTATTCTCCCCTTTCTCCCTCTCAACCTCTGGCCTGACACTTCACAGCATCCAGCCCCTTTTGGGGCTGCAGAATTCTTTACCAAAGTCCAACAAAAAGTGTATAACAAAGCAAACCTCCAACCTGGCTGGGCTCAGCAGGCAGTCCTCAGCGAAAGCGTGCCTCTGTTACTACTGCTTCTCCGCCTCCTCCTCCTCCTCCCTGGTTTGATCAATCCCCCGATCCAGCGGCTGACACACTCCTGCCCTTACTCAGGCTTCAGCCCACCAGAGCTCCTTTCTCACTCAGATTTCCAGCTCACCTCTGAAGAAGTCTGTCTGATCTTTTTTCCCCTTTCTCCCTCTTAGGCTTTTTTTTGGGGGGTATAGCCCAGAGAGAGGGCACTTCCTGCCTTCTCACCTGTGGGTCTCCTCCCCAAGTGGGTTTTCCCAGCTCTTCATGGACATAAACACCCTGCTCTCCCCCCAGCTGGTCTTTATTTCTAATTAGTTCTGGCTCCTCTTGCAGGTGCATCTAGGCTGGTTAATTGGCATCTTGGGCCCATATTGCCCTTTTGTAACCTGTGTGAGGTAAACACTCCATTACAAACCCATATAGACCACCTAGAAACCACAATGATGGGGACTTTCAACATGGCAACAGATGAATAGATAAATGGCAGGGGGGCTCTCCTACCCTGAGATGTTGGCTGGGAGGGGAACATAAGAATTCATGTATCAGATCAGACAGTGGCCCATCTAATACAGTGTCCCGTCTCCAAGAGTGACTTGCATCAGATGCTTCAAAGGAGGAAGTAAAATCCCCATAATGGATAAGTGTGCAATAACATTCCTTACCTCTGGCAGTCAGTTCCTAACTCATGTCTTGAAACATGTCCATTTTTATCCTAGATATTGAACTGTGGGTATTTTTATAATCCTCAGACATGCCTAATCTGCCCCACTCCCTGAATCTCTGACTGAGTTTTTTTCTCAGTAATATTTTACAGTAGTGAGCTGCACAGGTTAATTACATGTTGTGTAAAAAAAATTTCTTTTTATCATTTTCCTTTATCATGTTCAGCTTTAAGTGTGATTTCTTTCAATTTCATTGGGTGTCCTCTTGTTCTTATATTATGAGACTTACCTTTTGTATACCATTCATTATTTTATATACCTCTATCATATCACCTCTAATTCATCTCCTATTAAACTAAACATTCCTAATCTTCTTAATCTTGCTCCTAGAGTAGCCTTTCCAGGTCTCTAATAATTTTCTATGTCCTTCTCTGGACCTTTACTATTTCTGCTATTTTCTTTTTTAATAAAGGAAGACTAGAAATGAACACAATATTCAAGCTGATGCATGTACAATGAATTTAGGTAATTGCTTTATAATATATTAATTATTACTCTTTATCCTGTTCTTAACACATCATAACATCTGGTTAGCTCTTTTGGCCAGCATTACACACCAAGCAGATGTTTTCATTGAGTAGTCCACAAGTCTTTCTACTGCCTGCCTACAGTTATAAAACCCATCACTGTGAGAGAGCAGTTTAAATAGTTCCTTTCAAAGTGCATGATCTTGCACGTGGCTATACTCAGTTTCATTTGCCATTGTATTGTTCAATTGTCTTGCCTTTACAGGTCTCTCTCAAGTTCCTCATAATCCTCTTTCCTTAACTAACCTAAATAATTTTGTTAGCGGCAAATTTTAATATCTCACTACTCACTATTTTATTAATAAAATGTTGTACAGCGTTGCACAAACTGGGAATGGGCGACAGGGACTGGATCACTTGATGATTACCTGTTCTGTTTATTCCCTTTGAAGCACCTGGCATTGGCCACTGTCAGAAGACAGGATACTGGGCTAGATGGACCTTTGGTGTGACCCAGTACTACCATTCTTATGTTCTTATGCACATTTGTCTTAATAAAGTTCCTCTTTCAATGTTGAAAGTGAGCATTTTTCTTACTCTGTGTTTTTGCCTCTGAACCAGTTTCTAGTTCATGACAGGACATCATGTCTCACTCAGAGACTGCTTAGTGGCCTTAATAGCCTTTTCCATCTCCTTGGCTCTTTGGTTCTCTCCACCCCTCCTCACTGATCTTCTTTCTTCTCCATGCATCTGAAGAAGTGGGTTTTTTACGCACGAAAGCTTATGCCCAAATAAATCTATTAGTCTTTAAGGTGCCACTGGACTCCTCGTTGTTTTTGTGGATACAGACTAACACGGCTACCTCTTCAAAATGAAATGTTTGCACATTTCTGAAGCGAGTTTTTTCAGAACTTTTCATTCCATGAAAAGTATGAAGATTTTGACTTTATTAGACACAATTCAGGCTGAAAACAAACTCAAAATATCTGAATTTCCTGTGGGACAGAAATTCCAATTTTTGATCTACTCTATTAGGATCAGACTGAGCAGTACGCTTACCATGCTGACAGGGGGTATGATCAGTGGAAAGTACCAATACACTACCACCAACCTATTTTTTTCAACCCTGCAACTCAGTCTGCTTCCTAACAAAGGAGAGACAAGCACCACTATGGCATAAATGTGGGAGGAAGAAAAAACATTCCAGGTGTTTATGTTGGTATTTGTATTAAAGAAGCTCCTCCAGGCTCCAAGCAGGATTGGGCTCCAGTGTGCGAACACATTATAAGAACCAGTTTCTGTCCCAAAGAGCTTACAATCCAAACTAAGGTAATATGCAACAAGTAGATGTAAGAAATCAGTGGAAGGTGAGTGAGGATGAGGAAAATGATAGGAATATATGGTTTACACACAGTCTAGCTATATGCATGATTAGATGGTCCAGTCTCATTTAAAACATGTATTTGTATTTATCAGAAATAGTGTGGATATCAATAATTTCTAGTGGCCATCTGTCATGTGAACATACCTTTGCCTAATAAAGTATGTGATTTCATTTTCTCTAATAAACTTCCAGCAGTGAACATGCATTTCCACCTATTAACTTAGGGATCATTTACTTTCTCTTGTATAATACCCCAACTTGGTAAAATTGAATATGTGATCTAACTGCACACAGAGGGGAAAAGAAACTCACTGAATTGCCAAATTTAGGTATGAGGATGTCCTTGGACAGATGAAATCTAAGAGTCATAAGCCCTTAACTAACAATGCCCTAGTGAATCTAGTCCTGGGGTTAAAAAAAAAGAAAATGTAGAAGGACAAAAAAGAAACCTTTACCTCACTTTTCTGGCCTAGTATTATGTGTGTCTGAGTAAGACTGTAATTTCCTGCATCAGGGAAATTGTCTGTTTGTGAAGCAACATGTGTGCTATGTAAACTATAATAATAATGGAACTATTCAAAATGTTTCAGTTTGACAGTTGGATTGTTTTGCAGAAAAACTCTGGCAAAAGAAACAAAAGCCAAGAGGGAAGAAGAAATGTAATCCATTTGCTCTGGATATCAGGGAGGACTGGTAAAAAAATTGTGCAAATTATGGAAACATTTGCTACTTGTGTTTTTAGGCTTCAGTGGAGAAGATGTCAATGTCAAAGATGAACAATTATGAGACCTATGTACAAAAAACCCAAAGGTCTAGGCCCACTGCAAATTTATGGTATGATTCAATATGGTATGATTCTTTCCAAGTCTCTCCTTTTAGTGTAAGCCTGTAATTTTAATTATATCTTGGCATCCGTATAAAGCAAATATCCTAGTTAAGGTTCTATTTATCACCTGTTGGAAGCAATACTTGCAAATATGCTTTTAAAAATTCAGATTGAAATCAGCTGCAATGGTACTTTTCAAGGACAGAAAGGTGAGCTGGCACACGGAGGTAGAATAGATGCTCATTAGGGAAGGTTTGTTATACAGCAACGTATAATTAAGGTAATGGTCACAGCTTGTATGACAGAAAACACTCTGGCAGTTGTTTGATTGCTTTGTGGGTCAGGAGATCAGTTCTTTCTACAAGATGTATCCACATTAGTGTGTTAGTGAACAGGTTAGAAAGTAAATTACAGCTGCCTTTCTTAGGCACATTACCGTCGAGCTTCATTGTTTTGGGTTCTTGCTGGGTTTGTTTTTTTTTTTAGTGTACATCAGCAGTAATGTGGCTTCTGAAGACTTCATGTGACAGGTTAGGCATTTTATCCTTTGAGTAAACAGTAATCATAGTGTGAAGAAAGTGGGACATTGGAGATTTTTTCCCATTCTTTAAGAATTCCACTCTTCCTTTTTAGTTTGCTCCAAGGGCTCTTTGGGGATACATATATTAAGCCCTTTAAATAGTTCATAATAAATCTTTATCTCAGGCTGATTCTGACAGTTTTTTAAGGAGTCTTTTAAGAGAGAATCCTCAATCATTTGCTAATCCATGGGGTGATCTTCAGATTCAGAGGGGGAGAAAAACAGTGCAAGCTCCTGTGTGGTGAAAAATACAATACTGGGAAAACTATAAATATGACAAACCCCACAAATATTGTATTATAGACGTTTCACAAAACATACTGTGTTCTGACTGCGTCCAAATAATTTCTCCCTCAGTCACTCTGTTTACAAGCAAAGAGGTGAGAAAAATGGATTGGCAAAAAGTGGGGAAAGAGATTTATTGTTGATCATCCTTTACATATTATCTTGTGTTAGCTTAGTTTTTCCGGAAGCTTGAATTGAAGAGGAATTGTGGGGAAAAGAGGTCACTAATTCCCCTTGTTAGAGAGAAGCAAATAGGGAGCAGATTTTCTCCGGTAAAGTATTTACTATGCAATCCATGTGATAAAATCTGCCAAAATACCTGCACTGTAGGCTAATTTTTTAAAAGGCCTCTGTTTCCTGTGGAATGTGACAGATTCTGATTGTGCCTGTCAAAAATCTTTTAAACTTACAGTGAAAAAAAAAAAGGCAAGCTCATTTGACATATTTTTTTACCAAATAATTTCGGTGGGTGGTTTTTCAAGAATAATGTATGGATGTTAGCTTTAGATATTTGTTTGCTGAATCATTAAGTCTGACATTTTAAAAGGAGCCTGAGGGACTTAGGCTACCAACTCTTCTTGAATTTCAGTGGGATTTGGGTGCCTCGCTCCCTTTGAAACACCTTTGAAAATCCCTGTCTAAATAAATAAAGCTATAAATGATCATGTGTGTACATGAGTGTCTGTATAATAAATGAGGAGTAATAATTTGTGGAGTGCTTCTTGAGGGGATAGAAAAGTTACAGAGATTCTGAAATAATGCTTGAAGCTGAAAACTGAGGGTATTATTTCACACTCCAAGAAACTTTTCTATCCCCAAGATATTTTACACAATAACCTGGTTTGAAAAAAATACACCTAGTCTGTTTGTTTTTTGAAATTTTTTACATTATTCTGTTTTCTTTAAAAATAACAGTCAGTGATAGCCACGTTGCTTTCTTGACAGGATAGTTATAGTTTCCCTGAGCATATGAAGTGATCTGTTTCCTGGCTTTATGGAATTATTGCATGACTTTCCCAAAAAAATGGAGTAAAATTGGTTTAGGTCATGACTGTGTAGTTTGCCATCATGTCCATGATGCTTAGTCCTAAACTAACATTTAGGGAAATGCTGTGTGGAAACTGTACGTAACATAAGAATTAATTTTGTTAATTTATGAAGTAGAGAACCAGGATAGAGTCTGCCCAGGTCCATCAGCATGACTAAAGAATCTCCTTTGTATTGTGTGATAGTTTATTATTTAACAGTCTGTGATCATGTAACTAGAGAATATATCATGACGTATACACATAGGGGGGGCAGAGTAAAGGGCACATGCAATAATAATTGTGGTGTTTTTCTGACTTCTGAGCACTTAACCACAGAACACCCATGTTCTCCTAGCATGTATTTTATATACTTAGGTTTTTTGTCAAGGAAAAAAGAAAAGACATAAGAAGGTTCTTCATTCTCCAGGCCTTCAAAACTCTGGTGATACCATATGTAAATTCCATAATCTTTAACTTTTTGACCCAGAGACCAATGGAATGCCTTATTCCATGAACCTTAGAAGCTTCCCAGTAAGGAGAATGTCTCTTGTGCATCTCTGAAGGTCCACAGGAGAAAGACCCTATCTGAACCAAAGAAGCTACATAGCTGAGGAAAGCAATTCCTGAGGTATATCAGAACAGGGCTTCCTCTTCGCTTTTCAAAATTAGCAGCAGCCCTCCTTACCCTGTGTATCCTCACTACTCTTTCCACAATGCAGCTAAGTCAGCAACACATACAGTCATAGTGCTCCTGTACTTAACTGTGTACAATTATAAGCTTGTCACTAAAACTAGGAATAAAAATGTGCTTGTCTTTAATTAGTAAAATTTCCATGACAAAATTAATCTTTTTATCCCCCAACTGTGATTGTAGAATTGTTCAAAAATGTTGTAAAAATGTGTTTTATAATAGGATATTTTTCCTACATTCAGTTCATACTTCAAAGTGGCTGAAACATTTTTGTTCATACTTGGCACACAAAATTTCACCTTCGGATAGAAAGATGCCTGGAAAATCTCTCCCTGAAAGGTGATAGTTTTAGAAGATTCTCATAGATGAAAACTAGAGGCTATAAAGGAAACATGGTTGCAATTTTAACTATAGAAGTTACTATAATAAAATATGCACCCACATATCTGTAGTGATTGGTACTAAAAAGTCAACAGATGCTACAATCTTTTTCATAACCTAAATATATGGGGGAAATGTGGTATCACAGATTCCCCTCTGTGTTAGTTGGGGTAAATGTTGATCTTTCAGAGGTAACCGCTGTGTGTGTGTATGGTTTAACATACAATATATGTCAGTAACTATATGTATGATATATAGCCTTTATATATGCAGTACAGTTACACAATTTGTGTCAAAGTGATTTTATAACCAGATACTATACACACAGATCTGGCAATCCAGTAGATACTAGCAACCAGTTACTGCCCCTTGGTTAGACTGCATGGTAGATTCATGTATATAAAATAGTGTATTAAAGTAAACTTACAAAAGCAAAGAGCAATCATTGCAAATGTAATTTTTTCTTCCTCTTTGGGATTCTAATTTTAAAAGTATTAAAGAAGACAGCTGCTCATGCTGTGATATGCGCTAAACAGCCTGAAGGATGGAAAAAAATATATTTGTAGCTCATAATAACTATTGACCTTTCTGATATACAATGTTCTCTGTGTTAGCTATTCTGTTCTATCAACAGTGAAGATTGAACATGGCTTTTTAATAGAAAACATGGGGTTTCAAGCTGCCTTCACAAAGGTGTTTATGTATTGTTATTTTGTACTGTAGTACAAAGACTAAGTCCTGATGCCCTTTGTCTGACATCATGTTTGTCGTAAAAAAAGCCCCACCGTTACTGACTGTTTTATATGAGGAATTGGCTCGTAACCGTTTTATAGTTGTGATAAAAGCATTGCTCCACTCGATCCAGAATGCAGGTATTGGAAATAAAATCCAAAAAGTATCCCAGGAGCACAAAATGTTTTTTCTCAAGAAATAGATCCCTCAAGTGGCTACATTTATAGGGGGTTTCCAGTAAGATTTAAAATGTTCACTTTCTATATTCATACTGTTTGTTCTTTGGAGTGCACAGTCTACTGCATAATAGCTTGTGTTGGATGTCATGTACTCTCAAAGGCTATCTTTATGATACCCTATTTTTTCCCTTGAACTTTCCTACTGTTTAGTAGATGTGTGCAGAAACACCCACTGGTAGCAGCTTGACTTTGACACTGCGTCTATTTCCCCAGAGTAGTATCATCCAAACACTGGCTGTGAGCAGCATGAGGTAGCTTGAATGCTCTTCTCTCTCTCAGGGGAGAACCTCACCAAGAAGCAACCCCTGCTTGGCATATGAAAAGCTGGAAAGCAACCTCTTTTATTGTGATTTTTCAGCCCAAACAAGCTGGCAGTGTTAGGCGACATCATAAGGCTTTTTTATGCCATGTGCTAGGAAGGAGCTTTAGTGGGCCATTATTGGCAGCACTGAACCACAGTTATTTTCACAGCTATGCTCTGGAGTGTCAGTTTATGATTCACAAGTTACTAAGCAAGATCTGAAAACTTGCAAGATAGGGGGAAAAAGCAGTTGATCCTGTTGGGACAAGAAAAAAGTCAGTATTTCAGTGTATTCTATAGCACCCACTTTTTAATGACGGTATTGCAGTACATTACAAAGTGTTCAAAATTTACATGCAAATTTCCAAACCCAAGGGAGGGCCATATGATCATTTAAGCCTTTCAAACCCAGGAAACATAAATGTAGTTGTATCTCAACATCATATTTTTCAAAATCTGCATAGGGCCTAAAACTGTACTCCTTATGCAAATACGACTCCCAGTGAGTTCAGTGGTCATGTTGCCTTCATAAAGAGTCCCTCAGTGGTTAGACTCCATACATTTTCTCCTTTTCCAGTGTCTGTTCTCCCTATCCATTCCATAATGCAAACACAAACGTTACTTTTTATCCAGTTTAGTCCCCCAGTTCAGTGCCATCTTAGCCACTGGAATGTCTTTTTATTTTAAACTTGATTTGAATGTATGTTATTTAACAGAAGTAGTACACTAACAAGTCAGGCTACTGTAAGTTAGGGCTGGGTTTTCTTTGCGACCTTTATTGAATCTTGAAAATTTACAAGCATTGCTGATAGGTCAGATTAGATTATGTATTCCTTGACTTAAAATAAATGAATTTTCAGAAGGGAATTTGAGGTTCATGCCCAGTATCATTTGTGTACCATTCATTCAGTTGGCCATAACAGCTGTTCTTCAGCTGTTCCAGTCTATTTGATTAATATGGGTACATTTGCAAAGGTTTAGATAATGGATTGAAGCCCAGCAGACTGTAACACTTCCAAAGGGCTTTTAAGAGTTAAAATTTCCTTCAGTGACTAGTTCCATGAATGGCAAAACTTTATTATGTTGTTTTCAAACAGGCAAAAAAGGTATATGCATTTCACAGACCAATGACCTGCCAAATTTGGTTTGTAAAATATATCTTTTAAAGTTACAGGAGTAAAGCAAATCTTATTTATAACTCCATCCTCCCAACTAACTAGCCTGATATTTCACTAAACATGTAAAACATTTTGTGGGATGAGAACTTACATGGGAAGTAAGTAACACAAGATGGGAATTTGTATCCTAATATGATACATTGCTAGACTGTAAGAATAATATTAGTAATAACGTAATTTGTTACAGGCATTAACTCTAGCAGTGATTCTTAGTGCTATTGTGATAAAAACAAAATGAACACCAACTGCAGTTCAGGTCATTTTGTTTCTCCAAGAATAGTGAAGCACTAAACAATGTCTTAATATAATGACTTAGAAATTCTAGTAATGGTGTCTGCACTTTGGTTTTTCTTCTGTGCCTTCACTGCTGCTACATGCACCTATTATTGATTTAGAAAATAAATGGAGGAAAGCCTAATTATAGTTAACATTATGGGGCAAATTTTCAAGACATGGCCTCTGTGTGTGTGTGCAATCTTTTGTACACTGACTAAATTTGCATATACTAGCCCTATCTGGTCATGCAACTGAGCAAACAATAGCATACAAATGTAGTTTACACATTGAAATTTTATTATTTGTCCACACATATTCACCTGTAAAAACAAAATTACATTTGCAAGTAATTGTAGGAGTGATTTTTCCTGTCCATAAATAAAGCCTGGATTAAACTTTTGAAAATTTGGCCTTAGTTATAGCTGTGTCCATTGCTGTGGTTATTACTGAGCCTGGTGTCAGTATTTTAAGAATGAACTGTGTACATTTTTAAAGGTTGGCACCTGATCCATAAATGGACTCTGGGTTGAAACTTGGCATATACAATCTAAATTATAAGCATAATCCACCCACAGAAGTTTGAGTGGTAAAGATGGTCATCAAGGGCCTGATCTAGCTCTCAGTATAGTTTTTCTGTTGACTTCTGGATCATTTAAAATCCATCCCTGACATTATGAAGTTGTTAAATGTCTCTAGTATTGGGGATTTCACCACTTCTGTGGAGGAGTATTTCAGTGTGTAATACATTAGGAAATTTTACCTGAGATTCAGCCCATATTTGCTTTCTCTTAATTTCATTTAATTGCTCATGGTTTTACAATCTGTTGTATGACCCTAAACCTCACCCTCCTTGGAGCTTACATGCTCCAGCTTCTTGTACATGGTTGTCATGTCCACAGATATCATTGTTTAGCCAAGCTACTGCACATGTATTTCGGTCTTTTAATCTTAATTCAGAGCCTCCAACCTCCTTTTAAAAAAGGCTAGAACCCTTTCTGTGGTAGAGAAGCTTCACTATGCACATTGATGCCTTGATAACAAATACTTGGGCTACCAATTTCTAAATGTGCATGCTCTGTAGCAGGATATAGTGTGGTCCAGAGTGCAGAGCCTCAGAGGAAAGCCATGTGATTACACATTCAAATATTTCTGTTTGTAAGTGATTTAAGAAGGTGCATGGGGAAGGACCAAAGGACCTATCCAAGGTACAGGGAGGGGATGCAAGATTAAGGGCTATTATCTTATACTGTATGTGTGATGTTCTATGCATAGCAAACCCACACATTCGTTTAGAGCATCTTATTATGTGGGTTATAATAATCCTGCAATGTTACAAGCTATTTAATGAGACTAAAAATGTGTGTTTTGATTTTGATGAGGCTCAGAATTTGTGGAGGTCTGAAACCTCCTAAAACAAATTTAGCTGAGGGTCAGTCTTTTGAAGGTATTGATGAGTATGATCTTTCCAAAAATGCTCAATTTACCTGATATTCAAGTAGAACAAAACCTCTGGTACTGAATCTATTAGTTTTGAAAAAATGTTCCTGGTGTGTGGAAAATTGACATCATTGCAATTATACAATATATCTCATGTGCAACACCATGACTGAATTTCTTTGTTGGCCAGATAAGGTATAATCTTTTTATTATTTTCCCAAACATTCTTGTATTTCTAGTCATATGGAACAGACTATTCTGTATTTGGCCCTGATCCAACAAAACTTTTAAGCATGAGCCTAATTTTAAGCACAAGTCGTTGCATTGAAATAACTTACATGTTTGAAATGAGGCATGTGTCTAAGTTGTTTGTTGATTCCATAGTCTTCAAAATTAATTTTAAAAAAAGCATTAGGACTCTTTTTTTATATATCCCTTTGCGTGTAAAATCAGGCTGCTTTAATGCCACAAGTCCAACTAAAGAGGCCCCCGAGAGAGAAATTATAACAGCACATTTTAGAAACCTCTAATAATGACCCAGAACAGCTTTTCTATATATAATATCACTGGAATTTTAAGGGCCTTCTCAGGCTAGAAACAAGTGCTGTTTATCTACTTAGAAAGTTGGCACTCTCCCTTTTCCAGTAGTATGAAAATCATGGTTTTGGACCTAGTGGGTTATAGCAAAAATATTTTTCTACATTTGATTCCATTTAGTCCTTCATAGTAATATTGCTAGGGGAGGTGAGCTGGATTCTATTCTGGCTCCTGCAACATCAACAAAATGGTTCATCTGGGACTTGATCTTGCAAGCTGCTGACAACTCTGGTCTGATCCAGCAAAGAACCTAACCATGTACTTAACTCTGAGCACATCAGGAGTCCCATAAATTTCAGAAGGACTTACTAGGGGTGATAGACCAGAAAGAAGTCAGCTTGACTTGCTGCTCCCAGGTTGAGTTTGCAGGGCTGGCAGTTATAAAATGCCACCCGCTTGCCTCAGTGGGTGGAAAACTAGATGGGACAGATAGTGATTTGGACAGTCTCAGTAGAAAGGATTGGGGGAGCACACATAGGAGTGGCTCCTCTTTCTCCAGAGACTTTATCCAGCCACCCATCCAGCCAGGTAGGGGAGGAGGGGAACTGATTAGCCCTTCACACTCCCTTTTCAATAATTCAAACCTTAGCCCAGGTCCTTGGGAGCTTCTTCTTGCTTCATTTCAGCAGTGCACCTCCCCTCCTTAAAACTGTAGTATTGGAGCTGTGTTTTACAGATGGTATGGGTCTGATTGATTGCCTGTTTTGGGGACCAGAAAGGAAATTTTTTTTAGGCAAAATTGGCAGAGGTCTGTGGGGGTGGAGGGTTGCCTTCCTCGCAGCATCTCAGAGGCACAGATAGATTAAATAGGAGGAGGATTTAGTAATTAGTGGTAGTACCTTGCGGTGATGTTAGGTCCACAGTTTGTGGCAGGTTACCAGTGTGGTTAAAAGGCTAAAAAGATGAGAAATAAAAGACCTGGGCTTTTGCTGATGGACCTTGTACCTATGGTATGGGGGAGACCTTGTGGCCTTCAGGGGCTAAGGTACTCCTCTTTTAGTACTCTCTGTCCCTCTCACCAAGGGGCTGTGGGGTGGAGGTGTAAAAGGATTCAGAAGAGCGGGCTGAATCCTAGGGGCATGCTGAGAATAGTGTGCCTGGATTTAGGAGTTATATGGTAGGAGCGCTGTAACCCCCGCTGAGTATGTGAGTCTGGGTGACAGGGTGGGTTGCACCCGTCCCCTGTCAAGTTTAATAAAGTTGCAGCCTGCCACTTAAAATCCATCCCTGTGTCTGTCCTTGGTCACCGGTGTGTCTGGATCAAACAATATTTTTACTAGTAAAGTAAGAAAATTTGATCTGTAGGTTATTGAGAGAGGATAAGAAACAATGGAAACAGTGGCAGGTTTCAGAGTAACAGCCGTGTTAGTCTGTATTCGCAAAAAGAAAAGGAGTACTTGTGGCACCTTAGAGACTAACCAATTTATTTGAGCATGAGCTTTTGTTGCATCCGATAAAGTGAGCTGTAGCTCACGAAAGCTCATGCTCAAATAAATTGGTTAGTCTCTAAAGTGCCACAAGTACTCCTTTTCTTTTAATGGAAACAATATCATTTTAAGAGTCATTTTTCTGATGAGAACCACGCTTTAAGACACAATGATCTGGAGGAGAAATAGGGTAGTTATCTGCTGACGATTAAATCTTCCTTGAACTCTTTTAATGCCTGGTTAGAGGCAATAAATTGCAAAACTGTGCACAAAAGGAAATAGAGGTATTTTAAAGGGGATGTGCAAGCATTGCGTCCAACTGAAATTACATATTTGTGTTGCCCAGTTGCATTCCTGTATTTAGTGTTGCTCTATTGCACATGCAGGCTGTGACCAGATTTTGAGAATATTCAGGAAGATGCTTATAAGCCTACAATAGGACATGAGCTAGCAAGCATTCCTTTCTTGCTAATGTGTATGTCCCCTCCTGTTTGGACTCCCCTTTGCAGTGTGTAAACAGCTCCTTGTTTTTCTTCTTGGTTCAATTTAACAAAGGTCTTTGTATCAAAGAAGAAGTTTAGTGGCAGGTGAAAGCTTATTTTAATGGTGTTGAGACCAAGTTGTTCTTTAACTGAATCCCCTTGAACTCAGCAGAGGTATTAATGTTGTAGCTTGTCATCTACCCCTCTGAAGCTCCTGGCCCTTTGAAAGAGTGAGCTCAAAAAACAATCTTTTGCTTGTTAACATGGGGGAAATACCATCTCTCTTCTTTTCTCTCATTTTTTTTAGTACATATAACAAAAAGGTGTGAGTTGGTGGATATTCATTTCTGCAGCTTTGGCAGCCTTTTCTTATTTACTTGGACTTTAAGACATAAATCATATTGGGGGCTTGCTCTCTCTCCTCAGGGACAACTTGTTTGAATATGTATATGTTTGTGCATCAAACATGGATACCGTGCTTCTGTTATTGCTGTTGGAGAGGTATGACTTACATTGTTCTATATTGTTTGGTTCTGCTTCATGAAGTCAGTGAGGCTCCATGCAGGTGCAGATGTCCATCCACAGAAAGCTCATTGCAGGATCTGGGCCTTAGTTCATGTGTTCCCCCATTTGGGTCTGGGGGTTTTGCTTGAGTTTTTAATCTGGGTAACACATTAGTACAATATCACAGGTTGCATTTTTATGCTCTTGGAGATAATGTATACATTCCTTCTGCCTTCCATATTCATATTGTCTTCAGTAATAGTTTGGGAAGTACAAGGAATGCAGGATTGTTCTCTTGAACATCACCAATAGAAGCAAAGTAGGACTTTCCCAGATTCTTGCTTTTTTGCACTTCTAAAATGCCAAAAGATCTCTTCGAACATGAAATGTTTTAGATTTTCATTCTGATGGAACCTAGATTGCTATTCTCCATCGATATAATTGGAAAAAATATTACTAAATGGCTCAGTGATTAACATTTAAAATCAACTCTTGGGCATTCACAGTGGCCATATTCCACCATTTATCTCTCTGCTAATCTCACATTGATGTCAGTAGGTGTGTTCTGTGCATGTAGCAAGGGTAGAATATGTCCCTGTAACTTTTTATCCTACCTTTAAAATACCGTATGCATAATGATGATTAACATTATTAAATAACATTGCATGATATAATGTTCACTGAAAGATATGTAGGTTTTATAGATATGTTAAAGGTCAAATAATGTCAGGCTTGTGATACAAGCTCACAAGAACCCAGGAAATGTTCAATGCCAAGGATACTTTACTAAATATAGGTTATTTTGCTTTTCTTCACAAATGTGAATTAAGGATAAAATAGTCTCATCTTTACATTTCTTTGGTATGGTATGTTCATGCCACAGCTTTAATTTTATTCAGATGCAAGGTTTTGTGTGTTTAATTAACATTACTTCTGTGTGTTTAGGTAATTACCATTACAACACATGGGGACATGTTGTCCTTATTGCCAGTATTAGGGTATAATGCGCTGACTGCAACTACTGCACATGTTAAGCTGATTCTAGCATTTCTTCACACAGCAGGAAGCACCCATGCTGTGGTTTCTTAATGTACTCTTAAAGCACTATACTGTAGGCAGTAATAATTAATAATGATTCTCATATCACAAGTACTGCTTGTATTCTGGTTGGCCGTTCATTGCTGTATCAGAGTTCCAGTAACCTTGACCCTGAAATACATTTCCTTTTTTTGAAAGTTTCATTTCTTAGATGTTGCAAACATGATATTGTTGAGCAGGGCTGAATTTTTTGAGGCCAGGTTTGTGGCATGGATTCTGATGGCTTCACGTATGTTCAGGTCTCTAAGGACCAGCACCAATAAATGTGAAAGAGACAACAGTAGATTGGCGTACTTTTCCATTTCCACCAGGATGAAAAAAAAAGCTCTAAATTAAGTCTAACCTTAAATGTATAATCTGTCCTTGGGAGAAAAAAAAGGCTATAGCATCTTCAAGCTCTCAGCATCCCTTACGAGAAAAAATTGGTTCTAAGGGTCTCTGATCTTGTGTTTTAGTAAAATAGAACTGCACGGCTGACTGACAGTTCTGATCTAAAGCATTTACGTTTAAGTTTTGATCTCTCTGCTTTTGATTAAAACTAATGAGCTCATTTAATTCAAAATGGGAATCTCTGATAAGAGAAATAAGGTTGATGTGATTGGATTAGAGGGGCAAATTAAACTCTTAGAGCAGAAGTTTGTGCTTATATAGTGTATTAAAAAGCTGTTGGCGTATTATGGCGTGTTAGATGATGAGAAAAATTTCATAGTAATTCATATTTAATCAGAAGAAATGAAAGTACTAAATATAACATGGCTCTGCTTTTCCCTCGAGTGATAAAGAGCTGTACATTTAAAATGACATCGAATTCATGCTCTCTAAAACAAAAAACCTTAAAAGAGATACTAAAGGAAGGGGCACTCTTGTCAGCAGTTTCATCACAACAGAGTTGAAATGCCCTAAATGCAAGAAAATGTGACCACATTAGAACAAGCACAGCACTAGATAATCCTTTGCTCACAAACGAGCAGGGTTTGTATGTGCTGCATATCAAATGCTTTTGTAAATACTTGGAATGGTTTTGACCAGAAATCGATCGTATTTTCTAAAAGGACAGCAACAAGATATTTTTCTTGATTTTAAACATCTTTTTTTTTATTCATTGTTGCTGATAATAACTCCCTGGAACTGAAATATGTTTCGTTGCCAGTAGTTTGTTGTTGTAGGGTTACTCCAGAAGATTCTGTGAATTATTTGTTAGAAGAAAACATTGCATAGAAACCTTTGGATTGAAAACCAAAATACTAAAAAGTTGCATGGGGAACACGGTGGTATTATATTCCCTAAATCTGCATATATTATTTTATCGTACTCAACACACACTGTTTGTTCTTATCTACTATACGTCTTGTGGCTGAGGCATCTGAACACAAAGGTGTGGTCTGTAGTTTCAAAGAGGAAACTTCACTTAATGCTAAATGGACCTTGAAGCCGTTCCATCGTCATTAGTCACTAATATCTAATTATTATTGTTATTATTGCTAATCATAATAGTAGTGCTTTTCATCTGATGGTCACAGGGTGCTTTCTGGGCATTAATTAACCCAAACTAATGGGGAAACTGGGGCATCAAGAGCTGAAGTGTGACCAAGGTGTCACGGCAAACAAAGTAGGGAAAACGGGGGGTAGAACTCTGGATTAGAACTTGTAGATGCCTTTCAGTAGGCAGCCTTGCCTCCCCAATAACACTTACCCTGTCACATAACATTAAGGAACTTAACAATTAAAAAAAAAAGCTAGCAGCATAATTGCGAAGGAAAGAGTTAATGAGGCAACTCTGTGTTTAAAATTCTTTGGGGAAAAAAGAACCTGAAAATGAGAGTTACTGTTTGTACATATATTTTTCAATTTTTTTTTTGCTAAATAAGCATTTTGTAAATGAGGTAAATTGATTACAACACTCAGCATCCATCAGTCATTTATTTTTAGCGAGTTCAAGGATTGCACCTGAGAAATAGCTTAGAGGGGCTGTATAAAAATCTAAATCATCTGTGTATGTTCTTTTTTCTATTCCCTAGTGGAATCAACAAGCCCCAGTCTACTAACCACTGACAACACCCTAGAGCGCTCTTTTTTCATCCGAATGAAATCTACTCTGACCAAGCGAGGAGTGCACATCAAATCATCAGGATACAAGGTGAGCTTTGCTCTGTAACCTGAAATATTGACATCTTCAAATTATCCAACCTTATGTCGAATGTACATATAATGTTCATTTTTTCTCCATGCTCACTGTATGTATATTAATAGAAAGGGAATTAAGCATTAATTGTTTAAATTTTCTTCACATTCATTATTAAAATACGGGTGGTACATTTTTCCTCTTTTAGTGCTTTTGCAAATGCACTAAACCTCCATTATACTTGTCTTCATTATGGACAACACTTTTTTTTTTAACACACTCAAAATACTAGTCTTCAAAAGAGTATCAGGAGGGGAGTGTATTAAGCCAAGAAAGTTAAGTTGAAATAATATCCCCATTAATATTAGAAAATTGCCACGCATAAATGTTTTCAGAATCTTTTTTTCTAGTTAGTTTGACTTTAGGGCATAGCTCAGAATGATCATCATACCAGCTCTTACCAGATGAAATGCTATAGATATTTAATACTTTCCACCATTCAAGCTGAAGTAGACAACAAGCTGCACTGAATGCTCTTCCACTATTTTTCTTATGCTGTCTGCCCATGGGGCAACTGCTGTAAGGGCTGACTTCTTCTCAAGAAACATTACATTGTTGGATTTCTTTCTTTTAAGATGTGAAACTCTCATCTTCCTTAGCAACAATTTCATTTTTCTTTAATCATATATAACTCATAGTGCCTATGGCTAGAAATGGCTTTGCTGCACATCAAGAGTATGAGGAAAGCACATTTTTTAGCATTGTCATCTTCTGAGATGAAATATCTCCTCCATTAAATATTGTGACAAATAACTGAGTGACACTCCAGTACTTAAGGAAGTGGGCCTGAGCATGTTTACATATTTAAAGAAGATGTAAGTATCAGTGATCTTTTTAAAACTTTGAACACTATTTTTTAGTTTAGAGCTGGAGTAGAGTAGTTTTGAAGTAGGATGCTTCACTTCATTTAACTAAAAAAAAACTCTCTGTGAATATAACATCAAGGTATTCTACTTAACGATTGAGAATCTCCTGGTGAAAGCATTTTCTTTGAAAGTAAATGAGTTGGCGTCTTTTTGTTGAATAGTGTCTGGATCTCGGTGATTTCAAGTTGTTGTTAATGGTACTTAGAGTCTTTCACTCCAAGTCACTGATTTCATAAGGCACCACAAGTTATCATCTGATGGCTGCTTAGTTGTCAACATTTGAATTGATGGTCTCAGTACAATTCGTACTGGGCAGGTTGCCACATCACAGAAAACATTGACACTGGGACCTTTGGTGGCTGTTCTGGGAGGGAGGCAAAGGAACGAATGGATGTGAAAGTTGAACAACCCTCTCACCCTTACGCTACGTCTACACTACTCGCCACTTTTGGTGGCATATAGGGTCGTGTAGCTACATGCCGCAGTGAAAAGCAAGCTGTGCTCACACTGCCATGTGTATATGTCAGTGACAGGCTGTGGCGGTTGAGGGGGGAGGAAGCTGCAGGGAAAGCTTCAACAGCCAGAGCCTTTCCCCACTTGCTAGAGTCTTTACCTGCAGTGGGGAAGGACTCCAGCAGTGGGGAGCTAGCAGAGCCTTTCCCATCAACCTCCCTATTGCCGGCGTTCTTACCTGCAGTGGGGAAAACCTCCAGCAACAGGGAGCTGCAGGTTAGTCTTTCCCTCCAGCAGGAAAATGCTCTAGCAGCAGGGAACTGCCACAGCCCTTTCCTGCTCTTTTGGGCTGCCAGAGTCTTTCCCTGTTGCTGGAGTCTTTTCCTGTGGCAGGGAAAGGTTCTAGCCACTGGGAGACTGCAGGACAGTACACGGGTAAGAATAGCAGTGTAGATGGGGAGCCATGGCTTGGGCAAGTAATGAGTTGTATAGGGTATGCACTTGGGTAGGTACCCATACCCTTCAGGTGTGCCTGTACCCTACTTACTTTAACCCATGCTGGGGGGTGAGAGCTACTTGAGTCCATACTCTGCACACCGTCAAAAGAATCATGCAGTGTAGATGTAGCCTTAGACATGGTGCATCTGGGCTAGGACTCAGTTACACTGACAGGGAGCTTTCATTGTAGTTGATTGTGAATAAGTAGAAGAATTCACTTTTCAAGATTTTCAATCTGCCATCTTTCACCTGCAGTGAATGTTACAGAATACAAGAAACTGGACTCAAGTGCTGAAGTTTCATCCTTATCTCTCTCCATTTTGGCTGCATTCCTATAATCCTATGTTGGTGTAGGCCCAAATAGGGGACTACATCATCTACTATGGATCAGCAAAACAGGATGGGTCTTTATCTCTGAGTTTACTGTTAAAGTAGATTTATGCCACACTT
Source organism: Natator depressus (assembly GCF_965152275.1). NCBI lineage: Eukaryota > Metazoa > Chordata > Testudines > Cheloniidae > Natator > Natator depressus. The sequence goes on from NC_134239.1 coordinate 84,362,578, forward strand.
TTAACGTGTTTGAAAGATGTTTGTATAAGAATGTTCTGGTGGGTTGTCTGTTTTGTTTTAAGAAAGAAGAAAAATACACTTTTTTTGGAAGTGTTAAAGTTCAGACAGTTTTTGAAATGCTCACTGGAGCATTTACTCAATAGGAGACACTATAGTTAAGGTTACATTTTAGTCATGGGTATTTTTAGTAAAAGTCATGGACAGATCACGGGCTGTAAACAAAAATTCACAGCCTTGTACTATACCATGACTTGTACTATATACCCCTGACTAAATCTTAGGGGGGACATGTCGTGGGTGCACGGGAATGGCCAGGGCGTGCCCAGAGTCCTCACCCTCTCCCACACGCCAACCCCCAGCCCTGAGCCCTCTCCCACACCCAAACTCCTGCTGCTGCTGGGGGTGGAGGCAGTGGCCCAAGACTGCTCCAGCAGCAACTGGTGTGGCTAGCCCAGGGGCTGCCTGAGCTGCTCAGGTGGCCCCCAGGCCAGCTGCACTGGCTGCTGCAGAAGTCATGGAGGTCCCGGGAAGTCACTTGCAGACTTAACTATAATCCATCATATAAATACAGATTTAGCGTCTCTTTAAAGAGCTGCTGGCATCTCTTGGAAACTTTTCAAACCATAATTGTGATGTTACAGACAGAGGATTTTGATTGCAGGTGAGAAATAAGGAGGAAAGAGCAGATGAACTTTGAGTAACTCTTTTTCATGCAATGTTTCCTAGAATAAAGACGGGAGAATAGGGTACATGAATATTGACAAAATTGTCTCTAAATAAAATGTTTGTCAATTTTTTCCATGATGTGTCACCAAGTAGGCATATAAATAGTGGGCCAAATCCTCAGCTGGTATAAATCGGCATAGCTGCATTAGCCCATGATGTCTTGGAGGATTATATAACTGATGTGATTTGGTGGACAAAGAGAAGTCACTTTTGACCTGCCATTTTAATTCTATTTCAGTTGCTTTTTAAAAAAATAGATGTTGCTATTGTAGATCATAACGAGTCCTTTGGAACGATAGCTGTCCAGAGCATCAGTGACCTCTAATAAAATGGTGTATTAACAGCAGGAAAAGTATATCATGTACATTTTTAAATCAACATCAGACCTTTTTTATTTAAATATAATTCTCAATTTTTGTAATTTATATCCAAATATAAAAAACACATCAGCCTTTGTTATTAAACCTGCCAAGAAGAATAAAATTGAACTGCTCTAGTGAGTGCCAGTGACACTTACAGGAAAGCTTCCATCTTCTTCATTGGCCCTCAGAAATCCAATGGTAGACCAGAGTCTACCCTCCAGAACCTTTTTGGGTACAGGCATGTTTTATTAAAATAAGCAGAAAGGACAAAGAGCCTTGTGCAACAGATAGGCAACTAAAAAATAAGGTACACAAAGGAAGGCGTGCTATCCAAATTGCACGGCAGCTGTGGACATACCACAAAGAAAAGACACATGGCTGCCCCCAATATGAAAAAGTAATGCAGCATAGCAAGGCACACAGCGAAGTTCTGTGCCATGAGACGACGTGGGATCACTCGGTAAGTCCTGCTGCTCTAAAGGCTAACTCAAGAAATGGCTTCTTTAGACAGTAAGTGAATCAGATGATCCATGAGGTGCTTGGCCAGTCCTCACAATGGGAGAGCCCCTGCCTCAGAAGAAACTGCGTAAGATTGAGAACAGGTCAGAAAATTAGATTGCTGAATCAGTTGGATTGATCTAGTCCATCCCCCTTTAGGACAGATTTAATTAGGCCTAAATTATCACTGTAGATGAAAGCCTCGTCTCTTGTCCCTTAAATCATGCTCATCTAAGCAGCTGTATTTATCTAGAATAGGGAAATCATTACATGATTCATCTGACCCCTCCTCCCCATTCTCTTTTCAGTGTGTTCCATCTTCCTTCTTTTCCTGAATGGCGCTTCGCCCATGCTTATGCTTATAGGGAAAGATTATACATGCATTGTTGTATATCTATTTTATTTCCAGGAAGTAAACCAAAAACACATAAGAGTAAAGCAAGAAGGCATGTAGTCAGCTGACAAAACATAATGAAAACAAATAAAAAGAAACAATGATAATGTTTCAATTCACTACAAACCTCAGGATTTATTACTGTTACAGCTGTTATCTAAGATACATGATGCCAAGGCTTACTGTGCTTCTCATTGCTAAAAATGTATCACTTTATCTTTTTTCTGCCTTCTTTCATCAATATAAAGAGACTTACGTTTTTTTTGGATTTTCTTTCCATTTTATCTGCTTCCCTCTTTGTTTTCCTCGGGGGCGGGGGGCGGAGGGGGAATGCCTCATCTGTCTACTAAATACTCAGCCCTGAGTTCAGAGTTTATATTCTACTTTTAGACATGTATCAAAGCCAGTTTTAATTGAAGACCACACTTAAGTCAAATGATATGTTTCCTGATCCACTGTGATATGTTGTGATGATCAGGATCTAATACCTCTGCACCTCTCAGTATACTAGGCACTTCACAGGGAGTGGGGCAGAGGTGGGAGCATGTCCCCATCCTCCTGCCCAACAGCCTGCAGGGCAGGCCAGCCTAAAGGATGATACAGCCTGTACGGTCACATTGCATACTTGATCACTCTGTATATAAAAATAATTTTGAAAAACATATACCTGAAAACCTGAAAAAAATGTTTGAAAGTCTGTAAAAGTATTTACACAAATTAGTCTTTGTGGTCTAAGTTAATTACTTTTTTCTATTGTCCAATGCTGATTTTCTACACACTAGTTTATAATTATACATTTACACACGTGTTCTCTATTGTGAAGACTCTATTAAAGTCATAGTAAATTTGGCAGCCAGTTGCATATTGATGTTAGTGCTTGAAATCCAAACGTCCTGTAGAATTTAGATTCACATTCAGAGTTCTCATAATGCCAGAACATTTTCTTGGGACTCCTGATTTTTTTTCTGAGTTCTGGTTTACCTCAGTTTAATGTTTTTGGCTATGTTTACACTACCATGGGATCGATGCTGCTCCGATAGATGCACTGGGGGTCGATTTAGCGGGTCTAGTGAAGACCCGCTAAATCGATGGCATTGAGCTCTCCGATCGACTCCGGTACTCCCATCAACCATCTGCCATCAACCCAGCATGGTGTAGACACCGTCGTAAGTTGACCTAAGTTACGCTACTCCAGCAACATGATTTAGGGACTTAGATGCCTTTTGAAAAATCTCAGCTTTAAAGTTTTAGATCTTTATCTGCAAGATGTCTGTGCTCTAGAACTGGGTTGCAGTAGAGCCTAATCAGGTGGGGAAGGCCTGCTTCTTTTTTAAAGGCCCACCAGGGGGTGTTCTACTGTGGACTTTGAGCCATCCTGCTCTGCATCAACAGATGGCTCTACTACTGAAACCATTTCTGACACCACTTTGATTTTTAAACACTTATGGTGCAGTATAATCATGGAAGGCCAGAATTTACTCCATATATTCTTATTTATTTTTAGTTGAATTAAAAGATTTAAATGAACCATAAATGGTCATGATTGCTGAGTTTGTATTGGCTGGCTAGAACAAGTGCACCCGTTGCTTGCTTCCAGACATCTCTTTCTGAATCTTTAGAATCAAAGACCAAAATGTTAATATTCAGTAGCCTGATTTTTAAGGGGAGCTGATCACTACAGCTATTACTGACTTCAGTGGAAGTTTTGGCTGTGCAACACTCATGAAAATCAGACCACTTTTATTGTGGTATCCAAGTATGGATTTAAGTTTAAGCAATCAGGTTTGAACAGTTTGGCCTACATTCTTTACTTCTCTTTCATTATTTTGTTCCTGAATCCTTTTCATTTTTGGATCTCACCGATGAATTTCTGTCAGGCTTTCTTATCTTTCCTGATCAGATGGGGCATGACCTTTCTATACAAGAAGCAAACTGTAGAAGTCAAAATTTCATCACAAGGCTCCAGCCACACCACCTTGAGTCACACTAACCCAGGGAAGGAGGAATAAGAAACCAACATCAGGAAATATACGCAGAGAATTTTCTAAATGTCAGCACATACATATCCCAGTTTCCTCAGCAATGAGGAGACTCAAAGGTAATTTGTCAGAGAGGAAGAACTGATCTAGTATTTGCCCATGTAAATTGATGACCTTTAGCCAAAAGGAAGCTTGTCTGTTAGTAAGAATGCAACATTTTTAGAAAAGAACACAACACTAACATGCCAATCTGAGCTTTATGATGTGTCTTCCTGTAAATATACCATTATGGTGGAGAAAGGATGATCTTGGGACTAGGATAATCTGGGTTGATTGCCTGGCTCTGCTATAGAATGGCTGCAATATCTTGGGTAAGTCATAGGGCCATTTTTAAAAAAGAACTCAGTTCCTATTTAAGCACCTAAATAAAGTGGCCAGATTTTCAAAAAGTACATAGCACCTGCCAGCTCCCATTGTTGTCAAGTTCTTATTCTAAATGCTGAGCACTTTGGAAATGGAAATGCCAACACCTCTCTACCTCACAGAGATATTGAGAGGATGCATTAATTAATGTGTGAGACGCTCAAATATATGGTGATATGGACCATGTAACAAGGGAGCTAGATACTCTTATGTAAAAGGCCTTTTCAGAAGCAGTCAGTGGAAACTGGAGAGACTCAGGCTTTGATCACTGACCCAGACTTCCTCATGATGACTGCAGATGCAATATTCCTGACACCTAAATCATTGTTTCTCCTGAGAATTGTCTTAAATTTTCACACAGCCTTTGAGTTATGACTGCAGGTGCAATACATTCCATACTGTGTAAATGGAGGCTGGCTTAGCTAAAAGAGAACTAAAATATTAAGTTAAGCAAACTCAGTCTTTCTGAGAGATCAGTTATTTCCACCCGTAAATCCACTTCTCATAGCATAAACAGCTACAGAGAATATCATCACAAATTTAGCAACAAGGGGCCCTGCTTTTGGTCACACAGCATCTTAAATCCGGAGCTAACTCCATTAAAGTAAGTGAGGTTATATTGGTGTAAAACAAGTGTGAGATTAGCAGTCAGTCCTGTACATATTAAAATATTCCAGAAAGAAGAAGAGAGCTTAATTATGGTATTCTTTAAGAAGGACCACAGACTACAGCATATGTGCAGCACGTTCATTTTAAGGGATAGCTCAGTGGTTTGAGCATTGGTCTGCTAAACCCAGGGTTAAGAATTCAATCCTTGAGGGGGCCATTTAGGGATCTGGGGCAAAAAAATGGGGATTGGTCCTGTTTTGAGCAGGGGGTTGGGCTCCTGAGGTCCCTTCCAACCCTGTTATTCTATGATTCTATGAACTACAGTCATCTGGATTTTTTTATTGTATAGGGGAATATGCATGTGAGTTATTTGAACAGTTATGTGAATTTTAAACACATAAGTGAATGTTTTGTAAGTTTGTAAGGGAGGAACTTACATACATACACAGGGCTATATCCTATCATTTGCTGTGCTGATAAGCAGAGAGCAGTGGAAAGAGAATGGTGGCATTCTCTTCTCACCACAAAAATAACCAGACACAATACCTCATGGCACATAGCGTGTACTAGGAGAAATCCCTAGATTGCACCATGTTCTCAAGGGGGAAGGGTCTGTTGAAACAAAGGTGTATTCAGTTTCCAAAGCTGACTAGCATATCCACTGCTATCATCAGCCAGTGAGTGATTATTGGCAGTGGATCAACATGCTCAGTAGAGCAGCCATATGAGCCCCACAGTGCTTGTGGGGGTCTGCCTACCAGTCTGGCAGGATTTCTTGTGCAGAAGATGCTCCTGCTAACACCCCTGCTCATTCTTGCTGCTCTGCTTAGCTAGTGTCAGTGGAGGGTTTGGCTCACTTCCCTTTCCCCATGTAAATATTTTCTAAAGTGTTCCGCTGTGTGTGTCCCTTTTTAGCCAACCCCACAACATCTCACAGTGGCTCAGTGTTCAGAGAATCGTAGGACTGGAAGGGACCTTGAGAGATCTTCTAGTCCAGTCCCCTGCGTTTAGCACTACCATGTTGCCATCCATAGTAGGCTAGGAAAAAACAAGGAGTTGACAAATTGAAATGATGTAACTGATGCTAAGCTAGTGTGGAAGACCACCACGTGTCTGTTCCTTTCTGCAGAAACAGTTCATCTTTCCCCAAGTGATGGTAATATTTTATTCAGCTAGCAATAGTAAGCCAGATTCAAACCCTGTTGTACACAGGTGAAAATGAACTGAATTTCATGGAGTTGTATCTGCTGCTAGCAGGACTGAATTCAGCTCAATACCTGTATGTCTGAGTGAGAATATTCATTTCCCGGTTTCTGCATGTCACCCAGATCTGGTAAAATAAGTTAGCAATGGCTGATTAGGAAACATAAAGCTCATGATCCATAATCACAGTGTCTTCTCTTAATAGATATAGTAAGTTAAATATCTGACGTTAGGTATGCTTCTCCTCCCATTTGCACCCATTTTACTCCAATGTAATACCATTGGCTTCAGTGGAGCTATTCCTGATTTACACGGGTGTAAGTAAGAAGACAGTCAGGCTTCTTGCAGATAATTTAACAGTGATGTTTTAGTGTTCTTCTGAAAGTCAGGTGAATTGCAGGATAAAAAGACTATTTCCAGAAGAAGGATCTATAATTATATCAGAGTGTGTCTGAACTATTCTGCATCTATAAATGTAATTATATTGTTGTAAGACTAAATGTAATTGTTTCCATTTGAGTGTTGAAACAAGAACCTTGTTTTTCACCCTAAACTAACTGCTTCCCTCATGCGTTGACTTTCATATGCCCAGGCAAACATGCCTCCATTTTTCTTTTAAATATTGCATACAGTTGGAGGATAAGAACTGGCGGGGAACAGTACAGTACCCCATGATATGTAAACATTTATCCAAAATATAATAGATCATCTTTGAGCAACAATACATTATAATAGTGAAAAGAATAAGCTTGTATGACCTCATGTGCCTTCTCCCTGTTGTCTTCTAGCCCTTATAAATAACAAGTGGCTATGGATGGGACTGGAACAGACGACAGTTGAAACCCAAGTTTCCAGGAAATCAGCTCCTCTATGGAGGAAGCTGCCCCTTGTAGCACCAGTGAGTGGAAGTAACTGAGAGATCTGAACAGCTCCATCTTCTTTTCCTGGTGAAGCTAAATGAAGATGTGATGAATTAGGGGAATGACTGATTTGGTATTTAGGTGTAAAATACGACAAGGTCCTGACATGTTATGAAATTGGGTGTGGGTGTGTGTATTTGGAGTTTGTAGGACTGTTTAGCTAGAGGGAGGCAAAAAAACAAAAGACCAAATTTTAAAAAGAAAGCATTTTTCATTGTTTCCTTTACATCAGTTAGTAAATATCTTACTAAGAAAATTACTTGGAAAATTTTGAATAAATATCTTCTGAAGAGAGTTATTCAACAAACTTGAAGACTCCAGTCAGTTATTAATGTCTGATTGTCCCTAACATTTGCACAGGAGCTTCACAGGGAAGGACCCCACCAATCTCCTCATTCCCATGCACTTAGCACAGCTGCCAGGGACAACTGCAGGTCCTGAACTCGAGGGAGGGCAGGGATTGTGCAGGAAGAAGATAAAGCCATGGCCCTTCCTCCCTCCCTCCACATTAGCCCATGGAGAGGTCCAGGGTGCAGGGAGACAATTTCTCCTTTCTGAGGCAAGGGGGTGGTATAGCACCCCCTACTGAGGCCAATGGGTAAATGCAATAATCTAGTTAATTGTATCATTTAATATAGACCTTACTATAAATAAATAGCACATTCTGAATGGCATCTGATTACCTGATTAGGACTAAGATTGCGCAGCCATGCAATTACATAACTACACAGGCTGGGACTCGTTAGTAAATTTGCCATTTTTGAAATCATATGTCCTTCAAAGTGAAAAAAATAGTAGAGAAAATACCTTTAATGAAGAGTTTTCATGCTCATTTAAGATATCTTAAATAATAATGAATCCATTCACTGTTTTTAATTTTTTCTTCACTGTTCTCACTATTTTCCTGATACAAATACATAATGTGATATGCTCGGCATCCACATCTCCAACAAGAGCAGGCCTCTTCTTTGTTAGTTTCATGAAAGCTATCCTGGTTGAAGACATGTAGCCTGTTTGGTGTGCTGTCTGTCCATGTGACAATCCTTCATGCTTTGTTTTTGCTGTAACAGATCCATTTTTTCTCTGTCATTGGACAGCGATGTTGTAAACACTGAATGGCCCCACCACATTAAGGAGAAGCTGGAAAGCATCACTACCTCTTACCGTTTATTTTTTACCAATGTTTCTTCTCTAGTTTCTAAAATTTTTTGTTATTTTGTACACAGGTTCTCACCTGCATCATAGAATCATAGAATATCAGGGTTGGAAGGGACCTCAGGAGGTCATCTAGTCCAACCCCCTGCTCAAAGCTGGACCAATCCCCAACTAAATCCTCCCAGCCAGGGCTTTGTCAAGCCTGACCTTAAAAACTTCTAAGGAAGGAGATTCCACCACCTCCCTAGGTAACGCATTCCAGTGTTTCACCACTCTCCTAGTGAAAAAGTTTTTCCTAATATCCAACCTAAACCTCCCCCACTGCAACTTGAGACCATTACTCCTTGTTCTGTCATCTGCCACCACTGAGAACAGTCCAGATCCATCCTCTTTGGAACCCCCTTTCAGGTAGTTGAAAGCAGCTATCAAATCCCCCCTCATTCTTCTCTTCCGCAGACTAAACAATCCCAGTTCCCTCAGCCTCTCCTCATAAATCATGTGTTCCAGTCCCCTAATCATTTTTGTTGCCCTCCACTGGACTCTTTCCAATTTGTCCACATCCTTCTTGTAGTGTGGGGCCCAAAACTGGACACAGTACTCCAGATGAGGCCTCACCAATGTTGAATAGAGGGGAACGATCACGTCCCTCGATCTGCTGGCAATGCCCCTACTTATACATCCCAAAATGCCATTGGCCTTCTTGGCAACAACGGCACACTCATCATCATCATGTCATTATTGTTTTATTGCCTAATCTTCAGTATTCATCACCTTCATTATATTAATGAATTTATCCTTGAAACGCCCCTCTCTGTTAGGAAAAATATTCAACCCATTTTATGGATGAAGCACAGAGAGATTAAGTGACTCACCCAAGATCACACATAAAGCTGTGACAGAACCAGGAATTGAACCCAGATCTTCTAAATTCCAGTTCAGTGCTTTAACCCTAGCCCATCCTTAAGCCTATTATTAGTGTACTGCCAGATCTTCTTCCGTGCTCCTGGAACTGATAGTTCAGCTCCTGTAATTGGTACTTCACTTGTTTTGATTGCTGACCTGTTAAAATGAAATGCCAAATAATAAACCATTAAACCCAGCAGTGTGAAGTTTACTAGAACTCTCATGGGGAACACTGGAGAGGACTTCTGTAGTTCACCTCGCAGAACAGCCATGAAGAGAAGAGATAAAAGGGAGGGGAAAGCCATCTTTATTCTGGAGGCCAGTATGGGAGAAAATATAGGTCTGCCTGCCAGCAGGGGGGAGAGGGAGAGGAAAGGGACAAGGAGAAGAGGCTTCCCCCTTTTCAAGCAAGCAAGCAGGATCCAGTACTGTCTTACTTCCATGTGGAGGGGTGGATTGTGATTTCATGGGATGTGTTGTGATGTTGGCCTGTTGAGCTTTCGCCCACCAAGTAAATGACAGTCCTAAGGAGAAGAAGAAGGCCCATATTTAAATAGAGATGCCAAACAGAACATAGAATAATACTCACCAAGTCTGTTCTTTTTATATAAATGAATATTTTATGAATGTTATCAATAGTTTTTCACAACTGTAATATATTTTCCAACTCCAAAGAGGTACCGGCTTTAGGATCTATCTGGCTCCTACATTCTATCGATACTGTGTGCGAAATGGGACTTCCAGCTTATAGCCAGCAGTTCAAATTGACCGGTGTTCTGTTTCCGTGGCTCCTGGCTCTGTGTCAGATTCTTGATACACTAAATAAAAGTAAATGTTTTCTTCAGGAAAAAACCCTAAATATTAAATCACAATTAAGTATTGTGTAAAATGTATATGTATGAAAATATTGGGATAAAGGGCCTGATTCAGCACTGCCTTGCCCCTTATGTAGCTACTTTCACATGGGCAAAGAGAATGAAAAATGGCAACACATCTGAATTCTCCATTCACTCACAAGGATATTTTGCGCCATTGTTCATTAACTTTTTACATGTGTAAATGGCAACAAAAGGCACAAGGTCCAGAGTTTTTTGTAATCCAGCTTTGCTTATTAGAAATAATAATATTTAGCATTCATAGTCAGCAATTTTGCCCTATGGATCTTGAGTTGGTTTAAAAAGATGTGAATGCATTGTTATTCCCATTTTACAGATGGGGAAACCAGAGGACAGAAAGTGATTTTCTCAGTATCACACTTGAAGCCAGTGGCAGAGTACAGAGAACCACTATCTGATACCCTGATCCTCTGGGTTTGTAGCTTTATCCGGGTGCCGTGACTTGTGTACAGGGGATACACTTGAATGCTGCTGCTGCCTTTCTTAGAGAGAAACTTGTCCACTAGTTGTTTTAGCTTTATCCATATATTTCAGAAAGAGGTTGGATTTTCTTCATATCCAGATGTCCATTTCTCCATTTATCTAGAGTTGTTTGAAACATGGCCCTTAAAGAAAAAAAATAAAGAAAAGTGGTTATTCTGCCATTTCTAAATTCTGAGGTACTTTTCCTTGATTTATTCTATTAACTATAAGTTTTGTATAATCATAGGAGCAAAGGAATATTGTATTCTCTATGAGGCTTGGAGTAAACCTGTCTTAATCTATAGAGAAGGCACAATGTAGATGTTTGGTTGTAATGATTTCAGTGTCTCCTTTTTACAGCATCATTAGGAAGCCCTCATTCTAATAATAATAATTCCCTTTTGACATCATGGAGGTAAAAAGAAATCATCGCTGACATCAAAAATGAGGTAATATTTCAGCAGTATTATTCCACTGAAGATAAAATGGAAGTCTTTATTACTCCCAATGCTTTTAAAGAAAGCTGAGCAAGGCTTATACTGACCCTGGAGCTTATACATTTTAATACATCTATAACCAGTACGAAAAAAGTAATTTTAATTATTACTATATTTTTTAACATAGCTCTTCCTAAAAACCAACCATTTTGTGACTGGTTAAAAGAAATCAGTTTTTGGTAATAATTGTGGAAGACCAAGGCTTTCTTAATTTCCACCAACACCTGGGAAACAAGAAAATAAAAAACAACCCAGTATATTACAACCAAGGATAATTTTTCACCCAAATGTAATTGTAGAACTGGTATTCCAGAGTCCATGTAGAATGTATACAGAGGTCTGAGCTCTGAGTTGGTGGCTTATTACATGTTTTTATGAATAGGTATTTCATTCTCTCTTGGAACGTCTTGTGCACATTTCTGTATGAATTGTTTGTCATTAAAAGGACACTGATAAGGGCTCTTTCATCACTTGTAAACCATATGTTTTACACTTTTGTTTGTAAAATCACTTGGGAAACTTCTAGCTGAGATTGGATTCTTTACTACCCCCCTCCCCGCCCCCAGTCACAGTGGCTGTTATACTATTTGCCCTTTTCCTTAGGGGGCTGCAAAGGAATTTTTCCCACACCCCAGATTGGCCAAGGCATGGTGGGTTTTTCCACCTTCCCAGAGCAGGCCTGAGCCCCGGTGGGGTGGAGTAGAAGGATAGGTTATAATGTCTTAACTGAGAACATAAAATTTGGGGCAGATGTCCAGTGCAGGTGCTCGGTATGGAAGGGATATGGTTATCAGATAAAATGGATTGGAAAAGGATTTGAAGGAAATCATCTCTTATGGGAGATGAGTAAGGCATGTTTGGGTCTCCTACATTTCAGGCATCACCCCCCTCTTTTCCTAGCCCCCTTTAAGGAGCTATGGAAGGGAGTTTGGGGCTCTTATGTCAGGAATGGTGAGGAATCATCCACCCTTCCTTGTATAGCTCCCCCTTCACCTCATGTGAGCTGAAATTCTTTGGATTTCAATAGAAACAAGTCTTATTTTATGTTCAAATAGTTTGGATTTTTTCCTCAAGAATTTTTGCATGCATGAATTGAATGCTTAATTACATTTCCCGTAAACTGAATACGTCTTTCCACTTTTGAAACTTTTTGCAATGTCTGTGCATGTTTTATCACTGTATCAAAGATAATATGAAACACGAGTGTATCTTGTTGAAACCCATTAGCTGAGTTGGTTTTTATTTTCCCTGCTCAAGTGATTTCCTTTTTACCACATAATAGAATACTAGAAGAAGTTGTATATCTACAAAAGTCATGTAGATTAGTTCAGTGCTCTTTCACCCCTCTGTCTGAATCTAAGATTTCTGTAAAAGTAGGCCCTTGTTTTAAGTCAATTCCCAGGAAAACCTTCCATCTAGTCTGTCTTTTTTCATTACCACATAGAGAGTAAGGAAAGGGGAACTGGACAAAGTGTTTTCTGCATGTGCTGAAGAAGCAAAGAGCTGATGCACAATAAACAACATACATTATGGGTTCTTTTCAGTCACTTTATAGTTAGATGCATTCATAAATTTTGATACGGTTGTAAGAAGCAGACTTTGATGGTACAAAACTCACAGAAGAGCTTTAGATCACTGGAGCAACCACAGATGAAGTTTATGTTGACAATTTATCAGCTCTTCTCCGTCAAGGAAAATTGTTTTTTAGTGCCTGCCTATTAGCAATCACATGCATATTATGAAATTGAGTTTTGGGGAGGACAGCCTGCCATCTATCTTTTCTATAGTTTTTTGCAATGCATCAAGCTAAAGTTAAAACTTTCTGTGTTTCAAAATTATGTAAAATACACTATGTGCATAACATAGACACTTAGAAAGAAAAATCGACTAAATACCAATGTAAATCTTAACTTACAGACTTTATAAACGTACAACTTTTGATGCCATACTTAATATATTATCTTTGAGTACTCTTCATATTTTGCATGCACCACAACATCAGCCAGTAAGCTAGTTCTCTTATTTCAGTGTTGCTGAACTATTAATTCATATCTCAAGAAGTGTTAAAGTGTTTTCTTAACAAGGCCTGTATGAATTTTATTTTTGTAATATCAAGCTGCTAAGGACTGATGTGGAAAATGAAAAAGATGTGTTTAGTTTGTCTTCTGTGTTCCAATAAGCTAAGATTTTAATCAATAATATTGTTTTCATGGAACAATACCTGCCTCAGAGAAAATCTGCTGTGTAGCTGTCAGGATTACACCTCCTCAAAATATGCCTGTGATGATTCTTTTAAATTGATAAAAACAGTGCACTCTGCTATGTAGAAGGATTGCTGAAAAGAATATTCCCCGGCCCTTTCATGTGTAACAGCGCTTGTATGGCAGTACATTTATTGTGCTATAAATTCCATCACTGATTTTGGCCAGTTCAGATTGATTCTGCAGTAACTGTAAGTAATGAACCTTACAGACAGAGCCAAAGGGAGGAAAAAAGCAAGCCAATAAACTTCTGGCTGTAGGAATACAAATTGTAGAGTTCATTTAGCTGCAGTTTTTATCAGATCATGCAGCCAATACCTCACAAAACAGGAAAATATATCCAACAAAATATCCAGTGCCATAGCCCTGCCTTGCTTTAAATTTAGTAGCTAAACTGGGCAATTAATTATTGAAAGCACATTTTTGTACCAAGTGTCCTATGGGTTTCACGTCAGATTTGAAGAAATTGAAATATAAGTAAAAGTGTGGCAGAAGCATATTCTACAGGTGACCGGGCCAAATCCTGCTCCATTTCACACCTTGTCCAGCTCCAGTAAGGCCAGGCATCAGTGGGATTTCATGGGGTATAAATTAGCATGGAATTCTGGCCTATTGGCATAATTATTAATTCACAATATCAAAACATTTAAATGCCACTGTAATTTCTAAGATCGTTAGAAGTGTTTCCCTTTCCTTACTGAAAAGTTCTACAGAACTGAATGAGAAAAAATGGTATCCTTTTTATTGGTTATTTTTTAACCATCCCATAGAATTGATTGCAGAAATTATATCCTTGCTAAAGAATTCTTTAGGCTAGTTTTTAAAAAAAAAAAAAAAAAAAAAAAGGATATCATGCTCAGTGAAGGTTTTTAAAGTAATTTCTATACAATCTTATTGCATTCCATAGAATCCTATAGATCTCATCCTATTAAACTAAACTAAACTAAAATAGAAGTTTTCCATAATGGTTTTAACAGATTCCATGATCATGTAGACTCTGATTCTACAAACCATGTGTGCTTAGCAGTAAACACATGAGTAGCCCCACTGAAGTCAATGGGCTACTCACATGATAAAAGTTAAGCACATGAAAAAGTGGTTGCAAGATCTGCCCTAAGTCAGTTTGGAAAGAGGTGGGGCCTAGATCCTCAAAAGTATTTAGGCACCTAACTCCTATTGAAATCAATGGCGGCTAGGCACCTAAATACCTTTGACAATCTGTGATATCCTGTAATAAAATTCTCTTGATATAGTTGTCAACAACTTTACACGAGGAAGTAAGGTGTATATTTTAGTCTCTGTGAAAAGGTATGTCTGGTTTCATGTATGTACATAAGTCATGGCTTGCATACTCATATACCTTACAGTATGTGCATCAGGAGTGGAGTGCACTTGTCAGGTGTGCACAAGAGCACTGATTTGCTTTGCACATGCACTTTTGAAGATTTGTGCCTAACAGTACAATTCAAATGATTTTTCTGAAAGCATCTGTTGATTCTGAGGTTTTACATGGTCATTCTGAGTGCAAGGTACTTGAGGCTAAACTTCCTTAGGTCACAGAGAAACTCTTTGTCTATAGCATTCTCCCTACCTCTCTCTTCTATATGATTTTACTTTATTAATGCACAGGGCCAGGAAACAGGAATGTTTGTAGCAATCTGCATGGAACTTGGAAGGGAGGACACAGGTTGCATGAGGTAGGAGTCTGGAGGAAGCACCAACAAGCCAGTCTGTGTTCACATGGCTGGGAATGATAAGTTGCAGATGGAGCAGCTCTATAAATAGTTGCTTTAATAAACAGACCATTTAGTTTAACAAGGCTGGAATCCTCTCATGCTATTAGCCAGAACATGGTGTACGAACCAGTCCTGGTCACCTAGTCAATATTATCAATTCAAAGCATTAAAAAATCGTGAGTCCCCCTACCCTCCATAAAATCATGATATTGGGTTAAAAATCATGAGATGTTAAAAATAATAATCATAGAGGATCCGGGTTGGAGGAGACCTGAGGAGGTCATCTAGTCCAACCCCCTTCTCAAAGCAGGACCAGTCCCCAACTAAATCATCCCCGCCAGGGCTTTGTCAAGCCAGGCTTTAAGAACCTCTAAATAGGAGCTGGATGTCAGCTCAGTACCTAAAAATTAGGCCACTTTTATTTAGGTGCCTAAATATAGATTTAGATGTCATAGAATCATAGACTATCAGGGCTGGAAGGGACCTCAGGAGATCATCTAGTCCAACCCCTTCTCAAAGCAGGACCAATCCCCAACTAAATCATCCCAGCCAGGGCTTTGTCAAGCCTGACCTTAAAAACTTCTAAGGAAGGAGATTCCACCACCTCCCTAGGTAACGCATTCCAGCGCTTCACCACCCTCCTAGTGAAAAAGTTTTTCCTAATATCCAACCTAAACCTCTCCCACTGCAACTTGAGACCATTACTCCTTGTTCTGTCATCTGCTACCACTGAGAACAGCCTAGCTCCATCCTCTTTGGAACCCCCCTTCAGGTAGTTAAAGGCTGCTATCAAATCCCCCCTTTATTCTTCTCTTCTTCAGACTAAATAAGCCCGGTTCCCTCAGCCTCTCCTCATAACTCATATGCCCCAGCCCCCTAATCATTTTTGTTGCCCTCCACTGGACTCTCTCCAATTTGTCCACATCCTTCTTGTAGTGGGGGGCCCCAAACTGGACACAATACTCCAGATGTGGCCTCACCAGTGCCAAATAGAGGGGAATAATCACTGCCCTAGATCTGCTGGCAATGCTTCTACTAATGCAGCACAATATGCTATTAGCCTTCTTGGCAACAAGGGCACACTGTTGACTCATCCCACTTTCATCCACTGTAATCCCGAAGTCATTTTCTGCAGAACTGCCGCTTAGCCAGTCGGTCCCCAGCCTGTAGCAGTGCCTGAGAGTCTTCCGTCCGAAGTGCAGGACTTTGCACTTGTCCTTGTTGAACCTCATCAGATTTCTTTTGGCCCAATCCTTCAATTTGTCTGGGTCACTCTGGACCCTATCCCTACCCTCCACCGTATCTACCTCTCCCCCCAGCTTAATGTCATCTGCTATCTTGCTGAGGGGGCAATCCATCCCGTCATCCAGATCATTAATGAAGATGTTGAACAAAACTGGCCCCAGGACCGACTTCTGGGGCACTCTGCTTGATACCAGCTGCCAACTAGACATCGAGCCGTTGATCACTATCCATTGAGCCCGATGATCTCGCCAGCTTTCTATCCACCTTATAGTCCATTCATCCAATCCATACTTCTTTAACTTGCTAGCAAGAATACTGTGGGAGACCGTATCAGTAGCTTTGCTAAAGTCAAGATATATTACGACCACCGCTTTCCCCATATCCACAGAGCCAGATATCTCATCATAGAAGGCAATCAGATTGGTCAGGCATGACTTGCCCTTGGTGAATCCATGTTGACTGTTCCTGATCTCCTTCCTCTCCTCCAAGTGCTTCGGAATGGATTCCTTGAGGACCTGGTCCATGATTTTTCCAGGGACTGAGGTGAGGCTGACCGGTCTGTAGTTCCCCAGATTCTCCTTCTTCCCTTTTTTAAAACGGGGCACTATATTTGCCTTTTTCCAATCGTCCGGGACCTCCCCCGATCACCACGAGTTTTCAAAGATAATGGCCAATGGCTCTGCAATCACATCAGCCAACTCCCTCAGCACCCTTGGATGCATTAGATCCGGCCCCATGGACTTGTGCATGGCCAGCTTTTCTAAATAGTCCTGAACCTGTTCTTTCACCACTGAGGACTGCTCACCTCCCCCCATTACTGTGCTGCCCAGTTCAGCAATCTGGGAGCTGACCTTGTCTGTGATACATGTATGGATATTTTTACTTCCTTTTGGTTTCTGGGCATTCAGAGTAACACCTGGATTACCATTTTCAATCTTTTCTTCACAAACATGAGGGATAAATGCTTGGGTATTTTAATAAAAGTTGAGACTCTCATGTAATAACAAGACACCAAGGACTGGGGCTTTACATAAAACACCACATATTGCAAGATCCAAAATGAAATCATGTGTTATTTACAGTGCCTATTCCTCTCCACTTCCTCCTCCACTCTGTTACACTGAGAGGCACAGTGAGGCTGAGGAACCAGCAGAGAATGGGAAGAATGAGTGAGAATGGGAAGTAAAAGAGCAGGAAGCCTTGGATGCCTGCTTGGAACTCTAGGAATAGCCTCTGAAATCCAGGAAGAGCAGCTGAAGGAGAAACGTTGCTCTCTGCCTTCCTTAGGAGTAAACATTTCAGCCAGCATGAGTGAAAGAGTTACATCAGGGTGAAGATGTGGGTCTGTCATTCCAGATGAGTGACACTTGGCAGGTAGGAAACCTCCAAGGTTGTCATGAAGGTACAGATCCTGCTCCTGCTGAAGTCAAGGGCAAATCCCCCATTTATTTCAATAAGAGCAGGCCTGAAATAATCACACACTTGAAAGATGGGTTGTTGTCTTTTAACTCTTTGTTTTGCAAAGTACAAATCCCAGATAACCAGACAGTTGCTTGGTTAGCATTGCAAAAGGTGAAAGAGAGAGAGTTCTTCTAACATTCTCTTGTCCCTTTAATAAAACAGAGAGAAAAGCCTAGTTAACATTGGCAGATGTCATGAAACACCACCACTGTATCTCATGTATAATGTGATTAATTTGAAAGTTATGTTCTTCAAAAAAATGTATTTTTGGTGGCATATTAGTTAAAGAAATTAATCTCTCTGTGTTAAACTGCCAGCTTTTGAATTAATTGCATGAGCACAATAATCAATTAATAAATGTTAAGCAAACAAGGGAAAATCAGTGAATTAAAAATTACTAAATTGATTCCAAGTGCAGATAATCCAAGGGACAGCCATAATTCTTCAGTTTAGACCTAAGAATAGGAATCTTCTCTCAACAGTTCCTGCTCCCCATTTGCCCACACCTGGCATTTAAAACAATGCAGTTTTATTATGATTTTTACAAATAAATTACTATCCATAATCTAACTTGTTACATTAAGTGGATTACAGAAACAAATCATACATAGTAGTCCATTTGTTGCTGTCAAGGAGAAGGTCAGAGCTTTTCAAAGATCATTCATCTCTACATGAAATAAAAGTCTGCTTTTCCAAAAGAAACAAGATGCCTCACCAGGTGGGCCACAACTGATTGGGATGCTCCACCAATTAAGTGAATCAGAAGTCTTTATAATATGGCTGGGTGAAATGCTCGTTGCAAAGCATTTTAACCACAAAATCTGCTTGATTTTGAGTTTCTGAAAATTCTATATAATTGGAGTAATTTTGACAAAATGCAGTGAGGAGTAAATTTCACTTTCTGGACATTTATGAAAACTCAGAAAGCATCTTTCACTCAAATTTATATTTGCAAATTCTGAAAAAGCTGCAAGAGGAGAATGTGATGGCACTGTATCCTTAGAAACCACAGTGCATATAAGCACATTTTCTCATAGCACACTGGTCTGGGATCCTGGCACTCCTGATTTGTTCCCACCATTATATAATTGTGTCTGACAACTACCATATAAAGCAGATATTTATAATTGCTCCCATTTTTCAGAGGGGGTAACTAAGACTCAGAGAGATTAAATGATTTATACAAGTCCACACAGCTAGTTGTTTTTTTTTCCAGAACCAGGATCTCAACCCATGTTTCATGAAGGCCACACTGATGTCTCATACATTAGATTACAGTACCTCCTTAATAACAGCTCTTTGTGTCTCAGTTTAAACATGAGGGTTTAATTATACTTATTTACTTACTCTACCTGTGGCTGTGGACACGGGGTCCGACAGGGATCAGTTCTTGGCCCTACACTATTTAACATTTCTATCAATAACCTGGAAGAAAACATAAAATCATCACTGACAAAGTTTGCAGATGACACAATAATTGGGGTTGTGGTAAATAACAATGAGGACAGGGCACTGATTCAGAGAGATCTGGATCACTTGGTAAACTGGGTGCAAGCAAAATATATGTGTTGTAATACAGATAAATGTATACAGTTAGCAGCAAAGAATGTAGGCTGTACTTACAAGATGGGGGGCTCTATCCTGGGAAGCAGAGACTCTGAAAAAGATTTGAGGGTCATGGTGGATAATCAGCTGAACGTGAGCTTCCAGTGAGAGCCAGTGACCAAAAGAGCTAATGCAATCCTAGAATGCATAAACAGGAGCATCTCAAGTAGGAGTAGAGAGGTTATTTTACCTCTCTTTTTGGCACTGGCGAGACTGCTGCTGGAATACTGTGTCCAGTTCTGGTGCCCACAATTCAAGAAAGGATATTGATAAATTGGAGATGGTTCAGAAAAAAGCCACAATAATTAAAGGATTAGAAAACATGTCTTATAGTGCTAGACTCAAGGAGCTCCATCTATTTAGCTCAACAAAAGAGCAGGATAAGGGGTGACTTGATTACAGTCTAGAAATATCTGCATGGGGAACAAATATTTAATAATGTGCTCTTCAGAGAATGGTATAACATGATCCAGTGGCTGGAAGCTGAAGCTAGACAAATTCAGACTGGAAATAAGGCATAAATTTATAACAGTGAGAGTAATTAACCATTGGAACAATTTACCCATGGTCATAGTGGATTCTCCATCACTGATAGTTTAAATCAAGATTGGATGTTTTTGTACAAGATATACTCTTGTAATTGTTTTGGGAAAATTGTATGGCCTGTGATATGCAGGAGGTCAGACTAGATGATCACAATGGTCCTATCTGGTTCTGGAATCTATGAATTTATTCTGTCCATTTTCAGATTTCAGCTGTGATAAATGTCCTTTTCCTCATTTGACAAATGGGGAAATGGAAACCCAGGGAAGTTGTAATTTGCCTACTAGGAACTGGTGTCTGGCAAATTAGGCATAAGCCTGGGAGTGACGAGATCTGGGTTTTAATCTGGGTTCTGATACTGTCTTGCTGTGTGACTCTTGGGAATTTTACTTCATCTCTGTGGGGATCAGTTTTCACATGCATAAAATGGATGCTGTGCACCTGAATAGTTGCCTGGCTTCTGAAGGCATAAAGTCTGCTAACAGCGGCAGCCTGGAGCCACGAAGTGGTCACTGCCACTTGAAGAGGGCCTATGGCCAGACGGGAGGCCAGTGCACGCATTCAGCTCATCTCATGGGGAGCCCTGGCAGGAATGTATAGCTACTCTCCCCAGGGAGGGCAGTTGTGCAGTCAACAGAACTTGTGCTATGCTGGGAAAAACAAGCAAGCATTAAAACAAAACAGTTGTTTGCTTCTGTGAGATCCTGAAGCCAGAGGCTGATTAAGATTTATTGGGCCTCTGGGCACAAAGAACCCTGCTACTGCCTCACCTCCACCACAGGGCCCCACCCCCTGCTCCTCCCCTCTCCCCTCCCCATGGCTGCCTCCTGGCCTGGCCGGAAGCCAGGCCGTGGTAAGAGTTGGCCACTGAGCCTTGGCTGCTGTGGGGAGCCCTGGACCCTCCACCTGTCCTGGATGGCGTTCCCTGGACAGCAGGGTCACGGGCTGGGGGCTGCTCTCGGGCACCCCGGCTCCTCGCCCAGGACAGGTGGAGGGTCCAGGACTCCCCACAGCTGCCCGGACAGCATAGAAATAAAGATAAATGGAAATAAATGGTTCAATGCAGTAGTTTTGGGCCTGTCGTTTCAGGTGAGTGAGAATGGACAGCTGCAGCTGTCTGTACACATAATACAGCATTATGCCAGAGAACTCTGCCTAAGTGCCAAATATTGTAATAGCTGAGACATGAGGTTTTTTATTAAAACAGTGTTGTCTATTGGAGACTGGGTGTCAGGACTCTTGAATTCTCGAACTAGCAGTGATACTTGATTCACGTTGTGCTTGACTGTAGGCAATTCACTTAACCTCTGTGTGTTTCACTGTACCCATGTGTAAAACGGGGGAAGGAAAGGGGCTGGGTGGGTAGCGGGAGGGAGAGGGGCTCAGGGGACCAAGATCTCTGTGGGAGGGAGGGGGAAGGAGAGAGGTTTGGGGTGTGGGGGCAGCTGTACACAGGAGGAATATGCTTAGTGCTTACACTACCACAGCTCCTGCTTTTGTCTGGCCTGGCCAGTGGGCGGGGCCTCAAGGGGGAGGAGGCGAAGCAGGGCGGCGGGACCCCAGGGGGAGGGAGAGGAGGAGCAGGGGGTGGAGCCAGAGTTACAGCTTCCAGGGCCCCCTCAATTGGCCAGGACCCTAGGGCACGGGCTCCATGGGCCCATACGGTAATCCGCCATTGCCTGCAGCAAACAGCATTAGCACAAGCAATAAAACCTCAGTATTAATTGAGTTAGAACAGTGGTTTTCAAACTTTTCTGTATTGTGACCCCCATCTTAAAACAAAAAAATTTGAGACCCACCCTCCCAACTAGCCACAAAGCAAGGGTCTGCTGCCTGTGACTCATCCTGAACCTCCCCATGACCCTTTTGGGGGTTGCACCCCACACCCGATTGAAAAACAATGAGTTAGAACACACACGTTATTTTAATTGAGGCAAATTTGGGGAATCCATTTCTTTCTTTACAGACAACAGCATGTTCTGCCCTTTTTCTATGTGTGGGGAAAATACATTAATATAAAATATTTTTGTTTTATCTAGTCCTTGCTTGCTGTGCAGAGAATCACCTACGGTAATGGTTTGGCTGCTAAGAACTACATCAGATAAAATGCTTTATTTCTCCCTCCCATGATAGGAATGCAGACAATACTTCTGAAGAATACTTATTATTGGTTATCTTTAGTGCAATAGACTGCGTTGCCAATGACACATCTGATCCTGGCCAACTTTTTTTTTAACCTTTTCACCATCTTTCAACTGCAGAAGGATGGAGCCAGCCATGTTTTTGAACCAGTCCAGTAAACCTTAGCATTGTAGCAGATAAAACAAGAGACCTTTTCTCAAGTTTAATTTCATATTAAAAGAACTGTCAGAATCTTGGTATGAGAAGCGGCTTGTGAGATTGTGTCCATGGGCAGAGTTGATGATTGCTTCATTAGAACTCTGCGCACTTCAAGAACCAAATGCTTTCAAGTTTCTTTAAATGGTATTAGGGGAAAAAATATCCTTGAGGCATTATTTTTAAAGGGGACTTCAAACATTCCCTGAGAGAAAAAAAATACAACACATTTGAACACCATGGGGTTTGCAGGGAAAAATCTTTGTCACCGAAGCTGTAAAACTGGAGCCATCTTTTGAGTTTCAGGGTTAACATAAGTGTTGGCCACAAATCAAGGTTGTTTTTGAGATGCACACTAAGAAAGAATCTGAGGAGCTCCAGATTCCCAGCTTAGACCAGCCATATTTAGATTCTGCAATAGATAATTTAGATAGGAGTTAGTTACATTAGCTAATTTTTAAACTTAACCATGTTTCATGTTTATTCGCGGAACTCCGCATACAAGTGAATTCTAAACCTTGCTAGAAACACAAGAAAATCCTCGGTTCTTAATCTTCTGTATTGTGCAGGCCTTATTTCTACAGTGAGAGTATGTAGTAACCTTATTTTAGATATTGTAGAGTGCAGATTTAAAAGCAGCTCTGTAGCAAGTGGATGTGTAAGGGTAAATCTGCTCATCTTGAATCCTTCAGCAAATGGTCTGCTCTGGAGGTCATATCAAAGAGATTCTTCTTCCAGCTTAAACCTGTCTTTTCTAAATAGATCTCAACCTGAGCTCATTTAATACATTGATGTCTGGTTTTTCAGTCTTTATACTTGCTGTATTACATATCAAAAGGACTCTTGAGAAATTCCCTAGACTTGATAATTCTAATTTCTTATGTATAACTACTCTATATTCACTCTGAGGACCGCTGTATTGTATGCTAAACCATGAATTGTAAAAATTGATCCCTTTGTATGTAGGTTTGTATTAAATTGAGATACTTTATATTTCTCCTGTTTGTTGCCACACTTGGGTTCCTGGTGTCAGTTTGTATTTGGCTGCTTGAGCATATTAAAGTTTTGCTAGTGCTTATGATGTTCTTGCCAAGAGCGCTCTTGCAGCAATCTGCACTAGAATAGTCTTTGTGCCAATTACTTCAAAAAATATTCTTTTTTAAAACCAATTTTTCATGGCTACTATTTCAGGTTGCAGTGTGGTGATTTCAATTTTAATTTTTTTCTTTTTCTTTTTAATGTTGATCTTCTTGAAGTGCTTATTTGCAGGCTTTGGAATATGAAAAAAGTACTGCACTGCTGACAGGCTGAGTTGTTATTAAGACATCTAAATAGGAAAAGGGTTCAAAGGTATTAAATATAAAACCTGGCATGTCGCATTACTAACAGCACACACATATTCAAAGAATACTTTTTAATAGTGGAATGTTTGGTCTTCTATTTATGGTTTTGATCGTGAAATTGAATAGTTTTATAATCACAGCTGTAGTAGGCATGATTACAAAATATTGTGATGTATGATCCCTTGACAAAATAAGTATATTAGGTTCCAATAGATAGTTTATGCTATATGGCTGATTTCTTTAATAGCAACTCTGCATCACTTTCTATTGAGACGAAACCAGGATGTTGTACAAGTCCAATTAATACAAAATCACACCAAAGGAAAGAGAACCCACATTGCTGAGACAATGAATTATAATGTATTTCACAATGAAAAGAATGAAGTCTGTTCTTCACAGGAGGGTGGAGAACCTGACTATGTTAGGACAACCAGGTCTCTTGATCCTGCAACTGTTATTCACAAAAATAGTGTCAGTGCAGGATTGGACCTCAGATCTAATTCTGAGATGCAAACAATAAGCATAATAAAAATATATGTGTATAACAGTATACTATGCAGATAAATGATGAAAGCTAATATATTATCCTATAATAAAACAATGCAGATGCTCTTACAAAATAGAATGAAAAGTCAACATTAAAATAGGCCACCTTCATATTAATCTAATACTATATAAAATTTTGATGTCCAGATATATTATTATTAATTATTCTTAAACTACCTCTGCTCTGCTGTTCATTTCCCAGACCTTTATGACTTTTTCCCAATTAAAAACAGCCCATTTCTTTTACAATGGCAGCTTTAAGGATTGTTTCTTTATTACACTCCGGGCCAAATTCTTTACTCACATTGAGAAGGAATAGCTTACTCTTCTGGTATTCCCATTCATCCAAATATGACCACACAGAGGAAGGAACTTCTCAATGTGAAAGAGGGGGACAGTGTCAGGCCCTTAATCATTTTATTCTTAGGATTTTCATCATTTTCCCCCATATATTTTATTATAATAAGCAACTGTGATGTGCCTGGTTAAATTAATAATCAAAGGTGTTAAAGGGTAATTCTTTTATCCATTTTTCCACATGTGCAGTGTTTTATTGGGGTAAAAGCCTGGATTTATTTTCTGTGTAGGTTAATTATTGATGTACATTCTTCTTTATCACAATAAATTCATCTGCATTTCCTTTAGGAAAGTCTACAGGTCAAATTCTGGCTAAGGCAGGCAAAGTGGCATAAAAGCAGTCTTGTAGGCCAGTTGTTCCTCTTCCTCCACTAGTAAAGTTCACCCTCTTGCGGTGGAACTGGTGTGGTTCTAGGGGAACTCATTGGGGGAATTCTTGTGTAGGGGCCGGGGACACGTCCAGAGTAACCACTGCTGTTCAGATGCATTAATATGTCCCCTGTGTAGATGGGAAGTGCTGTATAATATCTCCAAGGATGAAGTAGCGGCCACTGTGCCTTTAATTATCCCAAAGGGGTGTGTGAGTTACTGAAAGGAGAGGGAAGTAACTGTAGTTTCTCAAACCACTGTGTGATAAATGTTGACTTTTTAAACACAAAATACGCCCTGAGTCCAGATGTATTAACAATTTCATTTTAAACCCATTTTCTGTTTTCCGAGTAAGTTTGGCAGGTGTCTATGAAGGGATTGCAGCTACTAAAGAAGAATCTGAACTAAAAAATATGTATCTGTTATGTATACTACATGTCCTACTTGAAATCGGACTTGTGCTTCAATGGGCGCTGAAGGCCACAACTTTTATGGTTGATAGATAAGGCTCGCTCGTATTCAGTGTGAATAATAGTGAGCTTGCTGCACGCAGTTGCTAAGATATTTGTATAGGTTCATGGACTACCTGCCTCTCTTTTCCCATTATTTGTGTGTCTGTGTGTGTAAGAGAGAGAGAGAGAGAAGAAATATTTATATATATTGAGAAAAACATAAGACAACTGGCCACAGATAGCAGGAAAGGGTGGAATGATCTTTAGATTTCTGGTTCTGTGAGCTTTCTTTTCCCAGTCTCGAGACAAACAGTTATATCAGTTACAAAGGCACTGTAGTCCTCTGTGTCCATTCACGTCAGGAAAGGGCTTTACTACTTATATACAATGTTTAGTAAATAGTTATGTGATTATTTAAAAATAAGTGTTAATTTAAAAAAAGAATAAAGAGAAGTTTGTTTAATTGTAATTTTGTAAAAATATTCTACAGTTTATTTTAGTGGCTCAAAATAAGTGTTCATAGTTTGAAAGAATTCCATGTTGCTGGCCTACAAAGGATAGAGTATCACTATTTGAATGAGCAAAATATATCAGCACTTGTGCATACACTAAATAACTGTGTGTGTAAATTGGATAAATGCATGTGTTAGTTGACTGGTGAGACACCGAAGTAGCCGTGTGCATGTGCATTTAGCCATTTTATATACATAGCTACCTATCTTTGCACACAAATAAGGATGCACAATAGCGCTGTACATTTTTCATACGTGAGCCTCATGAGAAAATTTGGTTCTAAATGATCACATGAACACCCAGAAGTTAACACCCCATTAAGATAAATAGCCTGAGTTGACACTTCTGACAATGGGCTGGTTTAAATCTGATCGCAAACTAGGACAGTGATTTACATATGGACCAAAAGAGTTAGTTTGTAACTTTATTTTTAATGGAAGTTTAAGTTTTTGAAGAACATAGGAAAATCTGAAAGGTGAAATTCACAGATTTTTCATGCCCGCAGGTTTTTATTGCCCCGGGTAATACATGTCCTTACTCCTTACTTCACATATACGAGAAAAATAATAGACATCATATTTAAAGATGTCTTTTGATAAAGAAAATCTTTCCATCTCTAGAGGTGAGATTTAGCTCTAAAGTACGATGAGCAAGTTCCAGATGTATTTTTCAATTACTGGTCTTTCCTTTTCTTAAGTATTAACAGAGGGACGGTTTTATCAAGGTCTTTGTGATGTGCTTGTTTATAATGAGTAGACATTAGTAGAGCACATCTAAGTGCTTATTGCTAACAGATGACTAAGAGGAGCATATGGCAGGGAAAAGAAATATATATTTGTCCAAGCATACTCTTCATCAACTGTGTTTACATGTAGTTACAACATTTGCACATCCATTTTTGTATCAGAGAAAAAAACAAAAGGGAAACAATGTTTTTTTAAATATTTGAGTGTCAGGTAGAGTTAATTTAGAATACTTTTTAACAAAAGAATTATATTTTTCAGTGCAGAAGATTTTAATGGGTTTTTTTATTGCTTCATCTTGACGCCTTTACAACATTATACTTCTTATACCCATTATACATTAACAGTCCTACTGTTGTGAAATGTTTTTTGGTTCACCCACCTGTTCCTTTAAGTAGAAGTTTAATAGGACTGGATGACACCATGAGCAATAATAGGGGTGGGATAAGTTTATGCACTAACCTGTGTTTAAGGTCAGATGCAGATCAGGTCACAAGAGAGGCTCTGTTTGGCAGGCTTATAGTCCCCTCAGATCAGTATCACAAACAGTTCGCAGCATCTTCTAAAAGTCTCTGATCAAAACAGATTCTGGAATAGAGACCTGATCCAATTACCACTGACGTTAATGGGAGTCTTACCATGACCTTCAGTGCACCCCATTAACTTGGGAGGTGCACCGACAGAGTTTTGGGGGAAGCTGCACAGTGGTTAATGTAAAGAAGTTTTGTTAGGCTAGGTTTACACTGCAGTCAGAGATGTGATTTGCAGCATGGGTCAGCATACCTGCATGGCTAAAATATAAGTAAAGATGCAGCAATACGGGCTGCACAAGCCTGTCTGGGGACATACAAAACAGTTTATATTTCCACTTAATGTCATTAAAGTCATAGTACTATATATAGGACATTATTGTCTGCTGCTATCGGATTGATTAGACATGAGTCTTAGCCACATGGAGGTAATTTACCCCAAAAATTCTACCAGTTTTAATGCTAGTTTAGTTGAATCGGTGTTAAAAATGGTGACAGGCACAATATAGATAAGGTCCTGACAGCTAAAACTAGTATTACCGCCAATTAGATTTGTTACAGAATGGGTTTGACTAAAGTGGAGATAGAAGATGTTTCAGCCATGAGAACTTTGTTTGAACTGGAGTTCCCACCTCTTTTAATACTGATTCAACGGAACATGTGTCAGAACTGACGGGAATTTGTTGCAGATTTTCCCAGTGCAGCAGCCAAAATTCAATTTAGATCTGACCTCCCCCAAAATTTGAAGCTGTTTGGACCTGAGGACATGGTTCAGTCCATGATAGAGTTAGGGACCAGCTGCATGGCTTGAATCCAGGTACAAACTTTCCCAAAGTTCAGCAGTGCTTGAGTATAGCAGAGTTAGCTTTGGGCAATCTCTAGTGATGGTGATACAAACGCAGAGCTGCAGTTTCACTGAAAGATCAAGGAGAAACTGGATACCAATTTAATAAGCACTTGTTCAAAACAAATCTTTTTGACATTTAGCAATGAATGACATGGAGTATTCCAAAAATAGGTGTGGGAGATAAAAAATGAATCTTAAGTAAGATGTATCTCAAAGTTCTCCCCAAGTGCTAATGCCAACTTCAAACATCTTAGCATAGGCATTCCTTTAAAAAAAATGCATTTAGCCTAGTACATTGAGCATAGGATTATTTTTTACATTATTTCTGGTTTCATTAAAAAGCAGCATTTTTCCAAGCATTTACAGATTTGTGTTTCTGCAGTAAGATGAAGTTGCATGATAAAGTGAGAGAGATAATGGTAAATAAGCATATGTGTAAGCCTAGCTAGAAGGGGGAAAGTATGCTATTTGTATCCCTCCTGTGAAGTAAATCCTGTTTCTTTTAGCTATTTCTTCATTAGTTAATAAGGTCTTGCAAAAAATGTGTATTTGAAATGGTATTTTTGCATCCTTGCCTCTGGGCATATATTCACCAAATAGTTTGCCCTCTGAAGGTGAATTAAGTATGAATTTAAGTAATAATTACCTGAGATGTGGATGGTCATAAATCTACAACTGAAATGGACAAAACCACAAGTTAATCATCCTCCCCATTCAGAACTACCTCACTGACTGTGGTCACAAATGTAAAATATTGGATAAAAGAGAGATTTTTAAAGATTGTGAATCAAAAAAATAACTTCAAGCTTTAATTTGTTGTTCTATTAGCTTAAATGAGATTTAATTTTGGGTGCACTACATGGTTTAAGAGATTGCCAATGGAACACAGAGCCTTTTACCTCTCACTCACCACTAAGAATAGCTCTTATATGAGTAGTGACCAAAAGCTGCAGACTGTTATCTAATCTTTGTGAAATGAGTTTCAGTTCCCAGTGGATATGTATCCACACCATCACAACTGGCACACGTTGGCATCTTTGTTGGCACTCTCAATAGAGATGCTGAGGGCTGAATGCATCATGGAGCCTGAATTCTCTGCCCTCGAGTCCTTCTTTCCAGGCTGATACTGAGATGCTGGCAGGATAAAAGGTGGGGACAGTTGGCACTGCCACTGCCCATGATGTCCCTGTTGTGCGAATATAGGCCTGCAGTCTCCAGAGCTGCCAGTCTGACACCTGTCACAGGTATTATTCATTTTAATTTTTTTTCAAAGAACATCATTTTATCTGTCCACAGTAAGGCTTCTGAGGCAGCTGAGTCAGAAATTATAGGTCAGTCCTTTCCCATAGTTTCATAATCATTCAGCTTCAGCAAGCAGCACTGAGTTGCAATCTCAAATGGAGCAGCTGGATCTCCTGGGTGTATTTTTTTAGGGGCTTATTCCTTCACCCACTCACTTCCCTGGTCCGTCTTGCATGAACAGAGAGCAACAATACCCGAAGTCCAAAGGTGCAAACAATTTGATGTTTATTGGGGTGAACTTCCACAAGCATGATTCCAGTTTCCTTCCTTAGTGTCCCTCTTCCCAGCTCTGACACCACAGAGCCTTACCTGTTCCCGTTCCCCCACTTAGCAAAACATGATTCCAATTTCCCCACCCCCATTACCTGTTCCCATTCCCCCCCAGCAAAACATGATTCCAATTTCCCCAACCCCATTCCCTGTTCCCATTCCCCCCCCCCCACTTCCTGATTGACTGCAGACTATATAGTAAAACTTGAGTTCTGCTTAGCTATACCTTAACCAATCATTTTCCTGAAATTTAACTAACCAATCCTAATATATTGTAGCATGATTATGTAACCAATTATATCCCACCACCTTAATTAGTTTACACCCAGCAAAATTAATTATGCAGCTGACAGAAACAATCACAGAACCAGACAGAGACTATACAGACAAACAATAGCAAAGTGGGAACTATAATGACAAAACAATACAGAAGTGAGGATTTCACATCCCAGCTATTGATAAGTGAGTTCTTGCCAGACAGGATGCTATCAAACTAAGTTTCCTTTTACATTTTCTAGGCACTTCCCTTTCTCTGGAGGTGAGAGGTCAGGATTGTATTCCTAACAGCCCAATGGCACCTTATTTCAATGTGACTAGTTTGGAATGTGAGGATGTGACCGTTCGCTTCCCAGCTTATGGCTGCTTCTGCTGCTTAGCCAAAGGCCTTAGCCTAAGAACAGGGCCTCAGACTGTCACAGTAAGAGAAGGACCTTACACTGGCAGACAGTGATTTTGATTCTTTCTTTTATACCTCTATAACTAGCTAAGTGATAAGAATACACCTAAATTCTTAGTGTATAGGCCTTTACAGACAGGCCTGCATATCTATATCCTAACAATTTTGCTTAGTGTTCATCGTGTAAATAGGGGAACGAAAACCTCTGCCTCTCATTCAGCTCCAAAAGTTCTCAGCGCATGCACAGTGCATTAAGCTAAATCAAGGCTTGACTAGTAACTCTGCAGCTGTAAAATGCTTGGTGTCTGCGCAGTTGAACCCATTGATCACTTGCAGGCTCATGCTTCTTGTATTGCCAACCACAAAGAAGTAATTCAAGGATGTAAGTAGTGTCTCTAAGATGTAGATGACTGGCAATTCAATTAAATGGGTCCTGGAAAAGTTTCAAAACTGCTGCTCCTTTTGTCTCACATTTTAATCTCCAAATGTTTTAAAATTAGTCTTCCCTTTCTACCCCCATTACTTCAGTTTTATATCTCTTACTTCATTCCCTTGATTTTCTAATTTGTCCTTTCTTTCTTTGAAAAAAAAATCAATAACACAGAAGTTCTGAGTTTTAGATTTGATAAATTGAAACATTTGGCTATTATGTACTTTTCTTCTTTCTTGCCATGAGGACATTTAGAACATGTTGACAGCCAATATTAATAAGCTTAACACTGATCCTGGCAGTTACTAAATATAATTTTTGATGGAGTAAAGTGCTCTTTAGAATAACAATGTTGTCCTTTAAAAAAGATGATGTCACATTTGCATCATGAATTCACAGGGATTTCTTTTATTCTTTTTATTTTGTAGGTGATCCATATAACAGGCCGGTTACGACTGAGAGTGTCACTGTCCCACGGGAGGACAGTCCCTAGCCAAATCATGGGGCTTGTAGTTGTGGCTCATGCTTTGCCACCTCCTACAATCAATGAAGTCAGAATCGACTGCCACATGTTTGTTACTCGCGTAAATATGGACCTCAATATCATTTACTGTGAAAATAGGTACAGCATTTCAGCTTTCGTTTTTCTGTGTTGCATGTATACTCTGTATTCCATGGCTTGGTAAACAGTGGAGATCAGACTCCTGGAATGTCAGCCTGGTGCCATATGAGAGCACTAAATTCACTGTCGTCATTATTAATTATTAAAATTGGAAGAGTATGAAGGAGATTTTTTAACATTAACATGACAAGTTGCATGATGTCTTTATGTTTGGAAATGAAAAAAAGGAAACCTACTATTTGAAGTTTAATTCCCCTACATTCCTGAAATACTTTGCAGAAGATGCTGTCTCATTTGAAATTCTATCTCTGCTTATTGGAATGGAGGACTTGGTTGCTAGAAGGGGTCAGATGGAGCAGGTGACAGGTTGGGGGACAATGTCACTGGAAGCAGGAGATGGGGGGTGTCATAAATATAAAGGGAAGGGTAACCACTTTTCTGTATACAGTGCTATAAAATCCCTCCTGGCCAGAGGCAACATTTTGTTACCTGTAAAGGGTTAAGAATCTCAGCTAACCTTGCTGGCACCTGACATGGTGGCAGAGCAGTGGGATCATTTTGAACCAGAGATCATTTTGAACCAAAAGCACAGACCTGAAGAGGTTTGTTTTTAAGCTGAGAGCAGCTTGAGGGTTTTCTGTCTATTTGCGTGGAGACAGAGGTGTTAGTTTTTTTACAAAGGGATTTTTCTTTTTTGAGCTGGAGTTTTCTCTACCTAAAGGCAGGGTAGTTAACCTCCTGCAGGGAAATTCACAAGTTCTCCCCCCCCCCCCCCAACTCTCGGGTATAGCTAGAGTTAAGCACAAGAAAGCAGGAAAATGACTACCAGTGAAGCAGCTAATAAACTAGAGCTGGCCAGATTCGAAGCTGAAGAGAAACAAAAAGAGCATGATAGACAGATGGCCTTAAGGTGCTTGGAGATGGAGGCAGAAAAAGCCAGCGTGGAGGCAGAGGAAGCTACCCACAAGAGAGCTGTGGAGGCAAAGGAAGCTGCCCACAAGAGAGCTATGGAGGAGAAAGAAAAAGAGAGGAAGCATGCACTGGAGATGGAGAAGGCAAGGGCTCAGCAGAATATACCAACCAACCCTAGCAATCCTTCTCAGGTACCCCTTCCCATCCCAGAAAGTTCCCCACTTACAAGGCAGGCGATGATACCGAGGCCTTCTTAGAAAACTTCGAAAGGGCCTGCCTTGGGTACAGCATCTCTACAGACCACTCCATTGGTAGAGCTGAGGCCGCAGCTCAGTGGACCTTTATCAGAGGTGGCAGCTGAAATGCCTAAGGAACACATGAACAGTTATGAACTTTTTAAAACCCAGACGAGAGTCAGAATGGGGCTAAGACCCGAGCATTCCCATCGGCGGTTCAGAGCCCTAAGGTGGAAACCAGGCGTGTCATTTACTTGACATGCCTACCACATTGTGAAACATTGGGATGCCTGGATATCAGGAGCAAGTGTTAAATCTCCAGAAGAGTTGCCCTTCCTAATGCAAATGGAGCAGTTCTTAGAGGGTGTTCCTGAGGAAATAGAAAGGTACATCCTAGATGGGAAGCCCAAAACTGTAATCGAGGCAGGGGAGATTGGAGCCAAATGGGTGGAGGTGGCCAAAAAGAAAAAAAACAGTAGCAGTTGGAGCAAATATCAGAAGGGGCAACCTGAAACAAAACCCTATCACCGGGGACAACCCAAGGCCCCACCTACATCCCAAGGAAAATCCCAGACACCTTATCGTCCCACCACACCATTCTCCAGCAACCCACCTCGCCCCAGTTACCAGTCAACTGGGCGATGTTTTAAATGTAATGAGCTGGGGCATGTGAAGGCCAACTGCCCCAAGAACCCCAACAGATTACAGTTCATTGCACCAGGGTCACACCAAAGGTCCTCAGGCCCAGATGCCTCCCAGATACCCTTAGAGTGAAGGGAAACTGTGAGTGTGGGCGGGAAGAAGGTTACAGCGTGGAAGGACACTGGAGTGCAGGTATCAGCTATCCATCAATCCTTAGTGGACCCCAACTTAATCAACCCAGAGGCCCAAGTGACGATTCAACCCTTCAAGTTCAACTCTTTCGATTTGCCTACAGCCAAGTTGCCTGTCCAGTACAAGGGCTGGTCAGGAATGTGGACTTTTGCAGTCTATGATGATTATCCCATTCCCATGCTGCTGGGGGAAGACTTGGCCAACCAGGTAAAGCTGGCCAAGAGGGTGGGAATGGTCACCTGCAGCCAGACTAAACAAGCTTCCACACATATCCCTGTTCCTGAGCCTTCCACCAGGGCCCCGTCTGTGTTACCAGAGACCCAGATGGAGGTGGTGGAACCGGATTCCCTGCCAACGACTGCAACGGCCGTAGTGGATCCAGTCCCAGAGACCTAGCTAAAGCCAGTCCCTGAACCAAAACTGGCGAAGCAACCAGCACCAGAACCATTGCCAGCACTGAGTCCAGCGCTTGCAACCTCGTCTACAGCTCCAACACCAGAGGGCACCACCGAGACTGCACTGGCAGCAGCAGCAGATGACCCTATACAAGAGGCTCAGCCAGAGCCTGAAATACCCCATAGTGCACCAGCGGAGAGCGGTTCACCGTCAATGGAAACAGCCCCATCACCTGCAACACTTCCAGAGGGACCAAGCCCAGGTCCACAATCCAGTGAGGAACTGATGTCTCCAGCATCAAGGGAACAATTCCAGGCTGAACAGGAAGCAGATGAAAGCCTCCAGACAGCTTGGTCGGAGGCACGGAGCAACCCACCGCCTCTCAACTCTTCTAATCGATCCCAGTTTGTTGTAGACAGAGGACTTTTATACAAGGAAACTCTTTCTGGTGGGCACCAGGAAGACTGGCATCCTCAGAGACAGTTGGTAGTTCCAACTAAGTACCGGGAAAAGCTCTTGAGCTTAGCCCACGATCATCCTAGTGGCCATGCTGGGATGAACAGGACCAAAGACCATTTGGGGAGGTCATTCCACTGGGAGGGAATAAGCAAGGATGTTTCTGTCTATGTCCAATCCTGTGAGGTATGCCAAAGAGTGGGAAAACCCCAAGACCAGGTCAAAGCCCCTCTCCAGCCACTCCCCATCATTGAGGTTCCATTTCAGTGAGTAGCTGTGGATATTCTGGGTCCTTTTCCGAAAAAGACACCCAGAGGAAAGCAGTACATACTGATTTTCATGGATTTTGCCACCCGATGGCCAGAAGCAGTAGCTCTAAGCAACACCAGGGCTAAAAGTGTGTGCCAGGCACTAACAGACATTTTTGCCAGGGTAGGTTGGCCAGATGCAGGAACTAATTTCCTGAGGAACTATGGAAAGCCTATGGGACACTCATGGGGTAAATCACTTGGTTGCTACCCCTTACCACCATCAAACAAATGGCCTGTTGGAGAAGTTTAATGGAACTTTGGGGGCCATGATACGTAAATTCGTAAATGAGCACTCCAGTGATTGGGACCTAGTGTTGCAGCAGTTGTTCTTTGCCTACAGAGCTGTACCACATCCCAGTTTAGGGTTTTCGCCATTTGAACTTGTATATGGCCGCGAGGTTAAGGGGCCATTACAGTTGGTAAAGCAGCAATGGAAGGGGTTTACACCTTCTCCAGGAACTAACATTCTGGACATTGTAACCAACCTACAAACCACCCTCAGAACCTCTTTGGCCCTTGCTAAAGAAAAACTAAAAGATGCTCAAAAAGAGAAAAAAGCCTGAGAGCGGTGCCAGAGATGCGGTCTTTCAAAGTAGGGGACCAGGTCATGGTCTTAAAGGTGCTCCAGGCCCATAAAATGGAAGCGTCATGGGAAGGGCCATTCACAGTCCAAGAGCACCTGGGAGCCGATAATTATCTCATAGCATTTCCAACCTCCAACCGAAAGCCTACGGTGTACCATATTAATTCTCTAAAACCCTTTTATTCCAGAGAATTAAAGGTTTGTCAGTTTACAGCCCAGGGAGAAGATGATGCTGAGTGGCCTGAAGGTGTCTACTACGAAGGAGAAAGTGCTGGTGGCGTGGAAGAGGTGAACCTCTCCATGACCCTTAGGCGTATGCAGCGACAGCAGATCAAGGGGCTGTGCACTAGCTACGCGCTGACGTTCTCAGCCACCCCAGGACTGACTGAACAGGCATACTACGCCATTGACACAGGTAATGCTCACCCAATTAGAGCCCAGCCTTACCGGGTGTCTCCTCAAGCAAAAACTGCTATCGTACGGGAGATCCAGGATATGCTACAGATGAGTGTAATCCACCCCTTTGGCAGTGCATGGGCATCTCCAGTGGTTCTAGTTCCCAAATCAGATGGGGAGATATGTTTTTGCATGGACTACCGTAAGCTAAATGCTGTAACTCGCCCAGACAACTATCCAATGCCACGCACAGATGAACTATTGGAGAAACTGGGACGGGCCCAGTTCATTTCTACCTTGGACTTAACCAAGGGGTACTGGCAGGTACCGCTAGATGAATCTGCCAAGAAAAGGTCAGCCTACATCACACATGTCGGGCTGTATGAATTTAATGTGCTCCCTTTCGGGCTGCGGAATGCACCCGCCACCTTCCAAAGACTTGTAGATGGTCTCCTAGCAGGATTGGGAGACTATGCAGTCGCCTACCTTGACGATGTGGCCATACTTTCGTATTCCTGGGCAGAACACCTGGAACATCTACAAAAAGTCCTTGAGCGCATAAGGGAGGCAGGACTAACTGTTAAGGCTAAGAAGTGTCAAATAGGCCTAAACAGAGTGAATTACCTTGGACACCAGGTGGGTCAAGGAACTAGCAACCCCCTACAGGCCAAAGTGGATGCTATCCAAAAGTGGCCTGTCCCAAAGTCAAAGAAACAGGTCCAATCCTTCTTAGGCTTGGCCAGATATTACAGGCAATTTGTACCGCAATACAGCCAGATCGCCGCCCCACTGACAGACCTAACCAAAAAGAAACAGCCAAATGCAGTTCAGTGGACTGAAGAGTGCCAGAAGGCCTTTAACCAGCTTAAAGCAACACTCATGTCTGACCCTGTGCTAAGGGCCCCAGACATTGACAAACCGTTCCTAGTAACCACAAATGCGTCCGAGCGTGGTGTGGGAGCAGTCTTAATGCAGGAAGGACCAAATCAAGAGTTCCATCCTGTCGTGTTTCTCAGCAAGAAGCTGTCTGAGAGAGAAAGCCAGTGGTCAATCAGTGAAAAGGAATGTTACGCCATTGTGTACGCGCTGGAAAAGCTACGCCCATACGTTTGGGGACGGCGTTTCCACCTGAAAACCGACCATGCTGCGCTATAGTGGCTTCATACCGCCAAGGGAAATAACAAAAAACTTATTTGGTGGAGTTTAGCTCTCCAAGATTTTGATTTCGACATACAACACCTTTCAGGAGCTTCTAACAAAGTGGCTGATGCACTCTCCCGTGAAAGTTTCCCAGAATCAACTGATCCAAATCGTCCTTAAGATGTGGGAAATATTGATAGTCTTTTTACAGTTAGTAGTATATTTAGAGATGCATGTGTCTTATTAACTCTGTTTTGTCCTAGAGCTCCAGGAAGAAATCACAGCCAGTGTTTCACCCTATCTGTGATTTCGGGGCGTGTTGTAAATATAAAGGGAAGGGTAACCATCTTTCTGTATACAGTGCTATAAAATCCCTCCTGGCCAGAGGCAACATGCTGTTACCTGTAAAGGGTTAAGAAGCTCAGCTCATCTGGCTGGCACCTGACCCAAAGGACCAATAAGGGGACAAGATACTTTCCAGTCTTGGGGGGGGAAGGCTTTTGTTTGTGCTCTTTGTTTACGTGGTTGTTCTCTCTTGGGACTGAGAGAGGCCAGACAGAAATCCATCTTCTCCAACCCATCCTAATCCAAGTCTCCAATATTGCAACCAGTATAGGTAAGCCAGGCAAGGCAGATTAGTTTATCTTTTGTTTTATGTGAATTTTCCCCGTGTTAAGAGGGAGGTTTATTCCTGTTTCTGTAACTTTAAGGTTTTGCACAGAGGGGGATCCTCTGTGTTTTGAATCTGAATATCCTGTAAAGTATTTTCCATCCTGATTTTACAGAGATGATTTTTACCTTTCTTTTTTTTTTTAATAAAATCCTTCTTTTAAGAACCTGACCGATGTTTCCATTGTTCCAGGATCCAGGGGTTTGGGTCTTTGATGATTTTGTAACTAATTGGTTAGGATATTATTCTCAAGCCTCCCCAGGAAAGGGGGTGTGTAGGGCTTGGGGGGGATATTTTGGGGGGAAGACGTCTCCAAGTGGTCTCTTTCCCTGTTCTTTGTTTAAAATGCTTGGTGGTGGCAGCATACTGTTCAAGGACAAGGCAAAGTTTGTACCTTGGGGAAGTTTTTAACCTAAGCTGGTAAGAATAAGCTTAGGGGGTCTTTCATGCGGGTCTCCACATTTGTACCCTAGAGTTCAGAGTGGGGAAGGAACCCTGCCAGGGGGATTGTACAGTGAGATTAGCTGGTGACTTGCAGAGCAAGTCATACTTGCTTAGTAAGTCAGACTATAACAGGGTTTAAAATAGAACTGGTTAAATTCATGAAGGTTAAGTCCATTAATGGCTATTAGCCAGGATGGACAAGGAATGGTGTCCCTAGCCTCTGTTTGTCAGACGGTGGAGATGGATGGCAGGAGAGAGATCACTAGATCATTACCTGTTAGGTTCACTCCCTCTGGGGCACCTGGCATTGGCCACTGTCGGTAGACAGGATACTGGGCTGGATGGACCTTTGGTCTGACCCAATATGGCCATTCTTATGTTCTTATGTTGTTATGTTCAGAGGGAGAAAGGAGTTGAGTGGAAACAGGTATTGGGTGACAGGTTGAATGAAGGTTTGATGGGGTGGAGATAGGTACTTTAGAGAGGTGGAGGAAGGAGCACTGGTGTTCAAAGTGGATCAGGTGCAGTGGGCACCTGGAAATAGACAGAAGAGCTGAGGCGGGATTTGGCTAAAAGGCAGGGCATAAGGAACTCAGAGGCTGGGGATGGAAGGAGCCTAAAGTATAGAAGAAAAGTTGGGAACAAGCAGAAGAGCTAGCCAAGGACCCATTGACAGGAGGAGCTACCATCAAGAGTTGAATTGCCAACAGGATTAATGCAACCCTTTGATGTGAGAACAGCAATGGCATAGCATAATTAGAAGGTTAAAATTCTCTAACATAGGCTCCAATTTAGGAATTATCTCTATTTTGGACAGCATTTAGGCACATAATTACGTGCTCTTCTGAAAAGGGATAGACATAAGCATGTGCTTAAGTGCTTTGCTGAATCAGAGCCTTAGGCCTTTTAAAATAAATGTTCAGTTTCAGTTAAGAAATTATCTTATACTATTATGTTCTAAACTATATTTTAATAATAATAGTACTTTTGTAACTAGAAAGCATATTTCATCCAGCCTCTGAAAGCACTTTACAAGGATGGGAGATATTATCCTAATTTTTTAAACTGGGAACACTGAGCCACAGAAAGCAATTTGCTCAAGGTTACATAGAGAGTTAATGGCAAAACTAGGGTTAGAATGCTGGCTTCCTGCCTGCAAGTACACTGCACTAACTTCTAGATAATATAGTGTAATCTAGCAGTTAGCACAGATAGTTTAGGGGATTAGGAGTAGTATACAGATGGAACCTTTTGCCGCAGTCATTGGCTTGAATCTGACCTATCTTGATAGTGATGGAAAGTCATTACCATCTGACAGCTCTCCAGTGGCCTCTGTGAAATGAGTTGTTGGTATCAGTCCAGTTCCTAATCAATAGGTCTCCTCTTCACAAAATCACCCCCCAGTTATTGGTACCTTTGTTGGCAGCTTCAACAAAGGAGCCAAGAATTGAATGGATGTGGAAAATGAACTACCCTTTCAGGTCAGGTCTGAGATGAATTGGTTGGGCAGTGTTTGGAAGATTTAATCTTCCTCTGCTGTCAATCTAGCATTTTGTATGAGTACTAAATTGTTTTAAAAAAATTAAACAATTTTTTAAAACTCCCCAGTATCGCTGTATCATCATACAGCAGTAAGGCCTTAAGCTTCCTGTGTGAGGAACCTGTGAAAAACCTAAGATAGGTAACAGATAGTCCAGGCACTGAGCACTGATTGAGGATTGGTGACCACCTGGGAAAAGCTGATAGCTAAAGATGTACTGGAGCCATTAAACTTAGCTGGTCATTATTCCACAGGAAGTGCCTTGTGCTGAGGATGTCATTGCTATTACAAGGTGAACAGAGAGAAAACTTTATCAAGTAACTTTTTTTCTATTTGCTGATGGTGTTTATTTCGAATGTTAGACATAGCATTTAAGTGTCACTGAAATTAATGATGAGGCATCTGTGCTTTGTGCCTCTTCACGGGATAGCAGAGAACAAGGTCCACTAGGTTAGCAGAAGCATCACTGATGGAACTGTGGGGAAAATGTTGGTAGCTCACTTGGACAGCAGGAGTTCCACTGCTGGACAGATGGGATAGTGGTACCACAGCAAATGCCATATGGAAAGTGGATGTTGCCTGCAGGGACAGCAGGAAGTGGAAACACCACTGCTAGACATTGGGAGGCCAGTAGCAGCAGCCTGTCTAGTTAGGAGGCAACCCGCTGAGGCATCAGGAAGCAGGAAGTCCTCTTCTGGGACTAAAGAAAGGCCCAGTGACAGCATATGGGGCTATAGAAAACAGAAGCACGCATTCCTGAATACGTGGAATAGGCTACTGGTGCCCCATTGGGGCAGCAGCGAAACCACTGGTGGTGTCATGGGGGAAGCAGGAGCAGCACAGCTGTGGCTATAGAAAAAGGTGGCAGCATGCTTGGCATAGCAATAAGCACTATTTGAATAGCTTCATGGAGGTTAGTGACAGCTGGCTTGGGAGTGTGAAGTGGAAGTGCCATTACTTAAGCTGAATTGGATGTTCACAGTAGATCACTGGATCAGAAGAGGTGAGAAGCACTACTCCTGCTTTTACAGGGATTCTTTTGTGAGCCTGCTTCGAGAAACAGGAAGCAGGAGTGACTTTACTCAAGTTTTTGGCTGTGGCCTAGTCCTCTCTTCTTAATGAAAAGATTTGAAGGAAGATCCCTGATCCACAGCAGAACCAGGTGCATAGTTACTTTTCCCCCTTATGAAACAAGATCAGTTAACTAATATATTGGGCATTTTTAAAGAATTTACATTTTATTCTAGTTAGCAGGCTTTGCAACATGGTTTCATTTATTTTTAGGATTCTTTTTAAATCTTCAGAACTATCATCTTCCCACCTAAAAACTACGTAACCAAAAAATAGGGAGACATATTTTAAACTTTGGTGTCTAAGATGAGATACCTAAATCTACAGTTAGGCACCAAATAAGTGGGCATGATTTTCAGAGGTGCTGAGCATCCACTTCTCCTCTTGACTGAAATGTTTTTGTTCCTATTCTAAAAGTGTGTTGCCATACAGGTGACATTACCTCTGTCATAGTGTTTATGCCCCAAAAGAATATTTGGCATACACACAAGACTAAACCAAACTCATACTGTACATGAGTGTGTTTGGGTGGAGGTGTCTCACTTCTGGGTCCTGTAAAAGCCATACTCAAAAGGTCTTGCAAAAGTCATGTTACGGGGAATTAATTTGCAGGTTGTTTCCCTATTTAGATTTGCATTATTTATTGGTGAAATAAGAATATAAACCTATGAAAATTCAGAAGCTTTGGCCAAAATTTTCAAACTTGGATGACATGGAGGCGGGTGGTGGTGGTCGGGGACTCTCTCCTCAGGGGGACTGAGTCATCTATCTGCCACCCCCACTGGGAAAACCGAGAAATCTGCTGCTTGCCAGGAGCTAGGATTCACGATGTGATGGAGAGATTGCCGAGACTCATCAAGCCCTCAGATCGCTACCCCTTCCTGCTCCTCCACTGCCAAGAATGACCTTGAGCGTATCACTGCAGACTACGTGGCTCTGGGAAGAAGGATAAAGGAGTTTGAGGCGCAAGTGGTGTTCTCGTCCATCCTCCCCGTGGAAGGAAAAGGCCTGGGTAGAGACCGTTGAATCGAGGAAGTCAACGAATGGCTACGCAGGTGGTGTCGGAGAGGCTTTGGATTCTTTGACCATGGGATGGTGTTCCAAGAAGGAGGAGTGCTAGGCAGAGACGGGCTCCACCTAACGAAGAGAGGGAAGAGCATCTTTGCAAGCAGGCTGGCTAATCTAGTGAGGAGGGCTTTAAACTAGGTTCACCGGGGGAAGGAGACCAAAGCTCTGAGGTAAGTTGGGACGTGGGATACCAGGAGGAAGCACGAGCAGGAGAGCGCGAGAGGGGAGGGCTCCTGCCTCATACTAAGAAAGCAGGACAAACAGCAAGTTATCTCAAGTGCCTATACACAAATGGAAGAAGCCTGGGAAACAAGCAGGGAGAACTGGAAGTCCTGGCACAGTCAAGGAATTATGATGTGATTGGAATAACAGAGACTTGGTGGGATAACTCACATGGCTGGAGTACTGTCATGGATGGATATAAACTGTTCAGGAAGGACAGGCAGGGCAGAAAAGGTGGGGGCGTTGCATTGTATGTAAGAGAGCAGTATGACTGCTCAGAGCTCTGGTATGAAACTGCAGAAAAACCTGAGAGTCTCTGGATTAAGTTTAGAGGTGTGAGCAACAAGGGTGATGTCATGGTGGGAGTCTGCTATAGGCCACCGGACCAGGGGGATAAGGTGGACGAGGCTTTCTTCCAGCAACTAACGGAAGTTACTAGATGGCAGGCCCTGGTTCTCATGGGAGACTTCAATCACCCTGATATCTGCTGGGAGAGCAATACAGTGGTGCACAGACAATCCAGGAAGTTTTTGGAAAGTGTAGGGGACAATTTCCTGGTGCAAGTGCTGGAGGAACCAACTAGGGGCAGAGCTCTTCTTGACCTGCTGCTCACAAACCAGGAAGAATTAGTAGGGGAAGCAAAAGTGGATGGGTACCTAGGAGGCAGTGACCATGAGATGGTCAAGTTCAGGATCCTGACACAAGGAAGAAAGGAGAGCAGCAGAATACAGATCCTGGACTTCAGAGAAGCAGACTTTGACTCCCTCAGGGAACTGATGGGCAGGATGCCCTGGGAGAATAACATGGTGGGGAAAGGAATCCAGGAGAGCTGCTGTATTTTAAAGAATCCTTATGGAGGTTACAGGGACAAACCATCCCGATGTGTAGAAAGAAAAGTAGATATGGCAGGTGACCAGCTTGGCTTAACAGTGAAATCCTTGCTGATCTTAAACACAAAAAAGAAGCTTACAAGAAGTGGAAGATTGGACAAATGACCGGGGAGGAGTATAAAAATATTGCTCAAGCATGCAGGAAGGCCAAATCACACCTGGAGTTGCAGCTAGCAAGAGATGTTAAGAGTAACAAGAAGGGTTTCTTCAAGTATGTTAGCAACAAGAAGAAAATCAAGGAAAGTGTGGGCCCCTTACTGAATGAGAAAGGCAACCTAGTGACAGAGGATGTGGAAAAAGCTAATGTACTCAATGCTTTTTTTGCCTCTGTCTTCATGAACAAGGTCAGCTCCCAGACTACTGCACTGGGCAGCACAGCACGGGGAAGAGGTGACCAGCCCTCTGTGGAGAAAGAAGTGGTTCGGGACTATTTAGAAAAGCTGGACGAGCACAAGTCCATGGGGCTGGATGTGCTGCATCCGAGAGTGCTAAAGGAGCTGGCAGATGTGATTGCAGAGCCATTGGCCATTATCTTTGAAAACTCATGGCGATCGGGGAAGGTCCTGGACGACTGGAAAAAGGCTAATGTAGTGCCCATATTTAAAAAAGGGAAGAACTACAGGCCAGTCAGCCTCACCTCAGTCCCTGGAAAAATCATGGAGCAGGTCCTCAAGGAATCAATTCTGAAGCACTTAGCGGAGAGGAAAGTGATCAGGAACAGTCAGCATGGATTCACCAAGGGCAAGTCATGCCTGATTAATCTAATTGCCTTCTATGATGAGATAACTGGCTCTGTGGATGAGGGGAAAGCAGTGGACATGTTGTTCCTCGACTTTAGCAAAGCTTTTGACACGGTCTCCCACAGTATTCTTGCCAGCAAGTTAAAGAAGTATAGGCTGGATGAATGGACTGTAAGGTGGATAGAAAGCTGGCTAGATTGTCGGG
The DNA here is from genome assembly GCF_965152275.1 of Natator depressus. Lineage (NCBI taxonomy): Eukaryota > Metazoa > Chordata > Testudines > Cheloniidae > Natator > Natator depressus. The sequence goes on from NC_134239.1 coordinate 84,405,907, forward strand.
CTCAACGGATAGTGATCAGTGGCTCCATGTCTAGTTGGCAGCTGGTATCAAGTGGAGTGTCCCAAGGGTCGGTCCTGGAGCCGGTTTTGTTCAATATCTTCATTAATAATCTGGAGGATGGTGTGGATTGCACCCTCAGCAAGTTTGCAGATGATACTAAACTGGGAGAAGAGGTAGATACGCTGGAGGGTAGGGATAGGATACAGAGGGACCTAGACAAATTGGAGGATTGGGCTAAAAGAAATCTGATGAGGTTCAACAAGGACAAGTGCAGAGTCCTGCACTTAGGACAGAAGAATCCCATGCACCGCTACAGACTAGGGACCGAATGGCTAGGCAGCAGTTCTGCAGAAAAGGACCTAGGGGTTACAGTGGACGAGAAACTGGATATGAGTCAACAGTGTGCCCTTGTTGGCAAGAAGGCCAGTGGCATGTTGGGATGTATAAGTAGGGGCATTGCCAGCAGATCGAGGGACGTGATCGTTCCCCTCTATTCAACATTGGTGAGGCCTCATCTGGAGTACTGTGTCCAGTTTTGGGCCCCACACTACAAGAAGGATGTGGACAAATTGGAAAACGTCCAGCGGAGGGCAACAAAAATGATTAGGGGACTGGAACACATGACTTATGAGGAAAGGCTGAGGGAACTGGGATTGTTTAGTCTGCGGAAGAGAAGAATGAGGGGGGATTTGATAGCTGCTTTCAACTACCTGAAAGGGGGTTCCAAAGAGGATGGATCTAGACTGTTCTCAGTGGTAGCAGATGACAGAACAAGGAGTAATGGTCTCAAGTTGCAGTGGGAGAGGTTTAGGTTGGATATTAGGAAAAACTTTTTCACTAGGAGGGTGGTGAAGCGCTGGAATGTGTTACCTAGGGAGGTGCTGGAATCTCCTTCCTTAGAAGTTTTTAAGGTCAGGCTTGACAAGGCCCTGGCTGGGAGGATTTAGTTGGGGATTGGTCCTGCTTTGAGAAGGGGTTGGACTAGATGATCTCCTGAGGTCCCTTCCAGCCCTGATATTCTATCATTCTATGACACCTAAATCTATATTTAGGCACCTAAATAAAAGTGGCCTAATTTTTAGGTACTGAGCTGACATCCAGCTCCTATTTACTTCAGTATGAGTTGTCGATGCTCAGCATGTATGAAAATCAGATCACTTTTATTTAGGTGCCTAAATATAGATTTAGATGTCTATTTTACGCAACCAAGTAGAACATCATGGCCATTACTTTTACTTTCTTAAGGGTCAAATGCTGGGGAAAAAATCAAAGCTTGTGTAAAGAGTTTTCTTCTGGAGAGCAAACATCAAGGGCTGAATCTTCATCCTAAACTGGTCAAGATGCCTGCACAACCACAGCTACTAACACAATGGTCACAGTAAGGAGTAGCGCACACACATGGCATGATGCTCCCCCAGTGTTGGGTTTTGTCTCTATGGATCTGCATGCTTCACCGATTTACCAACATTCCCTAAGGATCTGCAGAAATAGTCTCCTGTATGGAGCCTCCTTTACTAGGACTCAAGCCTGCTTAATAATGAGCACTCTGGCTTAAGCCAGAAAAGCACTTAAGCATTGAAGGCAGTGGGACTTTCCATGAGCTTAAAGTTAAGCATAAACTTACAGGGTTTATGGGATCAGGGCAAGTGTACTCAGCACTTGGTAGAATCAAGCCCCTACTTCTCAATCAGCTGCTATTTTTAGCTGTCAAGAGACAGACTGCCCATGGGGGTTGGAGAGCCATGGGATTTGGCCCTAAATTAATAAATTAAGCAACATAATATAAAGTTATTTTTTCAGTGGTTTAGTAATGCAACAATATTTATATCCCAGCTTTGATTTGTGTATGATTTCCATAACAAAATCATTCTCATTCATGTAATCACAAAACTGATTTACTTTGATGTCCTATCTCTTAGTTCTCATTTTGGTGGCCTTGATGGACACAAAACATCACTCTTATCTTGTGAATTGATTTTTTTCTTTTTAGTTAAAAATACAAACCCTGTTTCCTTCTTACATCTGGACTGAATAGCTTTTTCCTCTTGTTGTTGTTGAACTCATGGGTTGTGGATCAGGTTCCACAGTTCACTTGCTTTATTTGACTTATTGTACTTATAATACAATATTTTCTGACACTCAGACCATTTGAAAGGTCAAGGCCAAGTGAAGAAACAAGTGCAGAGAGTGACTAGGGAGTTATTAAAAGACTTACTTGGACCTTTCAGTAATAATATCCTGATACGTACAAAAACACCTTAGTTAAAAGAAAGTTACTAAGGTTGCAATAGTTAAGGACTCAGGTTAGAAAATGCCATACAACCTTAATTCTTCCCCCTTGCACAGATGCATTATGATACAATCTTTAATTACATAGTCATATACTCTTTTTTTCTCCATTTATTGTACAGGATGGATGTTACTCCATGAATGAAGCAGCTGTTAAATATATTTTTATTCTCCTTATTCAATATGTTGATCCATGTCTTATTTACTGCACACCATCTAAACCCTGCACTGAATACTGAATTATTAATTTTGTCACGTTTTTTTTCTATGGTGCTCATCCCTGTTGTATCCAAGTGTCTCACAAACATCAGTTAATTTATTTTCACAACTCCTTATGAGATAGGAGAATGTTATTCTGGGGAAAGTGAGGCAAAGAGAGAATAAGGACAAAACACTGCTAACTTGGGGTGCTACATTTACTGAGCACCCAACTTGAGACATCTTGGGCCTGGTTTTTTATAGGTGTTGAGTATCCACAGCTCCCATTGACTTCAGCTGCAGTTGTGAGTGTTCTGCTCTTTTGAAAATCAGGCCCCAGATGTCTCAAGTTAGTCTCCCAGAAAATGAGGAACACACAATTAGTGGCCAGTTGTGAAAGTTTTAGTTCTAGTTCACTTGCCAAGCATCAGATAGGAACTCTGTGGTCAGGGATAGACTCCAGTTCTCCAGGGTGGCATTCAACTGCCTTAACCACTAAATCATCTGTTCTCTTCTTGCAGTCCCCTATTTCACTCTCTATACACCATACAACTTCTATAGTGCAAACTGAATTTTTGAATTTTTTAGCACAAAGGGTCTAGCAAGCTCTAGTAAACTTAATGCAAATGGAAAAGGAGGACTTGTGGCACCTTAGAGACTAACCAATTTATTTGAGCATAAGCTTTCATGAGCTACAGCTCACTTAAGCTTATGCTCAAATAAATTGGTTAGTCTCTAAGGTGCCACAAGTACTCCTTTTCTTTTTGCGAATACAGACTAACACGGCTGTTACTCTGAAACCTGTCATAATGCAAGTGGCGATTTTCTACATCTTATTACTGAGCCAAAACTGAACATATTTTCATTGAGACAGCAAGTTTGTACTCCAAAACACGGAGGCATTAGAATTCTTCAGAAAGTATTTAGAATTTTTTTTTAATAATGGGAATAGATAGGCAACCTAAATATAGATTTTGGTCAGCTCCTATTCCCTAGAGTTGTATATTGTGGTAAATGGATCTCTTGTTGCAGTTAGAACTATATTTACAAGCCTAACTAACCTATTGTTAGTGGGGGCAAAAGATCTATCTGGCTTTAAGATTAAACTCGATAAGTTTATGGAGGAGATGGTATGATGGAATAACATGGTTTTGGTAATTAAATATTCATGGTAAATAGGCCCAATGGCCTGTGATGGGATATTAGATGGGGTGGGATCTGAGTTACCCAGGAAAGAATTTTCTGTAGTATCTGGCTGGTGAATCTTGCCCATATGCTCAGGGTTTAGCTGATCGCCATATTTGAGGTCGGGAAGGAATTTTCCTCCAGGGCAGATTGGAAGAGGCCCTGGAGGTTTTTCGCCTTCCTCTGTAGCATGGGGCACGGGTCACTTGCTGGAGGATTCTCTGCTCCTTGAAGTCTTTAAACGACAATTTGAGGACTTCAATAGCTCAGACATAGGTGAGAGGTTTTTCGCAGGAGTGGTGGGTGAAATTCTGTGGCCTGCGTTGTGCAGGAGGTCAGAGTAGATGATCATAATGGTCCCTTCTGACCTAAATATTTGTATTGTAGCAGAAATTGCTGAACTGTTTTATTCAGTTACTGAACTACTAGACAGCAGGGAAGTCTCCAGTCTTGATCACAGTTATGCCATTCAAAGACACTGTGACAATTCTAGGGGAAGTGACACGTGTGCCACAACCTTATTATAGACAGAACTAGATTCAAAATCAGTACAAAGGCAAGTGGTCCCTATTGCAAGGAAGAGGTGTGGATGCTTTCCTGACCAAAAACCCTACTTTCTTTGATCCAAATTAAATACAGACCAGAGCTCTAATCCATCCTCCATTAACATTTATAGAAAGACTCCCATTGATTTCAGTGGAGCTGGATCAGGATTCGAGTGACCCCATTGTCTCTTGCACAGTTGCAAGAATAAAACTGCCATTGGCTTCCCAGACCTTGTCATTCAGACCATAAGGTCCCAATTCAGGAAATTTTTTAAACGTGTACTTTAAATCCATTCCTGTTCAGCAAACCACTTAGGCACATTCCTAACATTAGACACATGATAAAATGCTCCCCTGAACAGCGATGGATTGCTGAATCAGGTCCTAAGTCAACACATGCTCCGCTTCCGGATAGGACTGGCACCAAGCATCTTGTGCCACCAAGCATCTTGTGCCATCTTGTGCTATTCTATATACTGACTAGATTGGGAGACATTGACCATCTCCCTGAAACTGAATTTTTGTAATTTACTTTCTGCTGATAGAGACAGAAGAAAATACAACTGGTATTTGCTAAGGGCAAATAAATAGCATAGTTTACACTGATGTGAAAAGCAAGTAATAGCTACATACTGTGCAGTTGCACCCATCACACTGAACTGCGCTTTAGTTTAAATGTGGAAAAAGCTTGCAGGCAATAGGGGCAGGAATGGCAGAATGTTCCCAGTCTTTCGGTTCCTAGGTGTAAAGGGGGCAGCCAGCAAATCTGTGGGCCGTTGGAGATGACCAATAAGAATGCCTGGTATAATACAATGGGCCAGGGCATTCCAGATAGAGGGGAGCTTGTGCAGCCCTCAACCCCCAGCAAGCATGCTCCAGTCACCCACTGTGTGGGGAGAGGGTAGTGGGAACAGATTGTCAAGGGACTATCCCTCTGGTAAAACAGATTGTTCTGGATAGTGGGAAATTGATGGGTAATTTACTAACTTGCTGACATTTTTATTACACCTCAGTTCTTACAGTCCCTGGCTTTACTGCAAGGATTCACCGGACTTTAAAATTAGTATTGTCATTGGTAATCTCAGCCATATAATTTGGAGATGAGTCCATTCACATTTTGAGGGATCTGTATAGCATACATTACTATTACTAAGCCTCTATATCAGCCACCTACAACGCTGTGCCTTCTAACCCTAAAAGCGAGATGTTCTAGTTATACAAAACAGACATTTAGTGGGGGAACACTATATTTCAAACCCCCAAAATTTGTTTCTACTTTTAAAAATAACACGTTTTCAAATGTTTGTGTAAACCAGGCTAGTTCACACAACGTGTTTTCCAGTTTTTGTTATATTTTTCTGTACACACACACGCGCGCACACACACATACACACTCACACACACACACTCACTCTGCTGAAAGGGTTTAAAAGTTTCTGTGTGGAATAAACCACAAAGTCCCAGTTGAAAGAGCCAGGAGTGAAAGCTGAGTTCCCAAATGAATAAGACTAAAAAAGATAACACCCGCAGGCATCTGTATGTCTCAGCATTTAAATTATATCCCTTGAAATGCCAGTTTGGACTTTGTGCCAAGAAGTGGTTGAAGAGCTTTTTTCATGAATATACCCAATGGAAGACGAATCTGTTGAAATGAAAGGTGTCTCTAATCATTTGGTATAAACATAACATGTTTTTATTTTATTATGTAACCTTGGTCTTTTAATGAGGATTTTGAATTATTGCTGATGCGTTGTAATTTCATGGAATTATATTGTCTCCGTGTTTGTTCTATGGGTGGGAAGTGATCTGAAGCTTAACTTTCCATTTATTTCAATGGACTAACTGATTTCAGCATGTTTCTCTATTAAAAACAGTTTTATTTTAAAGAATGTGTGCTGTTTATACTTTCCACTCAAATAAATAGCAGTGACTTTGTGGTTATACTACAGTAATGAACAATCTTTCTGTATATTTCTATTTCTGTCATTTGACAGTTCCTGTATTTTTTCCTTCTTAAATTACAGGCTGTATTTTTATTTTGTAGGATTAGTGATTACATGGATCTGACCCCTGTAGATATTGTAGGGAAGAGATGTTACCACTTCATTCATGCTGAAGATGTGGAAGGGATCAGGCATAGTCACTTAGACTGTAAGTACCTCAGTTTTTGTCAAAATAATCTGGCACAATACCTGGTTGCTTTTGAACTATTATTTACAATTCATGATTGTGGATCTTCATATTGCATCTGCCTTTTTGTTTTAATATAGTGGAGGATGGTTCAAAAGTAACTTTTCTTACTGTATATTTTCAAGTCATTTCCTTAAATATTCAAGATTCTCAATGTATGTGGGAATGTGGAATTACTTAGATTTGTATGATGGTGGTCTCCAACAGCTGCCCAGTTCCATGTGCTGCCCATTATTTTACTTCACAGAGGCATTGCTCCAATGAAATTAGACAAAGGTTTCTAACCATAAGAGAAGTGAAGTTCTTTCAATGGGATTAGTGGAGGTAAAAAACCTAACTTGTTCCAAGACTGAGTTTGATGAGAAGTTTTTGGAGGGGATGGTATGATAAGGTTGCCTACAATGGCATATGGCCTATCCATGATTTCTCTTAACAAATATTTCTAATGGCTGAAGATGGGACACCAGCTGGAGACGACTCTGAGTTACTACACAGAATTCCTTCCTGGGTGTCTGGCTGGTGGGTTTCACTCACATGTTCACTGTCCAACTGATTGCCATATTTGGGATCATGAGCAAATTTTCCCCCAGGTCAAATTGGCAGAGACCTTGGGGTGGGAGGTGCGTTCCTTTGCTGCGTGGGGCCTGGGTCATTTGCTGGCTTGAACTAGAGTAAATGGTGGGTTCTCTGTAACTTGAAGTCTTTTTAAATCAATATCTGAGGATTTCAGTAACTCAGCGAGAGGTTACAGGCTTATTGCAGGAGTGGGTAGGTGAGATTCTGTGGCCTGTGGTGAGCAGGAGGTCAGACTAGATGATCATGATGGTCCCTCCTTAACGTCTATGAGATGCGTAACTCTATCCCTAATATAGAAAATGAACTCATCCCTTGCTTTTTTTTTTATTTCTCACTGTTGACATGGTGATCAAAAACTAACGTATTTGGTAGCTAAGAAAGTTGCACAGAACAGAGCTGAGCCATGAAGCTACCATGGATTTAACCATACAGTACATTATCCTCTCTCTGCTTTTGTGGCTCCCATTCCTGTAATATCCAAATACCTATCTGTACCCAATCAGGATTAGGAGATTAGGAGTTGTACAAACACATAGCAAGAGAAAGTCCCTGCCCCAAATATGTGTGTGTGCACATATCTGTATCCAGATATGGATGCAACTTGACCCCTAAATATTTGAGACCAAATTCTTTCCATTTGAACACCAGCCTTTTAATTATAACCTATTTACAATTTTTAAAAATAGATACAGGGCTAATTCTTTTCTCGCTGAGGTTCATTGTCGTCATTGGGGTTGCTCCTGATTTACACTGGCATGAGAGGAGCATTAGGCTACTAATCTGTAATTTAGCCTCTGCTTCGAGTAAAACCAGATGATGGCTGCACTGGATACTGCTGGAGCACTGTGTGTCCTGGGATTTATTTCAACAAGACATCCCAACTGGCAGTGAAGACACAGAGTATGTGATGAGAAAAAAAAAAATAAAGTAGAAATTCTTTACTAAGAGGCAAAGCAAATCTCTGGTCTAAGAGCACTGCACCCAAGAGAACAAACTAGCTCAGTTCAATATGCTCACGAAAGCTTATGCTCAAATAAATTGGTTAGTCTCTAAGGTGCCACAAGTACTCCTTTTCTTTTAGTGAGAAAACTAGTTTTCCTACACATAAAACTGAAGCAAAAGCTGCTTGCTTGTTGCCTGCAATTGCAAAGCTGGGAGCACAGTGGCCATCTTTGTGAAAGGCAAAAGTAGCTAACAGAAAATGTGCAGCAGCCATCTTTGGTATTGACAACAGCTCAGACTCAAGCTTTTAGAAGCTCTTAAAAGGAAATAGCCTATAAAATCTGGAGGAATTAAAATATATATGATTGAAAAAGGGAAAATAGCAATGTGAGGTAAAATTCAGAAAGAACATTAAAGGCACATCTAGAGGAAAAAACCCAAAAAACAAACAAAAGCAGTCTGGCATTTGCATCCCTTAAATTCCCAACACTGAATATCTCTGAGGATAGGGCAATTGCTCAGAAATGGACACACAAATTCAGAAATCTGTTGGGTGCACTTGAAATTTGAATTTAAAAAATGACAAGTCGAACTTTTATTGCACTGTCTGGGTGAGGAGCTAAAAGATGTTTAAGACTCACTGACTTAACTAAATACCTGGCAGAGATGAAGATCCTGTTTGAAAAAGACCATAGTGGTCTGACTGACTGGCCTATTTCTCTGAAATAGAATATGGAATATGAAACATTAGTCTTCAGGCAAGTGAGACAAGAACCAATAAGAATGTGTGAGAAGTAGTGTGATCCAGTGGATAGACTGGGACTCAGAAAACCCTGTGTTCTCAGCTCCACCACTGACCTGCGTGTGTAAGTAACTTCAGACAAGTTACTTTACCTCTCTGTGTCTCTCTGACCCTTTGTATGTCTTGTCTGTTAGGACTGTAAGGTCTTCAGCTGGGCTGTCTTTTACTTGAGAGAGTTAAGTTGAAAGTTGACTGTGAAGAGTTTCAAAGGTATCTCACTAAACTGGGTGACTGGGCGGCAAAATGGCTGATGAAATTTAGCACTGATGAGTGCAAAGTAGTGACCACTGGAAAAAATAATCCCAACTCTACCTACAAAATGATGGGGTCTAAATTAGCTGTTACCACTCAAGAAAGAGATCTTGGAGTCATTGCAGGTAGTTCTCTGAAAACATCTGCTCAATGTGAAGTGACAGTCGAAAAAGCTAACAGAAAGTTAGGAACCATTAGGAAATAGATAATAAAAGAAAATGTCATAATGCCACTGTATAAACCCATGATATAACCACAGCATGAATACTATGTGTAGTTCTGTTCACCCCATCTCAAAAAAGAGATATTAGAATTGGAAAAGGTGCAGAGAAGAGCAACAAAAATGACTAGGGGCATGGAACAACTTCTTGCATAAGAGGAGAAATTAAAAAGACTGGGACTATTCAGATTAGAAAAGAGATGTGTAATGCGGGAGAGGAGAAATATGATAACGGTCTCTAAAATCATGAATGGCGTGCAGACAATGATTAGGGAAGTATTATATACCCCTTCACATAATGTAAGAACTAGGGGTCATTTGATGAAATTAATAGGCAGCAGATTTTAAACAAACAAAAGAAAGAACTTCTTCACACAATGCACAGTCATCCTGTGGAACTTGTTCCCAGTGCGTGGTGTGAAGGCCAAAAGTATAACTCGGTTCAAAAAAGAATTAGATAAGTTCATGAAGGATAGGTTCATCAGGCTATTAGTCAAGATGGGCAGGGACGTAACCCTGTGTTCTTGCTGTCCCTAAAACTCCAAACTACCAGAAGCTGGGACTGGATGACAGGAGATGGATCACTCAAAATTGTCCTATTCTGATCATTCTTTCTAAAGCATCTGGCACTGGCCGCTGTCAGAAGGCAGAATAGTAGCAGAAGTATTGGTCTGACCTAGTATAGCCGTTCTTATGTACTATGTTTCTTGTCAGCATCCAGCACAACGGAGCTCTGATCATGCTTAGGGCTTTAAGTGCTGCCTTAGTAAAAGTAGTAATAATAATACGAGCCACTGACCAATCTTATACCAGATTCCCCACCTAGCATTCTGATGTAAATTTGCTGACTTAGATGCAAATGATGCAACATTGTTCAGTAAGCAAGCATGGGCCATCAGCTCTTAGCTCCTAATTTGGAAAGACTTCTAGATGTGGAATGAGTTATTAAAGTGACAGAGTCACAGGCCTTCTTATGATGGAAAACAATGCACCAAGCAAACCTGTAATCCCAGCAGCAGTGGTGAGCTGGAGCCAGTTCACACCGGTTTGCGCGAACCGGTTGTTAAATTTTGAACTAGTTTTAGAACCGGTTGTTAAAAATTGTTAATTGCTCCCCCGGCCCCTCCCCCACCTTCCCCCCTCTCGCAGAGCGTCAGCGTGCCGCACCGCCGGCACCCGCTCTGAATCACTCCTGGGCAGCTCTGCAGCTCCTGCCGCTTTGAGCGGCTAGGTAAGGGGGTGAGGCTGGGAGCTCCAGCAGGCCGCGTGGCAGCCATACATGCTGCCCTGAGCAGCATGATAAGGGGGCCGGGCCGGGGCTGGGAGGAGGGGTTGGATAAGGGGCAGGGAGCGGTTGGAGGGGGCGGAGGTTCTGGGGGGGTTGTCAGGGGACAGGGAACGGGGGGGGGGGGGGGGGGTTGGGTAGGCATGGGAGTTCCGGGGGGTCTGTCGGGCAGGGTCGGTGCACCCACCAGGTGGACTAGGCAGCCGCCTAGGGCGCCAAGTGGTTGGGGGCGTCAAAAAGCGGTGCCTAAATTTTGTTTAAACAGTAGAGCACAAGGCTGCTGCTGCTCCCCGCCTCTTGGCGGGCTGCCCGCGGCGCGGCCAGTCCCTCCTGGCGGGGGAGCAGCTGGCGGCAGAGCGGGGAAGGAGAAGGTCTAGTGCTAGCAGCTGCCTTCTTCTCTGCGCAAGGTACCTAGCCGGGCTGCGGGGAGCCGCACGGGCCCACAGAGCGCCGGCGGGTGGGTAGGTCCAGTCCCTGGCCTGGGGAATGGTGTATGTGGGAGCAACCCAGGCACCCCTACCCCAGCCAGTGCCACCCCCTCCAACACCCACCGACCAGCTACCTTCTCCCCTGTGCACCCTCTGCCCCAACAACCCACCCTATCCTGCCAGCAACCTCCACCCGGCAATCCCCCCCCCCTGCATCAACCTCGGGACAACCCCTCCCCGCCACCTGCCATCTCCCTCCTGCCCACTCCTCCCTTGTGCAAACCCCTCCCTGCCACCTTCACCCCCCTGCAGCAACCCCGAGCACATACACACCCCCACCTGCCAGCCCCTTGCAACAACCCCCTCCTGCCCACTTCTCCCTTGTGCCACTCCCTCCCTGCCACTGCACCCCCTGCAATGAGACCCTTTTGTCTCTGTGCAATCTCTTCCCTGCCACTACACCCCCACCCCCTCCACCTCTCGGCACATCCCTTAAATCAGAACTTGTTATAGGGAACTGGTTGTTAAGATTTTGGCAGCTCATCACTGCCCAGCAGGGCATATCTCAAGAAGTAAGACTGTGTTTCAGTACCCTTGCAGAAGCTGAAATGGCTCATACCCTGACTCAGAAAGATATCAACTTTTCGACTAGTTGGAAAGAATGTAGATGTGCCAAGAAAAAACACTCTGTGGCAAATTGTCTGTCTTAGGTGGCAGAATCCAAATTCAAGTTAGGAAAGTTACCTGCTATGGTTAAAAAAGATGTAGTCAAGATACAAGAACTCCAGATTTGCCAGGCAATGGCCGTGGAAGAAGATGATAGAGGCTCACATTAAGATGAGCGTGACTGAAGCATAGCCTACTAGAGTCTCAGTCCCTCAAAATCCAAAGTGCAAAACAAAAAGAGGTATTTTTGTTTGAGATAACAATGCAGAAAAGATGACACTCTGATACTGAAAATAAGAGGAAACTAGAAACCAAAGGGAAGAAGCTAGCAGACCCTATGATAAAACAAAATCAAGACTTCGAGGGGTTGCAAACTAAAAAAAAGTGAGTACCTGAAAAAGAGCTTAAGAAATTACAGGAAATTCTTGGTAGACTTACAAAAGAGAAGAGTGGAAAAAGGTTAGTACATGCAGAAACTCAGAGTTCAACTGCAGATTCTACAATAGTAAACATAAATAAAGTGCAAGTAAAACTACTGTTGGGCGGATTCTGGATGTGCACTGACAATAAAATAGAAAAGGCAGAACTAGGAAGATTGGTACATCCTGCCTTCAATTCCAGGTTATGTAGATACACCAGAGAAGAAAATGAGCAAGTTGTTTAAGGGAAAAATGTTGCACAAAACCCACAAAATATTCAGGAAGATTGTTGATGGTAAAATGATTTCATAGAGGACCATTAGTAACTTTTGAAAAGCTTTAGCACTATTTCAAATAAAAGAAGGCAAAAGCAGCCTCTTGAATGTGAACGGAAGAGGAACAGTGCAGAAGGTCTTCAGGTCTATAACAGCAACAGTCTTTCATATGAGATCTGTTTTGCCCTTATGCAAAGCCAGTTGCAGTCAAAGGAAAAAACTCCTTTTGACTTCAGTGACCATTTGATGAAGGCCTAACAGAACAAAAATATAGGGGTGAAATCCTGCCTCCATTGAAGTAAATAGCAAAAATCCCATTGACTTCATGGGGGAGGTTTATATTTATTAATATTTGGTGCATTTGTAAAGAACTGGGGAAGGAAAGTAATAATGTGTCCATTTAAGGTGGAAGGCAGCTTGGGTGAAAGTGATCATGAAATGATAGAGTTCATGATTCTAAGGAATGGTAGGAGAGAAAACAGCAGAATAAAGACAATGGACTTCAAGAAGGCAGAGCTTGGCAAACTCAGTGAATTGGTAGGTAAGAGCCTATAGGAAGCAAGTCTAAGGGAAAAAGATTTAAGGAGAGTTGGCAGTTTTTTTAAAGAGACATTATTAAGGTCACAAGAGCAAACTATCCCATTGCATAGGAAAGATAGGAAGTAGGGTAAGCGACCACCCTGGCTTAACCAGGAGATCTTCAACAACTTGAAACTCTAAAAAGAGGCATATAAAAGTAGAAACTAGGTCGAATTACAAAGATTTAATATGAAAAAATCCAACACACGCATGTAGGGAGAAAAATAGAAAGGCCAAAGCACAAAATGAGATTAAACTAGCTAGGGACATAAAGGGTTACCAGAAAACATTTTACAAGTACATGAGAAGCAAAAGGAAGACCAAGGACAGGTTAGGCCCATTACTCAATGAGGAGGAAAGATAAGAACAGAAAACACACCAATGACAGAAATGTTAAATGCCTTTTTTGTTTCAATTTTCACCAGAAAGGTTAGCAGTGATCAGACAACTAACATAGCAAATATCAATGTAAATGGAGTAGGAACTGAGGCTAAAATAGGGAAAGAACAAGGTCAGACTTACTTTGACAAGTTAGATGTCTTGATGTCATCAGGGCCTGACTAAATACATCCTAGAATATTTAAGGAACTGGCTGAAGAGATCTCTGAGTCATTAGTGATTACCTTTGAGAACTTGTAGAGGATAGGAGAGATTCCAGAGGAATCTCTGGAAAAGGGAAAATACAGTACCTATCTATAAAAAGGGGAATAAGGACAACCCAGGAATTATAGACATTAGCTTAACTTCAGTACCGAGAAAGATAATGGAGCAAATAATCAAACAATCAGTTTATAAGCACCTATAAGATGATAAGTAACAGCATGGATTTGTTGAGAACAAATCACGTCAAACCAACCTAATATCATTCTTTGATAGGGTAACAAGCCTCGTGGATAGGGGGAAGCAGTAAATGTGATATATGTTGACTGTAGTAAGCCTTTTGATACTGTCTCACATTACCTTCTCATTAGCAAGCTAGGGAAATATAACCTAGATAAACTATTATAAGGTGGGTGCACAACTGGCTGAAACCTGTATTCAGAGAGTAGTTATCAATGGTTCACACTCAAGCTGGAAGGGCATATCGAGTGGTGTCCCTCAGGAATCTGTCCTGGGTCTGCTTCTATTGAATATCTTCATAAATGATGTTGATAACTGCACAGAGAGTACACGTATAAAGTTTGCAGATGATACCAAGCTGGAAGGGGTTGCTAGCGCTTTGGAGGACAGGATTAGAATTCAAAATGATCTTGAGAAACTGGAGAAATGATCTGAAATAAATAGCATGCAATTCAATAAGAACAAATGCAAAGTACTCCAATTAGGAAGGAATAATCAACTGCACAAATACAAAGTGAGAAATGACTGCCTAGGAAGGAGTTCTGCAGAAAGGATCTGGAAGTTGCAGTGGATCACAAACTAAATATGAATCAACAATCTAATACTGTTGCAAAAAAAAAGCGGACATCCTTCCGGGATGTATTAGCAGGAGAGTTGTAAGCAAGTCATGAGAAGTAGTTTTTCCATTGTACTTAGCACTCGTAAGGTCTCAACTAGAGTACTGTGTCCAGTTCAGGTCACCACAGTTTGGAAAGATCTGGACAAAAAGTCCAAAGGAGAGCGAGAAAAATGATTAAAGGTTTAGAAAACATGACCTCGAAGAAACGATTGAAAAAATTGGGTTTGTTTAGTTGGAGAAGAGAAGACTCAGGAGGACATAATATGAGTCTTAAAGTCTGTAAAAAGTTGTTATAAAGAGGAGAATGATAAATTGTTCTTCTTATCCACTGAGGACAGGACAAGAAGCAATGGGCTTAAATTGCAGCAAAGGACATTTAGGTTAGACATTAGGAAAAGCTTCCTAACTATGAAGGTAGTTAGCCACTGGAACAAACTTCCTAGGAAGGTTGTGGAATCTCCATCATTGGAGGTTTTAAGAACATGTCAGACAAATATCTGTCAGGGATGGTCTAGATAATTTTTAGTCCTGCCTCAGTGCAGGGGACTGAACTAAATGACCTATTAAGGCCCTTTGCAGTCCTAAATTTCTATGATTTTGTATCAGACTGTATTCTGAGAACTTCATGAGCACTGCTGGAAGGTGGTATAGTGCACACATTGTTAGAGTTCAAAACAGACTGCTGGATTTCCTCTAATAAAAGAATACTAACACGCTATCTACGCATATGCCTGCTTTTACTTCCACAGGACACTACATCCCAGTGATTCCACAAGTGTTGAATCAGTGGCTCAATCTCTTTTTAAAAAATGAGATATGGAGCTATTATCCCTGTTTTGTTCCATTGAACTTTCTGATGATGGTTTTTTCACAGATACCCCAGTGCTTTGTGTAACAATTAAACTAATGAGTGAGTATCCATCTCATAGTACTTAACTGTGTGGAAAAAATCCCATATGATTTTGTCACATACTTTTTCTGTATCTATTGCAAAACCTGCCACTGGTTCACTAATTGATATTACTCGTTATATCACATTTAATATTTTCTTTGTATTTTTTTGCTGGCAAACTCCTATTCATAAACCTCACCCGATCAGGGTGTATTAGCTGGGATAATGCAACTGAGTCTCCAGCATTTTCACTAATAATTTTCAGACATAATTTATAAGTGACACAGGCCTCTAGCTACCACATTCTACTGGCTCTATGCTGGCTTTCCTTAATAAGATTATAGAAGCATTATTCAGAGTTCCAAGCAGTAGCCTTTCCTCATACGAGTGGTTAAGGGCACTCAACAACAGGGGAGTTAATGGATCACTGAACTTTCGATAAAACTCATAAAAATCCCTGTTGTCCTCAGGTACTTCCTTTTTTAAAATATCTGTTAGTTTTCACAACAGCTGCCTGTGGTACAGAGCCCTAAATGTATAACATAAACAATAAGCCTACCGTCTCCAGGAAATGTGGAATCTTTCTAGATTTGCATTCAAAACCAATTGTATTGTTACTTATCTGTAACATACTGCTCAGCATACAGGATACATACCTGTTATCATTACTATTATATATTTTAATAAAACACAATGTTTATGGGCTAAATAGTCAAAAGAATCTCAGTGCAGCCTGAAAAATTATTCCTGAAAGTTTATCTCCATGCAAAAATGTAGCTTTGTGCAGACAAACTACTTTTGCATGCACAAATTGGGTAGGTAGGAATCTAACAAGCTAATTTAGATGCACAACTCTCAGATTTTTGTACACATAATAATGAATAAATTAAATAATACACGTTGATGCAATTTTAGTGCTGCTTTGAAAAACTGGGCCTGTATGGTAAAGACAGATTCATGATAGATGATTCACAGATGACATACTTTCAGTTCCGGGGCTCAGAGAAGGGGTTGTGTTATCTTTAAGATATATGCTGTTCCTCATTACATACATTAAAAACGCTTTTAGACTTAAAACTTACCAGCCACGGTAGAGTTACAGGTCCAGTGAAGCTCAAATCCAGCCACCAGCTCTCAGCCTTAGTGTACAGTAAGAAGATGCATGGAGGGGGATAAGAGGAATCTTCCACTTCTGGTCTCTGGGGCTGCCTTGTATCTGCTACTAAAGCCCAGAGGCTTCAGGAGTGCCCCCATTGTCCTAATTCACCTCTGAGTCATGTGAAGAGAACAGGGAGGATCATCATTGATGTGGATCCTCTGACAACACCTGCGCCTGCAGAGAGCCACCACAGAGGTGAGCTGCATGTCATGTGAAGGGAGCTCAATTCAGTTCCTGCACATTCCTCCTTCCTCTCCCCCCCCCCCCCCCAGACTCCTAGGCCCCTGCTCAGTGGAATTACACCTGCTCCAATGCCAGGAGACCTGCTGTGACCTTAGAGCTGGGGGCCCAAATGAATACAATTACTCCTGAGTCTAGTTTTTATACTGTCTCCAGTATACAGTATGCTTTGAAACAATGAGAACAGAGTGGGACAAAGGTAATTTGACACCCACTGCTCTATAGTGTGTAACACTTTACCCTGTGAAGAAGCTTTTCTTCACTTGCCACTCTTATTGCACTGATGCTTGCTACTGCCCCTTTCTGATTCAAGAAGCCTCTTTGTTGCTAAGAATGAATGGATGTCACATACTGCTGAGGCATATGTCCCCAATTAATTGAAAAAATTAATGATGTTCACTGAACAGTTACATCAAGTACTTTCTGGCTGGGAAATCAGACAGGATATAGAAAAGTCAAGACCTCTGAAGGAAGCCATGAATATACTCTTGGACAAATGTAGGACAATGTACTGGAATTTGAAAATGAATATATGGCTTGTAAGAACACTGTCACAAGCATTGCGTATATTGGTATATAATAAGTGCCTTTTCATTTTGGAATCCTAATTGAGGTCTAAATTCAGAAACCTGACACGGACAAAAAAGATACTTGTCATCCTCAGATTTTGCTTGGCAAAACGTCATCCTATTTCTTCATGATTTGATTTACAGCTATAAGAAATAGAATTCCTCAGAAACAGTGAGCAAGGGCAGTTCATTTCCCATAAAGCAAAGGTCTCTGATGAATACGTTTGGTAGCATTCTCTCTGATCTACTTTTATCTGGTTTCTAGTAGTTGGAATAATCCAGGTTTTCTGAAAACAGACCACTCCACATTTACCTTGTTCACCACTCCTCTGTTTTTCAAAGGAACTTGTCCGCCAATCTGCTTTAAAATCAGTTATATATTCATGATTTATTTGTGCTTCTTCAGTAAGAAAGTCCTATTGGCATACAAAATATTGTTTTGTGATTTAGCCTACCAGCTGCAATTGAACTAACCCTTTTAACTCACGCACATTAGTTATAATTTTTGGTTCTCTTAATAACCTCAAACACATGAAAAACAAATAGAATGAGTTGATCATTCCTAACAGTAAAATACACTTCACATAGGTTGCCATCATGCTGTGGAATAACTCCACAGTGTCAAGTAGCACACAATTAGTAAAACTGTAGGGGGAAAAAAAGAAGTGTTTTGATCCTGAGAAATTTTGATCCTAATCAGATCGAAATTTCAATGCTCTTGTAGTGCTTAATATCTTCAGTCACACACAAAAAAAAAATTCAAACTGATTCCAATGTTAGGTTTTGCATTCTGTGACTGAAGTAAAATGCTAAAATATACAAATGAATCTCTTTTTTGTACAAGTTTATTATCATCACTAAGAAGCAGGATTGATTCTAAATTAGCATGATAGAATGTCTGATGTTTAGCTAATCCTTAAACCAAGCCAGCCTTGGCGATCTGATGGCAGTGTAGTACATTTTGGTTTATAGGCATTGCAAAGATGGTGGACTGCATAACTGTTTGCACAGTAACCTGCTTGTCCAAGCCATAGGCTGACGTGGTCATCTACTTGAGAGAGTGACACAAGCATGCCCTTTTGGCTGGAAATGGTGGTGACGCAACAGTCAGAAGGAACGAGAGATAAGGGGAAATGGGGATCAAATTAAGTGACTGGTAAAAGAGAGCATATAAAGAAAACAGATTTGTTTTGTATTGAAAAAAATTAAAGCTATGTCTAGTTTTAACACTTAAACAGTTTTTGTTTTGCAATCTTACTCCCTCGTAATTACTTCTAAGCCGCTATCATTACATAGCTCAAATCACATATTTCTGTAATTATTTAAAGTTAGTGTCTAGATTCTGTCTAAGTATGGAAGCCATCATCACACTATCTGAGCGCCAGGCAGACATTAATGAATTTATCCTGGCAACACCCTTGTAACAAAATATTTTGTCCATTTTACAGATGAGTAACTGAAGCACAGAGCTGTTCCATTGGGCCACAGAGAGAAAGAATGAGAATGACTCTATAGCTGGTGGTTAGGGACCCACCTGCGAGGTGGGAGACCCAGGGGCAAGTCCTATTGCTCGAATTACTCTTTAATTTTTTATACACAGCAGAACAGCTTCAACAGGAGAAAGAGAGATACAGACTATCCTGTAACTCGGTAGTTAGAGCACTCTCCTGGGAGGCGGAAGACTACTGTTCAAATCCTTTCTCCTCCTAGCAGGAGGAATAGAACCTGGGTTTCCCACATCCCAGTTGAGTGCGCTAATCACTGGGCTAAAAGTGATAAGGTGGGCACCACCTCCTCCTCATCCAGTAGGTTTCAGGTGTGACTTGATCTGTAGGCAATCTCTGAGTATGCCTATTGGATTGGGCCCCATGGTCAAACACCTGTCTTCCTTGCTTTGTGGATCATTCTGGGACTTAAGCAAGAGAGAGGTGTCCAGATGCTGACAGCGAGGCAGCAGTGCACATGCCAAGGCAGCAACTTACACACCCAGCTAGCTTTTACCCTGAAAATTTAGGCACCAAGTGAGTGTAGACACCGACAGTGTTCAGCGGGAGTTTTGTGGATCCTAGTGGAGCCTAAAACTGGGACTTCAACAGCTAAACCCAGACTTAGACACCTAAGTGCTTTTGTGACTCCCACCCTAAGTGACTTGCCCAAGATCGCACAGGAAGTCTGTGGCAGAGACAGGAGTTGATTCCAGATCTCCTGGTTCCTTAGCCTTAAGCACAAGACCATCCTTCCTAGCCCTTTAGGGACACAAGTAAAAGGAAAGGGTGCCCTGGCTGAAGAGCCAAGCAATCCCTGCACCAGACTCCTATGTCTCCTGCTTTTGTAACCTAAGGAGGTTACGCAAGCAGAAGAGTCAGGAGTCTGGTACCGTTGGCATAGCTAGAAACACTGAGCTGTGGGAGCCCTTCATTTGCACAAGTGAGCTGGTGCACGGCAAAGGAAGCACATGCTACCACGTGTTCTTAAAGGTCATAGCCGTGGCTACTGCTGAGTGCACTACCTCTGAGATCCAGGAGCCGTTATTTTTGTCTCGGGCACAGGTTTAATTGGGATTGCCTACGAGAGCAGAGCATTGGCCCATCTAGTCCAGTGTCCTGTTCCTCACGCTGGCCAGGACCTTCTGCTTCAGAGAGAGGTGCAAGAAACTCTGCAGTAGGCAGTTATGGGCTAAGCCGCCCATGGAGAAGAATATTTTTTCCTAGCATCCATGAGTTAGTGGTTGACTTATGTCATGAAACATGAGCCAAAATTCTTGGTGGTAAGAGGTTCTTGCTATTGTAATTATGGGTATTCTTATTATCCATATAAATATCCAGTTGTCTTTTGAATGTTGATAAAAGCTTGCCTTTAATGATATCTTGTGGCAATGAGTTTCGCAGGCTAATTGTGCGCTGTGGGACAACATTTTTTTTTTTTAGCTTACCAGCAGCATCAGCTCTTTTGAATGGTAAATAAAACAGGACTCTGCAAGGCTACACGTCTAGTGTCTTTAAGCCATTAGTTTGCTGAACCTGAACCTGCTGTTTCTTGATAGTAATTTTTTGCCTTTTCCAGCAAAGTGATATACAGTTATGTCGCATGAGGCCTAAAATATAGTTTGCATCAATAACCCTGTAAATTCACTCCTAATGCTATTTCATCTCCAAATCAAATCCAACTGTTTAATGCAGCGCTAATTAGTACATCCCCATTTCAGTTTGTAGACTCTCTATTGTAATTCCTTCATAGCTCATTTTTTTTCACAGCAGAGCATCAATCAATGTAAATGCCCTGCCAGCCTAGGCAACACAAGATGTCCTCCATGCATTTGTCATTAGCCACTGAAACAAAGGGAATACTGAACTGTATATTTAGCTGTATTCAGTAATTTCTCATAAAAATAAAAACTGCAAAAGAAGAGAAGGGGAAAAAAGTCTGGTAGATTGGCCAATTGCATTATCAAAACCTTGGGGAGGCTTTTTTGAATTCTGCCTGCAACACCATCTCTGAAGGGCTTTTTGTACTGGAAAGAAGAGTAGAGTTCTCCTGTGACATCACTGCAATATGGTCATATCTCTGCCCATTAGACAAGTGAAATTTACACCCAAGCTTTTGTCCCATTTTACATGAAAAACATGCATGCAATATTGACTATGTTTCTGCTATTTATTACAGCAGTTTCTAATGAAGGTTGAATTCCTACTTTTATTCAGAACCTGACTGCTTTTTCAGTTGCCCTTAATCATCTAAAAAAAAAAAAATTCTCTTTGAGCTGAAATTTTCCAGACCAAAGGTGAATTTATATTTTGGCATGTTTCTGCAAAACTGGTTATTGGAGAAGTGTATGCTTGTGATAAACTGCAGAACCACATTAAATTGCAGAGCCATGTGAATGACAGCATTTATTGTGCATCTCTTACAACTTCACCTGCACTCTGGCCACAAAACCATTTCTACTGTGACTGTTTCTTACATTATAGACCTCTAAGCCACGTCAATCAGATGGCATTTTAAAAAGATTTTGGGGCTCCAGGAGTCCTTGCCACAAAACTGTTTTCTGTTTTTCCCTAATTGCTGAATTTTCGTCCAAAATTACACTGGTCTGAGATACAGAATGGACAATGTTCAGTCCTGGCTAGTGACAGGTTTAATGTTCATTTTCTTGTGACCAAAATGGTTAGAAAAGGAGTTTTAGCCCATTTATTAGTGATAAGTTGTTCTTCTTTCCTAGGCCTGGATAGTTGAACCCATGGTATTAAGGGAGACTGGATTTACAGGTAGAACAATATAAAAATAGTGACCATAAAAAGATAAACTCTCTTAAGTAGTTGTTCTGTAAAATATGATGTAGCCTATAGCAAATAGGTCTTGTTGGCACTTGTTTGGGAGGAATGATACAAATCAGTGGTGGCTTTGTCTCTCATGAGTAATGTGGCCAGTTCTGGACCAATATCATTTTTAATTGCAAACCATTTGGGCTGGCATCCACGTCTGTAACTCGTTGGGAAACTGAGACTCTCCCTTCCAAATATACAAAGCATTTGTTCTTAACCCTAGAAGGTTGCTAGATATCGGTCCTTAAAATCATGGCATCCTGTCTTAGTGAAAAACTATTTTATTTACTTTTTAGGGATATTTAAAATTAGTGCTACTTTTTCATTCCTTGAGAGCTGTAGCAATGGACTCATGGTAATAAGTAGGGCCCTACCAAATTCACAGACTGTGAAATTTTCCTCTGTTGAAATCTGGTTGTTTGTGTACTTTTACCCTACACTATTCAGATTTCACAGGGGACATCAGTTTTTCTCAAATTGGGGGGTCCCAACACAAAAGGGAGTCATGGGATGGTCACAAGGTTATTGTAGGGGGGTTGCAGTATTGCCATCCTTACTTCTGCACTGCCTTCAGAGCTGGCCAGCTGGAGAGTGGCAGCTGCTGAGCGAGGGCCCAGCTCTGAAGGCAGCAGCACAGAAGTGAGGGTGGCAATACCATACCAGGCCATCCTTCCTTCTGCGCTGCTGCTGGCAGAGGCGCTGCCTTAAGAACTGGGCTCCCGGCCAGCAGCCACCGCTCTCCAGCCACCCAGCACTGAAGGCAGCACAGACATAAGGGTGGCAATTCCGTGACCCCCCCCACAATAACTTTGTGGCCTCCACCCAACCCCTTTTGAGTCAGGACCCCCACAGTTTCAACACCATAAAATTTCAGATTTAAATATCTGAAATCATACAATTTACGATTTTTAAAAAACCCATGACCATGAAATTCGTAGGGCCCTAGTAATAAGGCAGTTTCTTTTTAGAGGCACAAATAATTTAATTTAAAAAAAAATAGCAATAAACTTTCCAAAAAAATCTAACGTAGCTTTTCTGCAAAATGTGGCATGATGCAGTGTGGTGGTTGAAAGGGGAGGTTGGCATTTGTTTGGGATAAATAAGAGACTGCCAGCTGTGACATACCACAGTAAGCATAGAGGTGGTGTGATCTGGACTCTTTTCCTCTGGGGATTGAGCTGAAATAACTAAATTCATTTCACTCAGTACCACAACCTGAACATGGACTCTGGTCCCAGATGTGAAAGACCAGTACTTTCCCCTTAAACCGTCTTACCTTCAATCAGTGTAGTTTAAAAATATATATATTTAAACTTCTGCTATTCTGCTGTCTTACATTCATCAGTAAACTAGCTCTTGTGAAGCTTCCATCTGCCCTGCCATCAGTATCTGATATAGCTATGTACGCTTTATACACATATTTGTCACAGAGGGTTAAGTTCTCAAATCTTTATTTTTGCCATGCAATGTTGTATGGCAGACATTAATATTAGTGGGCAGGGGGAGGGGACTTCAGCTGCTTTAGCAACCGAGGCCTAATTTCTTTACTCAAGTTGCACGGTGGTAGCTGAGAACAGAATTTAGATTTGGGACTTACAATACAATACTGTATATTTTCTCCTGAGTTTGGATGGATAAGTTTCATTACCGTTAATGGAAGCTACGTCTGAAGTGGTGCTCAGAGCAAGTCTGGGTTTCCAAAGGACAGAGTCGGCAATAGGAAATGGGGAGCCACTTTATGGCAAGATTAAAGTTTTAAAAATCAAGGAGAGCCTGACAATCATGAGAAACGAGAAAAGTTACAGAAAGCTAAATAATTGAGTATTCACTATTCAATCCAGTTTATTAACAACCACATTCATCATTTAGAAAAATGTAGGTCTGTACATTCATTTCCATTCATTATTCCTTCTCAGTTTATAAAACATCTCTGCTTGACTCCAACTTCATCATAAATGTTTTAGTTTAAGGTGTTATCCAGCAAATTTGCTCTTGAACAATAGTTCATCCGAGCAGACAAAATCACGTGAAGAGAGACTAAGCCATGTACAGAGGCATACAAACAAACAGAATGAATTTTCCTGCAATCAAATAGTGTCCAAGAAACATTCTCAGCTAAGTGAAGCACTTAAAAGGAGATAATGTCAAAAGTAAATAAATTAACTAAATTAAATAAATGGCTCTGGATGCTAGGCAGTAAATTAATGTCTTCGGGCACTACAACATTTATTTCTCCTAAAACCTGAAGCCATAGGATAGAATTCTGATACACATATTGTAAGTCTCAGTGGGTGGTTGTATATCTGTATCTTAATTTATAACAAGAGAAAAGTTTTGCTGTTTTTCTACCTTTTTGAACCGGTACCATGAACTGAAAGCTAAATTCTGATCTCATTTAAACTGGTGTAAACCAAAATGTCTCCATTAACTCCATTGAGATACTGTGGATTTAAATGAGATCAAAATCTCTAAATTTGTAGGGGTGGTTCGCAGAGGTTCAGGGTTTGAATCAGTTAGGATAAGTACCCAAATCTTTGCGTGGAATGTCTAGTATTTCAAGTTACTTGTTTGGCTAGATACATAGAGTGAGAGACTGTTCTCACAATATTTTGGCTAGAAATGGACCTGAGCCACAAAGTTTGGAAACCTAATCAGGATCAAATTTCTCCGAAGTTTGGATCTGACCCATCTCTAACTTTAGCTCCTCCCACAACCAGGAAACAAAGAGCAGCCGAAAAATGAAAAACTGTGTTTTAAAAAAGGTAAATAAATATTTTCAACCCTCCTAAAAGTTTTGGTTCAAGCTTTGAGAAAAGGTCTGGTTTAGCTTTTATTTTATCTGTACAGAGTCCTTATCCTTACTTTTATCTAGTCTCACAGGGATTTAAATGTGTAACTTCCCCATGAATCAGGAAAAGACAATATCCCTTAGTGTGGCAGCAAATAACAGATTGATGGCCACATCTTAACATTTTTAGATTGAAATTTGTATAGGTTTAAAAGATTTATTACAGATGAACCAAGAAGTTGGATGGGAATTTGGGTATTATCAAAGCAGAATTTTCTTTTCAAAACACAAACTGTCAGTTCCCTCTGCCTTTGGAAATTATGCCCTTAGCTTTAGAGAGTTCCTACTGTACCAGCTGTTATTTCTCTTAGCAAATATTTATATTGTGATAGCAACTGAAAGCCTCAATCAAGATTAGGGCCCCATTATGCTAGGTGCTGTACAACACAGAGAAGAGACTTTTCCAGCCCTGTGCTGCATTCTCATGTCATGCCATGAGGAAGACGGGTAAAGCATTTTTTTAAAAGCCTTACTGAACTGCTGTTTTCTTAATCCACTGTAAATGTATTTTGGGGAAGGGGGAAATCTCTTGTGAGATTACAAATCGCTAAGGGCCAAATTGTGCCATTTAGTATTGGGAGTGTGGAGCCACATGACCCCAGGGGGACCTCTGGGAGGGATCAGACACAGGAGAGGCAGAATTCTTCCCTATGCAGGCTGCATTATCCTTTAGCCTGGCGTGCAGAGAATGCATCTGTAAGAATTCCTTGCACACTTCCCCAACCTTCACCCCACCCCACCCCTCCCCTGTGTATTAGCTAGTAAGTCAAATTGTTTGGGGAGAATTACATAGATATATGTGGTTGCTCATAGAGCATATACAGGTCTTCCATCCTCTTAGCCCATAACTCAGTTTAAGTATCAAACATCATTTAACTTTGCTAAATATTACTCAGTGCTTTTTTTTATTGCTAAAAACCAATTTGTGGATGCCTACTATTTAAAACATCTAACTAACTAATTGCAAAATCTATAGAAAAGTCTCTACAGCATCAAAGGCTCAGTTGATCCTATGAGCAGTTATAAATGAAAAACTGTCTCTGTTTCAAGCAAATAAGGCACTTAATGCACTCTTTCTGGCTGCGATGCTATTTTCCCTGTGGGTTTTGAAAATGACCTTCCTGTAAGCATCAAGGACTGTAACTTTTCAGATAAAGAAACTTGTTCTTGTTTTAAGTCTATGCCCGGTTCATTCCCCTATAGCCCACAGTTTTCAAAAGCAGAAGAAAAGTAATCCAGACTTTTTAAAAAAAAAAAAAAAAACTCTGTTTCCAGAATGAAGTTACCCTGTCAGCTTGCCTTGGGCCTTAGGTGGAGAAGTGGAGATTAAAGAGTCAGTATTCCTTTTCATGTTTCGTCTGCCAGTTTTGTGAATGTAGAAAGAGAACTGGTGGCTACAGCTAAGCATCCAACTGTGGTGTTAAGTACAGAGTTTTCTTCCCCCGCAATACATAAAAATATTTTTATGAGTTCACAGCAGAAGGACTTCAGCATCAATACTACACAGTTATTGATTAAGGTATCCCAAGGAGGAGGGGGACTACCACTGCAGATTTAGCCTCGATATTTTCCCCGATTATAATGAGCCTCTTTGTGAGGCTGTATGAATACCCAGTGTTAACTGTATGATGATCTCATCATGTCCTATTTACTCCATACTTACCTGAATACACAATTTACTGTAATTTTTAAATGCATAAGCACACTAGTAAAATGTCCCTTTGTAAGAAGGTTCCATAAAAGGCTACTTTTGATATACGATTTCTTTATCTCCTCTTCAAACTGAAGTAGACTACTTCCTTCTTTTAAAATACAATTCACTCACTATTTAAAAGCTTTGGCTTTGATTTCTCAGAACATCCCAAGTTTTTGTTTTTGGTTTTTTAAACCATATTTCTGAAGACAACCTTGTACTGATTTATTTTGATTTGATAATGAAATTATGTTCCTCCAAAGAATACTAACTTCTTCCCCCTGTCCCACCCCCACACCCCCATTTCACTACAAGTACATTGCTGTGTTCAAAACTCCAGGCAAAACTGAAATCCCTCTGTCGGGAGCTGTGTACATATCAATATATTTGTACTTAGAGAAATTAGAGTCAGATTTTTTAAAATTCTTTGTGAAACATACTGTATATTACATCCATGCTAACCACTGAGCTCAGACCAAATAACTAGATAGCATTTAAACAAATTTCAATAAAATTTAGCATCCACCATTTTAAGGAACAGACATGTATAGCTGATATAAAGGTCATTTGTTCTAAAACGTTAGCTCTTTTTAATTTTCTTTTAATTAAACTTTTTTTATTTGCCCCCACACACACACTTCGTTGTGGGGGGGGGGTCCATTCCACTGTCCACATTGACACTGATGATTTCCCTGTAGTAAAGTTATTTATACCAACTATTAAGCCAAAATCTAATACTAAAAGGATGATCCAAGATTTACCATCATTTCTCTACAATTTGTTATCCCCAAAAGGTCTTTTCTTCTCTCTCCCATACATGTGTAACTCCCATTAATATCAAAGAGAGTTACATGGGTACAGGCAAGGTAGAAGCAGCCTCTAAGAGAAGGGTCATTTGTTGAGCTCTTCCAACAAGACAGTACATCATCTGGACCCAATCCTGCAAACAATTAAGCACATGTAACTTTACTCGTGTGAGCTGTCTCATTGACTCAAATGACCAGTCCTTTAGATTTTCACATCAGTAAAATTACACACATGATTCAGTGTTTGCAGGATCGGGCACTACATGCACATTTTAAACTAGTAAATAGAAAATCCATATTTAAAACTATTTGGACTTTGTCAATGTACAGAAATATAGGGCTTATTCCTCATCCTCAATGTGGACTTGTCTAGATAAGGACTGTATCTTGGACCAAATAATGTTACTTTTTTAAAATGTTTATGTTAAGCTTAAACAGGTAGCCCATAACTTTTTTGCTTTTAACTACATATAACTTTCCAGCCACAGTTTAGGTTTGGCTGAATTTTTATATATTTATTTTTACTTATTTTCAAATTCATTAATTTGGTAATTAATTCCCTCTGTCTCTGAAAAGGCAAAACTTAAAAAAAAAAAAAAGACAGATAGTAATGATTCAGTTACTAATTAGTTAAATCGATTTTTCATTTTTACTTCCAAAAGTGGTGTTCTAATTTAAAATGTGTTACACATTTCCTCAATAGCATCATCTGGTTTCTAAATCTAAACCTGGGGAAAACAACAGCTGCAAAATAACATAGACCAGTAGATGTTTCAATGCTTTCTGCTTTCTGTCTCATCAGATGTCTGGCTCTTATTTACAGGCTACAGAAATATCATTCAGATTGGGTACGGGGGATCTAATGAACTTAAAAGAAGCTGTAAGACCTAAAATCTAGCACTCTGTGGCACACTTTAAATCCTGCTGGTTTTCCAGTGAGACTCTATAGAGAAAAATACCTTGCGTCCTGGTCTTTCTTTCAGTATATGCTGTTAATGTCTACAAATCTCTCATCTGAAACATTTGCAGATGAAAAAGAAGCATGTGTTTACGGTTCCGTGCCTGGCCTGGCCAAACCCTGGAGTGGAGAAGGTGCTGGGGATACAGTAGGAATTCTCAAGATAGGTGGGCTGCTCGGAAGCCTCATTTTCATGTTAGTGTCCCAAATACTCTTCATATTCATAGCAGCCTCCTCTCAGCACAGCAGTGCTGGTGTGTGAGCTCTGGAAGATCCAGAAAGGTTTGCATGTGACTGCAGTGCATAGAGTTTTCTTCTGTGTGCTGAAAGTTTCGGAAAGGCAAACACCTCTTCATATCAAGGTGTGCTTTTTGTAAGGCTTTAATGTTGCCCTTTTTTCCCATAGTTCTGAAATGAAGAGGCAAATAAGCCCCATTCTGCTCATGATTCAGACTTTTTGAGTGGTACAAACAACCAGTACTCAGCAAAAGAAAGGTCTCGTGGTTCAGGAATGGAACAGAAAGAGCTGAGAGATCTGGCTCTGCCACAGCATTCCTATATGGTCTTGAGCAAATCACTGAACCTCCTACTGCCTCGGTTTCCAATCTGCAAAAGCCAAGGTGTGAGGGTATTTGTGAGACTTAATTCTTTAATATTTTTAAAGCATGTTGAGGTCTTCAGGTGGCAGCTGCTATAGAAGTGGAAGGTAATCAATTAATTATTATTATTTACAAGTTTAGATAGATTTCACTCTATCCTCCATACACCTGTATGGTCTTAATTTTCTAGCTTTCCAGGGGTATTAATTTCATCATCAGCCATTGACAAGGATACCTTGAAATTTACTATTTTACTGAAATGGAAAATTTTAACAAAGTAAAACTTTAAGCGATGTTTTTTTTCCCCCATTCCTCCCTGAGTTCTCACCTCAGAACGTAACTAATAACAATTACAAAGCTGGGATAATTTGCATAAAATTGCATCTCAAATTGCATGCAACAATGCTTTGACAGAAAAGCTGTATAGTAAGTAGTTACTGCTTTCCGCTTCACCATGCAGTTTTGTATCCTATGAATCACTGTAGCAGAAAGCTTGAAACTTACACTTGAATGCAAAAACAAAATGTGGGGAACCTGAGGGAGCCTCCTGTTGGAAATAAATGCAGAAGTGTAGGCAACTTTAGCTTGTTTACAAAATGCCATAACACAAATTGCAAATATTTGCTGATATTACAGACGAAAACTGACTTATGTTTGAAATTCACTGTCAGACATGCTCCTATTTTAGCTTTTTAAAAATTTAATATTTTACAAAGTTTGTTGAGTTGCATTAAGATATGCAAGTGTGTGTGTGTGTATTTTTCTCTTTAAATGTATAATTATATGGCTTTAAATACAGATAGAGACATATAGATAATTTGGGAGATATACATTTGGTTAACTTGAAAGCTCTGAAGTGTCATTTGTGACTCTATAGTAGGAACTTCAACAGCATTTTCCAAAGTGACTTTTTTCTGCCTCCCCTCCCTCCTCCAAAAAATCAAAATGTACTTCATGAAACTATTGTATATGAAGCACTTATTAGCCGTAATTAAATGGACAATATGAATTTACTACGTCTTTAGGACTCTGGCTTGTTCTGGTTTAGAGCAAAATGATTAATGCAAATACATATTACTTGAGATAACCATTTAGCAGCTAATTTAGCCAAATTTATTACAGCAGTTAGAGGTTTTTCATTTTAGCAGACGGAGACAAGGGCATGCCAAAAGCAGAAGGTGTGTATGAATGCACACTGCCCTCTAGTGCGCAAAGCTTCCTGGGATTAACAGAAAATACAGACAAGCAGAGTATGCACTGGAGTAATAATATCCAGATGTAAGTATTCTAGGCATTCTTTAAAATAATGCCAGTGTAAAGTATTTTATTTCCATGAAAGATAAGCATCTTATTATTTCTGTACTAGAAAAGAAGAATCAGATACAAATCAAAGCAATTTTGACTGGGTAACATTGTGGTTAGAGAATTATTTTAAACTTCTGTATTTTTTAAACTCTCTTTCTGTGGGCATCTAATATCACAGTTTCACATTACTGATTGTTTTTACTTCTTCTCCATTCCTGGTTATATTTCAGGCCCTGCAGAGAGTTGTCACTCTGCTTGACTCTAACCAAAAGTCAATTCGGCACCTCCCTTCGGCCACAGTTCCTTTCGCAATCTGTTGGTAGATTTATTTTGCTCCAGTATTAAGCAAAGTCTCCCAGGACCTTCCCCCTGCTGACCAATGGAGATTTGATTCATCTGCGAACTGTAAATTCTGTTTGACAAGATCAAAAGAAACAGATATATAAGTTCAGTAGTTGATATCTCCTGCAATAAGGAGAAATGATCAAAGAACAGGGTAGAGTATCTTCCCAAACCTTTCAAATATCCAGACTCTCAAAGAGTTCTACCTGCAAGCAATGAATAAATCACATACATTTTTTTTTTTAACAATTTGTTGTCAAATGCACTGAAAATAGCCAGGCAGCATTAGGTATTTTGTGGGCCACAGAGATTTGTAGTCCTCTTTGCTCTTCCTCTCACATTGGAGCTCCCAAAAACTGATTAAAGACTTACTCCAAATGATTGTAGCCCATGATTCTCCACTGATGCTCTAGTAAATAGTTGAACTTATTTGTCATCTTACTGGCATTCGGCATTGAACATACAAAACGGGCCAAGTGCGTTCCATTTCTTTACATTGGGAATTGTAGAGATGAACATTATTTTACTAGGATACTAACACAATATTTATTGTCCTTTTTGTTTTCTTCCCAGTGCTGAATAAGGGTCAGTGTGTAACTAAATATTACCGCTGGATGCAGAAGAATGGAGGGTACATCTGGATACAGTCCAGTGCTACCATA
This sequence comes from Natator depressus, assembly GCF_965152275.1. Lineage (NCBI taxonomy): Eukaryota > Metazoa > Chordata > Testudines > Cheloniidae > Natator > Natator depressus. Next base: position 84,436,612 of record NC_134239.1, read on the forward strand.
GCTATCAATGCCAAGAACGCAAATGAGAAGAATATCATCTGGGTCAATTACCTTCTTAGGTATAAGTTTCAGTCACTTCCTTTATTTGAATTTCTGTCTCTGTTACTTGACTCACATTGAAAGATATAGAGTAAAAAGAAAAACAATGGCAACTACAGAAAGTTAATATGAGATGAGCTTTCTCATCTGTTCGTGCTCAGAACCAGCTCCTTCTGGTGGAAGTTATTAAGACATCTGTCATGTCTCAGGTTACTGGGAACTTCTTGAATGATTACGCTATGTTCGTATTAAAGTAACCCTCCATCAGTTTTATTGCAGGCCTCCATTGCCTTGAATTCAACCCAGCACTAGCTGAAACTCCCAAAGACCTGGCCCACCATGCACTGGGCTTGTTATAAAACGTGATGGATTTTCTTTGGTTATTGCAAAATCCTGGTCTGACATCTGAAGGCGATCTTCCTGGGACATTACAGACATGTCTCTTGGAAAGGTGATCTTCATTCCAATATGCCTTCTTGCGATGACAGGCATTAAGGCAGTACTCACCTTGAAAGATGGAAAAAAATAAATAAATGCAGAAGAAGCCTGTTAAGTAGAGCTGGTTGGAACATTTTTGACAAAACTTTTTTATTGTCAAAATATGCTATGTTGTCGAAGCCAAAACATTTCAGTTTGACTCATTGATTTTGAATACATTTTCAACGGAATGGTTTCTAAGGTCCAGGATGGACTCTCTGGTCACAGGGAGAGAAACCCCTAATCGAAAACTTGACCTTTTTCATTCTAAAACAGTTTTGACACAATTCCATTTTGCAAAAACATTTGGAAGGGGTTTGGGGTTGTTGTTTTTTTCACTCTAATGAAAATAAATTTGGAAACCTCAGAAGTTGTAGCAAAACAGAATTGTCATTCTCTGGTCAGCTCTACTTGTAAGTAAGTTACTTGCCATGGCTTGTTATGTTCCCTTTGTTCCAGGAGTGAGGCAGGGAAAGTTCAAAGTGATGCCTAAGGGCTAGATTGTGACTTTTATACCATAGCCAAGGAGCATCGTAGAGATTGTGTCTGCCTGCCTGAACCACAGTCTTGGATGGTGGAGTAGTCTTGATTCCCTGGGCTGGGAGCCAGGAGCAATCAATTCCTAAGGGAGCACAGGCCCCTGACATTGTGGAAGCTTTGCATGGCAGTGGAGGGGTAAGGGAAGGAGGATTGGGGCACATTTCTGCCCTTGTGTGACTGAGTGGGATTGGATCCTCTCATAATCTGTCCCTGTTCCCTTACTTTTTTCTTTAAAATGTGGTGGATGATTGATATCTATGAAAGTGAGGAAATAGCCAAGCTTGCAAGAGTGAAGCATAGTTGCAGCAATAGTTGCTCCTGAGTCTTGACCTGCAGCACGTGCTTGCCCTTCTGACCCTGAGCTTCTCCTGAACAGAGCTTCAAACTATGCCAAATAGTGTATTGGTTTTCTAATCTCCATAAACATCTAACTAGGATTATAAACCAATGCTTTTTTCGCATTTGCTGGTATCCGGACACTGAGTAAATCTGATCCACAACTGTTCCACAATAATTTGCTGTCTACTAACAGAGTATCAGTCAGAAACTAATTAAGATGGGGGCCTAATTGACCATTACTTAGATTCCTCATAGAACTTGATTTTTCTCCCTCATTCCCATCAGTGTTCTGTTAGAGAAAGGTAACTCCTTCATACAATTTGTGTATTTTTAAATAAAGATTACTCCCAAACAAGATCCAAGCAATGAATAGGATTTTATTTACACAGCAAGGCATAAAGAGTTCTGATATTACCAATGGCAAGAACACTGGTTTATATATATTTTCATGCATGAGAAAGTATGTTCAGATGCCTGTCCGACTTGTGCTCCGAATAGACAAACTCTGTTGCTAGATAGAGCTGATATTCTTGTTCAAGAAAATAGTTGTTGTTTTTTAAACAACTCTTTATTCCTATACAAGGTGCAGTTGTACCCCACACACACTATTTCTTTTGCTTGAAGGGAGGAAAGTTTTGTGGTGCATTGCTGCATTCTGGCATGGCCATGTACAGTAACATCATCACATTGTTGGTGTTACTTTTTTTGTCCCACAGGACAAATCTGCCAGGGTGACAATCCTAGGTAAGAATGGAGAACAACTGTGAATGTTTCAACATTGAATTTTCACAGTGCACTAGAATAGATTGAATATAGGCATTCTGTAATTGTAATGCTCTGGACACATTTAGTAGCCCTGGACCCTCCCCTTCCTTCTGTCTGTAGAGAATTGGAGATCTCCTGGTAACCCACTGGCCTGAATATGAATCACACAGGAATGCTCAACCACTCAAAAATCCACTAAAGAATATTTTCTTAAACAATCTGTGCTACATTTGTCTATCTAGGTGTCTTCTTCTGGCCTTGCCTTTAATTTTAAAAGGAATCTATTTTAAAAAGGCACAAAACAGATCAAAAATATTTTTGTAAGACTCTCTTTGATAGTGGGGCTTTTTCCACATTGCAATCATGTTCTTTGCTAACAAGCCACAGGTGAACACCACATGAGCAGATGAAGATATGATTATAATAGGTGTGTTGACAGTTCTGTATCCTTAACATATGCATCATAACATGCACGTGTGCATCTGTCATATATTTAGGTTGTTAATTTTTTTCCCTAATAGCTTTAGAGCTATCTGAGCAGTGACCAGGTTCTCTGGTCCTTAATTGAGCAATATTCTCAGTAATTTCAAAGTGAGATTTACTAGCGTAAGGTCTGGAGAATATAGCCCTTCGGAAAACAACTATTCAAAAGCTATGACAAGGATTGCATAGTGTAATGCCACCTGAATGTGGTGAGCATCATAGGTAGTGTAGAAACAAGTTTTAAAGGATATCAACTCTCTCTCTCTCTCTCTCTCTCCCCATCCCTATTATCATTGTAATGGGAAAGAATTCTAGATATTAGATTGTGGTATTGATTACACAAACCAGACTTGCTTTTAGGTATCAGACAGGCAGGGCTACCTAATTAGCTATGAGTATAACTCAGATATTTTGTGGTATCAGGCATGGGGAGGGATAGTTCAGTGGTTTGAGCATTGGCCTGCTAAACTCAGGGTTCTGAGTTCAATCCTTGAAGGGGCCATTTAGGGATCTGGGGCAAAAATTGGGGTTTGGTCTTGCTTTGAGCAGGGGGTTGGGCTAGATAACTTCCTGAGGTCCCTTCCAACTCTGATAGTCTATGATTTTACTACCAATTTAGTATTAAAAAAAACTTTCAAAAAGTTCTGCTGTGATGAACTGAGGAGAAATATGTATGTTTTCATGTTTCCTCTTCTCTTCTCTCTATTTACATTCTTTGCTCCTGAGATTTGATAAAGGAAAGGGAAAACTATCAAACTGCAAATCATCCATTTGTGTTTATGTTTGCTCTCTGTTCTTTAGTAACCCAGAGTACAAGGATACGCCGATGGATATTGCACAACTTCCTCATCTGCCAGAGAAAACCTCAGAATCCTCAGAGACCTCTGATTCTGAATCAGACTCAAAGGACAACTCAGGTAATATAAACAATCCTGCGCGCCGACTACTTTCCTTTTTTATTTTATATTTTTGTATCTTCAGAGCCAAGTCAGTGATTGTATTTCCAGATTATCACTAAATCTCACATTTTTCATGGATGGTTCAGCTTTAGAAAAAATACCTTAAAACCTCAAAATCCTGTTTTTAAAAGATATCAAAATCTTTAGTGACCCAGAATGATCGGCTATTTACTCAGTGCATGCATGCCTGGTTGAATTACACTTATCTAAATATTTGAATCCCCAGTTGAGTTTGTGAGCAAGCATTATGCCTTATGCAAAGGCTTACATTCTAACTACTGAATATGATTCCAGTTCTTATCTGTCGCATGTAGTCAGATGTTCCTAACATAAATGTACACTGTCAAAGTTTATCACCCCCATTGCTGTATAAATAGGCTTCTTGAGTTGCTTCACTAGGGGGCAGTAAAGATTGCAAAAGTTGTATGTTTTCTTAAATTAAAAGCATTACATTTTATTAGAACTTTACAGGTTCAAAGCACCTGTTTGTAAGTTTTACTTTTCTTTGGGGATTTTTTGTTTGTTTTAATACTAATGATCTGGTTCAATTAATTCTATAAATAAAAAATCCTAAAGAATGGCAGTGTGTTTATCCTGTTAATTTATTCCCCAGTAGATTTATAAGTAATTACATATGTAGATATACAGATTGGCTGGTGTCTTTGTAAGGGATTGTCTTTAGTCCAAAAAATGATTCTGTAGGCCTGATTCTTCTCTCATGTCTGTATAAATCAGGAACAAATACACCAAAGTCATTGGTTACACACTATTGTAAATCAGGTATAAGTGAGAAGAGAATCATGACCTATATGTTTTATTTTTTAATTAAGCAGCCATTTGTTCTCTCATCTTTTGCACTTATTCCTCCTTTCTCTTTTGACAGCTCTGTTTGACAGTGAGAGTCAGATGTTAGGCAAACATACAGGCTTTATGTCCATGTGATTTGAGATCTCATCAGCCATTCAGAATGCTTTTTTTCCTACCCAGTTTCTCGATAACCCGATAATACAGTTGTGGAGAAAAGAGTTTCTATAGTTGAGAAGTGTATTTATGTTCATGACTGCAGAGGCTGGCACAGAGTAAGAGAGCATTCTTCAGTGATGCACAGATGCATGCATCTTAGAAAGTAGGACAAAACTTTTAACAGCTTTGGGTTCTTTTGTGTTCACTTAATGTGAATTAAACAAAAATACAGAAAGGCCTAGGTTCATAAGATCTTCTTGGCTGAAACCAGTAAGTTCAGTCCAAGCGTTTTTAAATCTGCAGACAACCTTGGTGCCATTTTGTTTTATCTTAGGTTCAAGTCACTCTACCAAATGGGAACAGTAGTTTAAAAGAAAAAAACTTTTCTTTTTAAATTTTTTTTTGGTTAGCAATTTGGCTTTAAGTAGAAATAAAAGCTGTTTTTTCATAACAGAAGGTTTCAGAATCTTATTTTTTTTTTTTTAAAACCACTCTAAATAAATTAAATGTAGAGAGCCTGAAGCTTTGAACAGCTAACATCCCCATCAAGACCAGCTGTTCAGCTGCTTCTGGCAAACTGTTTGGAATTGCCATGGCTCCAGGAGAACCCAATCTTTACAGAAAAACTGGCCCTTTTTTCCCCTGCTCAGAGCAGAGAATTTAAAATGGTAATTCTTGGCTCTGATGAGGGAAAACAAAAACGTCTTTTATTTCCAAAGGAAAGAATTCTGACTGTTCTGCACAGACTGGGTTCTCCTCAAGCCATTCATGACCCTTTCAAACAGTGTGTGATAATTGTCCGTTTTCTGAAAGCTGATCTTGGCTGCCGGAGTCCAATGGACTCAAGTGTTTGTCTTATTCAGCTAAAAATGAGGTAAATATAAAATAAAGTTAAAAGAAATAGGAGGAGGACAGGACCAGATCCTGAGCTGATAGAAATTGGTACAGCTCCATTTGTTGCACTGGAGTTATTTTTTTCTACTTTATTTTTTTACCTTCCAAGGGAATATTGGCACACAGCAGGGCAATGTAACTACGATGTTTTAACTGATATATTCATTCAGATTTATAAACAGAGGACCTGATTCTCCACTCACCCTGGGGTAACTGAAGAGTAACTCCATTGAAGTCCACATGACGCCAGTGTAGAACACGAGTAAGTGAGAGGAGAATCAGGGGCGTGGATTATCACTTCATCATGCTACTGCGTCACTCCTATTCCCATTATAAGAACATGTATGCTAAACAGAAATCTCGAGAGTGCATCACCAGTGCCGAATCGTTCACTGACATCTCACTTCGGTGAACACAATTGGAATCCAGTTGCAGTCAGTTATCAGAATTGTTCTCATTAAAGAGAATGTACCAAAGGATCCCACTTGAAATAGGTGCCCTCACACTTGTTACAAAAGCTGCAGTCCAGTGACAAATCCACCAGACCTTTGCCCATTGCCACTGACAGTCCTGAATCAGGGGGATTAATGATAATCAAATCCCTTCAAGCTTGATGCTGCTAGAACTGTGGATCTAGAGCTCAGAAAAACCCACCTCAGTTGAGCCTCAGAGGAATGCTTTTACCAGAACTTTACAGGCAATAACATCTCATTTTAGGTAGACAAATGGAGTTCTAATCTGATGTTCCTATTGCTAATGGTGTTTTTCACGTTTCTTTCCTTCCAGAGGACAATGAGAACTCAAAGTCAGATGACAAAGGAAACCAATCAGAAAACAGCGAAGACCCTGAATCTGATAGGAAGAAGTCTGGGAATCAGTCAGATAACGAAATGAACTGTAATGATGATGGGAACAGCTCCAGCAACCAGGACAGCAGGGACAGTGATGACAGCTTTGAAAATTCTGACTTTGAGAATCAAAAGGCCCCTGAGGACAGTTTTGGTACTCTTGGTTCTATGCAGATCAAGGTGGAGCGCTACGTGGAGAGTGAATCAGACTTGCGGTTGCAGAACTGTGAATCGTTGACATCAGACAGCGCCAAGGACTCAGATAGTGGAGGGGAGGTAAATGCCCAGTCTTCCAGCAAACATCAAAAGAGGAAGAAGAGGAGGAAAAAGCAGAAAGGAGGCAGCATGACCCGCAGAAGGCTATCAAGCACTTCAAGCCCAAATGGACTTGACTCAGCTTTGGTGGACCAGCCCCAGCTGCTCTCGTCGCCAAACAGTGCCTCAGTGCTCAAAATTAAAACAGAGATCTCAGAACCTATCAATTTTGATAATGATAGCAGTATTTGGAATTACCCACCTAACAGGGAAATCTCAAGGAATGAATCGCCCTACAGTATGACCAAGCCCCCAAGCTCAGAGCACTTCCCCTCCCCACAAGCCAGCAGTAGTTTACATGTCTCCATTCCAGACTCCGTTCTCACCCCACCGGGGTCTGAAAATACTGCCAGCCGCAAAACTCAGTTCAGCACCTCATCCAGCTCGGCCTTGGCTCCTGTATCCTCTGACCCTTTGTCACCCCCGCTTTCAGCATCTCCACGGGACAAACATCCCGGAGGTCCCAGCACTTCCAACTCTTTGTTGTACACTGGGGATCTGGAAGCCCTTCAGAGGTTGCAAGCAGGCAATGTGGTGCTTCCTTTGGTTCACAGGGTAACTGGAACCCTTGCTGCCACCAGCACTGCTGCTCAGAGGGTCTACACCACTGGCACTATTCGGTATGCTCCAGCTGAAGTTACTTTAGCCATGCAGGGCAACCTCCTCCCTAATACCCACGCTGTTAACTTTGTTGACGTTAACAGCCCCAGCTTTGGGCTGGATCCTAAAACGCCGATGGAAATGCTCTACCACCACGTTCACCGACTCAATATGTCGGGACCATTTGGAAGTGCTGTGAGCGGGGCCAGTCTGACCCAAATGCCTGCAGGGAACGTGTTCACAACTGCCGAAGGACTTTTTTCCACTCTTCCATTTCCTGTGTACAGCAATGGCATTCACACTACACAGACTCTGGAACGGAAAGAGGATTGAAATATGACCACATACTGTGTTCAGTGTTATTCTCTGAGGCATAGACTATGTTTTAATTTAGACCTTTAATTCTAGCACTTTGAATTTGAGCAGGTCAGCTTATTCTCTCGATATGATGGTCCCCCTTTCATTCCCTTTCTCTTTAACTTGACTTATTCTTTAATGTAAAGATATTTTTTTATTTTTGCCTTCAGAGAGTTGAAGTACCAGTTGCCTGCCATTTTGTCTTCTTCTAAGATGTGTGTTTTTTCCTTTGCATCTTTATTAAGATGCCTTTAATATGTGTATGCCTCTGCCATAGAATTCTCAGTGTTGTGGTAAAGAGATTTTAAAGTGACAACCATTGGTTTTACTTCACAATGATCTTGATATGATCAAGATTAAAAGAGACAAGCATAAACAATGTGCCCTGTTTGACTAAGTCAAATGAAAAGGGGTTTTTGTTCCTAATTCCTTTAAAAATAGGGGATAGTATTTTAGAATTTTATGCAGAGTTTAATTCTCTTTTTATGGTTAAGATTTTCTTACTTGCACATAAAATAATTTGGGTTCTTAAAAAGTTAATTTCTGGCCTGTGACTAGAATGTTAAAAAGTTGGACTAAATGTTAATTACTGAAACTTTAACTTAATTTCTAAAACCATGGTGCTATCATTTATTAATCTGTAATGTCTTCATACAATATGCAGCTTGTGGGCTGGGGTTTTTGAAAGGAATGTGTTCTGTACTGGTCTATAGTTGGGTGCTGCAGTCTCCTTGGTTAGTTAAGACAAAAGCCCTCATTAACATTTGCTGCAGGACTTAAAAATTTTTACCTCCAAACTAACAAACATAGCCTCACATTAAATTTAAATGGGTCAGGAAGCCTTTTTGAGAAAGTGCTTTGAAAAAACTCAATTAAATTGACTTGAGGAGCAGTTTTTTAGGTGGATATTTTTTCTCTCTGTTTTTTTTCTCAGTGTAACTGAGGCTAATTTTACAACTTCAAATAACACTTTGGAATAAAAAGAAGGAAAATATTTAACATGTTTTTATTTTTTCATTTAAAGTTATAGAGGGAAGGTTGACTTTTTTTGTTTTTGTTTTTTCTTATTTCTAGCGTTGAAACCAATATGTTTTAAAACTAAAGAATGGGTTAATAAGCTTGAAATAGATAACTACAACTGAAAACTGCACATTAAGTAAAAGAAAAGAAATCTCCTATTTTGTCTTTGTTGCCAGAAATCACAGTGTAGTGTCAAACACTCCAAATGACTGTCAAGTATAAATTCTTCTTCCACTCCATCTTTGGCAGCTGTTTGTTAAGGCATCTAATAACAGATGTGAGAACTGTAATGTGTACAATGTGTAAGTGTCCTTGGCTGTCAGTCCCATTGCAGTTTCAATGTGTGTTACTATATGCAGTATATACTAAGCTAATGTAGTTGTTTTGTCCTTTGTCTTCTCTGTGCTTTATCTCTAGTCCGGAGTGGTAAAGTCCCATTCCTGCAGTCCTAGTGAACCAGTGATTCTTGGGGGTTAGTGGTTTTTGTGTGGTGGCCTTCCTCTGTAATGTCACCTTATGCTGCTTCCACTGTCTGTATACCTTTTAATTTCTGCTGTTGCTTTGCTGTTGTGTATTCTCAAACCTTTCTCTCTCTCTCTCTCTCTCTCTCTGTTCCCTCCCCCCATTCTCTCTTCCTCCCTCTCTCCCTTTTTCTCTCTTTTTCACTCTCAGAGATAAAAGACTCTTAACTAGCTCAAGGTTATTGGAGCCATTTTTCCCACAGAGGAATTCTGGGTATGACTTACTCTTCCAGTGTGCCACACAATGCACTGAAGAGTGATGCTCAGATATATTAAACAAATTGATGCCATATAGCCTCAGTTGTTAACATTCCCAGAGTCCCTTGTGCTCTACTTGTAAGCAGAGGGTGCATTTCTTTGGTTTTCTCCCAGGCGTGCTGATGGAGTAATATATAGAGCAATTACCAGTGAGATAGAAAATTCTTTGAAAAGTCAACCGACATTGGTAAAAAGGGAAACTGAGTTTAGGATTGTCACATATATTTGCTTATGTGTACAATGCTAATATATTCACTCAGCTGGCCTTTGAATTTTTGATCACTCACTGTGTTGAGTCAATTCCTGCTTTGAATCTGAAGAGTAGGTCCAAGCCCACAGTGGAATAATAGTGAAAAGGAATTGGATGCCACAAATTTTAATAATGAGCATTTAAAGGTTATATGTGAAGGATTTAAGTGGGTCTAAAAAGCCAAGAAAACTGATTGGGAAATTTAAAGTTTAATTTTGGAAGCTCTACTCTAGCTGTTGAACTATCAAAGGAGTGCACCTATCCGCTACAAAGAACAGCTAGACAGCTGTTGTTGTTTTATTTTATTTTTATAAATGTTTCTGTGTTGTGTCAGAATGATTTCTGGTGATTTAAACTAACAGATAATCACAGCTGCTGTCTAAATCCATAGTGTTTAAAATTACAAAATGAAAAAAAACTTCATTACCTGTGAAGACTGTGTCTGTGTTTTTAACTATTTCTTGTACAAATATATGAAATCTTTTATGAGGAGACTGGTGCCAAGTAGCTGAATAATGGGGAAAGGGATTCTGTTCGTATAAATCTTAGCAGTGTTACCAACTCTACAATACAAAAAAAAATTAAAATGTTAAAAAGTGACAGCTATGGTACATTTATTTTGTGTTAAGCTAACCGAATCTAACTTCTTGAGTGCCTGGCTTATTTGAAACATTTTTTTTCATTGATCATTGATAATGCTGCAAATCAGAAATGTACATACTTCATTTACAACAGGGTTCTTTTTATACTTTTGTAGATTCTCATACATGTCATACATGGTTGTCTTTATGTAACTTAATTTTTTCATCCCGCAGGTGCCATTTTCATAATAAACTTCTCTTGGATTTGTTACTATCTGGCATCATTTCTTTTACATATAACCATCCTGACTAATGAATGCTGGTAGTATTTGTTTGAGCAGGTACCTTTTTAATTGTTTTGTTTAAAAAAAAAAAAAAAAAAAGCCACAGCTAGATTTTATTATCGCTTGTGAACTGAAGAAAAGAAGCTGTCGAGATGCAGGTTAAAAATGCTAATCCAAATACTACACCAATTTGCCACCATCCTAAATTCTCAGCTACCCCAATTCATTGTCATACTGAGCATTGTTATGCACATTATCAAAGCTGTATAATGGACCTGTAACATTAACCACTATAGAAGGTGTGCATTTTGTCTTGATTAATGCACACTGGAAGAGGGCCGCTTACATACATTAATCGCTTAAAATGCACTTTATATTTTCATTTATGATCCTCTACAATGTTATAACCAAACTCTTCAGTCACCTTCGTTCTATGTAGGCTGTTGATTTTTCTGAATATGTACTTTCTTCCTCCAGATTGGCAAAATGTAAGTTGTTGGTATTTTATGTGTTTATTGGTCAAACTGTCTGCCTTGCAAACTGAGGGCAGAAGAGTTTGCCGATGCCAAAAACCCACAAGGCTCTAGACCTTGTCTTCATGACTGAAGTACAAAAATCAAATTGGACTCCAGTTTTGATTACACCAGAAATCCATACACAGTGGTTGACCTTAAAAAGTAAACAATTATCAAGAAATTCCTCTGCACAGCATCTGAAAAACTCTGCTTATTTCCTGTTACCTGCACATAGGGGGAAACTGTGTCTTAGGAGATAGTATTGGTAAGCATTGACTCTGTAATGGCGACTTGTATATGAGGTGTGGAGACTTGCATATAGTGGGTTGAAAGAAGCAGCAGACAGAATGGAACAGCTATTTTCACCCTTACCCCTCCTAATGTGAAATTCTATGAATCGGGCAATTTCAGTGATTGGATTTCTTTATGCTGCCTTCCTGAGCTGTGACAAACTTTACATACATTGTGCTGATTCCACTCATTCAGGGAAAAAAACCCTGTGTAGCTGATTCTGTGATCTCTGCTCAGATAAAAGAGCACATTTGAGAGTACACAATGGGGTGAGGGGGCAGTGGTTATGATATCCATACATGAGTGTAGGCCACTCTCTATATTGTTGGGTGCCTGAATCTTTCTTCCCCTTTGGGTTCCACCTAACAAAGTTAAATATTTGACACATCATTCTAATAACACTCGTCCAGATTCAGAATACCTCACTCGCCCTGAGTAATACATGACTCCACAGATAGTGCCATTGTTTTCAATGCAACTACTTCCAGAGTAAGATACTATTCAATGGAAGTAAGCGTGTGAATCTGATCATTAGATTTATATTTTTTTTTTTAAATTCTATGCACCGTTATAGTTCAGTGAGCCTGCCTGATGATTTAACAGCATACGGTCTGGGTCCCTGAATTTCCAAGCAATTGAGGACTCTTGCTTCCCAGGCTACCAGAGACTGAGTTTGATATGTCTCCAGTTTGCAGGAGGTAGAAAGGAGCAGAGGTCAGCAGGCTGCTTTCACATTTCAGTTGGCATTGCTTCTTGTTCATGAGGTAACTAGGGGCAAAGAAGCCAAGAAAGAGAAAGAGGGAATTTAAAACGAGCTAGAAAGAATGCCCAGAATAAAGGGGAAATGGAAGAATAACAGATCCATTCCGAATTAGTTTTAACCAATATTAGCTAAAGCCGCTAATCCCCTGAGAGGTTTTCTGAACTACAAAAATACCCAATGCATCCGATGAAGTGAGCTGTAGCGCACGAAAGCTTATGCTCAAATAAATTTGTTAGTCTCTACGGTGCCACAAGTACTCCTTTTCTTTTTTTAAAAATACACAAAGTTATTGTCTAAGCGTTGGTTGAGAGATACAATAACAGCCAAAGTGAGCAAAGTAATGATGAGATGCCAGTGTATTATGTGAAAGAAAATGGTGGCAAGTCAAACTTAAATAAGGATATTCTTTCACTGATATACAGTGGAGTATGGATTTTGTGAATTGTTACTTATAAGATTATGAACTTAAAGAAATGAAAACCAACTGAAATATTGGCTTTGATTTTTAAAATTTTCAGACAATAATGTATTTTTTAGAAAGAAAGTTGACCAAATCCATCCCTCCTGCCCCCCCCCCCCCCCCAAGCAAGAATTTGCCCCTGAATAATGATGTCTGGAAAGCAAAAGCAGAGCCTATGGAAGGAAATCTTAATTCTCAGTGCACTGGTCAGGCATGGCAGTAGTTTACTATCTCCGAAGACCCAGATGAAGTGGTTGCAAGGGAGAATAGGGCTGTATTGAAACACGGTAACTTTGAAAAATTAAAGTAGGGGAAAATCTTTAGGAAGATTTAAATTTCAACAGAACACATTGCTACTATTGCAAGGTGGTCATGTCAATGCTGTGACTGTGATGCGCTACAGCTAACGGCTAACTTAGCAATACTTCTCCCGGGAAGTTGCATTCGCTGTATCATGTCACTGCTTTGAGAGCAATTTGCATAGTGTTTTCCTTAACACTGACTTTATTTTATTTTTTTTTAATTTGGGTGCCGGAGCAAGGATTGGTTGTCAGCTATCCTAAGCTAATTAACTGTCACCCATACAGAAAGCTTCCTGTTTGCACAGGAAAAGTATGAACAAGTGGGATGTCAAAGGAAACACAAATTTTCAGGTAAGATCTGAACCTTTTACAAGACATGTGCCCCCAACTGGAAAATTTTGTTGGATACATAATATTCTCAAAGCCAACATAGGGAAGGGGGGAAGAGGGTGTGTGGCAAGGGTGAGAAGTGAGGTTCACTATACGTGCCTATACCCTGTCCCAATTTGAGCATTGTGTATAAAGTGTAATGTATGAGTACAGATATTGTACTGTATTTGAAAACTCTTCCAGTTGTTCCTATGACAGCTTCCAAGTTACCAAATGCTAATTCAGATCCAATTTCCATTAAACATAGCTAATAACATGTAACATATTGTTTAACCCAAGAGGAACTTTCTGTCGCTTTCTGAAAATCAGGGTGTTTTTTTCTCCAAATTAATTTTATTCAGTTCCCCAAAGGTCAGCCCAGGAGATGGGGGAGGATGGATGAAAAATTTTAATTTGAATAGACAAAGTGAAGTGGTTTGTAAAATTAAAACCCAAGATAGTTCAGACCCAGATACCATGTCACACACTTCACCAAATTTCTGCAGGGAAGGAAGGTTAAGTAAATGGTTCTGATTTTTGGCCTGCTCTGGTAGTAACACTGGAGGAGTTAATGGCTCAGGAGTTTGGTTTTGAGCCATACAAAATGAGGTGCGTGGTTACAATTTTGCCTCCATTGGTAGAGGGTGAAAGTCATTTCCATGTAAGAGCCATTTAGTAGCCCGCATGAAATGAGTTAATTGTTTCAGCCCATTTCCTAGAAGACTTGAAACCTTCTCACAAAAAGCATGATAACATTCAGACCTTTAACAGGCTGAGAATGGAATAGCAAAAGGACTTGACCATTAGATCAGGGTACAAGCATATTTTCAAGTCCGTGTTAGGACGTTTGCACTGCTCTGTATATAGAAGACTTTGTCTAATTTCCTTTCACCAGCACTATACACAAGGAAAGTATTAACATTACCTTTCCTATTATAAGTTTTCTTGAGGAAAAATACTCCTATCTTGTTTACAGTTAAAAAAAAAAGAGTCTAATATTTACTTGCAAAAGGGAGGGAAGTAGTTTTTCCCCTTGTTCTAAAGTTGTTCATAGATTTATAGAGGAAATGACATGAACAGGATGTATTAACAATGTGACCCCAGTAGAAGGAACATTCCCTTTGTGGATTATTGATTTAAGAGTTTGTGTGTGTTCTCTGAATAATCACAATGGGTCAAATCTTAGTCTTGTTGAAATCAATGAGAGCTTGACAATTGACTTTAATGGGTCCACAGATTCGGTCCAAAGTTTGAAGACAATATTCATAAGGAAACAACACAAGGATAATTTTTAGGTATCAGGATGCAAATCATAAATAAACATTTCCTTAAGTATACTTGCTGTATAGTCTGTGAATCAAATCCTCTTTACCCTACTGATACTCTGCTCCATGGTCTAACCAGCCACACATTGACTGCGCATCCCTGTTTATTTAATTGAAAAAGGGGCATTGACAAAAGCGTGATCCATCATTAGTGAGGAATTACACTTTGCTAGGGTTATAAGGACTCAAGCTATTGTTATAACCAGTGAGTGGGTATGACACAGAAGCGCAGTTAGAAGCAGGGAGACAAACGCTTTTTGCTTTTGCTGTGTAGATATATCCTTTCTTCCCTTTCTGTGGTTTGGGGAGTGTAGCTGCCCTATGGATACTCCCCTCCTCCCCCAGCTCCTTGGTTGGTAAAGTGAGTACTTACTAGGAAGGCAGAGGAATCTGAAGTGGGAAAATGAAGTGGTAGATACTGGTGCTTGGTTGAGGAGTTTCTTACAAGCCCTCTTACCATTAGGTGAAGCAGCTGCAACATCCGATGGTAGTAGAAGAGGTGTCTCCTTTCTATCTGCCTCATCTACACAAAGATCTATTCGCTCACCAACTCCTCCTTCCCCTCAGGGACAGAAGGAAAGAAAGAGACTCCCTTGTCATTAACTCCAAGGGGATAAGGAAACAGAAGAGGAGGTGCCTCCTACATCACCTTAGCCTGAACCCCAGTGGGAAAAGACCTAAGGGGTAACAAAATGGACCTGTGAGCATCTTATCCCGTCCTGATGCTCCATATTGGGTTGTGGGGGAGTGAATTTAAAGGGCAAATGAAGGCAAATGAAAGATGGAAGTGAATGGGGAAGAGGACAAAAGAGGAAAAGGAGAGTATAGAGGAAGGAGGAGAATGGAAAGATGAGAGAACAGAGGGGACTATTAGATGGCAAAAGAGGGGAAATACAGGGAAAACCTAAAGTCAGTAGGACTACTCATATAGTGCTCATCACCACAAATAAGAGTTGCATAATCAGGACCTTATTGTCTTGCTTCTTGCTAGCTAGTAAGACAAGAGAGCTCTAAATTAAACTAAACATAGTCAGGTAAGGCTCAGGAACCATTAAGACCTTGATGCAGTACTGAGAGCTAAATTTTTGGTTTTAGATACTTTGTTTCAGAAAATTTTAGACTATGAAGTTCACCTCCCAACAAATCAGGGTCAAAGGTTTAAAGTCTGAATTTTGCAGACCATGCAATATCACGTGCCTCTCATCCATTGTATACATCAGACCAACACTGAGGTGCAGGGTACTCTGTCACATTTCATAGTTACAGCCCTTCCCACCCGGTTATGCTATGTACATGAGAAAACCTGGTACACTGTAGGCTGTCCAATTTCTGATTTGTTTCCATTCATTATTGTAAACATTTGGGACCCTTTCCCCTCCTTGTTACCCTCCTGTACCTTTACTGCATTTCTACTCTTCTTCCTCGAACACAGTGCCCACAGATGCAGTATTGGTCTTTTGTGTTCTCTTTTGATTTTGTCCCCGTCACTGTAATAATACATTCTGAAACTCTTCTATGTATTTTCCTAGCTGCAACAAGGTCTGGAGCCTCATAATTTGAGATTTCTGAGCATTCTCCACTCTAGATGTTTTTCCTGATTGGCATCTTTTGAAATTTTTGACCTGACATAGCATAATTCATTTTAATCCATGTTTACCAATTCTCTCCTCTTTACTTTATATTTGTCCATATTAAATTGCATAAATTACTTGTAAGCCTCATGCCTCTAATTTCCCCCGGCCTCTTTTGAGCCAAGTCTTCTTTTAATATTGCCAGTTTCATGATACTGTATCTGCAAATGTGCACCCCTGAGTGCATATTACTTCCTCCTATGTGATCTATAACCATTATTACCACTCTCTGGCCTCTGTTACCAAGCCAATTTTATATCCAATTGAGTATTTCACCATCAGTACCGTACTTGCTAACCTGATAAATTAATCTGTTATGTGGTACTGTATTGAGAGCCTTTTCAAGTCCAAGTAAATTATGGCTACTTCTTCACCCCGTCCACTCTCATTGTCACTTCCTCAAAGCAATGAATCAAGTTTGTTAAGCATGACCTCCCTCTTGTAGATCCATCCTTACTATCTCTAACCAATCTATATTAAATCAGGACACAGAAAGACTCTCAAAGGGGGCCTGCTACATAAATATATCCTGAGGGTGCTTCATGTGAAGATGAGCCATGGGAATCACACACACAGCTGAAGCTAACAGCACTTGTTCTGATAACTCACTGATAACTTGCTCGCTGTTATATCCCCTCACTGAGATGGCAGCCTGAGCTCTTTTGGAGAAAAAGAAATCTTTTCTCTGTATTTGTCTAGTATACTCCCTATTAGGGTAGCAAATATGATAGTTGAGAATGAGTATGGAACCAAGCTATACGTTATTAATTTATGATAAAGCCATTAAAAATACCAATGAACATGAATTGATATGAATCCCTTAGTCCCCTGTGCCTTCTTTGCCTTTTATTATTGAATCCTGTGGATGAGCATGCTCATGCACTTCTGAATGGTAAAAGTGCAATGATATAGGTTACACACTTCATGAAATAGTATGATAAACTAAACATTTTTCCCGATTGCCAAAATCCATACACTGTGAAAAATCATTCCTAGTATCTAGCTACCTATATCAGCTTTGGAAAATACTACTCCAACCACTCTTTCAGGGAAAATAATTTTTTTTGAAAGGCAAATAAAATACCATTATTTTTTCATTACCTTCAATCATCATGGCACAGGACTGGTGAACAGATCATAGCTTCCTTCAAAACCAAGAAGTAACATAGGCCATGTCAACAGTAATGTTACCTCTTTCTCCCCCCACTCCCAGAGCTTGAGTCCATAATAATTGCTTGCTTACTCTTGTGTATTATTGTTTACAGAGGCTACTTCTGGGGGAAGGCCTTCTTGGAACATGTGACTTACTTTTGGGACGAAAAGCAATCAGGCTTGGGCTTACTCTGATTTCTTGTGGCAAAGAGTTCTCTAGCCTGGGCCCCTACCTGTGGAAAAGCTCTGCCCCCTAGTGGGTGACCGTCTACACTTGGGTCATTCCAGCTTCATTGCCCTTGCTGCCTCTAGCTAGCTGTCTTGAAGGGTTGTGCAGGGTGAGGTGATGTCCAGGGTAGCGAAGTCCCAATTCATTAGTGCTTTAGAGACTAAAATCAAGACTTTTAATTCTGTTCTGAAATGCAGAGGGAGTCAGTGATGTTTGTAGTGTGTGATGTGTTCGAATATGGTGAAGTGCACTACTGTCTGCAGTAATAACTTACCTTTGCCAGCCCTGAAGAGTTCTGTGTGGTTTGAAAGCTTGTCGCGCTCACTCATAGAAGTTGGTCCAATAAAATATATTACCTCACCCATCTTGTCTCTCTCATTGAGCCTCTATGGCAGTTTCATTCCCCCTCAGTTGGAGTAATCTCAGCAGGAGATGATGAAAGCGTGGCTCACAGTATCTAGAGCCTCTCTTGACATGGAGGGGGCATGGTTTTCTGGCCAGCCAAAGATGGAAGAAACCACTCCATGCTGCTGTGACTTTTCATGAGTTGAATGTGAGCTCAAGGCTTTGTGCCACCTTGGTGATCTGTTTTAGGCTCTCAGTCATTAGTGAAGTAAGAGTATTGACACATTCCTCCAAGTGCTTTCCCCGTCCCTGAGATCATTTCTGTTTTTCCTGAGCTAAGTCTGAGCCAATAGCTCTGCATCCGTCTATTGATTTCTTCCATGCATTGGGACATCTTAGTGATGGCAAAGGATGTCAGTTGAGTAGAAATACAGTTGTGTGTCATCTGCATATTGATAACTTCTGAGTGGACCTATGTGAACTACTGATTTTTATTTTTATTTTTTGGTTTGGTGGCCCAAACAGTTTGGTTTGGGTCAACACAAAATGAATATTTATTGATTTTCCTGGCTAAATGACACAGCTGAAAAAATTCTGTCAAAATGTTTTGTTCATTTTTTAAGATTTTTAAACCTTTAGAGGATTTTTTTAAATAAAATGTAAAATGCCTAAATGAAACATTTTTTCGGAACTGGAACGTCAAAACATTTGTAATTTCTGATTTTTTTTTAAATAAAAATTGACCAAATGAATTTGCCAAAAATCAACCCCAAATCTGCAAATTGTTCCAGTCCACCCAAATCTGCAATTTTTTGCACAAAAAAATTTGCCCAGCCCTACTTATGAGTCTGCAACATGTCATGCAAATGTTAAAGCGACTAGGAGAGTACTGAACCTTTTGGGACTTTGTAAGTCATGGTCTTCAGCGAACGGGAGTAGGTACCATTATGACTGTCTGAGAGAATTGAGTGAATCCAGCAGAGTACTGCCTCATTTGCTCCAGCAAGCTCTCATGTGCGTATTATTATTTTACTATTGGCACTGTATGATTAACAGTGTCGAAAGACTGCCTCATGGTTGCTTCCTGTAATGGCAGCACAGAAAATGGTCATCCATAGGCACCAACTGGGCTATTTCCATGCTTTGTCTAGTCAGGATATTGGCAGAATGTAGATACCACCAGAACTTGGTTGTAACTATTTTCTCACCAACCTTGCGGGGGAAAGGACAGTTGGAAGCTAGGGAGTAATAGGTATTAAGTGTAGGTTTCTTCAGGAATTACCAGACTCTGGCATTAAGGTGTCAGGCACTTTGCTTTCTCTTCAAGCTTTCCTGGAATCCTAGGTAATTACTTGTGCTGACCTAAAGCCCACGTTGCTGCAGCTTCACTGCTACCAATACCTGAGCCAGCGAGATTAAAGCTAGCTTGGGTAGGTCTACATGAGCTGCAGTCACACCCCACGATTGTAGTGTAGCCATACCTACTCTTAAAAATCTGCAAGTCTGTATTTGCCTAGTTTCAACTTTGAGCCATTAGATTTTGTTATACCTCTGTCTGCTAGGTTGAAGAGCCCTCCATTATCAAATTGCTGTGCCCCATATAGGTACTTATAGGTTGTCATCAAGTCATCCCTTCACCATCTCCTTTTTAAGTTAAATATTTTGAGTTCCTTGTGTCTTTCATTATAAGGCATGTTTTCCAATCATTCCCACGATCTTCTCTAAACTATCTCCAATTTTTCAACATCCTTCTTCAACTGAACACACTGGAATGGGACAGAGTATTCCAGAAGTGGTTGCACGAGTGCCTAATACAGAGGTAATATAATCTCTCTACTCCTCCTTGAAAATCCCCTATTTATACATCCAAGGAGCACATTTTGGCCACAGCTTCGCACCGGGAGCTCATATTCAGTTGATCCTTAAATCTTTTTCAGTGTCTGCTTCCCAGGACAGAGAGTCCCCCATCCTGTAAGTATAGCCTGAATTCTTTGTTCGTAGATGTTTGGCTACATTGAAACATTGTTTGCACCCAACATACCAACGGATGCAGGTTGCTCTCTATCAGTGACCAATCTCTTTCATTATTTACCACTCCCCAATCTTTAAGTCATCTGCAAACTTTATCAGTGATTATCTTAAATTTTCTTCCAGGTCCTTGATATAAATGTTTATGGCAGAGAGTCCATAAACAATCCCTCCCCGCTCCCACCCAGAGGAGTACGCATTAGCAGCCCAATGGATCTCAGAGGCGGGGAAGCAACTTGTCTGCAACTCATAGCTTATGAGTCATAGGCTATGAGAGACACTGTGAGACAGCGTGCTGCTGTGGGGGCGATCTGGATGCAGATCCACCTAAAAGACGGCCAGCGGCTCGTGGGTCAGCTACACGTTGATTCTGGTGAATGTGGAACAGATGTAGATCCACATTTTTGTATCCGTGCAGGGCTCTACTGACAGCTGTTGAACCCTTTCAGAGGTATAAGATACTTCTTCAACATCAGAATCAAATGCTGGTGGGACATTCTGCATTCTGAATGACTTCCTGCTCATTTACGGGATTCAAATCAAACTGAAGACTTTAAGTATTGTTTTTACTCTCAGTGGGGTAAGCTTCAACTCTGGAATACTAGTGTGAGACTACAATGCTGGCCAAACATTAACTGTTAGCTAGGAAACTCTGCAGCCTTTCCTCTGAGAATTCATGGTGCTGTCTGTGACACACTGATTCTGATCCATTTGAGCATCTCTTAAAATTGCTAACAAATTCCTAGGTCATCCAAATTGAGCTCAACAATTTGTAGAACAGTAAAATCTGCATGTCCACGGAACACACTAGGAAAACAATTTATTAAAAATGTCTGAACAATAAACTAATGACTTTACCAACAGGACTCTGCAAAGAGCAAGAAAAAGAGGGCAAGGTTCATAAGCCCTTCCATAACCTTAGAAATAAATAAACTGATGAGTGGTTTCAGAGTAGCAGCCACGTTAGTCTGTATTTGCAAAAAGAAAAGGAGTACTTGTGGCACCTTAGAGACTAACAAATTTATTTGAGCATAAGCTTTTGTGAGCTAGAGCTCACTTCATCGGATGCATTCAGTGGAAAATACCTATACATAGCTTATGCGCAAATAAATTTATTAGTCTCTAAACTGATGAGTGTATCTCTCACTCAGTCTCTCTGAAGGCATACATTATGCAGGCTTTATGATTATGCAGTGAGACTAAAGTGTTACTAATCAAGCTACCAATGACATGACACAGATGTGAGGGGCCACAAAGACCCTTAAGAGTTGTATCTTCAGTGCTTATCTAGAAGGAGCCATGAATGTGGGAAACTCGCTTCCTTCCCCTTTCTTTGTGGCAGACCCTACCATTAAAACTATGCTACCACTACGTTTGTAAACATAACTCCCTGACAAGTAAAGGGGTCTGAGGACATAATAGCTTCTTTTAATTATCTCATAGATGATCATGTATATTAGAGATATTGCCAAGATAGTTCTCAATCTCTTAAGTTCTGCTGGACTCAACTATGCTTACAGATACCTGATTAACCAGGAATGCTTTCTTCCAACTTCGCCGGTCTAGGGACTTGTATCTGTCCATCTCAGCCACTGTCACGTGTATTTGTTGCCTATATATAAGATTACACTCACATGTACTACCAAGGGTTGAGAAAGCGGGCAAGCTGGAGGCTTCATTTGGTGAAGAATCTGTCTGTCCAAAGTGATACAGATCAATGACAGCACATTACACCACTATTCAGTGCTTTGTCCTGATTGCTGATCCAATGCCAGGTGCTGATAACTATCTATCTAAACACTCAGCTACCGGGCAAGATCACCTGCCTTCCATGCTTTCATGCCCTACCCATACTATCATTCCTCAAAGAAACTTGCAGGAGGCATCAGCAGGGGATTCTTCATGGTGGGTCCTTGCCTCTAAAATGCACTCCACCTGGTAATTCCCCATTGCCTGACCCTGAGAACCTTTCAGAGGCAATGCAAAAATGCAGCTCTTTAGTCAGGTTCACTAAATGCACAATAAATGTCCCTCCCTATCTGATGGGACAAACCTTTTTCTGGAGGATGCTTGTTGTCTTCTAGGATGACTATGTTATAACAAGGGGCACTCAAATATCACAGTTATAGGTGCTTTATAAAGGTATGTAAAAATAACAATAGTAAGCAGCATTCATCATAGACTTTATAGAAAGTTGAAATCTTATTTTTTCCATCTAGTGTATCTCTCAGTCATCTGCCGAGAAATAAAGATGAGTGGGATGTGCTCAGTGAACCTAACCCGTACAATGAAATGGTTTATGAGAAATTATGATATATGATGAGAATACAAAAACCTGATGATAATAGGTTTATTTATTGATAGCAAATAAAATTCATGAAGTGTGAAGATGAAAACTGCACTGGAGGGAATTGGGCCAGGAGGACATTAGGAAAAGAGTGTGTGTATTACATGTAAACGAAGTTAAAGGTTGCCTAAAGGCTTCTGATTCCATGAGCAAAGCCTCTGAGGAGAGAATATGAAAGCCTTTAATGCTGCTAAAGCTTTGTCAGCCTGCTATTTGCATATTTTGCCTACAAACCAAAACGCTGTATTAATTCAATTTTATTTACCTTTCTGAGGCTTCCAAAAGAAACCTCACAGGGAGCCATTAATAACACAGCTTCATAAGAGATCATTTTCAGACAGGCTTTGCAGGTAGTGACTGAAGGGGAGAAAAATGTGTGTCAAATTTAGGTTATTAACAATGTAATCCTTAAACAGACGATATCTTGAAGACTAATTCATCTTCAGATTTGAAGTAAAAGCTGCCTGATCCTTACCCGTTTCTTTTTGTTAATTTATTTTGAACATCTCTCTCGCTCTCTAAATGTTTGTTAGGTTTATATAGTAAGAAAAAGAGGAAGGATGGTTTGTGATTAAGGCTCTGGCCTGGGATCCAGGTTCTGTTCCCCAAGTTGCCATGGGCTTTCTACATGAACTTGGGCTAGTCACTCTCTTGGCCTGGATGCACAAAAAGAGCTGGGTGCCTACATTCCTGTTATAGCTGCCTAAGACCCAGTTTTGCCACCACTGCAATGCACAAAACTTCCACTGAACCCCTTAGGTGCCTAAACTCACTCGGTGCCTAAATTTTTGCAGTAAAAGTTCCCTAGGCGGCAATGTTTTTACCTCTGAGCATGCATACTGCTGCCTCCCTCTAGGCATCTGGGGCCTGTCTCCCACCTAAGCGCTGGAGTGATTTGGCCTCCTAAGACATGTGCAGGGCCTGACTTGGTAAGCGCCCTCTGAGCACACCTAGTGGATTGGGCCCCTTAGGCGAGTTTACACAAAAAAGTTAGAGGTGAAGGAGGAGCTCCCTGATAACTTTTAGCCCAGAGATTAAAGTATTCACCTGGGATGTAGGCAACCCCCAGTCCCTCATCTACCTGAAAGGGAGGAGAAAGGATTTGAACAGAGATCTACCACCACATAGGTAAGTGCTTTAACCATTGAGGTAAAGGTTATTCTGATAGGGGCCTCTCTAAATCGCTCCTGCTGAAACCGTCACACTGTGGATAAATAATTAGTCTTTTGGGCCAGCTTCACAAATCCCAGTGATTTTCTAGGCACTTGGAAGTTAGGCACTGATTCTCAGTGACCCAATGCCTAACTCCTTTTGTGCATCCAGGCTTCTGTTCCTCAGTTCTCCATCTGTGAAACAGAAAGAATAATGCTCCTTTCCTCCCTGTTATCTGTTTAATTTTTCAGGGGCCTAGTAAAGGCTGCAGGGCGCAGTCTCACATGTCTCTGTGTGTCTATATTGTGCGTACCACCTGGGACACTGAGTCTAGGCGCTACTGTAATTCAAATAATAACTACAATGGCAGCGTGAGAACCCTTATTCAAGGATTTTCAGAAAAGTATCCAGCCTGATTTTCCCTGTTGGGGGAGGAGAGGAGAAGGGGCAGCCTTCCTTGATTTCTCTGGCACCGCTGGAGAGCTGGAATTCTACAACAAATAACTCTGCTAACCCGAGACAAAATAATCGAGTATTCTACAGAGAAATTAGACCCAAAAATAGATAAATGGGTTGTAATTTTCACCTTTAGTTGCAAATTTTTGTGTGGACACTCTTATTTTGGAATAAGAATGTCCTATTTTGTTGTAACTTGAGTGAATTTTTTGTTATTTTGGTGCAAATTTCTGTGTAGACCAGTCTTTAAACAAACAAGATGAGAGGTGATTGTCCTAAAACCACTGGATACAAAACAGGAGTCCTATTTAATGCAATTTAATAATCTATATACTGTGTCCACCCCTGACACTGCAAAAGAGTCTGCATTCTAGAAAGGAGTGAAAGTATTTTACACACTGAGCAAAGCCAAAAAAACCTGTATCCGCTAATTCTGTGAAAAGGGAAAAAATCATCCTTTTGCTTGAGTGTGAATTTGCAAAATTGGCCTTGAGAGCACAATATTGATCTATTGAATTGTTGAAGACAGTGACTTTTCCCCTCATTCTATATTGATCCTTTTAATATATAATTGAGTAGAGGTTTCTTTTTCTTACCTGTACTTTTCTGCTTTGGATGCTCAATTTATATTCCTTGTAGTGTCAAAACATACACGAATTACACAGAGGTGTAAATGGGCCATTGACTTTGGCCCAGAATCTTTACATCAATGGAGGAGTAATAGGGAGCGTGCTGGGGTGGGCAGAGTTCATGGCACTACACCCAATCCTTGGCCAGGGCAATGGCTGGATGAATCCAATGTAATTTAGAGCACCCCTGAGGCTGCTGTACATTTAGAGATTCCAAGATCAGAAGGACCCATTGTGCTAATCTAATCTGACCCCTATATAACACAGGCCATAGAACTTCCCCAAAATAATACTTAGAGCAGATCTTTTAGAAAAACCTCCAATCTTGATTTTAAAATAGTCAGTGATGGAAAATTCACCATGACACTTGATAAATTGTTCCAGTGGCTAACAGTGCTGGGATCCAGGTGAGCCTTGAGAGTGCCTGACTGTTATAAAAAGCCAGTCAGCTGCGAACCAGCTGAGCGGCAAACAGCAGAGAGGCTAACAGAGGGAGTTTGCCTGGGATCTGTCTGAGAGGAGGTATGCTAACTGCTGCATTAGGGGGCTGTGTTGGTGAGTATCTGAGTGTCTGTTGTGGGGACAGTTTGACAGTTAGACTGTGTGTTTGATTGTTTGAAAAGTGTGAATTGGGAGTGCTTTGTTCCAGGTGAGCCTTGAGTGGACCTGACTGTTATAAAAAGCCAGTCAGCTGCAAACCAGCTGAGTGGCGAACAGCAGAGAGGCTAACAGAGGGAGTTTGCCTGTGGGGAGCCCACTGAGGCTTACATCTTGCAGGCTTCTCTGAGTAGTTACTACGACTCCTGAGGAAACTCGTAGAAGGAAGGTAATATGGATGATGAGCATTCAGCTGTTGTGACCTGCACTGGATGTGCCATGTTTGTCTTTCTTCCACAGGACAGAAGCGACTTTGTCTGTACAAAGTGCAAGCTGGTCTCCACATTGGAAGAGAAGGTTCAAGGTCTGGAGCAACAGGTATCGACCCTGCGTTGCATAAGAGAAACTGAAGATTTCCTGGACAGACGTCAGGATATGCTTCTATAGACACAACATTCTGAAGATTCAGAGCAGGCTGCATAGCGGGGACAGAAGGATGGTGAAGAAATTTGGCAGCATGTGACCTCCAGAAGAAGAAAGGGGAGCGTTCATGTACCAGCAATGTAGATACAGGTAAGTAACCGTTTTCATGTTCTCTCCACAGGTACTAATGCAGAGAGTGGACTAGATGATACATCTGAGGGAAGGGAACAGAAGG
Organism: Natator depressus; assembly: GCF_965152275.1. Classification (NCBI taxonomy): domain Eukaryota; kingdom Metazoa; phylum Chordata; order Testudines; family Cheloniidae; genus Natator; species Natator depressus. The sequence goes on from NC_134239.1 coordinate 84,462,354, forward strand.
AGACTCCGCCGATTGGAAGGCATTAGATGCACTGTCCTAGGGATGGGGGTTCCACGACCACCGCTCCCAAGAGAAGGACGCGGGTGGTGGTGGTCGGGGACTCTCTCCTCAGGGGGACTGAATCATTTATCTGCCGCCCCAACTGGGAAAACCGAGAAGTCTGCTGCTTGCCAGGAGCTAGGATTCACGATGTGACAGAGAGACTGCTGAGACTCATCAAGCCCTTGGATCGCTACTCCTTCCTGCTTCTCCACATGAGCACCAATGATACTGCCAAGAATGACCTTGAGAGGATCACTGCAGACTACGTGGCTCTGGGAAGAAGGATAAAGGAGTTTGAGGTGCAAGTGGTGTACTTGTCCATCCTCCCCGTGGAAGGAAAAGACCTGGGTAGAGACCGTTGAATCGAGGAAATCAACGAATGGCTACGCAGGTGGTGTTGGAGAGAAGGTTTTGGATTCTTTGACCATGGGATGGTGTTCCAAGAAGGAGGAGTTCTAGGCAGAGACGGGCTCCACCTAATGAACAGAGGGAAGAGCTTCTTAGCAAAGCAGGCTGGCTAACCTAGTGAGGAGGGCTTTAAACTAGGTTCACCAGGGGAAGGAGACCAAAGCCCTGAGGTAAGTTGGGACGTGGGATACCAGGAGGAAGCGCAAGACGGGAGGGCTCCTGTCTCATACTGACAAAGAGGGACGATCAGCGAGTTATCTCAAGTGCCTATACACAAATGGAAGAAGCCTGGGAAACAAGCAGGGAGAACTGGAAGTCCTGGCACAGTCAAGGAATTATGATGTGATTGGAATAACAGAGACTTGGTGGGATAACTCACATGACTGGAGTACTGTCATGGATGGATATAAACTGTTCAGGAAGGACAGGCAGGGCAGAAAAGGTGGGGGCGTTGCATTTTATGTAAGAGAGCAGTATGACTGCTCAGAGCTCTGGTATGAAACTACAGAAAAACCTGAGAGTCTCTGGATTAAGTTTAGAAGTGTGAGCAACAAGGGTGATGTCGTGGTGGGAGTCTGCTATAGACCACCGGACCAGGGGGATAAGGTAGACGAGGCTTTCTTCCAGCAACTAACGGAAGTTACTAGATGGCAGGCCCTGATTCTCATGGGAGACTTCAATCACCCTGATATCTGCTGGGAGAGCAATACAGCGCTGCACAGACAATCCAGGAAGTTTTTGGAAAGTGTAGGGGACAATTTCCTGGTGCAAGTGCTGGAGGAACCAACTAGGAGCAGAGCTCTTCTTGACCTGCTGCTCACAAACCAGGAAGAATTAGTAGGGGAAGCAAAAGTGGATGGGAACCTAGGAGGCAGTGACCATGAGAATGGTCGAGTTCAGGATCCTGACACAAGGAAGAAAGGAGAGCAGCAGAATACGGACCCTGGACTTCAGAAAAGCAGACTTTTGACAACCTCAGGGATCCCCTGGGAGAATAACATGAGGGGGAAAGGAGTCCAGGAGAGCTGGCTGTATTTTAAAGAATCCTTATGGAGGTTACAGGGACAAACCATCCTGATGTATAGAAAGAAAAGTAAATACGGCAGGTTAGCAGCTTGGCTTAACAGTGAAATCCTTGCTGATCTTAAACACAAAAAAGAAACTTACAAGAAGTGGAAGATTGGACAAATGACCAGGGAGGAGTATAAAAATATTGCTCAAGCATGCAGGAAGGCCAAATCACACCTGGAGTTGCAGCTAGCAAGAGATGTTAAGAGTACAAGAAGGGTTTCTTCAAGTATGTTAGCAACAAGAAGAAAGTGAAGGAAAGTGTGGGCCCCTTACTGAATGAGAGAGGCAACCTAGTGACAGAGGATGTGGAAAAAGCTAATGTACTCAATGATTTTTTTGCCTCTGTCTTCACGAACAAGGTCATATCCCAGACTACTGCACGGGGAGGAGGTGACCAGCCCTCTGTGGAGAAAGAAGTGGTTCGGGACTATTTAGAGAAGCTGGACGAGCACAAGTCCATGGGGCCGGATGCGCTGCATCTGAGAGTGCTAAAGGAGTTGGTGGATGTGATTGCAGAGCCATTGGCCATTATCTTTGAAAACTCATGGTGATCGGGGGAGGTCCCGGACAACTGGAAATAGGCTAATGTAGTGCCCATCTTTAAAAAAGGGAAGAAGGAGGATCCGGGGAATTACAGGCCAGTCAGCCTCACCTCAGTCCCTGGAAAAATCATGGAGCAGGTCCTCAAGGAATCAATTCTGAAGCACTTAGAGGAGAGGAAAGTGATCAGGAACAGTCAGCACGGAATCACCAAGGGCAAGTCATGCCTGACTAATCTAATTGCCTTCTATGACGAGATAACTGGCTCTGTGGATGAGGGGAAAGCAGTGGACGTGTTATTCCTTACTTTAGCAAAACTTTTGACACGATCTCCCACAGTATTCTTGCCAGCAAGTTAAAGTAGTATGGGCTGGATGAATGGACTATAAGGTGGATAGAAAGCTCGTTAGATTGTCGGGCTCAACGGGTAGTGATCAATGGCTCCATGTCTAGTTGGCAGCCGGTATCAAGTGGAGTGCCCCAAGGGTCGGTCCTTGGGCCGGTTTTGTTCAATATCTTCATTAATGATCTGGAGGACGGTGTGGATTGCACCCTCAGCAAGTTTGCAGATGACACTAAACTGGGAGGAAAGGTAGATACGCTGGAAGGTAAGGATAGGATACAGAGGGACTTAGACAAATTAGAGGGTTAGGCCAAAAGAAATCTGATGAGGTTCAACAAGGACAAGTGCAGAGTTCTGCACTTAGGACGGAAGAATCCCATGCACCGTTACAGACTAGGGACCGAATGGCTCGGCAGCAGTTCTGCAGAAAAGGACCTAGGGGTTACAGTGGATGAGAAGCTGGATATGAGTCAATAGTGTGCCCTTGTTGCCAAGAAGGCCAATGGTATTTTGGGATGTATAAGTAGGGACATTGCCAGCAGATCGAGGGATGTGATCGTTCCCCTCTATTCAACATTGGTGAGGCCTCATCTGGAGTACTGTGTCCAGTTTTGGGCCCCACACTACAAGAAGGATGTGGAAAAGTTGGAAAACATCCAGCAGAGGGCAACAAAAATGATTAGGGGACTGGAACACATGACTTATGAGGAGAGGCTGAGGGAACTGGGATTATTTAGTCTGCGGAAGAGAAGAATCAGAGGGGATTTGATAGCTGCTTTCAACTACCTGAAAGGGGGTTCCAAAGAGGATGGCTCTAGACTGTTCTCAGTGGTAGCAGATGACAGAACAAGGAGTAATTGTCTCAAGTTGCAGTGGGGGAGGGTTAGGTTGGATATTAGGAAAAACTTTTTCACTAGGAGGGTGATGAAGCACTGGAATGCATTACCTAGGGAGGTGGTGGAATCTCCTTCCTTTGAAGTTTTTAAGATCAGGCTTGACAAAGGCCTGGCTGGGATGATTTAGTTGGGGATTGGTCCTGCGTTGAGCAGGGGGTTGGACTAGATGACCTCCTGAGGTACCTTCCAACCCTGATATTCTGTGATTCTATGATTCTATGGTTAATTACCCTCTCTGTCAAAAATTTACACCTTATTTCCCGTCTGGATTTATCTAGATTCAACTTCCAGCCATTGGACTGTGTTATACCTTTCTTGGCTAGATTGAAGAGCCCATCATTAAATATTTGCCCCCCATGTAGAGACTTACAGACTGTAATCAAGTCACACCTTAACTTTCTCTTTGTAAAGGTAATAGATTGCGCTCTTTGAATCTATCATTATAAGGCAGGTTTTCTAATCCTTTAATCATTCTTGTAGCTCAGATCTGAACTCTCTCCAATTTACTGACATCCTTCTTGAATTGTGGGCACCGGAACGGGACACAGTATTCCAGCAGCAGTCGCACCAATTCCAAATACAGATGTAGAATAACCTCTCTACTCCTACTTGAGATTCCCCTGTTTATGCAACCCAGAATCACATTAGCTCTTTTGAGTGCAGAGTTGTTTTGGGAGCTCATGTTCAGTTCATTATCCACCATGATCCCCAAATCTTTTTCAGAGTCGCTGCTTCCCCAGGTAGAATCCCCCATCCTTTAAATAGGGCCTACATGCTTTGGTTCCATATTTATACATTAATATTTAGCCATATTAAGATGCATATTGTTTGCTTGCACCCAGTTTACCAAGCAATCCAGTGCAGCTGAGGACTGACTCCAAAACTTCCTATTTAATGGGAGAAAGATTTGGCCCATGTTCTCTCAGGACCAGAAGACGAACTCTGTTCACTGATGAGCAGTCACTCACAGCAATAGCCCCATTGAAATCAACAGAACTATTCCTGTGAGTAACTGCTCAGCAATGGGAGTAGGAGTTTATAATCTAGCCTTAGTTCGTACAATAAAGCTAGAGGCCACCAAAAGTTGTATGGTTCACATGGTAAGTGTACTGAAGAAATGTAGAGTAAAGCAGACAGTGCAGCTACAGTGTCTACCCTTAAAAGATGCAGGAGAACAGCGCAGCACACAGAAGAAAAGCATGTGAAGTAAAGTGAAGGAAGAAAGTAGCAATACATTTCCTACAGAAAGTCTGAACTTTTCAGTGGACTCTTGTATAGTTTATCAAAGTTTTGCTGTTCATCTTTAAATTATACTGAAAGGCTAGAGTAAATTCTGATTATACTTAGTCTTCTTAATTTTTTTTTCCACATAAAGTCAGAGAAAGGCTACATCTGAAAGACTCCTGATCAAGGTCAATTTGTGCCAGTAATTATTCCTTAGACAAGAAGCACCCTTGTGGCATGCTTAGCAAGATCATCTGCAAAACTGATTAGTACCAAAGCCTGAAGACATTTCTAATAGATTACTCCATATAGCAAGATAGTGGAAGAAGGAAAAAAGAGGGATTTCTGGTAAGAGGACTTACAAAAATGCCTTTGCCAGTGGTCTAGGATTCCTTTAAAGTAGACATAGGAAATGTTCTAAAGGAATTATGACAATGAAAGAAAAACTAGAAAGGAGGTCAGCTAGAATATCAAACCGCTATGAAATGAGGTAGCTCTCTTCCCGTAAAAATAAATATTTGAGATTAGTATCTCCTAAAATTAGAACTCTCCGTGCTTTACCACAGGAGAGTACCTGAGTAAGAACTAAGTAAACAGGGTGTGGCCCCAGGGACTAAGATGTATAATATGTGTATCCAATGTGCAGTAAAAAACATCTCGTGGAAGGAGAAACAATAAAATATGTGCACATGGCAAGATGCATGGGCGACTTTTTATGAACAAACCCTAAAAGTCCATAGGGAATCAGTGGCTCACGTCTATCGTGATAGAGACAAGCTCTGCTTTTGTACAGTGTCTGTGTGTTCTTTTGCAGCACGTTTAATATGGTTCTTTGGTAAGAGTTATGTTGTTAAGACCCATATAATAGAGTTTGTTTGTATTTGTGTTTATATGGACATACACACAATCACAGTATGTATTTACTTTGAGCCAAACTGTGCCTGTAAATCATTGTCTGTACTGGACGCAGTGCAGAGTTGCAACAATCCTGATGGGGGCACGGGGTGTCGTGTCTCAAGAAGGCAAAATACCTTCTGGAGTGCCAGGGAATGTGAAAACGGCTACAGCCCTTCAAGGCACTGATGACTGATACATATGAGGAGAAGTAGCCATGGTTCCACCTACTGTTCTCCCTCACTTCTTTGGGGTACCAAGCGCTGCCAGGGCAACACCTCTGTAGCAGCCCTGCAATCCCCTGAGCTCAGTTACTAAAATTCTGCCTGGTCCATATATGGATTGAGCAAGGCGGGAAAGTGGCTCCCTATGATCGATCCTTGTATGGCTGCACAGAGGCCAGCTAGGATCTAGCTGCTGATTAATACCATAATGTAAAATTGCTGACATTTAAAAAAAAATGTTTCCAAATAGATGGGGGAGGCTGGAAACAGATGGGGAGGTATGTGTTCAGAAGGAATTTTAGTTTATTTTCTATGTGTGTATATTAATTATTTAGGCCTTTAAAGGCTTAGGGTATCCAGAATCCAGATGCTATTCTGAACCTATAGGATCTGATTCTCATTTATACTAAGGCCCTTTTATCCTCTTCTGGCAGGGGGAAAAAAGCGCTATAAAGTAGTTATAAATGGCCTCCTGAGAAAACGCTTGCCTAAATGGAGCCAGATTCCCTGGTTCTGCACCTTGTGTCAGTATTGCCAATTCTAATCACTCCAAAATCACGAGTTAGTCCCCAAAAAAATCATTAGATTTTTAAAAAAATATATGAATAAACCATGTTGCTTTTGACCAGTCTTCTGACTCTTTAGAGCAAAGCCACATATTGCCAACAAATCTGTGATCATCTCAGGCTCAAAATTCAACCTTCAACATATACACAAAAAGATAGGCTTCCTTGTTCACTCCTCAGAAGAAACTCTGCTTCCCTCACCCTATCCCCTGGGGTGTGGGCAGCTGCCATTCTCAGTGTTGCCAGCTCTCATGATTTCGTTCCCTGACTTGCGATATTTGTTGTTTTTCATAAAGCTCAAATGTAGGAATCTAATTATCAACAGCAAATCAATTCTTTTGTTTTTTTAAAAAGTAAGTTTCCAGCCCTCATGGCTGCAGAAAAAAGCTAGAAAATGTGCCCTGTAAATGCGCCAACATAAGGAAACAAAGGAAAAGAGCCCAAAATGTATTCTTAAGATCTCATTAATCTCATTGTTTTGGAGGTCTGACTCATGATTTCTGAATGCTCGGGGTTGGCAATACTGCATTCTATCCCTCTCTATCCTCCCCCCAGCTAGACAGGATCGGCGGCTGCCCCACTCACAATCGCCCACACTCTCCCACACTGTCTCTGGTCCTCCATCTGCCCCCTACATTGATTCGCTCCTCATATTTCTCCTTCACCTCAATCATATTTTCCCTCTCTTTCACACCACATTCCCCTGCCCCCCTCAGTCTGCCTTATGCCTCCCATATTCTTCTGCATCCCTGCAGTCTCCTCTCTGCCCACCCCTCAATCTCTGCCTGCTCGCCACATTACTCTGACTCCACATAGTTTCCTGTCCTGTTTCCTAACAGATTTCCCTTCCCTGCTGCCCCCACAGTCCCATTCCTGGCACCTCCGCACTGTCTCCAATCCCTTGCCTGGTCCTCACAAAGGTGACTAAGAGGCCACAATCTTCACTGAAGGCAATCTAGCTTTAGTCCCCCCTGGAAATTATAGGAGATGGTACATCTCTTTGCTGCCTCATGTTTACCTACTGTTAAAAGGGGATGGTGCCATCTTGTTGAGGGCAGCCTGTGCCTGCAGGCCAATGTATAGTAATGGGAGAAAGTGGGCATTTTAGATAAGGGCAAATCTTGACAAGATTTAAGCCAGGAATCAGATATACTTGAGAACCCATTTGAAACCCTCAAATAGCGTGAGATTTATAATCAAATCATGAGAGTTGGCAATACTGATATGTAATCATTTACACTAGTGCAATGTGGTTGTAAAAACACTATCAGATCAGAATGGTAACTATAGATGCTGACTTAGCACTAGTGTAAATTCCTACACAATGTGAACAGAAACAAAGCATCTGGCTCAAGGCCTCACTGGCAGGCATAAAGGCTCTACAGGGCCCCTGGTCTCAGCCCCCATGGGAGGCTAGCTGGCTTATTCAACAACCTACTGACATCTTCAGGGATCATCTCTACCCTCCTCTTCCAGGAGGATGGGTGTCTGGGTTTCTCCTCTTTTCACTGGGGAGAAGCTTCAGGACTTTTTATTTCATTCCCTCTCTTGGAATATTAGAGGCTTGGGGCTTCCTTTAGTTCTGTGACCCCTTTCTCCAGTGTCCCCTTGTCCCTTTGGCACATCAACATGTCTCCCCCATGTTCAAGGGGCATATATCACCCTATTTCTGTGATCTCTGATTTCCCTGTGTCCTTATGACCCACCCCACATCCCTATGCCTGGATCTCCAAGTGCTTCCTTTCCCCTAGCTCTCTCCCCTGACCCCCTGCTATGAGGACTCCAAATGGAAAGAGAAAAGGACCACTCCCATTTCCCTCTGTCTCTTCCCTCCTCAGGCACTTACACGTGAATAGGGTGGACTGTGGTGGTGGGTGGAACAGCTGCTGCTCTCTGCTCTAATAATGACAGAACCTCTAGAAGGGAGGAGCCACTGCAGTAGCAAGAAACGGGGAGCATCACAGGCCTTGCATATTGGCCTGTGTACGTGTATATATATATATATATGTATATATATAGTCCCTTTGCGCTGATGTTCGTTCTCTATAGTTCTAATATGATGATTATTTTATAATCCTTTAATATATTTTAACCGAAGTTCAGGATTGACAATAGATTAATTAAATGCTTAAGACTTTGCTAACATGGCAGGGGTTCTTAGATATTTCAGCTTTAATTACCTGAACTGCATCCTCCCGCCCCATCCCACCCCAAAAAACATGGCTTTTTTTTAATATGAAATGTTTGAGATCAGTGATCCTTTCTCTGTTCTGTTTTTCATAATTAACTACTAATCAGTCTTGAAGAAAATCAGAGAGGAATTTAAAAAAACAACCCAAAACCTTAGATTCCTGTAATGAGCTCCTCATAGGTGGATCCATGAGCCCAGCTTCAGTCAGTGGGGCTGCATGTGGCTACAGGAGTTTATCCACACAGAGCTCACTGCAGGACTGTGGCCTTAAGCAGGAGTAGCCTGTCTTTGAGACAACAAGCAGCCACATTTCCCACTACTGGGCTGTACAACATTCACTGGAATTTAAAGGTCCTGGGCCAGAATTTGCTCTATTACACTAGTGCAACCCCTGAATTTGCCCAGTATTTTGGCCACCAGAGGGCACATTCCACATTTGGGGCAGGGTAGTTTTGTTTTGTTTGTACCAGCACCTAGCACAAAGGGGTACTGGTCATAGGTGCCGACTTTCCCTCTTTCCCGTGGGTGCTCGACTGCCCCCTGTGCCCCCGGCCCCGCCCCCACTCCACCCCTTCCATGAGACCCCACCTCTGCCCCACCCCCATTCCAACTCATTCCCCAAAGTCCCCGCCCCAACTCCACCCCCTCCCTGCCCTTATTCCAACTCCCTCCCCAAATCCCGCCCTGGCCCCACCTCTTCCCCACCTCCTCCCCTGAGCACGCCATGTTCCCGCTCCTCCCCCTCCCTCCCAGATCATGCTAACGCTGCCAAACAGCTGTTTGATGGCGGATGGGCAGGAAGCGCTGGGAGGTAGGCAGAGAAGCGGGGATGCGGCACACTCAGGGGAGGAGGAGGAGGTGGGGCGGGGGGCATGAGAGGAGCTTAGCTGCTGGTGAGTGCAGAGTACCCACTAATTTTTCCTCATGGGTGCTCCAGCCCTGGAGCACCCATGGAGTCAGTGCCTATGGGCCTGGTCCATGACTGAGGCTCCCAGGCACTAGGCTAATACAACTAATCATATTTAAAGAATGCTTTTTGTCAAAGAAACAAAGTGCAAGATATACTGCAGCATTAACTCTTTGAATCCTGGCATATTTAGCATGGCAACCAAATGGTATAGTTGCAAAAATATGCACCATCCAGAAAATTGTCTGGCTTTCATAAAGATGTCAAGTGTCTAGACACATACCATGACCTGCACTGTATTAATGATTTATTCCTGGGAGAATCGGGTACCAAAAAATTAAAAATTCTGCACACAATATTTTAAAATTCTGCAAAATTCTTCATATTTTATTTATCAAAATAACACAATATAATCATGCCGGTTTCAATTATTTTGGTAATTTATTTAAAATACCTGTCAGCAAGTGTGTCTGTTACAATACAGACAACAAAAAAGATTCAGGAAATTTTTTTTGACAAATAGATCCCTTATTAGGAATATTAATTCAGAACTTTGAGTAACAATTCATTAAAACTACAGTAGATACCTGTATTTCCCCCACCGCCTCAGAAGCAGTACAAAGGGTTGGGGGAGTCAGGCATAATGAAGGAGCTGAGGGAGACAAAGTAATTGTTGGGCGTGAATCTGGAGGGCTGTTGGGTATGGGTGGGGGACATATGGAACAGTTTTTTGCGGGGAGAGGAGAGGGATTATTAAGGAGTTGGGGAGCCTCCCCCATGTAGACCTGGCTGACCCCTAGCCTCTCTCATTCAGTCAGGCCCCTGTCTCCATGTGTTCCTGCACACCCCCACCCTCTATCACTATGTAACCCTCCACCCTCACTCAGCCACCTTACCCCTTATCCCCAAGTGGCCCTGCACCCCCACTCCCATTCAGCCCCTGCCCCAATCTGTCTCCGCAATAGCCCTTCTGAACCCCGGTGGCCCCCCAGCATCCCCATGTGCCTCATGCTGTCCGTTTCCCCCACCACCATTTCCCATGCTTCCTCACTTGGCCCCACGGGGAGGATGCTGTGAGAAAAGCAGCCTCTTCTCCATCTCCTCTCTCCACAGCTGGCCGTTCCTGACTGGAAACATCTGCCCTCTGTTCTAGTGCCACAGCAGCCCCTGGTGGGCAAAAGGCATAACTGCAGTGCCTCTCCGGGAGAATGTATTTTCTGCAGAGAAAAAAAATTCTGCAGGGGACATGAATTCTGCACATGTGCAGTGGAGCAGAATTCCCTCTGGAGTAATCTGATTTGCTTGAACTCTGTAGCAAATTGTGTGGGGGTTTGTTAATAAAATTTTTTCAGCAGCATTCATAGAGTACTATCTGGTGTCCAGTTTTTAGCCCTACAAATTTCCATCACTTTTTTGTGTGTTTTTATTACATTTTTAAACTGCATTATTAGTCCTTTGTTTATTGAGTCATTATTTTTTCCCACTTTTCTAAAGAAAAATAATTGACAAGAAAGAAAAATATTTAATCTGAAATATTTGGGGGTCATGTATTTTGTTGTAAAATGGAGTCAAAGGTCCAGATGTATATGGTCCTGCAGATGCACATACAAATACCAGAATTATACACATAAATGAGGTCTTTGCACATGGAACTGCACAGACACATAATTTCAATAATTGTGAGTGCACTTGCAGTAAATGTGTATACAAATGCAAGTATATATGCACCCACATGTCTTTTTATACAAAATTAGTCCTCTTATACAAATTTGGTCTTTTGCATGTACAAAAACCCAGATAAAATGAATAAAACCTCAACTGTTTGCAAAATTAGTTCCCTAATTGCTTCACCTGGTCCTGATTTGTTATTAGACTATCTGCTAGATTTAATTTTGTTTAGTTGTTTTTAAAGTAATAGTCATAATCACCTTCATCAATTGGGCTGCTCACAGAGAGCACACCGATCACAACACATCATTCGTGTTGTTCTAGCTGTCCTTCAGCCAGCCACTGGCCAGGCTGTCAGTGGCACCGGACACCCAATTGGCATAGCGGACCGCAGCCCAGAACCCCTGAGCAATCTGCTAGTCTCAGCCTCCCAAGTAGCTAGGATTACAGGTGCACGCCACCCTGCCCAACGTAGTAGTCATAATTTTTTTACCAGAGTCACAGAGTGGTTTCCAACCATGTCATGGAACTGTGGATATGATTGTCACAGCACGGCAGCTGCAAGAAAAGTGTCGGGAGCAAAACCAACCACTGTACATGGCTTTTATTGATTTAACTAAAGCCTTTGATTTAGTGACTCACCATGCCCTCTGGACTGTACTCTCTAAGATTGGATGTCCTGATAAATACATCAGTGTCCTAAAATTGCTTCATGATAACATGAAAGCGACTGTTCTGAGCAGCACTGGCTCCCAGAACGAACCTTTCAAACAGGAGTAAAACAAGGCTGTATCATCACTCCAACCATGTTTGCGGTTTTTGTCACCGTAATTCTTTACCTAGTTGCTGGGAAGTTTACAGCTGGCATTGAAATCACTTACAGAATGGACGGAAAGCTGTTCAGGCTTAGTAGGCTGAAAGCCAAGAGTAAGGTCTCCACAACTTCTATTGTGGAACTTCAGTATGCTGATAACAACACAATCTTTGTCCACTCTGAGAAAGATCTTCAAACTATCTTGAATGTGTTTGCCGATTCTTACGCATGTCTTGGTCTCACTCTTAATATTAAGAAGACTAAAGTGCTCTATCAGCCCTCTCCAAATGAGGCATTACACGCCCCATCTATCAAAATCAATGGAGTGGCACTGGAGAATGTCGATCATTTCCTCTACCTCGGAAGTCATCTTTCATCCAAGGCAGATATTGATGCAGAATTTCAACATTGCCTGGGCTGTGCCAGTGTAGCTTTTTCTTATTTATGGCACATGGTTTTTGAAGATCACGACATTCGAACAGACACCAAGCTGCTTGTTTATCAAGCCGTTATTCTCCCAACACTTCTGTATGGGTCTGAAACTTGGACAACCTATAGACACCACTTGAAAGTCCTTGAGAGGCACCATCAACGCTGCCTTCATAAGATTCTGAAGATCAAACGGGAAGACAGGCACACCAATATTAGTGTCCTGGAAGAGGCAAAGACCACCAGTATCGAGGCAATGATCATCCATCAGCAATGCTGCTGGACTGGTCACATTGTCCAGATGCCAGACCATCGCCTCCCAAAACAGGTCCTGTTCTCTGAGCTGAAAGAAGGGTACCGTAACGTGGGTGGACAATGGAAGTGATATAAGGACTTACTGAAGGACACCCTAAAAAATGTAATATTGACACTGACACTTGGGAGACACTCGCCCAGGATCGCTTAAAATGGAGGTAAGTCCTACGTGATGGTCCCCTGCATTTTGAACTTGTTCGCCGACAAGCTGAAGAGGACAAGAGGCGCAGAAGAAAGGAGAGACTGACTTCCAGTCATGGCCAACACCCTCCTGCTGAGTCTGAAAACATCTGCCCTCATTGCAATAGAACTTGTGGTTCAAGGATTGGCCTTATTAGCCACCTGAGGATCCATAACTCCCATGGAAGATGATCATACTCGGTAATGAGTGATCGCCCATCATCATCAGTAGTCATAATAATAATTAATAAAAAATTGTCATCCATATACATGTGATAGTTAAAAAATAGTCACCACATTAGAAAAGAATTTGCTCTGCCTAACTGGTCAAGTTAAACATATGGTATTGAATAAAGTGGAATATAAAGCATTTCAAGCAAGGTCCCTTTTATCCTCTAAGTCATACTAAATCGATCTGATATACCTAATTATAATATTCATACCCCACCCCACCCACGTAACACTGCTGGGTGTTACTCAGGTTAACATTCTCCTTCATTTTCCTTCTCATAATATGGAGAAATAAAATTGGAATTTATTCACAGATGCACTTGTAAGAGCCTAAGAAGTTATGCAGTGTGCTTTTTGGAGAACTCTTCTCCTGTCAGCTTTCACTAGCACATACATTTTCCAGTTTCTTCCTAGTTTGTACCTTTCATAATGTCAGCTGCACTAATTTAACTCCTCAGCTGTGATTTGCAGTTTACTGAGACTACACCTGGGATAAAAGGAACTTGGTGAATGCTTCTGCCTTTTGCCATCATTTTCTTGGTCTGAAGATAATGGTGGCAACAGTGAAAATGCTAGAAAAATAAATAAATGAATAAGTTAGGGAGAGCACTTCAGACTTTTACACTAAGAAATAAAAGGCAATTATACAAAGATAGGGAGAGAGGTTGCTGAAAGAAACCTAAGAAGTGATGTACTGCTGAGAAAATATGTCAGTTTTGTAAAAGCATTGTTTTGACCTAATTCTTTACTGTTTGGCTTTTATTCCTATTGTTCTACTTCTTATTCATGCAGTGGATCGAGTGCTGGACTTATACTTACAAGATATGTAAGAATCACTTTTAGGTGTAAGAAGATCCCAGTTTCTTCAGTTCCACTCCCTATGAACACAAGGTTCCTGCTTCCTCTACCTTCTTTCTAGCTAACAAAGGAAAAAATTTGTTACTGCCATTGCTCCTACTCCCACTGCTTTTGCCACTGAATGGTGACACATGCAACTGCACTGTTTCCACAGTTCTAAAATTAGTTGGAGCAGAGCCAACTATTTCAGGTGGTTTAGAGCTTGTCTACACTTGAAAGTTAATTCAGATTAAGGTAGGATGTGAATTTGAAGTCCAATAGCTATTCCAGAATAACTTTCTGTGTAGACAAGGCCTTAGAAAGATAACCAGGGAAAGGTACAGAGCTGGTGAGAGGGAAGGGACTTGTTCAAACTGGATGGGTAGAAGCCATCTACAACATCCAAAAGCTGAAAGCTATTCAAGCCCCCTTAAAGTTTATGGACTTAGATTCTCATTCTCTGAGGTGGAATTTGGGTGCTTTTGAAGCATTTTTTTTCCTGATCAATAATTCTCAGTATGAGAATTATTAAATGTGCTATACAGCATCTAGGCTGCTTGACACAGGCTAAAGTAAAGGTAAGCACGGGGAGTAAAGCTTCCCCCTCCTCTGCTAAAAGCAAAGGGAGACCTCCTCCCTTTTCTCCCAGGCATGGATAAGCAATGTTCCTGCACAACTCCCCATCCTTCCTTGGCAATGGACAAGCAGTGCCCCAGCTCCTCCTTCTTCCTCACTAATGTGGTGCGAGCTCTCACTCCTGCTTCAATCTACTTTGCTCACTGCTCCTTGGTGTCGTCTATGAAATGTGTTTGCTTCTCCAGCCTGAGCCTAATTATCTCCTCTGCAATTTTATAGCCCTGCAGCATGAGCCCCATGAGCCCAAGTCAGCTGAACCAGGCCAGCCACAGCAGTGTCGCAGGTCTTTTATTGCAGTGTAGACATACCCATCAATGCTTTTGAAAATTTCACCCTTAAGCACATGCTTAAAGTTAAGGAGATGCTTAAGAGCTTTGCTGAATCAGGGTCTGTGAAATGGCCAAACATACTCAGACTGTTTCTCTAGATCCCTGCTAAGCCAGCCATCCAGGAGCCTCTGAGCCAGTACCTACTTCAGAATCTCTTCTTTCTTCATATGTGGAAACCAGGGGCTCTGTGCAAAAGGTCACACAGCTATATGACTTTTGCTTAGACATGCCATCCATGTTGGGGAGGAAATGGTGCACATTTTCTCCCCATCCAAACACCATGCACAGAGCTATTACATTGTGGAGGACTCTCTACAATGGCCCTGGCAGAGAGAGGGACAATGCCCCAACCCCTTTCTGTACATACTCATTTGCAGAAGGTTCCCTTCACACATGGATCACAGGCTCTCCGCTTGAAGCCAAAAGAGCACTTTAAAGTGGCCGTCATAGAATTGATGCTCGTATAGTCAGTTCCACCACTTCAAAAAAGAAAAATGTAAAGAGAAAACATCTAACTATTAAAAAAAAAGGAATCCAAATATCCTGGCATGTTTTATAGACTTAATTTTTTTTAATCCATAAATTAAGAGCTAGTGCCTAACCTATCTTTTACCACTTGGTGGCAACACTTCCATGTTTGATTTATAGAATCTACTCTTAATTGTTTTTCTTCTGATAATTGAAAGAACAAGTATGGACCCTAGACCAAACTTTTGTATAAGTAATTACTGCAGAGAGAAAAAATAAAGCTTTCAAATGCCCTTTTCTAACCATTAGGACTTGTCAGTTCACCATTTGGACTAAACTGCAACCACATGCTGCCTGGAGTCCAGAATATTTTTAATCAGAATTTTCTTAGATGCCATAGAGGCATCATTAAAAGTCTTGTTATGCTTCAATCTCTATTGATATAAAATAATTTCCTCCTTATCATATATGTGACTGGAGCCTAAAAAATGACTGAATACACACAACGCATTGCATGCAGTAAATTTCCTGCTTTGGAAACTTTAGCGAATAATGTGATAATTGAGCAGGACTTTCATTTTGTATTTTTCAGCTCTGTTTTAAGATTTGGGGTGAATTTTCATAGAATATCAAGGTTGGAAGGGACTTCAGGAGGTCATCTTGTTATACCAATAAAATAAAAACCAGCAGGATCTTATTAAAGGGGAAAAGACAAAATGTCACATTTATTGTGACTACAAAAAGAATCCTAGTAGGCAGTCAGTTATAGCTATAACATTTCATTCAGTTTCACATTCATTCACATGTTCGTTCATACACACACACACACACACACAGGTTCCGCAGCTGCTGTATAGTTACCAGTCCTGAATGTAGCTTGAGTTCGTGGCTTGGGTTTGTAGCTTGTGGCTGCTAACTGGCCAGGAAAGCCGGGCACAAGGAAGAGCTGGGTCTCTGTTGGGCGTGCACCGATGCCCTTCCATGTTGGGAGCAGAATGCTACCCTTCAAAGTCTTCCATCTCACTCATCCTTTTTGTAGGCTTTAGTTTGAATCCAGAGTCTACAGGTCTTGCTGTGTCACACTGCCTCTGGGTTTGGGGTGATTGATCAATTGCAGACATGACTTTCAGCCTAGGACCTGGCTTTGATGTTTCTTCAATTGTACTTTTGTTCTTTTCTTTTGAGGGTGGACTCCTCTTACTTTGTCAGGGCTGTTGTCTGCATCTTCAGCCAGTGGGTGTTTATACTTTATTTCATCAGGACAGGCTGGGACTGGAGGTTGATTCCATCATCCATACATACCTCATTCACACATCTCAACTAATAAGATTACAGCTGGGTTTTGCAAAAATGAAGGTTGCAGCAAGCTTTTACAAAACAGAGTGAGCATTTTGAAATGGTGTTTGGGACAAGTTAAAATGGAGTTTGAGTTACAATATGAACAAGTGTAAGGAATGGCAAACAGTGAACAGAAGTTACAATATAGACAAGTATAATGAATGACAAACAGGGAGCAGAAGCTACAATGTTGAAACAGTGTAAGTTTCAGCGATTTAAGCAGCAATTGGATTGCAAGTGAAACTCAATTAGCCAGTTATTGGGGTTACCGGTTTTGTGAATGAATGTTGTTTCATTCATAAAACTTTGCTTATGAAGTTAAATTAATAAAGTGAACAATTAAAAACAAATTCATTGATCAGTTCTACAATTAGTCCAAGCCCCTGCTCAAAGCAGGACCAATCCCCAATTTTTGCCCTGATCCCTAAATGGCCCCCCTCAAAGATTGAACTCACAATGCTGGGTTTAGCAGGCCAATGCTCAAACCACTGAACTATCCCTCCCCCCAATTTTAGTGGTACCGAAATGGCCAAATTGTCAGCCCTGAAGACTGAAGCCTTTTATGTAGTTATAGAACAGCTGTACAAACTTCCTCACATTGCCCTCCCCATATAGCTTAATCCTGATCTGCAGGGACCATTTCTAGGGTTAAGAAGGATCATTCAGTCTCCCAGCCCCTTCATCTCTTGGGCTCTCTATCAAAACTGCCAAGTAATGCAAGCTGTGGTATGGGGATGGTCACTATTTCAGGCTGAACCCTTCTTTACCAGGAATTGGACTGAGATCACCAAGCTTATTTTGCTTGTGCTAGGCATACACGATGACATATAACTTTGTGGGTTGATTCTGGCTCCTGCCACAACCCCGTATGCAGCTCCAGCCAGGGCCAAACAATCTCAGGCGAGGCGCGTCTTCTGAGCCTCCCCCCCCCCCCCCACTCTATTTGTTAAACATTTGAACACCTTATTTTTTATTGCATTTGTAACCATTTCATGACTTTGATGCACGAGTTGCAGCATGATTTAGCCCTGCCATATAAGATGATAAATGTGCATGCTAGGATCTGTAAATCTGTATTTATTCATGCCATATATAAACAAATAAAAATTTGTTTCCTCTAAGCTTATAGAAACGTTTTAATTTTATGAATTACTGAAATGTACTACCATCAAGAAATTGAACTGTGCACCAACATTGGGTGGACCAGTATTAAATAGCGTTATAGTAGGTGACAGCGTTAGAATGTTAACTCTAGTCGTTTAGTTCGTCGCTTTTCTCACCTTTGCCCTTGTGACATGAAGCACAACGTCAGAGACCTCCAAAGACTGCCCAATGGCATATTCAAGCAATAAAATAGCAAGCGATGTCAATCTCTCGTCAGCCATTGTCGATCAAAGATATGTTTTAATGAGCCTGTGCTTTGAAAAGCTATGCTTACCACTCGCAACAGTGACCAGCAGCAGGTCCAGAATCCTCAAAGCTATCCATACAATAAGAAAAGTGTCCTTCAGCTCTGCATCATGAATGACTTGGAGAACTTGGCATGGAGCATGCTTCCTGTGTTGCAAAATGTGATGGGTGTTGTCCAGTTTGACATTAAAGGTCTTGAGAATTGACATCTGAACATTCCTCATGTGTCGGTGTCCGGTGAAGATCCATACAATTGTTCAAAAGTATTTTCCTGTCTGCTGCAGCTTACTAAGGTCAACTCCCTCTCCCCCCAGGTCTTTTCATGATGCTTCATTTGTCCAAACTTTTCTTCAGTGGACACTCAAGCAGTGTCAACGAGCGAGCAAATAAACTCCCTCTTGAATTTTTCTTCCAAGCTTTCCCTCACCTCATCTCTGAACTTGTAACCATACTGTCTCTTCTTCTGATGAATATGAGTTTCCTTGAAGACAGGCTCAACTCCTAAGTTTTCTGCCATTTCTTTGGCAGCAGTGATGGCATCTGCAAATCTGTTGTCTCTGTAGGCCACAACGAAATCAAGACAGCTTCTCATCAAAGTAGTAATGGTCACAATGTCCGTCAATTGAGTTTTAATGCCTTGCTTACCGCATTTACTTGGAACAGGATATCATGCCAAACCACAATTGAAAGCAGAAATTTTAAGTCAGTCATCTGGTTTGCCAGGATTTGCACCTCATGTTGGATTCTGGCTTCTGCTTTACTCGACTGCGCCAGTTCCATTTGGGCATCGTAAACCTCAGTCACTTATCTTACCTCACTGGTCTTACGCTGTCAGTGCGGCTCTCCCATTGACTCTTACTTAGTGGCTTCATGGTCAGTTTTGTAACATTGTCCGTGAGGCTATTCTACCTACAGTTGATGCTGAAAACAGGGCGAATATCCTTTGCAGTACTCCAAAAAGAGATACTGAATCTAAAGACGATTATGCTGCATCTGACACAACCAGGGTAAGGGAACGGCAGCCATGAGGCACAAGGAAAGCTCTTGGATTCAGCACAAAGATCCTTGCCTGGACGCCATGGTTTCTTCCCTTCATATTTGTGCTGTTGTTGGAGCCTTTGCTGCAGCAGTCCTGACGCTTTATTTTATTTTCATTCAAAACAAAAGAGCTCTGTTAGGCATTTTCCAGAAGAGTTAGATAGACTGGAAACAGATAAAGTGTTCTTTAACTTGGATATAGCCACCCTCATTGTCAACAAACCCTACTGTAAATGACATCTTTTCACTGTGACTAACGTCAGGAGTGGAGTCCATTATTACGGTGTAGTACTTTGCTTTGCCGAGCTGCATCAATATGTTATCAAGCACCTTCCTTGCCATAAGGTCAGTCAATTTGTTTTGAATTATTTTGCTGCCATAATGGTCCATAGCTTCTTTATGAACTACTCAATATAGGTGCTCAGGTATGACGTCATCGTATTTCCCAAGGAACTCTACCAAACCAAGGAAATTACCATTATGTTCAGTGAATAACTTATCCAACGAGCGCCAGAAACCCAAATTATTCTTTGCAAGGAAGAGGGTAATTGAGATCAGACATTCGAGTATGTTCCTCCAATGCTGGGTTTCTACATTAATAATGTGCTGGTTTTCTGCATCTATGCATTTATTCAGTTTGAGCCTAGATTCAACCTCCACTCATTTGGAATAGGCCTTGAAATGGCTGGGTGACTTTTCTTGTTACTTCAGAGAATCAGCTAAGTTATGCCAGTAATTGTACCTGGAAAACACAAGCAATGATTTGGCATTCTTGTCAAATATTTTGCAACAAAAACAGAACACTTTTTCAGATAAACTAGCGAATGCCAATTCAGTTTCTCACCATTCTCAGGCTTCAGAGTAGCAGCCGTGTTAGTCTGTATCTGTAAAAAGAAAAAGAGGACTTGTGGCACCTTAGAGACTAACAAATTTATTAGAGCATAAGCTTTCGTGAGCTACAGCTCACTTCATAGGATGCATCTAGGGTTAAGAAGGATCCGATGCATCCGATGAAGTGAGCTGTAGCTCACGAAAGCTTATGCTCTAATAAATTTGTTAGTTTCTAAGGTGCCACAAGTCCTCCTTTTCTTTTCACCATTCTCAAGCACTTTTTTGCAGTGTGACTTTGAGAAGTGGCACTACTGGAAACATCATATCCTCGATTTTCCCGGCCTGTTCAAAATTGTATGATCAATCATAGGCACCAACTTCATCTGTTCCCGGGGGTGCTTGACCTCTGCTCTGCCCCAGGTTCTGCCCCTACTCCACCCCTTCCTCCAAGCCTCCTGCCCCACACACCTCTTTCCAACCCTTCCCCCTGCCTCTTCCTGCTCCTCTTCTCCGCCCCCCAGCGCCTCCTGCATGCTGCGGAGCAGCTGATCACAGTGGGTGGGAGGCGCTGTGGAGCTGCCAGTGAGTTGGCACCCTATGTGATCAATATTGGCAGAATTTAGGATTGCTGGCCATAAAGCAGGATCTGATGTATCGATTTGTAGTGTGCAATTTTTCTCATTGCTGTTTCTGTCATCATGCAAGGCTGATTTTTCTTTATCATTTCTCTCCTTTGTATGTAAACCAGATTTTTCTTTGTCATTACTCTCCTTTCCATGTTAGCCACGTTCTTCTTTATCATCCCTCTCCTTTATGCCACCAGGAAAACTGGACGATTCTCCATTACTTTCCTCACATTATCTTCAGGTAAATCTGCTAATTCCTTAGTAATAGGACTTCCATCATTTCCACTTCACTCCTCAAATTCTTCTGCACTGGGACGATTGCTATTGCCTAAAGCCCAGTCTATGCTGTTCTGTTTCAGATATTTTCCTATCAAATTTGCCCCCTGCTGCAAACTAGATTGTAACTGAGCTTTTCGCTTCCTATACTGAGCTCCTGAAGGCTTCTTTAGGGGCATCTTTTATTGTCAACGGAGGAAAACAGACAGTATTAGGGAGAACAAAAGTCTATGTTCCGCAACCTTGGAACCTTCTGCCAGTTGGAGTTGGCAGCAACAAGAGCAGGGTTCAATACCTAGGGGTTCCTTTTCAACTAGACCATGCAGAATGAGCTCGAGCCCCCACCCAGTAACCTGGGAGAATTACACGCAAACCACTGGGTGCATCTAAGAGGCAATACTTCCCCTCTCGCAAGCACAGAGTCTGAGTGTAGAAAAGAAACTTTTAATAAAAAGGGGAGCAGGGTCGGGGCACAGGGGCACCCGTTTTTCTGGGGGCCCCCAGTTGCCCGGGGCCCCTGGCACAGGCCCCATTGGCCCAGTGGCTAATCTGCCACCACTGGCACAGGTAGTGTGGGCAGCGCAAAAGTGGTATACGGCCACCTTTACCTCATTTCCATAGTGCTGTGCCTTCGGTGCTGTCTCTCACGGGCCACACAGCACAGAAACTATCCCAGCAATTGCTTGAGAGCACCAATTCTCATGATGTGTGAAAGAATTGTTTAGCTCGTCTTCAGCGCTTTTAACAAAAGTCTCCTAGATTTCTTTATCCAATTGTATCCACCGCAGTGAACGATGGACGTGAGAGTGTATTGACAAGGGGGGCAACAGAGGAGTGCATAGCTTTCAAAATGCTAACTCACCTATGAGAGGAAGTGCCATCTGCTAGGGAAATGCGGGAAAAACCCCTCTCTTGCAAAATAGCCCGAACTGCGGGTAAAGACTTTCTTACAAGGGTTTGCAAGGCTCCTCCTTAGAAGAGGATATAAGGATGTTGAGACCTCCATAATCCTTGTGTGAGGTCTCGGTGTAAATTCTCACCCCTAAGCAAAGGAGATGTTTAACAGTAAAGGGGAAATATTTTGATTATGATACTGACATCATTCTAGCAGAACAAGAAAAGTAAAATATAGGTGCCAGTGTTATGTAAAGGAAGTTTTGATGGGACATTTGGTTTAAGAGTGGTGAATTCTGCTGACTATTTCTAAAGGCAGCCCTAGTGACCTAGGTAACTTGGGGTATGGCTACACAGCAATTGCAAGGTGTGAGTCCCACTCCCAGCCTGGGTAAACAGGCTCATGCTAGCTCAGCTCAAGCTAGGATGCTAAAAATGGTGGTGTGGGCACTGGATCACTTCAATGTTTAACAATGCACTACTGCCCTGCTGCAGTATAGACAAACCTTCAGGGGACTAGCATCAGCTCAAGCCTCTCTAAAAATGCCTACCTTCTCACTTCAGTGCAGTGACTCATTGCTACCAAAGGCCAGTTCATGTCCATATCATTAAAAAAACGAAACAAAAAAACCCACCACTACAATTGGAACCAGTGGCAGATTAGCCAATGGGGCCTGTGCCCAGGGGCCCCCCAATTGGGGCCCTCCACAAAAATAGGCACCCTGGCATCCTGACCAATCCACCCACTCAGCGCTCCTGACAGGGAGCAGGGTAGAGGTGTGGGGGCTTGCCCCACTCTGCCCACCCAGGACTCCTGCCAGGGAGCAAGGTCAGGGCGTGGAGGTTTGCCCCACTCCGCCTGCCCTGTGCACCTGGTGGGGAGTGGGGCAAGCCCCAACCCCGCTCCCCAGCAAGAGTGCTGGGTTGGGTGCTGGGCAAAGCAAGCCCCCATACCCCAACCTCATTTCCCCAGCAGGCGGACCGGGAAGGATGTGGGGGCCTGCAGGTGGAAGGGATGGGGCAGGGCCTCCACTTGCTCTGGCCCAGGACCCCACAGAATGGTAATCTGCCTCTGTATGGCACCATGCACCTTTATGGGCAGCCTCAGCATATAATTCAAAGAGTGATGCTCGGCTGTTGTACTGCTGAGACCCACCAGTGCGCTCATAGTGTTTTGTGGATACTGTTCTCTGTCCTATGATTAGCAGACAGAAAACAGATTCAGTCCCTAGCGCTGTCAGTTTGGCAACTTTCACCAAGGCTAAGCTCATGGAAAACTTAAAACATTTTTTTAAATTCTGTTCTTGTCAAATTACTTTATTTTTAATGTTCTGGGATCTTGCACGGTTGGACCTTTAGTGTACTCTGCAGTACTGCACTGGGGTTCAAGGGCACCGGAATGGGGAGACCGGGGGAGGGCGGGGGGGCCATTCCCCCCTCCTACTTTTTACCAGCTGTAAGCCTGGTTGCTGGAACAATTTGTATAGTGGGGGTGCTGAGAGCCATTGAACCAAACTAAACCCTGTAACTGATGGAACCCACTTCAGCCAGAGGGTGCAGCAGCACCCCTAGTTACAGCACCTATGGCTGTAAGCATGAGCAATGCGGGGGGAAAGGGTGGAGAGGAGTGAGCGGGGCGGAGGTTTCTGGGGGAAGGGGCAGTGTGCGGGCAGGCTCTTAGAGGGAAGGGAAGGTGTGTGAGTGGGATCTTGAGGGAAGGGGTAGTGTGGGCATGAGGACTTGGGTGGGGGGGCATGGCCCATGGTGCAGGCATCTCTGGCCTGCCCCACTTTTAGGGCACTGCTGCTGCTCCTGCTGAGGTTGGTCAGGGGACGGGGGCTGCAGCTTGAGAGTGACACCAGGTGTTTGGCATCAGGGCCAGCAGCAGAGCCAGCCTGGAAGGAAGGCCTGCATTGGAGTCAGTCGCCACATGAATGCAGCAGCTGGCCTGTGCTAAGCTCCCTGATTGGCTACACCTCCTGATTGATTGGAAAGGTCAGCAGACAGGTTCTTAAGCCCACCAGCAGGTAAGTGGCTGTGCAAAGCATTTACTCATGGCTGTGACAGTGCCTGCCTACTTCTGGTTTTGGTTCCAGTCTTGCCTCCCTCCAGTCTCCAGCTATCCCTATTTGGAGTAGGGTTGCTAACCCTCCCGGTTTTGCCAGGAGGCTACTGGACTCGAGTTCTAGCTCCCGGAGCTACTGAAGCCAAACTGGGAGATTTTAGACAGCTAAAAGTCTGGTCAGTGGTGCAGCGGGGGAAAGGCAGGCTCCCTGCCTGCCCTGGCCCTCCACCGCTGCCAGAAATGGCTAGCACATTCCTGTGGGCCCCCGGGGGAGGCAAGGGTCTCCGAGTGCTGCCCGTGCACTGAGCGCCGACTCTGGAGCTCCCATTGGCTGGGAACTGAAGCCAGTGGGAGCTGCGGGGGCCGTGCCTGCAGGCGCGAGCAGTGTGCAGAGCCCCCTTCCCTCCCCCCGGGCAGCAGGGATGTGGTGACTGCTTCCGGGAGCAGCACGTGGAGGGGGACAGCATGCGAAGACCTCTGGTCCTGCTTACATCCGGTGGCTCCTGGTCGGCAGCACAGCAGAGCTAAGGCAGGCTCCGTCCCTGCAGCTCCCATTGGCCGCAGTTCCTGGCCAATGGGAGCTGCGGAGTTGGTGCTCAGGGTGTGGGCAGCATATGGAGACTCCTGCCCCCACCAGGGGCTGTAGGGACATGCCAACCGCTTCTGGGAGCGGAGCAGAGCCAGGGCAGGCAAGGAGCCTGCCTTACCCCTGCTGAGCCACTGCCCAGGAGGTGCCAGAGGTAACCGTTGTCCAGCCAGAGCCCACACTCCAGCTCCCTGCCCCGAGCCCCCTCCTGGAGCCTCCATAACCCAAAATCCCTCCCAGAGCTTGCACCCTCTCCTGTCCCAGATCTCACACCCTGCCCCAACCCCCTCCCCCAGCCCAGAGCCTGCACCCCAACTCATACCAAGAGCTTGCACCCTCTCCTGTCCCAGATCTCATACCAAGCACCTCCTCCTGCACCCCAACCCCCTGGCCCAGGCTCAGCCCGGTGCCCCCTACCACACTCTAAACCCCTTGGCCCCAGCCCAGAGCCTGCACCCCAATCCTCTGCCGGAGCTGGGTGAAAGTGGGAGAAGGAGGGAAGATGGAATAAGTGGGGTGAGGCCTTGGAGAAGAGGCAGGGGCGGTGCAGGGGTGTTTGGGTTTGTGTGATTAGACAGTTGGCAACCCTAATTTGGCCCCTGGGTGCCGATTTCTACTCTGACCCTTGGCTCTGCCTGCTGGGGATGAGAGGTTTGGGGTGCAGGAGGGGGGCTCCAGGCTGGGGTAGAGAGTTGGAGTGCAGGAGGGGGTGCAGGGTGTGGGCTCCAGGAGGGAGTTTGGGTGCGGGAGGGGCTCAGGGCTGGGGTAGCAGTGTAGGAGGGGTTTCGGGGTTAGGGTTCCTGGAGGGGGTTCCAAACTGGGGCAGGGGGGGTCAGTGGCGCAATGGGGCTAATGCAGGCTCCCTGCCTGCCCTGGCACCGGGCAGCTCCCAGAAGCAGCCAGCATTTCCCTCTGGCTCCTAGGCAGAGGGGCCAGGGGGATCTGCATGCAACCCCACGCCCTCAAGGTACCACTCCCGCAGCTCCCATTGGCCACAGTTCCCAGCCAATGGGAGCTGCGGAGCCAATGGTCGGGGTGCGGACAGCGCCCTGAGCTTCCCTGTGCCTAGGGGCCGGACATGCTGGCCGCTTCCGGGGAGCTGCGTAGAGCCAGGGCAGGCAGGGAGCATGCCGTAGCCGTGCTGCACCACTGACCAGACTTTTAATGGCCTGGTGAGCGTTGCTGACGGGAACTGCCAGGGTCCTTTTTCGGCCAGGCATTCCGGTTGAAAACCGGACACCTGGCAACCCTATCCACAGTGTAGTTAGTGAGGGGCAGACAGTGTGCATGACTCCCCAGGGGTGATTGTTTTACATCCTGTAACATGGATTTTGATTGTTCGTAGACCTTTTTTAGCATAGCTAGAAATAGAGTTAGGACTGTAAATGGATGTAGTTACTTTTTAAAATGCTGCCAAATGTCTCTGCCTCAAGGCCCTCCTGGGACAGATAATTCCACAGGTGGTTTATAAATTGCATAAAGAAATAATTGCTTTTATTCTAAATGGTTAAAGGCCCATAGTTGTGAATGTTCTTATATTATGCAACAGGGTGAAAGAGGAGCATGGATGGATCTTATCGATTGAGTGGTTTTACTTTGCACTCATCTGTTAGAAGGCGGCACTGGCAATGACTCCCTCTTTTACTTTGGTTTTGTTTTTTAAAACCTTTGACCACTAGCTAGAAATTACTGCTCCTAGCCACCATGACATTGACATCAGACAGTGTGATGTTATAGATCAGAAGTTGGGTGTAGTTAACAGATATTGTAAGCGCCCATTCAAGCTGAAGTGGCCAGTTAACACCTCTGCAGTCATAGGACCCAAAAAAGGCCAGTGTGGGGGGTGTTGAGGGGTTTCAGATTATTGTAATAAGCCCCAGTGTCTTTATTGAGTGAATGATTTTTAGTGTCTAGCAAAGTTATGAATTTAATGCTTCCTGGCTTGTCTCTTGTAGGTGTTGTGCAGAATGAGGACTAAGAGGTCAGATATGGAATGATCACTTTGTGAAGTGCTCATGCACGGATGTTGTGGTGTTTTTGTCTTTTATCATTTTTCTGTGTGAGTTCACTCAAAGCGCAGTAAGTGTCTCATTTCACCCACATAATAGTTATTGGGGCATTTAGTGCACAGGATCATGTGACCGGCATGTGTAGGCCCTTTGGATCGTGAAAGCTTTGTTTACAGGAGCGGGTATTGATCCTCATCGCAGCGGAGATATGCCTACAGGTTTTGCATTTGTTGTGCTGGCAGGGTTGAGCCCAGCTTTGAGTTGGTGTGTTCTGGTCTGTGGGGAGCTTGCTTCTGATGATGACTTGGGTGGTTGTTTGAAGGCCAGAAGAAGGTGGCTGGGAAAGATTTCTATTATACTCAATGGAGACCACATTCTGGGTTGTAATTGGTCAATGATCCCCCCACTGGAACCTGTGCAGTAGGTGACAACATGGGATTTGCAGCCAGAAGGTTTTGGTTGGTTGTTTTTTGTTTAGTTTGTTTGCCTCTGCCGCCTCCCGCCTCCAAATATTGAAGCAGATTCTCTTGGCATGGAATGGGGCACCCAACTATCCCATCGAGTGGAGTGTCCTTGTTTGGTGAAGGCAATTAGGCTGCATAGCATGGACTTTCTTCTTGGAGTATATTCTGTGGTGTGTGAGTGACTGGCTGCAGCTAGCAGATTTCTTGGTGTGTTTGGGGTGAAGGTAAGTGTGGTGATCTGTGGGTTTCTAATTAACTGATACATTTCAAAGACCTAGTGTAGACAAGGTGAGTTGTATTTTAGCATATTAGCTAGTTGAGGGGAACCCTATGGGACAGCTTATGGCTCAGTGACCTGAGTCAGTTAGCACATGTAATATACAGCTTGCCTTGCATACACTAGCTCTTGAAAATGTTTGTTAGAATATGTTAAGTGTTATATTTTCAAATGAGTTAGCTTTTATCCTAGTGTAGACATACCATAAGTCATGTACATAGTCACAGTACATACAGAAGCACTTAGGGCTCCGGTTCTGCTAATGACAGGTTTCAGAGTAACAGCCGTGTTAGTCTGTATTCGCAAAAAAAGAACCGGAGTACTTGTGGCACCTTAGAGACTAACCAATTTATTTGAGCATAAGCTTTCGTGAGCTACAGCTCACTTCATCGGATGCTCACTGTGGAAAGTGTAGAAGATCTTTTTATACACACAAAGCATGAAAAAATACCTCCCCACACCCCACTCTCCTGCTGATAATAGCTTATCTAAAGTGGGGGGAGGTATTTTTTCATGCTTTGTGTGTATAAAAAGATCTTCTACACTTTCCACAGTGAGCATCCGATGAAGTGAGCTGTAGCTCACGAAAGCTTATGCTCAAATAAATTGGTTAGTCTCTAAGGTGCCACAAGTACTCCGGTTCTGCTAATGTTTATGTATGTGAGTAACTTTACTCATGGGAATGGTTTCAGTGATAGCCATGGGATTAATCACAGTGACTGTATTTGCAGGACTAGGGCCATGGAGTGGTCATCATTAAAAGTCAGCATTTGCCAATAGCTGCCACACAGGATGCATACACGTAGGAATTTTTAATCATGAGTTAACATTTGTTAATTAATATGATTGTACATTCTAGTGTAGATGTTACCTATGCCTTTTTCCAGGACACACATTTGTTGCTAGCTGTTTTTAACCTTAGGTTTCAGTTAAACATGACTTGTACCAAACCCTGGTGTCCTGACTTTGTAAACTGTAGCAATCAAATTAGTTAAAACAACTAATAGTTCAAGTGAAGATGTGCTCTGAAATTGCCACAGCTTTTTCCACGGCTTGGCACTGAAGAAGCTTCCTATGCAAACTGTGATAACCGTTGGCAAATGCTGACTTTTTAATAGTGTGTATGTTACATGCACCTCTTTAATCAAGATAGATGAAGACTGTGGCTTTCCACAGCCAACCCCTAGAGGCTATCAAAGAATAAATTCTGATAAAACCCTGTACATTTCTTCCCTGGAGTGCTTTCAAAGGGACTAGAGTAATCAGCAGTCCTGCTTTTTCCTGGTATTATTTCCATTTATGATGAATGCGCAACATCCCTAAAACCCAACATTTCCTAGAAAACTGATTAGCCAGCTGTTCCGCTGGCCTGAGTGGTAGTGAAAGCAGGTTATACTATCAGCTCTAAGAATAAGAAACTTTCCCTGCCTGAGGCTGAGGTATGAATATATCAGAGCCAGCTTTTTCTCCAAGGTGTTCTGCACTGACACGGTTCTGTCTAGCAGAACTAGAATGTGGCCTGAATGTTAAACAACCATTTCTCACAGAGTTGAGGAAAGATTCTCCCACCTTACTGACCATCATCTGCAGTTAAATCAAAGGGGAAAAAGAGAAATCAAAATAACCATTTTGTATTGACATTTCTTTTTAAACTGAAGTTATAATTATCCTGTTGCAAGCCTGGGCTACAGAGATGCCATCTTGGGGAGAACCAATTAAAGAATTATTCAGTGTTTAGCTTCTCACAGATAAAGAAATACACGCCTTGAAACAGAAATGTTTGCAGTAAGCTTTGACAACTCTCTACATACAGATAAACTCAAGTCCTTTAAGCCTTTTTCTTCACCTATGTTTTTTTTTAAAGCATAATAGAAACTACCAGTACCTCTTAAAAGTGAATATTTTACTTCTCACGTTGTATACCGTACATGCAGTGAACAATTAGAATGCACCTTATAGTTATAGTAACACTTGTCTTTAAGGTTCCACGAGCATCTCCATTCTAAAAGGGTCTTAAGACGGTCCATAATGAATTGGCCATGAGGGGCATTGTGTTCCATATCCTTTCACTGATACGAAGGTCAGCTCTATGTGCTTCAGAGGAAGTAACCCAATCCCTTTTTGGAATCTCGCTAAGATTTTTTGCCTCAGCGATGTCCTGTAGCAGTGAGGTAGGAGCCAGGACAGAACTTACAATGCTGAGCGTTGTGGCACAGAGAAAAAAAACGCTATGATCCACAAAGCCAAGTTAGGTGCATCAGGAAACATAAGCACCTTAGCCTGGGAGCCACAAAGCCAGCACACTAGATGGCCCCCAGCTGAAGCTAGCCCATGGGAACATTGGCAAGAGGAGTGTTCGCTAAGCCTCACTCCTCTCTTGATGAGCTTCTAAGTTCAGGCTGCTGGAAGACGCTAGTGAACCAAGATCCAGGCATTCAGCTGCTTAAATGATGGGCAGGGCCAGAAATAAAACAGTTGTGGGAGGGTTCTCCTCTCTGATCATTAGCCTAACTTACTCATGCAGGCTATGGGAACCCCCTGTTCAAAGCCTACTGCGGAGAAGAGATTAGACCAGGGATCTACTAGTTCTCAGATAACTGCTCTAACCGCTGAGCTAGAGTCATTCCAATGCTGCCTTTAGCCCACTTGATACTGAATGAGTCAATAGTTTAATAAAAGTGGAACTTCGAGAGGAGAGATTGAGGGAAACCTAAATCACACTATTCCACAGTCGTAGGGGGTGCAGGCACTCACCTGAGAGGTGCCAAATCCATGTTCAAAGCCCCTCTCCCCCACCCTCTCAGGAAGAGGTGGGAGGGACTTGAATTGGGGAAAGGGATGGTCCTCCACACCCTTAGTTTATCAGGGAGGGCCCCCTTCTTCCCCTGGCTCTTTTAGGTGAGCTCACCTGGAGGAGTCTTATCTTGTATGTGCTCAGAGGCCACGTACTGGATTGGGCAGTCGCATACCTACCTTTTCTGGTTTGTGACATCCTCAGGGAGGGGAGTGAGTTAGGTGAGCGATAGGTGGCTGGCCACCTAGCCTGGGGCAGCAGTGTTCATGTGCAGGCAGGACAGTGGGGGCATAAAATGAGGCTGTAGGGCACGTGCCCAGAGGACAAACTTAGGTGCTGAGTGAGTTTAGGCACCTACAAACAAGGTTAAGCAATAGCCATGGGGGAGTTTCATGGATTGCAGTGATGCCTGAAACGTAGGTCCCTAGGTGCATCAGTACCTTTGTGGATACCACCCTGAGATCTGCAGTTTAATTAGCTACTTCTTCATTTTATTGACTATCCCTTGTTATGAGCTAGCAAGACTAGAAGTTCCCAGCCCTTCCTGTCTTTTATTGTGCCCCCTCCTCTTCATTCCAGAATCAAGAGAGCACGGGGAACCATTAGCAAGCTTTGCAACTTTTTAATAGCTCCAGTGGCTGGTGGAAAAAATATTAAATTTGGTAGCATGGCAATGATTTTATACAAACTACAGCAGCTTCTATAGGAGATGGGGTGTGGTGCACTCTCAAATACACAGTAGCCTGATGGTTAAAGAGTGCTGCTGGGAGGAGAGACCTAGATTCAAGTCCTTGCTCCACATCAGGCAGAGAGGAGAGGTGAACCCTGCTCTCCCCCACCCCCTCTGAGTGCTCTAATCACTGGTGTAAAGGGAAGGGGGTGGGGGGGTGTGCCTTTTCTTCCAGCTGTGTTAGACCCAGTATGGTAGCCCTGTTCTTAGCCACCCTCTGAGCACGTGTACCAGCTCAGGCCCCACACGCAGGATAGGGGTGGCAATGCCTAGTTGGTCATTGCATATGGGACACAAGCAAGGAGCTGCTCATGGGTGTCAGGACTGAGGTGTGGACTTTACCAGCACAAACTTAGGCAAGTAAGGAATTTAGGCACCTACCAGGTTTAGGCAGCAGGGGAGGCTGTGAGGATCTAAATTTTGGACTTAGGCATCTAATGTGGCAGCTGAGAACCCCTTAAGAATCTAGCCCTAGAGGATTTTTGCACTCACTTTAGAAAAAGGAGCTCTTTGATATTATCAGCATTGCTTGCTGGAAACAGAAGATTGCAGCTTCCCAAAATTAATTCCCATTAGAAATCACCCTCTCTGGTACACAGTGAAACACACAGAAACCCTATGAGGCTGTCATATCCTCACACACCTTTAATCTTCTTGGTGCCTGGCACCTGTTCAAAGCAGCAGTGTCTCTATTACCGCATGGTAGAGATGTAGCAGATCTCTTGTAGAGGTATTAGAGGGAGTGAGAGAGAAATGTCCTCTTTCACACATTTTAATAGCTCACAGCTTAGAGATTGAGAGAGACAAATTGGGAGAACTGGAGGACTCTCAACAGCCTCCACACTGGCAAAAGTATACATATTTAACACTATGAAGTCTCTTCCTCTTCTTGGAAAGGCAGGCTCAGGGCCAGCACGTATTTGTTCTCACAAGACAGCTAGAGTTTTAGCTTGGAACTAGGCCTTAATTTACCCAGGAAGGCAAAAGATCCTATAAGGACACAGGAGGTTTGAGAAAGAGATATTAAGCTTTGCAGCGAAAAGATAATACCTAGCTCTTATATAGAAATTTTCTACCATATAGAGCTTAGGGAGGAGGAGGGGCAGAAATAAATTGCCATTGTCCTCATTTCACAACTGGGAAGGTATTCTACTTCCAAGCTCTGCCTCCACCTGTCATGTAACCCTGAGCAAATCACATCACCTTTCTGTGCCTTAACTCCACTGTTTAGGCAGCTACTACACAGTAAAAATAACTGTCTCAGAGAGTTTTTGCTTAAATACATTTTCAGAGCATTGACTCTGTTAGAAAGGTGGCAACCCTACTCTAAATGCTGGTAACTGAGGCTCCACCCTCTGCCCCACCTCTTCCCCCCCCCAAAAGGCCCTTTCCCCATTGCTCATGCCTCTTCCCCCCCCCCCCCCCCAAGATCCTTTCAAGAATCCTGCCTGCAGGTATGAGTCAGCCCTGGCTGAGTAGGGTTAGTGACCCAATGCCTCCCGCAAACCTGCAGTAATCAGACTTTTGGTTCAGGTGCTATTTAGGGTTGCCAGGTCCCAAAAACCAGACACCTGGCAGCCCTGAACAGCACCAAGACACAGATGCCACCCTTACCCTATCCCCTTCTCTTCCCCATGCCCCATCTCCCTGGCAACTTCCTTTCCCTGCCCCATCCCCTTTCCTCTTCCCAAGTCCCCTGTTCCTATCCCAATCCCTTTCTCTTCCCCTACCTTATCCCATCCCCATTCCTTTTCCCACTGCCTCTTCCCCCACTCCACCTTCCTTACCCTGCCCCCCCATGGGGGGCTCATCATTGTACAGAAACAGGACCCAGCAGACATGGAACAGGATGATGACAGGCACTAGGACCCAGGAGGCAGCATCCCAGAGCTGCCACCTCAGTCCCAAAAGGCGGAGGAGAGCAAGCCTTACTTGGCACTCACAGAAATTGGGGGTGGGGAGGCAATTCTCCCCTCAACTATGCCCGTGGCTGGCATGAGTTGATAATCGGGCACCTCCCCCAACCACTGGTGACTGCACATTGCCAGGTTCCTTTTTTGACCGGACTGTCTGGTTGAATATCACACACCTGGCAACCCAATGTTTGAGGGATTCCAAAATACACTCAAATGTAAAGATTAAGTCTGATTCTGCTCTTTCTAGATGTCTTACCATGAGACACTCAGTAGTGAGGAACTAAAGAAGTTTCAGAGCTAAGGAAACCAAGAACAGCAATATGCAGCTACAGTGATAGTCAACTGCTCCTTAGCTTGGAGTAATCTACTCCACAGGTTACTTCTCTCCATGCTTAATCATAATCTACACATATATTATACTCTCAGATCCATCCAGATGCTACACATTACCGAAGTGCTTCTCTCTTCTCACTCCCCTCTAGAGAAAGACTCCAGGGTGTAAAGAAGCCTAGGCTAGGATCAGGGACCAAAAATCTATAATCTCTTTCTTGCTCCAGGAAGATTTACCTCTGTGGGTGTCCAGCTAAGGAACAGAACAACATTTTGGCATTAACTAGGGTTATCAGCATGTGAGACTTACTAACAAGAGCTTTAGTTCAGCTGCTAGTTTTAGTCGCTATTGCTGTTTTTTTAGATCTCATTCCACCTTTCCAGTGGATAGATAAGAATGTGTGCTTTTAACCATGATTGGTGAAGGGTGTTATCTAAATGGGAATGTTCCCATATGAAACTGTGGGAAAAGGGGCTCATTTTTACTAACCCCTCTGCTTTTTAATTTGGACTTCAACCTCTCATATTTGTAACAGTTTTAGTAGTCATGGGAATTCTCAGTGCAATATATTTAGCCCTAATCCTTTGGGGCGGGTGGGGGTGGGGAAGAGACCACTAAATAACCACAAGATAAATTTACTGTGAATGTGTTTGTTTGGGAAACTTTGGCCAGAGAAAAAAACTGAAGGAGAACTCTGTGTAAGCTCAAAAGCTTGTCTCTTTCACCAACAGAAATTGGTCCAATAGAAGATATTACCTCACCTATCTTGTCCCTCTGATATGGTGGGAAGAGCATAACTACAACACTGCAAACAACTAAATGTTAGGCATTTAGATGGACAATGGCCAATTTCACTTGAGCCGTAATTCTACACCGCTTGTTCACAGTAAAGAGCATACATTCACAGGAATGGCCTCACTGACTTCAATGGATCCTCTCCCATCTGTACAGTGAGGAATCCTCAATGTCACAGAATCAGACCATTAACCTGGGCTATGCAGAACACTTCAAGTGAGAGGGGGGAATTCTGTAGCGTTCCCCCTTAAAAAAGTACGCCAAGCCCTCCAGCACAGGCAGGTTTTGCTTAGGAACAAAATTCCCACAATAAAAATACTGCCAAAAAAAGAAGAAAAAAAAAAAAGAAAAAAGTCAAGTGGAGTTCACAGCACTGCATAGCGAACATGTCCTGGTTGTTCAATTTACAAAATGATAGTGCAAGCTTAGAGCAGTCTCCCATACTTGTGGAAGAGAAAACTGCGACTCAGTTGGAAAAAGAAGCAGAGAAAGGATGTGAACTTTGTTAAAAAATAAAACATATCAGCTGACAATGTTATCTGGCCCAACAGGAGTGTGAAAACAAATAGGCACTTCAAGAAGAGTGTAGTTAGCTAGGTGACTAACCTCAAAATAGCAGGAAGTGACCAAGGAAACAGGCCAAGCTGCTGGAAACAAAACTGATTTCTTCACTGACAGCTTTCCAGAAATGTGCAGTACCCCAAAGGACTACTGCCACCATCTATGAAAAAGTGCTGATTATTGATTATATGTTCGATGCCATCACGTTTCTCAACTCTATAGATTCAGCTATGTAACATCTCATACCTCCTGAATAAGAAACAAGACTGAAGAGACTTGCTCAGCACAGAATTTAACATGACCCAGTGTTTATTGACTCCTGCAACACTTTATTTGTTTCATTCCACATTTTTTTAATTAACATGAACACAAAATGTGCTGGATTGTAAAATACCACCACATGAATCAGTATCTATTGACTCCAAAGTGCCAGGATTGTTGACCAGCATACAACCTGACAAGAGAAGGTTTACCCATAACTCACTCTCAAAGAGCTGGTAGTACATCACAGTTGAAGTAAAAATAATTAATTTGCCTGCAGATAGATACATTTTCCTTTAGATGCGAGTGGTGTTCGAGCCAGCTATTTGCAAAAAACATTCAAACATTTTAAATTCAACAGAAATGGAGTAAAATACTTTACAGAAAAAAGGGTTTTAAAAAAAAATGAAAAGATCACGATCTTTTCAAACTCTACTTCTGCAGAAGTCATTTACTCACAGGAGCAAGGGTAAACTAGAGGGGGAAAAAAGATTAATGAGAGGCCACTTTGCTCAAGAGGCCAACAAGTCAGGTACAGGCTTAAGAATACAAATAGCCTCTCTCTATTTATCAATGCCTTCTGTTTTTGTTTTTAAGGTTGTTTGTCCTCTCCCAGCTTTCTTTCACAACCAGTAGGCCCTGTTGGGAATGATAGCTTAGTGGAGCTTGCAGATCTTCCAACATCACCTAATGTGAAATGAAGTCACATTGGGAAGGGCAACTAATTATTTTTTTTTAAAAAGCCATGGATTCTCCATCACTGACAATTTTTAAATCCAGATTGAATTTTATTTTAATTTTTTCTAAAAGCTCTGCTCTAGGAAATATTTTGGGGAAGTTCTATGGCCTGTGTTCTACAGGAGGTCAGACTAGATGATCAGAACGGTCCCTTCTGTCCTTGGAATCTATGGAAGAAAAACAAAACAAACAACAAACCTCCACCTTTCACATTGCTTGCATTTGGTGTACAGCAGTTCTGCAGATGTGAATGATGAAGGCACACATTTACCTAAATGTGTAAACAAGCTGTTGGTGGCTTTGGGAAGACTGAAAATTAAATACACTGGAGAAATAAGTCCATTTTCATAGCCAGATGGCACACGCTGCTTAGCTATATACTGTATATTTTAAACACTTTGCCATGAAACCCAAAGCTGGAAAGAAACTCCTTAAGTCCATATCTAGAGAAGCAATTCATGCATTTTATTATTGGTACAGCTGCTAAAAGAAAACTTTGTTCTTGTGTAGCAGTTTGCAAGCATTCCCCTCAAGAAAAAGTGGGAAGAATGTGGGAGAGACTTCAAGAATAAGGCTTCATTAATGACTTGTTAAAATTAATGTGTGAAACATCCACAGAGATCCTTCAACTGATCTCAGATCTGTGGTGAGGGAAAGGGGGAATATTTTATAATCCTGTATACTCAGTTTCTTGATGTTTAAATTTTACATATTGAGAGATGAAAGGTCTGTCTCTTCCAGGTAAAAAAATCAATCAAACACTCTTACCTAGACCAAGAGAATATAGGCTGAAACTGAAAACATTTAGCAAACATTTTCTTTACAATAAACGCACCGATTTCTCCATACACCCCAAGCACACTGCTGGTGCCTTATGCTGGCAACAGAGATAACAAAAGTACCTTTAATATCCAGACCCTTTAAAAAAAAAAAAAATTGTACACACTACTTTGTTGTAGGCAGTTGATGTGATTTTCACTAACATTATTATCTAATAGGCAACACTGATTAAGTTTAGTGTTTCTGAAATCTATCAGAAGCAATGAGTTTTTATTAGGTTTGGCCCCTCAAATAATTAAAAAACTCCTTTAAAGAACTTTTTAAAATGTAGAAAATGTCAACTTTGCATAGAGACACTCAAACTATTACAACATATTCCCCTGCAGCCAGTCTTTTAGAGAGTTCAACATTTAACTATTTACATAAATTCGTCTTTCAAGGAGTCACCTATTGCTTTCAGTTAAGACTTTTGACTCCTTTGGAATTAGAATTTTAAGTTGATTAAGTTTCCTTCAAGCCCATTCTGTGCTATGTAGATGCATCTGTAGTGGAAGAATTTTACTTTACAGAAGAAATGTATCAAATTACATGCCTTATTTGAGAGAACCTAGTAGGATTTACAGGGATCAGGGATGGTTGTGTCATCTCCCCTCCTCAAATGCATCTCTCTCATTCAGCAGGATGTGTGCCCTGAAGACACAGACACGCAGACCAAGTGGAGTTAAAACCACATGATCACACCTGGATCCCCAGCGGAAGTCTGAGAGGAAGAGCGGTTCGCCAATACTAGTTCACTTAAATTCAGACTTCAAAAAATGGGCACAAGGATGACCCTCTTTTTTCTTAAAAAACACAATTGGCTCAAAATACTCAATTTATTTTGCCATTTCTCATGCCAGAAAAGCTGCTGCTTTTACATCTTGTGTTGCTGTTGTACTTTTTCCCCTATCTAGGAAGCCTGAATAATGTCAAAAGGTCCTAATTTGGCAGTGCCTAGCACTCACATCATCACTCATTCTCTGGGTCAAGTTCTGTGGAAGCCATGTGCTTGCCCATGAAGGCTGTCCTGCCAATTGCTCCCCTTCTGGTCAGGCATGCGACAAGCTGAGTCAAGGGTGGGTTGGTTAAAATGGGGAAGAAAAATCATAATTGGCAGGGCCCCTCAAAACCATTCGGGTCCCCTGACACATGGGAGTATGGGCCAGAGGGGAAAGCATATACTTGGAAGATGTTAGTAGATACTGACATACATTGACAAGCCTGGTATAACTATATGAATGATGAGGGAAAGTTTACACACTAGGTGTACAATTGTTAAAACAAGAACGATTTATTTATGTGCTCAATGTGACCATGACAATTTTCTCAACATCAGTGAGATCTACACTGAGCAGCTAAGTCCTGGTTTTGGAAGTTTAAGCTGCTTGGGGACACCTTGGAAGTTATTCATCTAGCTTTTAAATTAAAAAACAAAAACAAAAAAAAACCCCACACACTTGAAGAAAATGTGTCCCTGCTCATCTGAGCCTAATCCTCTTTTTGTATATCTTGTGGCTCAAATGCAGGAGGGAAAATAATTTGAAATAATTGGGACAGCATCACTTTTTCATTCAAAGTGCACATACATACAAATTAACCAAATGTCTGAGCTCAGGATGGACAGCAGAGAGAGAAAGCAAAGCTCTAAATTAGACATAGTTATTCATCGTACATTTGTCAGGCTGCCAAACTATCTTTACCTTCCAAATTCACACTTCTATCGTACACAAGTTGGTATACGGAGACTCAATTAAAAATTCCTGGCTCTAAGGGCTAAAGCATTTTGTGTGCCATCAACTTCCCCAGCTTACCAATCTTTCGGAGAAACCAGCTGCTTTAAAAAACAAACTGAAAATGGGAAGTGAACATTGATCCAGCTCAAATCAAAAAGAAAAAAAAAAATAGTTCACAAAATTGTGAACAGATGCATAACTGCCTCCCCACCCTCTGTCCGGGGGCTGTAAAAGGGCAAAGCAACTGAATTGCTACTGCGTGACTGTTGAAACGTGAACAAAATCCAGGCAGTTTGATGGCAACATGGAAGATTATCCTTTTAGAAAGTAAAAATACAGGAGAGTAAAGCCAATGCTCTGTGCAGCAAAAAAGTGATTAGCAGCCCATCAATAGCCCCACGTTAAGCATAACAGAAGATGACCCTCTACAAATACCTAGTTTAATTTCACATTTCCAATATCTTGCATTGCCCATCGGCATCTGCAACAGATTTTAATTTGTAAATCGCCTTTCCATTGAGCTAAGAAATTTACATAAAGTGCAAATAAGACTCAGGTTTTTTCCCCACTGGTTCCAATACTTGTTATCTTTATTACCACTATTACTAAAAGCCAGCTGGCTTAGCCACTTGCATTAGGCTTTGGTGACATTCTTCTTTTACTAAAATCCTGGTTACTTTCTTCAGTTAAAGGTAAATAGAAAACAAGGGTTCCTTCTGCCAAATGCAGGCATGATGGGAGGCTACTGTGAGTACCATCAATGTAATATGCAGGTGTTAGACAAATAAGTACATTCCTGTGGGTAGGAAGAATGTCCAATGTTTCACTGGAAATGGACAAGTCGTCTTTGGATCTCATCATTTGCAAAGAGTTCAGAAACGGTTGTGATAAAAGCACTATGCCAGCAGATAACTTTCAGTCTTCATGGAGAGCTGCTTCTGTCTTCCCTGCATCTACAATGAACAATTGAAAATGCAATTAAGTTATAGTAAGTAAGTGTTTTGAACATCTAATGTAATAGCAGTAATCAGAAGACTCAGTTGGCGAAAGGAATATATCTGTATAAGAACTGCCATACTGGGTCAGACCAATGGCCCATCTAGAGTAGTATCTTGTCTCCAGTATCTGAGGTTCAGGGAGAGTGTATGGAACAGGACAGTTGGAATGATCTATCCTTGACTTTTCATTTTGGCAGTCAGAGATTTAGACCTGTCTACACGATAGAGTTAGGTTGATGGAAGAGTTAGGCCAGCTGTGTGGTCCCATGTAGTTCTGTAGTGACTGTGACATCACAGCATGGTGCATGCTGGGTAGCCATAGTGAAACAGAAATGCCTTGAATTATTATTTTCAATAGATTTATGAAAAAAATCATACCAGTTAAATTCCTAAACTTTTTCTTGGCTTCTGCTCTTTCTTCAGCATCAAAATACCACACAGTCATGGCATACCTGTGAACAAAAGGAAAGGATTTATTTCTTAGACTCCCAAGAAGACACTAAAACACCTAAGGACACTGGGTTTTTTATTCTCATACAGAGAGCTCAAAACTCTCGTTTGTCTATTATAAAATTGGAAGCAGACGAATAAAGAACTAATTTGACTTCTGGGTGATAAAACAAACCAGGGAATCTCTGTAGACAAACTCTGTGTGTGTGAGCGTAAGTAAAATCCAGGGAAGAATTTGTGCTGTACCTCTGGGAGGCATAGCACAGATCTGACAGAGGGAGGGCAGAAATCACTTTAAGATCTTCCCATTCTAGGTGCTCCAGATGTTAAAACAATCCCTGGGGTGACTTAGCCAGCTTGGGGGTTGCTCTAACTTATGGTAGCCTGGCTTGCCTATAGTTGGCTGTAGCACCCCCAATCCCTGTAATGTTATATGATACAGGCCTGCTCCAAGGACCCCCACACTCATATTCACTATGGCTGGTTTGTGGAGAGCCTGCCACTGAGGAATTCTCTCCTCACCAGCTGAAGGACTTACAGCTCCAGTACGCTGCCACAGCAGCATACATGGGCCGCAGCAAATGGGGTAGAGGGGGTGGGGAACTTCACCATATATGTTATGCACGTATATGGCTTGATCCTGCTGCTCATTTTTGTGGGGAAATTTACATTGGCTTCAATGGTCCCAGATAAACTCCATTCACATTAGTATTTGTACTGTACATATGCATGTGTGCATATATACAGATACACCCCCCCACATAAAGGTTATATATTTTTAATATACTATGTGTGTGTTGGAAAAGAGCCAAGCTCTTTAATCTTTGGCCACATGTCAGTACTGAACATCGTATTTACCTGGTTGCATAGGAAGGTTGCACTTCATGTGGGTTCCTTCGGTCTGACCAGAAAAAAAGTAACCTGTCAAAAATGGGCTCAACATCTGCTACATAGGACTTTCCTTCCGGGAATATTCGAAGAATTCCACCATGCAGCTGAAAGTAGAGTGAAGGGTTATTTTCCCCCACATACATACACCCACATTTAAAATGACAATTGTTTCCTCTTTAACACACAACAAATGTGGAGTAAACGTTGAGGGCAACGCAACAGCAGCACATGGCAGTGCTGGAAAGCTGTGTGTTGCCTCACGTTAGTCACTTTGATTTTAGCAAACCATTCGGATTGACTGAGCATAATAAACGTCTGTTTAAAAAAACAGTCAGCCAAGATGAAACACCAACTGCTTTTTTGAGACAGGACTTCCCCCTTCACAGAGGCTCTGTCACAAACACATGGAAACCACTTGAGCTCACAGCCTCATTTCTAAAATTAGTTAAGACTCATAAGAAGATTGATTGTTCATTCTTTCTGGTTTGAGATCAGACTTCACTGCATGACTGTCAAATGGCATTTCAAAACCCTGGTATTGAGCCCACATAGGAGTTCTCTTTTGGGTCTGACAGTGGAATGTTGCACTGGACATGAATATGCGGGTGTATCCAGCCATCTAAAGTTGCATTTTATACATAAAATTGTGTCTACATCCTCCACTCTTCTCACTCCTTCTGGTCTGGCTTCTGTCACATCTCTCACTCTGGTTTCTGACAATCTTATGGGACAAAGTTTGCACCAATTTACGTGCATCAGCGGAAGCGCACAGGGTACAAGTCTGTGCTACCATCCTCCTAGAGGACTACGGGAAGTGCAACAGGTCAAGCAGATGGTTACATTTTTTTCCGTTTCAATATGTGGGGGTATTATTCAGAACATGGTGTAGGTCCAGGATTGTGTTTTTCTATAATATAGGATTTTTCAGTGGCAGCATCTCTCCAATATTAAATCACTTGTTGGGATTTAGTGGAGGAAGCGTGTTGGCACTTATAGGGATGGCGGATTTACATGACCAATGCATGTTAAGAAGAAGGTGACCTTAGTATTATCTGACCAGGAAATAACCTGGGAACAGGTTTGAAAGCATTCTAACAACAGAAATCTGAAGAAACAGTCTTTGATTTTACAAGCCCTTGTCTTGTTTATTATTTAAGGTCTGATAAATCCCCTGCTCAGGGCTGAATTAATTGCCCTGTAATGATACAACGCGCACAGAAACAGAAATGA
The DNA here is from genome assembly GCF_965152275.1 of Natator depressus. Lineage (NCBI taxonomy): Eukaryota > Metazoa > Chordata > Testudines > Cheloniidae > Natator > Natator depressus. The sequence continues at coordinate 84,503,628 of NC_134239.1, forward strand.
GAGCCAGCTCACCCCATTTGGCAAAGAAACTCATGGGATGTGGCCAGAGAGTTAGGGAAACTCTACCCGATTCCCCTTATGAAGTGTGCTGCGACCCCTTGAATGGAAGGGATTTAAAGACATGGGGAGTATACAGGGGGCAAGGCCTCCCAATCCCATGAATCTAGGAAATCTGTGGGGAAATGATCTGCCTTGACAGCCCCTGCCTCAGTGTTGCCCCATTAGTCCTCACCCAGCCCTGCTGCCATTGGCTTAACAGTGGCTGTAGAGGGAAATGCATACTCAGATGTCCATGAGGTTAAGCAGGAGACAGTGTCAGAAAATACAGCCAAGCTCCCTGCCTTCTGGCTGCTAGCCCCACTGCAGACCACAGGAGCTCCTTCTGCAGAGGGGTTTTACACAGAACAGGAGTACAGAGAAGGTGGGACAGTGCTGCAGAGGAGCCTCAGTTTTGGCTCTGACCCTGGAGGTAGTGTCATAAAGAAACGAAGCTACTTCTCACACTCAGGAAGTGCTTCCTTTGCTGGGTCTGATCTTACTTTAAGCTGAAGTCAATGAAAGTTTTTCCATAAGATTCAGTGGGAGCAGGGTCAGACCACTTGAGCAAAAACTTGCAACTTTAATGTATTAAGGGGTCTAATGAGACAGTTGGAGCCAGAAAACATGACAAATGGCCCCAATCCACTGAGGAAACTCCTAGAGGCCACACAGAATGGAGTCTGAAGCTGCAGGCCCATAAGCCTGAACAGATCACCCCTAAAATACCAAACCATCATGGAAAGTTCATCTTTGACAGATTCTAATAGTGCCAAAGGCAGTCAGGAAAATAAAACAGACCAGGGATCTAGAGTAGAAGGAAGATGGGCTACCATGAGAATTCTAGTCTCCAAACGTTCTGTATGCCTGACTGATGGGAAGGAAGGCAGGTAGTCTTTCTGGACTCAAGGGACCCAATCTGTAGTTAATCCGTTCTTGTGCTTGGGGCCAAAAGATAGCTTTAAACCACCTTTGTGTTCTCAGTATTCTAGGACCATGCAAGGCGCTGACTGATTCCCAGCATAAGGCATAGCAGCATTGGGGCTTGGTGCTCAACATGCATTCATTGTGCCCCCTAAGCTAGACAAGGGCTCATGTAGAGAATTTACATCAGTTCTACTTTAGCTGGGGGGGGGGGGGAGGAATTCCTGAACAAGGATATTCCCATGGGGCTTTTACACCCACTTTGTAGCACTTTTTTGTTTCCATAGAGACATAAAACAGCCTTTATTTAACCAGGAAGCAGTCACAATACCCAAGTCTTTAAATTAAGGTGAGAGAGATCATAAACATTTCTAGCAAGAAATTTTCTAGCAAAGTCAGGAAAGATCAGACTTCACATTCCTAATATCCCTAATGTGAAAAAACAAGCATAAAATAAATAAATGTCTTTCATGCCCTCTTCATGAATCATAAGAAGCAAAAAAGGGCACAAACCCAATTTTTATAGATCCTTTGCAGGTCAACTTAAAGGGACAGACCCCAAAAGTGACCTACCATTTTTTTTGTTAAAACTGCTCCCAGATTCCACTTAGTCCTGAGTGGATGTGGTTTCTTTCTAGATGCTTCATTACTCTTTTCTCTAAACAAAACTAAAATGCCATCAGCCCAGCACATGAGCTGTTCTACGACAACAAACTGGAAGGGGCGGGGGGGGGGGGGGAGGAGAAGGGGAAATGGAAGAAAAAAAAAAAACTGGTAAGGAAACAATTTCAGTTTCAAGCTTCCAAAGGGGTTGCTAAAAACAGCAAAAAACCCCAAAATGTAACTGAAAAGTGCAGTTTTTAAACCAGCTGTTCAAGAGTTCATGAAAATATGAAATGCAAGTAAACAACTGATAGCAACAACAAGCTGTTTCTGGGCCAGCCTTCCCTTGCCTAGAAATATGGGGTTGGTTTTGGAACCCATGGCTCACATACCTTTGAGTCCCAATCCTTATTCAGGTAATAAATACAGGTGATACAGCGCCCATCGCCATTTGGATTGTCTACGTGACGAACATACCCAGTTCCGTTCCCAGGGTAGCAAGCTACCATTGCCTAAATGAAAGAAAAATATCCATCAACTAAATTCCCCAAGACTCTCGCTTTGTTTTTAAAACCTTCCTGAACAGTTGATTTGACTCTAAATTATTCAGAGCATCAATCCAAAGATTCCAGTGGATACTAACAAGAGGACCAGTCACAAATTTCTTCCCCCATATGATCCTGCCTACGGGCAATTCCATACATGTAACGTCTTTGGTGTATAAGAGCAAGTACACTGGAGGGGGGAAATAGTTTATTTTGAGTAATATGCTAAAACATAAAGGGACCAAGTTACTATTATTTAAAAGCAACATAACTTTCAACAGCAGCTTGTTGTTCAAGAGAGTATCTCAAAGGTTTACTAGGGTTTCTAAGGCTGCATGGTCACTATTAATCTGAAGTTCTTGGTCATAGTGAAAGCAGACAGCAATCTTACTATGCTGAAGTTTTGCTGTGTCCCCATCCTCCACTCCAAGTTTCCTGCACACATAGCTCATATCCAAAAACACCACAATGCAATTGCAAATTCAGGTTCCTCAGGAGTGAAGTGTGCAGAGATATGCAAATCTTTAGGCTGTGCTTGAACCAGGCTGTACATGTTTGCTGTCACGGGCTGAGCCACAGAAGTAACCAAAAGTTTTCATAATCACAATTCTTTCTTTGATCATCCTCAAACCTGCTGATGTGGCCATTTAAGTCAAGGTTTGGTTAATTTCACATTTAATGGTGAGAAGAATCAACAGAAACACAAACATGAATCATTTTGAACCACAGGAGAGAACTACAGATGACTAGGAGGAGTATGTACTGAGCACTTTAAAAAAAAAAAAAAAAAAGTGGTCTTTTGCAGCACGTACGCATTTAACATGAGTTCAACCCAGTAGAATGATATTAGCAGACAGGGCACTGGATGCTCAAGGGATTATCAATTGGTTACCATGCCTCACTTGTCTAAATTATTAGTCTGAATTGGTAGTGACAACCTAAGTGCACTAAACTCTAGTCCTAAAGATATGGCCATACTAGCTTTTTCCCCGCAAAACTTTTCTTCTATTATTAACACTGGAGGCATGGAATAGGTAGTAGCAATGGTGGCAGACAATCAGTCAGCCAGCACAATGGATCCCTCTGAACCTCTGTTAATTAAGCTTAGACTCTGTTCCCTCAAGGGTGTGCCAATTGCAGAAATGATTGTACACACAGTTGCACACATACAGTTCTCTATTTTTAATACTACAGTAATTTACTTTCCTTCGCGTTGCCTGTCCTTTCCTGTAAAGGTTGCCAGAATGACACTAACAAGTTGTTATAGGATGCAATTTATAATCTGCTCTGCTGTTCAAGCCCCTATGGACATAGTATTTTGAGGCCCAATCCTACACGGTAAGGTGAGAATCTCAAGGAGATGATGCATGCTCTTAATTCCGATCAATAGGCACTCTTAGGATGTGCTGGCACCTTGCAGGATAGGTCTCTAAGGCCCTATTCACTATAGTCATTTCAGGGAACCTGGCTGCAAGTTGGGTGTCAATTTGTAATGTAGACTGAACCTCAATGATATTTCATTACCAGACTGAGGAACCGTGCTAAGGTCCATTCTCCATGGCAGTACTGGAAATATAGCTAAATATAGCTCAGTAAAAAGGCTAAGGGACAAACCTGGTTGGAACCAGGTTCCCTGACAGTTGTATTTGCAATGTAGAGGGAGCCCATGACTGTGAGCTCTGGCAGTAGAGGAAGGACAATACTAATTCTTTGTATCACAGGAACAATACTCGTTGGCTGATTGAGATGCCCTGGCTTGAAAACAAGGTGTTTACACAATATTATGGTGATGCTGGACGGCTGAGGAAGGCTTTCTTCAATGGGCAAACATCATTTGAATAGCAATGAATTGTTCAAATAAAAATTCAGAGTGATTGCGGTTTGAAAAAAGTGAGCTCTTGTGGTGTAATAAGTCAGAGGTTGTCACTAAGGGTACATCTACACAGCAGCTGAGAGATGTAATCCCCAGCACTGGTAGACATATGTGCTAGCTCTGCTCAAACTAGTGCCCCAAAAGAGCAGTGTCCCCATCATGGCATGAACATACCAGGATCTCAGACAGAGTTGTATTTGGGTGGATAGCCAGAGCTGCCACCAAGGCTGACGGCAGCCACACCGCTATGTTTAGTGCGCTGACTCAATCAGAGCTAGCACGTGTGTACATCTTCCTCAACTGTGAGCTACACCTCCCAGCTGCTGTGTAGACACAGCCTAAGGCCCAGAGTCTTAAAGATACTTAGGGGCTGATTAGCTCAGTATTTCAATGCCAGCCCCGTAGGTGCCCTGCCACCTAGTGGAATCCTCAGCCCACAGCTAGGTACCCAGACTCCCTATACACGGGGTCTCAAACTCAATTTGCCTTAGGGCCAGTGCCAGTCCTCAAATCCTCCCAGCGGGCCAATAATGTCACTGAAGATGGTGTTCAGAAAAGAAAACGTTTATATTGTATTTTTTATTTTGAATTTCTTAGAAGTGATAAAACTGTCAAACAACTTTATACAATTCTTTGCCTGCCAGAGAGTTTTTAGTGTTGGCCAGACACCCAGCAACGCTTCAGTGCTGTCGGTTTGTTGATGTTTGGCCTCAGTGACTGAGCAGTTGAAACCTTCAGGATTGCAGCAAGGGGTGCATCAGGTAGTTGTGTTCAGTATTTTGACTTGTTTATATTCATCGTGGAAAAAAGTGATGCTGCCTCCATGGCTGACTGTGCCCGGCGACTAGCAACGGTATCTCTCCCCCAGCCAATGGAAAGCTGCGGCGGGCGGCACCTGCAGCAGACAGAGGCCACAGTGGGGAGGTTCTCGGGCTGCAGATGGCCCATGGGCCAGGACGTTGAGACCCCTGCCCTATACAGTGCATGGGGAGAGTTAGGTGCTTAAGACAGGGATCCTCAGAAGCCGGCAGGCTTAGTGAGGAGCTGCCTAAGCTAACCAGGAGTGAAATGCCTAGGAGCAGGGCTGGGAAAGAAGAAGGGCTTAGGCCCTTAACTGGCTGACATGGGGTATCTGGCTGAAGGGCTAGAGATAAGTTCCTTGTTCTGTTCAGGATCCTCAGCCGCAAACCCTCCCCTGAAGTTACACACCGAAGCCAGGTCAGCTGCTTAGGTAGCCCATGCTTTAGCAGCTGGAACCCTCTCTCTGGTCTTGTCAAATGCAGCGAGCGAGGGTTTAAATCTACAGCCCACTAGGACGCCATGCACTTGGGGCCAGTCACAAAAACTGCCTCACTGCCACGGTAGACACCTAAATTCCAGAATCAGGCCCTACGGGGATTCACAAAACCCTCGCTCAGCGGCCACTGAACCGTGTAGGTGCCTCAACGCTCTTGGTGCCTATGTTTCTACAGTAAAAGTTCCCCCAGCACCTATTTTCTGCCTCAGCGTGTGCGCTTTGCTGCCTCACTCTACATGTCCAGATGCCTAAGCCACACAGCGATGCAGGATTTGGGGGTTGGAGGGAGGGCGGGCAGACAGGCATTTCTCCACTTTGGGCCCCACAGGCGAGTTATTGGGAGGCATCTTCAGAGCTCTCCAACTGGAGAGCCTACACAAAAACAGGTGGGAGGAGGAGGCCTTCCCTCATAAGTTTCAGCTCAGTGGTTAGGGCAGTCATCTGGGATGTGGGAGACCCTGGTTGAAGCCCCTGATGTGAAATAAAGGATTTGCACAATGATCTGCCACCTTACAGGCTAGAAGCTCATTAGCTGTGGGGCAATGTCAGAACATAGGTGGCTTTCCAAGTGCCATCCGGTGGCAAGTTAGCGGAAGGAGTAGGGGTTAGGCAGCAACTGAGTGGTGGTTATGAAAGGGTCAGTGGTGCCTAAATATCTTTGAGGCTCTGGATCTAATGCCTTAACACTGAGGCCAGAATCTTCCCAGGCCTCCCCACACACTACATTCTAATAAGAAACATGTGCTTTTACTCAAAAGATGCCTTGAGGTATTTATTATTATTATTTTGTATTGTCTGCATCTGCAACTTATAGGAGTCCCTGGGGATGAATGAGTAGAACAATTACCGTAGCATCCAAAGCACTGAACGTGTTTATATAAAAGGTTAAATATGAGCTTTCCAGCAGCAGCAGACTCAGGGGCAGAAGAGCAGAAGTGAAATATCCTTTTTCCTGGCACTAGTAATATTTGAATGAAGCCTTAAACAATGAAGGGAAATCATTGTGGTCCTCCTAGAGCCTGTTGAAATGATATCAAGTTTTATCAGAGCACTGACTGGAGCAGCTCCAGTATAGATCAAGCTGGCCTCAGCAGGGCCTCCAGCTGTTACTACTGCTTTTGGATTCATTGGAAAGCGAACAAGAAACAGGAGATGAGCCGAGTGACCTAGACCTAATTTAGGTAATCGGTGAACATTGGTCTTTGCCAGTTTAGCACTTGGGCTTGATGCAAAAAATGGAGACTGGATCAGATCAACAAAATCACTATCCCCTATATAGGGGAGCACCTAGTGCAACAACAACAATTATTCCCTATGGATTTGTGTTGGTGTGTTAAGGAGAACACTTTCCTTTGGGGGAAAGTCTATCCCCAACAGCCAATTCTGATTTAATAGAAATCAATCAGGCAGTAGGAAGTATGAATGTGCCCTGTGCTGTTATTTTATAGCAGTGAAATCAGCTGCAAGGAGTGTGAATAGGCTTAACCTCCCACTGCAAATACTCAGGAGTAAATCTCAGAATCAGCAGGTGAATTTGCTTTCATTAGTCTGCAATTTGTTGATGCCAAAAAATACACTATGGTCTAATACTCCAGATTAAAAACCTCACACATCAGTGTACATACAAACTACTTAGCTGTTAAAGGCTGTCTAGCTGACAATCACAAATTAAAACCCTAAAATCCTGGAGTGTTATTTACTACCTGTCTGTAATTAGATCATAGAGGGGGCTTGTGACTGGTTTTCTGTCTGTCTCAAGTCTTCTTGTATGTAGCAAACCTAGGGAACTTGGATACCATGAAGGAATCAAGAATCCTACTGTTTCTGCACTGTCATTATCTGAGATGTTTGTTTACCCACTTGGGAAACCTAACCACCAGTTAAATGAGAAGTAATTATTATCTGTAGCAAGGAGCCAGGGATCGTCAGTGAATTACATGTTGCACAAAAAGGTTTACAAAAGGAAATAATGATAAAGTCAAATACCATATATTACAAATTGAATTACCAGGGGAAGAATTCTGCAAGTCATAGAAGATGGCACGGAAATACAAATGAAGACTGGAAGTATACAAAAAGCTACAGATGTATAAATGGTCCCCCTATCCCCCGCCCTTCACTTCATTCTCTCTCCCCTCCATGTTTCCACTAGGGAAAAGCCCTGGTTAATTTCTCTTACTACTGGCCTGCAGCCACCTCACAATACACTGTGGAATTGTCAGATGATTTCACAAGCTAAGTAGAGTTGGGTTAGTCACTATTTGAAAAAAAAGAGTTCTTCAGGGAATTCCTGGGTGGTGATGGTGGGTCAGAAGGTGGCATCTTCCCTTTATGTTAGCATTGAGCCAGTGTCATGCTAGTAGGGACTATAAAGGTGACATTTTAGGATAAGATGTAAATATAAGGTACTGACATTTGTGACCACTATAGGTCCCAAACCTTTCTCCAATCCCGGGGCTGTTATTTCCAGTGACCCAATAAAATTCTGCCTTGGATAATTACCATCTGCCTGCATAAATTACTTCTATAGGCATCAGCTGGTTCCGGTATTTTTTCCATTTCCTGCACCAAATTGTTGTGTAGTGTTGCTGTTTGTCATTAAACAGCTGCTATATTTGATCCCAGGAAAGGGCACAGTGATCCCTCTCAGCAGTTCTCAAACTGTGGGTTGGGACCCCAAAATGGGTTGCAACCCCATTTTAATGGGGTTGCCAGGGTTGGTATTAGACTTGCTGGGGCCCGGGGCTGAAGCTACAGCCCAAGCCACACCACCCGGGGCCGAAGCCACAGCCTGAGGGCTTCAGCCCTGGGTGGTGGGGCTCAGGTTACAGGCCCCCTGTCCAGGGCTGAAGCCTTTGGGCTCTGGCCCCCCTGCCTGGGGTGGTGGGGCTCAGGAGAGCTTAGGCTTCAGTACCCCCTCTTGGCATCGTGTAGTAATTTTTGTTGTCAAAAGGAGGTCGCGGTGCAATGAAATTTGAGACAGTTGAGCTCGTTAAGTTTAGAAAGAACTTTGAGGTTCTGTGAAATGAAAGGTGCTACGTAAACACAAAGGAATAATGGTTTATGTAATTGCATCCTCTCATTTATAAGTCATGAGATGGAAAGCCAAAATACTAATAATTAATTGCATTACTTCTGACACACAAGCTTTAGGATATATTTTTAAATGACTCCAAGTTGCCTAAAAGTGGAGTGTAATATGTGGTTTGCAATCCTGAACTAAAAAGATTAAACACACACATTTGAAGAAGGAGCACCAGGATTCACATCAGAGGCCCAGGTCTGAATGCACGTTAAAAAACAGGTTGAGTAGTTTGTAGACTGCAAATATTCTGTGCATCTTGGAGAAAAAAAAAGAAGGTACACAGCATGCACTACATTAAAACAGCATGAAGAGTCTGATATCTAATGCTCAAAGCAAAGAGATTCTCAATCAAGTCTCGTATGATACACGGGCACAATGGAACATTTCTCAAGTACTTTTTTTTTTGCACCCAATTGTGCCCAAATGTTTTCCATTGTGTAAATTATAGTGGTCAGGTATAAGGTTTACATGGCTAGTATTAAATATTAGTTTGTTTGAATTTATGAAAATCTAAACACCCAACCACCACACCAAGGAATAGACTAGCCATACTGGCCTAATGTAATGGTCTCTACAGGAGAATAAATGGGAGGGAACAGAAGGGAGAGAAGAATGATGTTAAAAACCTAAACAAACTGTCTCATGTCCATTCGAAAGGTAACCGCCAGTTCCAATAGGTTACATTCTGCTCACCTTACTCTCCCAAAAATTTCCATTCTCTTCAATGGCAGTGCTGAATGAGAAAGAGAAAACTACAAGGGTACCTACTGGGCTCAAAGGGAGACTTGCGACTACTTGCAAAATTAAGCGTAGGCTTGAGGAAGAAGGGAAGGCATATTCTAGACCAGGGGTTCTCAAACTGAGGGTCGGGACCCCACAGGGGTCACGAGGCTATTACATGAGGGGTCACGAGCTGTCAGCTTCCACCCTAAACCGTGCTTTGCCTCCAGCATTTATAATGGTGTTAAATATATAAAAACATATTGCATTCAGAGGCTTGCTGTATGAAAGGGGTCACCAGTAAAAAACTTTGAGAACCACTGTGCTAGACCATCCAGAGCAATGACCATGAATCTGTTCTCCAAGCTTAGGATTGCCAGTGTCAGTAGCAATATTTTACTACTTTCCTGTCAGGCAGGAACTATATCTCAATTAACTGTGGAAAAAAATCCATTGATTTAGCTCCCTTTCCTGTGTTCCCAGGACACATCAGCTTAGCCAGTTGGCCTGGTAGTTGGATACTTGTGGGACAGATCTGGATGTTCCAGGAACAGAAAAAAAATTCTTGCTTTGCCTGCCTCTACTTTTTGTTCTGCCTTGATGATTCAGCTGTACCTTTGTAGCTGCTTCCACATGTACAGAGATGCATTTATGAGAAATTTTCAGGATCTCCCCAACCCAATATACTACCATCTGTCATTATTCTGATTGCCACAGGGTTGGTTAAGGGTCTTTCCTTGAATAGAAGAAGAAGAGAAAGTCTCCAAAGAAGGATCAGCCGATGATCCAAAAACTATTCCAACTGCAAAGGATAGGTATCATTTGTCAACTCTGCATTTTCAGGAGAATGCTGAAAGCTAAAGAAATAAAACCAAAGTTATATGGAATATTATGACAATAGGATTGTAATTCTGCTTAGAGCAACATCCTTGTCTCTTCTAATCTTCAAAAGAATTAATCTTCACTTGTGTAAGAAGGGTGTTGTCATGCTCCTTAACCCACATATGTTTGTATTTGCTAGGATTAACATTTCTCTGATTTCCCACTGCTCATGGACTCCCCTGCTCATTATGTTCTACAATACTGAAAAAAGTGCTTTGTTTTTGTTTTTTTTTAAATTATGTTCTAATTTAAACTTCTCTTTATGCTGAAATTTTATTCAGCTGGTGTTCTTTTTATGTGCCCACAGGCAGTACAGTTTGAGAATGGATTCACTTACTGCATGTTGAGAGCAGCCATGCTATCACCATAAAACCTGAAATTTATGAGGCTATAAGCCAATTAATTACTTTCTGTCAGGATATTCAGATTTAGTCTCCAATTAGCAGATGTAAACAGGCTTGGTGCATCATTGTATCAATAAAAGCTGTTTCGGTTTAGGAAGCCCGCCCCTTAACTACTGAGTTCTGGCTCCTGGCCAGCTAGATGATGGCTTAATGACAGTGCTACGTGCAGAGCGTGAGGGTATCGGCAATCAAACACAAACTTTACTCCAGAGTACACCTCACAGAGAGACTGCCGAAGAAAGGAAACACACACTTACAGTACATACAGTCAATGTACTTCTCATTTCTGGTTCTTACTGAACGCCCTCCTTCCTTCCCGCACTTTCATTTCCTATATATATTCTTTTAATGCTAGATACCAAAGAGACACTACGGTCTAAATAGATTTTTAGAACATTTTTACTTGTGCTTTAAACCACTGTCTTCCTCCCTCCCCGCCTCATAATCCAAAAAAGACTCCACACTATTACATTTTTTATTGTCCAGAAACAAAGCGGGGATCAACTATTCTAACTAGAAAGCATCAGACATTCAATACAGAGAACTCTGTAATGAGCCACAAGAGAGAGACCGTGACCAAGAGCTCAACCTTGTAGAAAAACAAGTTCATAAACACAAGCTCATTAAGGAAATCTGTAAAGAGTCTCGCCTTAAGTTCAGTTGTCAATGGGGAATAAAGGCATGGTAAGCAGAAAATAAATATCCTTAAAGTTTTTAATCAAGTGGTTTTATATATCGTGGGGGATAATGTCATAGTTCCTTTAATACTTGATCCTTGTATTCCCTGTCACCACTTAGATCTTTACCATTCCGTTTTTAATCACCCAGAGAAATATTGACAGAGACTTTGATAGACTAAGTAATTCCTTCCCCAGAAACAATTAAAGTAATTGCATATATTTTAGTCTCTGTCCCAGAACATTAATATAGGGTGTCATCCTAGATTTAATGGAAGCAAAACTTAAATGGGAATTTTGCCTATGTTAGGGCTGCAAGATCAGGCCTATATCCCTTTTTGACTTATGGACGCTGTGGGAGATGGTAATACTGCCTGCAGGACTTTCAATGTGGTGTACTGTATGCATAAATAAGCCATCTTTGCACTACCCTGATTCAGTGCTGCTGAGGGGACACTGGGCTACTCCAACTCACAACAGCTGCCCCAGCGTCACATTGCAGACTAGAATCCCTCACAATACTGAGTCTATAGCTACTGACCTTTCTGCCCAGACACCCTGCCGTCTTGCCCACAGCATGCCTCCTACGAAAGGGGCTTCTGAGGGAAGGCAGCCTAGGGCTACTTGCACTGATCCTATGCTGCTTCCGCACCCGAGGAATTTTCCCTCTCTCTGGCAGCACAGTTACAATCCCTGTATACGGGGCCAGATCAGTTGTAGCAATTTAAAATCATATAATTGAATTTGGAGGGAACCCCAAATCTCATCTGTGTGTCATCCCAAAGTTCTCAAGGCCAGCTTGGCTTCTGAAGCTATGCAAACACTACTGAGCGGCATGAACACCGAGATGAATGGCACACAAATGTTGATCACAGCAGAACCACTAAATTAAGGCTAATTGATGAGACCAGTTATCCCTGCTGTAAATTTGGAATAAAGCTAATTCTACATTTTTGAAAGTCGACTAGCTAACAGTACATTCATGCCTGCACTGATCTGTGCATAAATGGATATTTATGGGTAAAACCCATTAAAGTTACCAGTGATAAATTACCCTCAGAAATAATTTATGTTGTTCTCTAAGGAATGGATGAATTTTAGTCTTTCAGCTCTAAGACCTTTTCTGAAGATACCACTAGAATTAAGCCAGTACAATCCCTCCTAGTGTAAACACAGTTATACCAGTATAAACGTTCTTGTACCAGTACAGCTTGTCCCCATATGGTATGGGGAATAAGCTATTTCAGTATAAGGGTATGTCTACACTGGAAACTTCCAACTGCTGCCATGGGAACGCTCCCGCGGCAGCGCTTTGAAGTGTGAGTGTGGTCGCGTTCTAGCACTGGGAGAGAGCTCTCCCAGCGGTCCTGGTAATCTACCTCCACGAGGGGATTAGCTCTGAGCGCTGGGGAGCCCAGCTCCCATTGCTTGGAGCCTGTCTACACTAGTGCTTTAGAGCGCTCAGACTTGCTGCGCTCAGGGGGGTGATTTTTCACCCCCCTGAGCCAGAAAGTTAGAGCGCTATAAAATGTAAGTGTAGACATACCTTAAAGCACTGTTATACAGTAGAATTCTGAGTTACCAACACCTCAGGAATGGAGTTTGTTCGTAACTCTGAACAAAACATTATGGTTGATCTTACAACTGAATATTGACTTAATATAGCTTTGAAACTTTACTATGCAGAAGAAAAATGCTGCTTTCCCTTAATGTGTTAGTACTTTACATTTAACTGCGTTAAGTACTGTACTGTATTTGCATTTTTTTGGTCTCTGCTGCTGCCTGATTGTATACTTCCGGTTCCAAATAAGGTGTGTGGTTGACTGGTCAGTTCGTAACTCTGAGGTTCTACTGTACTGGCATAACTGCATCCACACTAGGATTAGACTAGACAACAACAACAAAAAAACCCCACAGAATAAACCTCCACCACCCCGCAATGAACACTTCTCTACACATTTTTTATACCAGTACCAGGACTTAAAAAATAATCCAGTGCAAAACAAATAAACCCTCAGCATGCAGCACTATATTCATTATACTTTTGCATTTTGTATCTGGAGATCAACATGATTCATAAAGGCAGTTAACCCATTATCATTTTCATTTTACAGGTGCGGAAACCAGGGCCCAGAGAAGTTAAACAGCTGCCCAAATTCACACTGCAAGCCAGTTTCAGAGTCCAGAATTGAACATAAGTTGCCCAATTCCCATATGACAGCAAGGACTGCTACTCCATGAATTCTGGCTGCATATCTACACTAGAAAACAAAAGCCTTGATAAATTTACTAGGTGGGACAGCAGCAGGGTAAGTACCAATATGGCACGACACTCATGCTAGCCAACTGTTTCTGCTCCATCATACTACCTTCTGGATGCGTACACAGTGGTTCCAAATACACCTTGCTGTAACTATGGTTGTCGGAGATTTTCAGAGAGCAAATTTCAGTGGGGCTCTGTACAGGTTCAGGAATCTGCCAGGCAGAGTAACCTGCAGGATCAGGGCTTCAATGGGACTTAATTTTAAGTACACAAGCATGTTTGCAGGTTCAAAGCCTAAGGGTATGTCTAGCATTTTGGAGGCTGCGGGAGCAAGCCTCCCAGCCCAGGGCAAGAAATTCAAGCTAGTGGGGCTCATGCTAGCATTCTAAAAATAGCTGTAGTCAGCCCACCTCCCTCCCCGGGCTTCAGAGCCCAGGCTCTGTCTCAAGATACAACTTCAAAGCACAATCTACACTGCTCTTTTTAAGAGGGCTAGCATGAGCCCCACTAGCCCAAGTATTAGAATATAAATAATCATCATTTTTATATAGGGAAAGCAATGAAACAGATGAACAATCATAGGTCAGCAAATGCACAAAATAAACTGAGAAAGAGCAGAACAAATGTTTCTTTAATCCAGGGGTTCTCAAACTGGGGGTCGTGACCCCTCAGGGGATCACAAGGTGGTTACATGGGGGTTGAGAGCTGACAGCCCCATGAGGCTGACAGCCCCGAGCCCCCATTAAATTAATACCACCACCACCCCCGCTTCTTAAATTAAAAGGGAGGGGGAAGTCACACTCAGAGGCCTGCTGTGTGACAGGGATCACCAATACAAAAAGTTTGAAAACCACTGCTCTAATCATTTACAGTCATCCTAGTTATTGTGTTAAATTAGTAGATTTTTAAAAATCAGTAGTGTGACCTAAGTTGACACTGCCTGTTTAAATCAGGAGCCTAAATATGAATTTAGATTTTTAATGTTGAAATGTGCAACCTTGACATTCATATTCATGTTCATATTCATATACCTGGCCAGCACGACTGGCATTGCTAATTCTCTTCTTCCTCCTCCTGTGAAAATGCAGTCTGTAAAATATTTAACAATTCAGTGACCTTTCCTGTTGGCCTGGTTCAGCAGCCATGTACATGCTTCACAGGCAGGGGAAGACAGATGAAAAGCTAATCCATTAAGGAAAGGGAAATATTGGTGAATACTGGAAAGAACAGAGTTCAGTATAGCCTAGGGGAGCCTGTTCTATTTATATCCACCAGCTGGCAGAAAGTGAATTACATGCCTTAGCGCGAGGACACACTATAGCACTCCAACTGCAGCCACTGCCCCCTCTTCAAATCCCTTCTCAAAACTCACTTCTATTAGGATGCCTACAATAAATTAGACACCACCAGCCAGGTTGAGCAGCCCTTGAAATTTGTTTTATTAATGTAAATCAAAATGTGTGTGTACGTGTATATATATTTTCTGATTGTTCCCTCCCTCACCTGCCAGCCCCTCACCTCTATGAGCTGCTTGTTTTCTTGGCTCCAGTCCTGCAATGTGCTCTGCTTGGGCAGACCCCTGCTCCCACACGGAGCCCACGTGAAGTCAACGGGGCTGTATGTCGGTGCAAGGGTCCACCCGCATGGAGCTCCTTGGATGATCAGGGCCTTAGATTGTAAACTATTCAGATGAGGGACTGTCTTCCTCTATGTTTGGACAGCACCTAGCACACTGTGGGCACTACTGGAATAAATGCTATTACTAATTTTAAAGTGAGACGTGCTTGCTACAAGACACTGTCAAGTACACTTCCTGATGCAAAGACAGTGAGAATATTTTTTGGATTGCAGTAGCACCCAAAAGAAATTAGGGCCCACTGTACATACCAAAATCTATCCACGCACCCTCTCAAATGGTCCCTACTTAAAACTTAAGTAGGACAAGTGGTGGATACAAACACATTGGGGGGAGCGCAGGGGAAACAGTGCAAGATTTTCCTCATAACTTATTTAAGGCCCCCAATCCAGCAAACCATCCCTATTCAGCAAGGTACTTAAGCACATAGAATATTAGAGTTGGAAGAGACCTGAGGAGGTCATCTAGTCCAATCCCCTGCTCAAAGCAGGGCCAACACCAACTAAATCATCCCAGCCAGGGCTTTGTCAAGCCGAGCCTTAAAAACCTCTAAGGATGGAGATTCCACCATCTCCCTAGGTAACCCGTTCCAGTGCTTCACCACCCTCCAAGTGAAATAGTGTTTCCCAATATCCAACCTAGACCTCCCCCACTGCAACTTGAGACCATTGCTCCTTGTTCTGTCATCTACCATAACTGAGAACAGCTGAGTTCCATCCTTTTGGAACCCCCCTTCAGGTAGTTGAAAGCAGCTATCAAATCCCCCCTCACTCTTCTCTTCTGCAGACTAAATAACCCCACTTCCCTCAGCCTCTCCTCGTAAATCATGCGTCCCAGCCCTGTAATCATTTTCATTACCCTCCACTGGACACTCTCCAATTTGTCCACATCCCTTCAGTAGTGGAGGGACCAAAAATGGACGTAATACTCCAGGTGTGGCCTCACCAGTGCTGAATAGAGAGGAATAATCACTTCCCTCAATCTGCTGGCGGTGCTCCTACTACATAGCCCAATATGCTGTTGGCCTTCGTGGCAAGAAGGGCACACTGCTGACTCATATCCAGCTTCTCATCCGCTGTAATCCCC
Organism: Natator depressus; assembly: GCF_965152275.1. Taxonomy (NCBI): domain Eukaryota; kingdom Metazoa; phylum Chordata; order Testudines; family Cheloniidae; genus Natator; species Natator depressus. Next base: position 84,519,659 of record NC_134239.1, read on the forward strand.
AGGTCCTTTTCTGCAGAACTGCTGCTTAGCCAGTCGGTCCCCAACCTGTAGTGGTGCATGGGATTCTTCCTTCCTAAGTCCACATGCTTCAGTCCCATTGATTTTAAAAAGAGAGAGTGACTCTTTGAGCATATGCTTAAGTGCTTTGCTGAATTAGGGCTGAACCTTTTAAAAATATTTCTTTTATTGATTTTTTTTTTCAGAAACATTCAAATCCAAACAAAACCAATCCAGTGCAATAAGCAAGATTTTTAAATTGATACAATAATCATTATTGACTCCAGGACAGAGGAATGAAAACACACACTGTTTTTAGACCAAAATACAGAAAAGGGCTAATACGTGACCCTCAAATCAGTATAAGTTACAAATGTAATTTAGGTATTAATCATTTTGGTACTAAGAAGCATGCAATACCTATTTCTTTGTGTTCACTGTAAGATTTAATTAAACTCCTAATTCAAGCATGCAGAGTTTTGTGTCAGAGCAGATCTTTATTTTCAGAACTGTGGCAAGGTCTTTGCATATATTACGTCAGTAATTTGTGCCAAGTAAAAGTTACGAAGGACAGCGTAGTTAGTTGCCGATTTGGTGACATCTCTAGCATTCACAATGCTTAACATTTACCTGCTTTATGGGGACATTTTGGTGTCCAGTATAATTTATTTCAGATTCTGGTTTTGAATCATCATAGTGACAAAACTGCTTGCATTAATTAGCTTCTAATAATTGTTTTGCCTGGTATCATTAAATTTCTTTGTTTAATAAACTTTAAGAATACAGTGAAAACTATTACAAAAAAAGCCCCTCTCTCACACACACAGAGTGCGGGGACGGAGGCAGGGAGGGAGGAGAAATGGGGCTTAGGGCTCTGCCAAATTGCTTGAGGGAACAGAGTCAGAGATGGTTTGGCGACAAAATGCCATGGCCGTGAATCATTTAGACAGAAGGATGTAGTCTGCTTTGCATGAGCTGCCTTCATCTTTTCCCTTCCTTCATTGTTTCTCTGTCTAACAGAAAGGATGAGCTACTTCTGGCCTACTCCCTTCCACATTTATCTAAAAGTCACATAGCAATGTTATGTGTAAACCAAAACCATTTCCAAGGTATCATACAACAACATATCCTGTAGTAACAGAGCAATTATTCACCCTCAGACCTGCTAAGGCATGCGTTTGCAATGAGCCATCCACCACCTAGAGCGCACGTACTGAAAGCAGTTTCAATACTTTTCTAAAAACAAGGCTCCTCTTTTAATCCATTAAAACCTTTTCACTGAAGCTTAGAGAGAGTCTTGTCTTGTTAATGACTTGCTAACATTGCTGTTTTAGTCTTACACTTGATCACAGAAGGATTATGGCCATGCTAAATACAAGCCAGGTCTGTGACACTCACTCTTGTTGGTATACATACCCCTCTCTCCAGGGATCTAAAGCTGGTAACTGTTACTTGCAGAGGTTCCCTTACTGAGTTCCCTTGCTACTTGGAAACCTTACTGAATTGCTTATTCTCACAGGTTGCCTATTGTAATGTTAAAAGGAAAGGAGGACTTGTGGCACCTTAGAGACTAACAAATTTATTTGAGCATAAGCTTTCGGGAGCTACAGCTCACTTCATCGAATGCATGAACTGTTAACACAACTGGAAAAGGGGGGGGGGGGAAGGGGGGAGGAAGGTGATCATTTTTGCCCATCAGGACTTCTCCATTGCTCTGCCAGAGCCCTGACCTGCAACACCCCTGCTCTGGCTGCTCAGCAGAGGGATGTCTACACTACAGACCCTATACTTGCATAGTCATGTTTGCCAGCATAGCCCCCCTCGAGCGCAGACGCAGCCTACATTGACAGGAGTTTTTTCTGTCAGTGTAGGAACACCAGCTTCCTGAAAAGGACATTAGCTGTGTTGACAGATTTCAGAGTAACAGCCGTGTTAGTCTGTATTCGTAAAAAGAAAAAAGAAAAGGAGTACTTGTGGCACCTTAGAGACTAACCAGTTATTGACAGAAGCACTCTTTCAGCAGTATAGTTGCGCCTACTCTGGGGGCTTTGTCAGAATAGCTGTCGGTCAGGGGGATTATTTTTCATACCCCTGACTGACACAGTTATACCAAGATATGTTTTAAGCGTAGACCAAGCCAGAAACTGGTAATCATGTCTGACTATACCAGGATAAGGGCTCAATCCTGCAACTGGATTCACGAGAGCGACCCTTAGCATCAATGGGGTTCTGAACAGGCACACAGGTCCACCCAGGAGGAACGGACTGCAAGATCAGGGCCTTAACCTCTGCCAGAATTTAGGACCAAATCCCCATCATTATTTTCACTTGTGGATGATGTAAAATTTGAACCCTTACGACCAGCTGTGATAACGTCATGGATAAACCCTCTACACCAGCAAACCACCACGTATATGAATTTGGAAGGGGTTGGGGAGGGGAAAAGGACATTTACTAAAGGAGTTGATTCCATAAGGTAATAAAGACACCGAAGTAAATTGTTAACTTAATTAGGTACAAGGAATTCCGTATGCCAGCAAACAGGTTTACCTTGCAGTATATGTGCTCTCCTACCTCAGTGTAATGAGCATCCAGGCATTTTCATTTCATTGCCGCTGAATGCTAAGGAGATTCATATGAGAGAGTTATTAAACATACTGCATACAAATGTTAACAGCTAAGGGAAAATTATCTCATTGCATGGAGAAGTGCATAGGTGTGGAATGGTGTGGGATCAGGAAAGTCCACAAGGTGAATCTTGCAGAGTTTCCAGAAAATTGTGGATGTATCTGGGGATGCAGAAGGGGTGGGACATTCTGCCATGCAATCCCACAGACCCTGTAAATCCACAGGAAAGATTACTCTCACTCCCGTAACAGTTCAGGCCCACAGCTCTGGTTCCACAGGAGCTATGCTGCCAGTTAGCAAGCTATATGCACCTTCACAAAAAGCAACTCTTTCATGGAGTTTCAGGCATGAATACTTTGGGCTTGTTTATGGTGGGGATTTTTCCCTGGTGTAGTTACATCTCAGCATAGCAATATCAGTGCAGGCCTCCACTGCACCACTATATAGGGTGGCTTGTACTGATGGGACTAATCCTAGTTTGAAACATGGCAATGGAAAAAATCAGAAAGTGGCCCAGTGGCCCATGACTGGATTTCAGAAGTCTCACCATCTGCTATCAATGAAGAGTGAGTAATAATACGGCTTTTCAAAAACTGTTGAATCCCAGGCTACAATGGGATAAAATAAACTAATCCTTAAATTGTATTTCCTCTGGCCCTGATTCTGCAAACTCGAATGCATGTGCAGTCCCACTGAGTTCCCTTCAGGATATATTGACAACTCTGTTCTTTACAGTATTCAAATGTTCCCCAATATTTCCCATTCCTGAATGGATTAGCTGGTCATCAGTCTTCCTGTCTGTACTAGGACAGTAAAGCATGTGGATGGGGTCTGACAAAGGCCACAGGAAAGGTCACTGAGTGGTGAAGTGTTTCACAAACTTCCTTTTCACAGGAAAAGATGAACTGGCAATAGCAATCCTGCTGACGAAGAGTCTGACTCAAAGCCATCTGAACACAACAGTGGAAAGACTCCTGACTTAGATCAGGCTGCAGGTACATTACATTTAGCATCTGATAGTGGTGATACGTATGCCAAATTTTCAGTCTGGGGCTTTTAGACACTGAGGGTATGTCTACACAGCAGATGCTAATGTCAGCTGTGTATAGGGTGACCAGACAGCAAGTGTGACAAAATAGGGTCGGGGGTAGGGAGGTAATAGGAGCCTATATAAGAAAAAGACCCCAAAATCAGGACTGTCCCTATAAAAATCGGGACATCTAGTCACCCTAGTTGTGTAGTCGCGGCTCCAGCACTGGGAGAGAGCTCTCCCAGCACTGTAAAAAACACCCCACCTCCGCAAGAGGAATAGCTATCAGTGCTGGAAGCATGGCTCCTAGTGCTCTAGCACTGTCTACACCCCCATTTTACAGCACTGAAACTTGCATTGCTCAGGGGGGTGTAGACAAGCCCAAAGATCCACTGTTTAGATGCCTAAATGCAGATTTAAAGGACATTCAAAGGGACTAGAAGTTGTAAAGTTACTCAAATGCATAACTGTCTGTAGGATCAGACCCTCTCTCTGTAACATCAAAGTCCTGCTAGGTGGAGCAGGAATTTGAGGGCTTGGCTACACTTACATTTTATAGCGCTCTAACTTGCTGGCTCAGGGGTGTGAAAAATCACCCCTCTCCCCACCCCGAGCACAGCAAGTCAGAGCACTTTAAAGAGGCAGTGTAAACAAGCTCCCAGCGCTCGGAGCTAATCCCCTCGTGGAGGTAGATTGCCAGGAGCGCTGGGGGAGCTCTCTCCCAGCGCTCACGCACGACCACACTCGCACTTCAAAGCGCTGCTGCGGGAGCGCTCCCACGACGGCGCTTTGAAGTTTCCAGTGTAACCATGCCCTGAGATTCTGTTTGCGTTCTCATTTCAATAAAGAAGTGTTTAAAAAAAAAAAGTCACTGAGCAGAATGAGTCAGAACAAAATTAAGAGTAGATATAAACTTTGGTATATTGTTTTAATGCTTGATTGTCAAGAAAAATATCCCTATTCCTGTGTATAATTAACCTGGCTAACTAATCTTGCTTGACAAACATAGATATAGAAATCAGTTCTGACAGTGATCCAAGGCAACTGCTCTAGGATCTCTGCCAAAGCTGAATTCCTCAGTCTGATATCATAAAATGACTTGTCTGTTGTATTTACAGTTCCAATGGCTCTGGACTCTGTTGAGCACTGGACATTCTGGCACTCATCCACAAGAACAGATTTGAACCTGACCATTATGCCAAAACATGTGCATTTGATTAGAAGAAAAATTATGCATAGTTCTTCTGGATGGCAGTATTCATCAGACTTTCCATTGTAAGCTAATTGCAAGGCATGCTGCTGTGCAAGTATCATAAAAATCCTTTGTAACATAACAAACGATTATATTTCTACATCCTGTGTTCCTCTGCAATTTGATCATCAACCTGTTACACTGCTCCTTAGGTTTGTACCCAGAACCAGAATCTAAGGGGTTTCACTTTGGATTTTAATGTTAAACAAGAAAATCGCTGGGAGGTTTGTTTTTTTTATATTAAAACACACACAAAAAATTACATTTCCTCCCCCCAGAATTACAAGACTATTGATGAAAATCCTCAACCTGAGCTTCTGAAGATTCATGCATTCCTTAAATCCCTGTGATGAGCAAGGGGCAGGGCGGGGGAGGGGAGTTGAGCAGGCATCTCAGCAAGGAATCATTACATTGGAAGCCATGTTTCAGAAGCCACCTAAGGACTCTCGGGCCTCTGCCAGGCGGGGAGCTCTGAATGTGATCCTCCCAGATTTGGGGCCAGCACCTGCTAGTTGTGGCCACACCACCCAATCTTGGAGAGTAAATAAATACTTTCCCATCTATAGGGCAAAGGCAGCATGGGCTCACGTAGGGTGGTGCTGGAGAGGATGAAGGTGCCTACTTGGACTGACTGAAGTTTTTTTAGTCATTACCTTGAATGATGACATGGATGGAGAGGGTTGGAAAGGGTGGGAGGAGAGACTACTCAGACACACAGACAAAAATGCTAGTGATTGTCTCCTCTCTGCTATACAGTTTCCAGTGACTGTCACCCTTTATAAAGAATATGACCCGATTCTTAGAAGAGCTCAGCCCTCATTAAGACACCTAAATGAACCATCCAGATTTTCAAAAGAGGTTTCCATGCACTTTCATTTATCCAGGGTCCTGTCTGGAGGTGGTTGGGTTCTGAGCTCTCTGTATAAAACAATGTCATTGCGTTTCTTAAATACAATTGAGTTCTTGTGATTATTACTGGTTGCAAAATTTCCTATACTCAGTGGAACTCACTTGCCTCTGTGAGTTCAGGCCTCCAGAGACAGTCACAGCCTCCAACGTTCACACCAAGTAGTGGCGGAGTCTCTGATAAAATGCTTCCCAGTGGGCTATGAAAACTTCCACCATAATTGCATGGGTGCTAGGTGCCCGCAACCCCTGCTCTGTTGGGGTGTATGCTATCTTCTGACAGAGTGCCAGAAACTGACCGAGGAGGGGTCCTGGCCAGATCAGCCAGGTGATGGTCTGATTCAGTGCCTTCCTTGGAGAGTCATGGATGGTGGGACTCTTATGGAGCCACAGCTGTACTTTAAAGCTGCCATTTCCTGGCAAAACCAGAGGGCAAGGGTGGAATCACCACATGCTCTTCACCAACAGATGAACCACCCCTCTCAAAGAGCATAGCTGCCTTTACAGCTCAGGGAATGCAGGTTGCATCTCTCTACACTAGCACTGGTTGGCGAATGGAGCTCGGGAGTACACACAAAGGAATGTTCGAACAGCACACCTGCTCATTGTGAAAGGATACGCCAAACAGATCTATTGATTTACAGTTTTAAAATGCTCCCTGTACAAAACAGAAACAAAAAAAGCAACGGCAGTAATACATCTTTCCATCCATAGATCTCAATGGCCTTTGCAAAGTAAAGTAAATCTCTCTATCCCCATTTTAAAGATGAGGAAATGGAGGCACAAGTGACACATCTAACGCTATGAAGACTACACTGGCATAGCAATGTCATTCTAGCTATGCTGGTGTAACCTCAGAAAAAAGATACAGTCTAGTCTACACCAATGGAAGAGGTTTTTCCCATCAGCGTAGGAGAACACACCTTCCTGAACTATGGTTGCTACGCTGACCAATACATTCTTCCATCAACAACCCCCAGTGTAGACGCAGTTATAAGTCAGTATAGCTATGTCGGTCAGGGTTGTAGATATTTCACACCCCTGCCTCACAGAGGTCTGTCGACCTAACTTTTAGGCATAGACCAGGCTTAAGGTAAGTGAATTTAGAGCCTGTAAAATGTGCAAGACTGACAGATTTATCCAGTGAACAAACAGCAAAGGGAGGAGCAATATACCTGGCTGAAATATTTTCCAGTGGAAAAAAGTTCTCTCTTGGAAATTGCCAATTCAATGGAATAGGAAGGGGTCACAGGAACGCGTTGAATCCATGAAAGCTTTTGATGGAAAGCAGGCAGGGATCAGCCTGGCCAGCCTACCTGCCTTCCCAGGCTCCCCAGCACTTGGTCGGTTGCCAGGGTGGTTGGGTTCCCAAGCTCCACCGCTCCCAGCTCCTCAGCAGCTCAGCTGGCAGGATGCTTGGCCTCTCAGGGCTTCTCAGGAGCCTGATGAGCTCAGGCTGGTAAATTTTCAGAAGTGTACATTTTGGTTCTTCCAAAAATGGGATTTTCTGAAAACATCCCTCTTGCAGAAAATTTTGCATCTCCAACTTCTCATTCCAATGGATTTTTTTTTTTCAGAAATGAGAATTTTTCCATGGGACAAAAATTCCAGTTCCTGCACAGTACTACATAGCAATATAATTTCCCCCAGGGCTTGAACTGTGGGGTGCATGGCAGGATAGTGCACCAACACCTCTTCTCACCAGCAATCTTGTGCTCCAGATTCTCAGCTTTATTTAGTTAGTTAAAACTACGGCCATGTCTGGACTACAGTGGGATAGCTTTGGGGCCATCGCTATACTGGCATAACCCCAAAGCGTAGATGCAGACTACAGCAATTGAATGGGTTTTTCCATTGCTGTAGGAACTCCACCTCCCTGAACAGCAGCTAGATCAATGGAAGTATCTTCCATTGAAATTGATGCGTCGACACCCAAGTGTCACAGCTATGTTGACCTAAGTTTTAGGTGTAGACCAGGCCCTACAGGTATGTCTACACTATGCAGACTACACCAGAACAGCTATATCGGCATAGCCCTCTAGTGTAGACACAGCCTACACTGAGGGCATGTATTCACTGGCAACGTTAAAGCACTGCCGCGGCTCTCCCAGCGCTCTAAAAAAACCCCACCTCCACGAGGGGCGTAGCTACCAGTGCTGGGGCACTGTCTACACTGGCACTTTACAGCGCTAAAACTTGCTGCGCTCAGGGGGGGTGTTTTTTCACCCCTGTAAATGGCTGTAAAGTGTCAGTGCAGACAAGCCTCAAAGAACGGGTTGTTCCAAGTGTAAACCAAGAGGGCTTCCACTGGCATAGCTAATTTCATTCAAAGAGGTGGCTGGCGTTCCTGCACTGATGGAAATTATATCAGCATAGCTGGTGTGAAAAATCTGCACCCCGAGAGACATAACTAAGCCAACCCAATGCCTGATGTAGACAATGCTAGGTGACCCACCTCTTGGGGAAATGGCCTACCTATGCTGATGGGAGGACCTACACTGAAGCACTACAGCATCTGTGCCGTTGAAGCAGTTTAAGTGTACACATACCCATAGCCTACGCAATTCCTTTCCATCAGTACTCAAGGTTCATGTTTAATTGAATATGCTATAACTTTATCAGATGTAAAGTTTGAGTAGATTTCTAAATAATTATCTGTCATTTCCACAATCAGAATACTTATCACATAGCTAAAGTTTTACATTGGGGGGGGGGGGGGAAAACACACACACAACACAAATTGTTCTGGATTGTTAAACACCTTCTGTGACCCTCCCTTCCTCCCCTCCCCTCCCCACCCCCATGATCTACCCCACTCCCACAAAATGCCAATTTTCCTAAAAGAGTAATTATAACAACGTGTCAAACTGAAAAATGCTGAGACTGTTGATTTAAAAAAAAAAAAAGAAAAGAAAAAGAAAACAAAAAAACCCCACCCATACACTCATGCCGAGGCTACTGAAGGTTTTTGAGTATCCAAAAACTCAAAGCATCTTTTAATAAAGGATGCAATATAGTATATAGCCAAAACATATCTAGATTTAAAATAATTGCAACTCTTGTCCAAGTTCACCAATCTCACAAGACAAAGCCAGACGGGCCTGATTTTGGATGGGAGGCTTCAAAGAAACAGGTATGTAGTGCAGGAAGCTGTGATAATTATTATGGTAATTCAAAAGAGGAAAAATCTTTCCCTCTGAATCAACAACTTTGTATAGTGCAAGCAGGCACTGTCTTACTGAAGCTGCCATCTTTCAGTGGAGATGTAGAACAATGGCTACCTGTGATCCTCAAAAATTCCACAGCACTTTTTTTGAGAATAGGGATGTTAGCCTGCGTGTTCTTGTTAATTTCCTATTGAAATTCTCCCTGCATTTAAAATCAGATACCACATTCCTCCCTTTCAGTCCTGAACTGTTATGTAGTTTTTCTATGCACAGTTTAAAGTCTGCCACCTTCTACCCAAAAAATGTTCACGGTTGAAGAGATCTATGTATACAAATATTTTGGCATCTGTTTGTAAAGTGGTTGAGTTCTCTGGAGGATACTATATGAAAGTCAGTTATTACTCCTTATCCATAAAGAGTAATAACTACTATGATTCACAAACATTGAGGGCTGGCGGAACACCACAGATTGGTTATAAAAAAAAATTCCACTACTCAAGGTGAGTCCCAGAAGAACTTGCCCCGACCCTACAAGTTACATCTAGTGAGGGTCTCTGCGTGCAATTCGGTAAAAATTATGGTGATCCCCCTTCGTGTTTGGCTCTAGCTTTAGCACAAACTCCCCTTTCTTCCCCCTAGTGGCCAAATAATGCAGTGCCTCACTTTCAGCATTAGTGAGGCGAGCAGCGTCCTAAATTGCAGGCAATAGGCACGGAAGTTTTCAACAATTAATAACTTTGTCCATTGTAATTCCATACAGGATCACTCTGCCATAGTGAAACAGACTGAAGAGAAACCAAGTTAGCCCACTCTAAATGAACTAATGTTCAAACTCTACTGGGAATGGGGACTTGAAATGGCAGTTGATGCCTTCCTTTTCACAGAACTATACCTCCTTGCTCTTAACACTAAAGCACTAGATCTCTCTTTTCAGGCTTCACACCTATAATGGCGATACTAATGGTTCAATCAATCACAATATCCCCTCTTTGGTTATGAAACAGTTGATACGTGACCACTGAATTGAAACTAGTTGGAGTGAAACATTTCATCCATCAGATAGTATTAAACAGCCAAATAAAATCAAACATATATTTGAACAGCCGACGTGCACAAGTAAATGTAGATCACCCTACCCGCCTTCAGATAGGGAAAGCTATCTACCTCAAAACCCCTCTGAAAGTTAGAGACAAAAAGGGATGGGATAAAAAGAGCCCATATTAGAGTACTCTAGTCTGTTGTGATCAATTAGTCGGTGCTTAGGTGCACTTCTGCCATCCCTTCCAGGTGTGTTTAGCACTATAAGAAAGGCAATGGTGGACAGGGTTGTAAGCAAACAAAGCTTCTCCTTTGGGTCAAATACCAGAAAACATTTTATGCTGAGACCCAGGCTCTGGTCTTCCCTCACTAGAAAATTAAATGATTGCTATGTAAGTTTGTTTATTTACTCAGCTGTGGCCTCTACTGGTACACATGTACATAAATTAAGGATTAAATGTATTACGTTTTATAATAAGGAGCCGCCAAGCGCCTGCCTAGCCATGAACATTAATACTACAGTGACCAAGCAGACTCTCTTAGGAGAAGTAAGAGGAGAGTAATCTGACAAGATAGTCAATGTATGTCGTGTACTTACAAACTTTCTTATTTAACATACATATTCATTCCTCCCCTTTACAATTGACAGGAACTGTTTATAAACAGTTTCCTGTACTTTCAGATCTGGCAGCTAATGCACACACTGTCCTCCACAGGAAAAATCTACAGTGTGGCTTAAATTGGGGAGGAGGATGAAAAATCTGGGAGCAGTAATATCTACAGTTCAGGAGTTTAGAAGTGTAAGGTGCTATTGCAGGGGGTTTATAACTCAGGGGTAAAACTAGAACACGGAAATACATTTAGGAACAACCACAAAGCCAGAGTCTGTTACAAATCCAAATAGCGATTGAACCACTCTCTTACCTTGGACCTTTCCTTGACATAGTACTTGCCCAGTCTACTTCCACAATACATCACCAGCCTGTCTATCAACGACAAGAGAAAGTTGATGGCCTCACAGCCTTCCTCAGTGCCTCCGATCCACTTTATCTGGTCTCCTCTCAAATGCCTTTTGGAGATGCCATTGTTGTGGCCGGCTAGTTGACCATCCTGCAGCTCCCCGTTATAGTGCATCTGTTTCACTCGCTCCAACAGACAGTCCCCTACCACCTCGCCCAGGAAATTGTCCAAATAGCAGAAGCCGATATCATGCAAACAGGGCACAATATAGTCGAGGGCTATTTTCTCTAGATCTAATCTCATTATAGGTCCCAGAGGCATCTTGATTAGGTCTTCCCCCCCCCGCCCCCCCAGAGTTAAGTCAAATATGCACCAAAACGGTGCTTAGTAGAGCTGGAGATGAACAATCGCTCTAGTAACTTGAGTCAACCAGCAGGTACAACTTTTTAATTTACGAAGCAAACGAGTGCAAGGTTAAGTAACGAAGACAGCGTGGGAAAGTTTAGCTGCAGCAATGTCTCTTCTCAGTGGAGATTTCCAGTTCCACCCAGCCTTTGGGTTACCAGACTAGATAATTAAATGCACGGTGAGTGCACTTACTACCCCGAACTGACTCCCCCATCTCCCGCCTACCAGCTGCACCCTTGCCGACAGATAAGTGCTTAATCAGAAGGCTGCTGATTCTGGAGTTCTTTTTTATCTGGTTGTATGTGATCCACGTGTGTGAACTCCCCCTTAGCGGCTGTAATCACTCCCCCTTTTTTGGAGCTGATGAGTCCTGCAAAGTGCAAACTCCTTTCGATTTATTTACCAAAGCAGCAGATGGCCCCTTTCTGATTAATACGTCTGCTACGTGCAGAATGTGTTCTTACTCAGCAGCGATCAGTACGTGGGTGGAGCCCCGTCCCCACTCCAACCCGATTCAGCACTTACCTAGCCAATCAGTGGGTCGAGTGGGCGTGGCCTCCGTCAGAACCCCCAACGAGTTACACCGAGTTCAGCCCTTCAAAGGCTTCACCGTTGGAATCGAATGAGGGGGGCGGGGGGATTGCCATGAGTCTAAAGGAGGTGTGTCTTGTGGTTTAGCAGGCTCCACCCACCCATCCCGGGGGCGTGGTCTCCGCCATTGAGGAATTCTCCCTCAACATGTACACAGCTACTACAGTCACATACTACAAGGCAATGTAAACAAATGGTGCTGACAGATTAAGTGCTAATCGAACTGCTCGTGGCAATTATCTTAACTCAATAATACGGGCTGGGGCAAGAGTTTGCCAGGGTCTATAATCTTTTTCCAGGAGCGGGGAGACGCCCCTCAACCCATACACCTTTACACACAAACTACCAGGAGGTGATTTAAAGTTAGTTTAAAAACAAACTTGCCCCAAGTCTTATTCATCTGGAGACAGAATCCCCCATTCCCGAATCAGTTTTTAAAAGTATCTCCTTCTTGTGATAAACGCTCTTATATGGTTCAATGAGACGTTTAAAACTAAAGATCTCATTCATTTTTTTGCTTTAAACTGTCCGTCATTTAAATTGTCCCCTGAAATAATAGCAATGCCAGTTTCAACATCAGGACAGCCTGGTACAATTTTGGGGTGGAAGTTTTAAAAAAGTTTGTTTAAGAGCCTCGTCTGTACTTTCCCCAATTATTTACTGAAAAGGCTTTAATGGTTTGTTTTGTGTTGTGGCATGAAGTGCATGGGATTCTGTCAGTTTCTGGAAGTAACATTGCATGTGATAAATTCAATCTGATACGTAGAGCTTCAATTTTCACTTCTAAGAAGCAACCCAGCAATCTTGCAGCTACTGTAACCACTGCATTGTAAGATTTTCACATTCCCCTCCAGTTATCAAATATGATACCATGTTACTTGTAAAGTATTTAATCTCTACTCGTTTATAAAATGTATTATAATGAAAAGTAATTAGTTTATGAGACGGTACAAATAAAGCCTCGTTTAACAAAGTCCACTAACAGCGTGCCTAGGATTTGCTAAAAATCTTAATGTAAGATGTTGTGTGCATTTAACGCAGACTAGAAACTAGGGTGGGGGGCGTAGGGGTACCTTAAAACAAGTAATTGTCACTGCAGTTACTAACCTTATGTCTTCCTCTAATTTTGTAATTCCCAAGTTTCCCATCAGCGTACATGATGAGTTTATCCATTCTGGATAGAAGGTAGCCTATATTTTCACATCCTTGCTCATTGCCCTCCACCCACAATATCTTGTCCCCGCGAATAGCCTTAGTGCTGCCTGATTTCTGACTTGCCAGCTCTCCATCCTGGAATTTGTCACTCAGGTGCAGAGCTTTGACTTCTTGCAAGACTTTGTCTCCAGTTTTGTGTCCCAGGAAATTGTCTACTATGCACAAGCCGTAGGAGTTCATGCAGGGCACGAGGTACTGTACCACCAGTCTCTGGCCACTTCTGGGTTCTTTAGCAGGAGCCCTCTTGCGAGGGGTCAGATTCAGAGCGCGCGCTCTGGCGCTGGACTCCCCTGCTTTCACTGGGCACGTGCCTCCTCCTGTGCATCTCGACGGGTCAGCTCGCTGCGCCTCACTCCTGCCCTGGGCTTTCTCGCTGCTCTCGGGGTTATCCGCATGGCTCAAACCCCTTTTCATGCTGCCTACCGATTCGCAACTGCTCTTGCCTGTTGGCGGCTCGGCTCCCCAGCTCGTTGCCATTTGCAGTGCGGTCCCCCGTCCCCATGCATTGCTCACATGCTGCTGCCAGCCCTTGAGCCGTGCGAGGGAATGGGAAGTGCCATGTTCCACCAACAGGATGCTACAGAGGACAAGCCGCCGGGCGGGAGCGTGCACACGTACCGGCGGGAGCGCGCAGGCTCACCCGCCTCCTCCTCCTCCTCTCTGCCGTACCGCCGCCTCCATCCCTGGGGGACAGCGGCTGGGAGCATGCCAGTTCCAGCGAAGCGCACGAAGGCTGAACGTGCAGAACGCGGCAGCCCCCTCCTGCAAGGTGCGTTTCCTCCCAGCTGAAAGACACCAGTGATTGCCCAGGGGACAAGCTGGGTGCGGTTCATTTTTGGCCCTAAGCTCCCAAATTAGACCATCAAAAACACTGGGGGGCGGGGAACAATCCAGAGACCTCAGTGCAGCTGTAAGTGGGAGGGCTGCACAAACCGGGATCCAGTTACGGGAGCTTGCTGGGTCCCAGCAAAATATTGGCCATAAAGCCCCAAAGTTGAGTACCTGAGAAAAGTCTAGCCTCTCCTGCACCAAAAAATGCTAGAGTCTGGTACAGGACTGCTGCAAACCCCCCAAATCCACACCTAGCTCCAGAGGGATCCTGCCAATTGTTGGCACCACTGCCCAAATAGATAATAACTGTAGCTGCCTCAGGCGCCACCGAGAATATCCTGCTCTCATGCATGCTGGAACATGGCAGGTGCAAAACCCCAGATTCAACACCTAGATCCAGTCAGATCCTGGTAATTTTTGCCTCCGAATCCCTAAATTCCTCTTTCACTTAAAAGAATCTGATGGGGGCTGGTCCAACAGGAGTGGAAGAACCTAGATCATCCCAGTTTATAATCTACATAGAGAAAAAAATGCAGCAGCTCCTATACATCAAAAATCCTAGACCTTGTTGCAAAATGGTGCAGCTGCACAACAAAAATCTGTCTCCAACATCTGGATTCTGCTAGGTCCAATTAGTTTTTATCTGAAACCCAAAGAATTCTATCAGCTGTACAGAAGAGTGACCTGCTAAAATTCCACTGCAAAAATCCAGACCCCAAAGCATGCTGCATTCTGTCTTATTTATTTTACAGGTAGCATTTGCAACAACAAATGCCATAGTTTAGGTTGTACACACATTTCCATTACAGCTAAGCTATAGGACCAAATGGTCCCTGATAGTAGCACATGTGTGCAGGGAGGATGTAAATTTTCACCTGCCATTCAGGCCCTGTGCAAGGAATAATCCTAGCACCCCAAGGGATGCAAATTGCCCCAAAAGGGAATGGAGAGAAACTGGGACCATGGCCCTGTTACCCATCTGCACCAGCCCACACAACAAGCCCAGCCCATTGAGGAGCAAGTTGTACCAACCCAAGGAATAATGTAGCATGTGTTTATTGCCCTGCAGAATGGGGAGCACCCAATGAAATTTTGCTTCCTGAAGCACCTTGCCTCACCAAGCACCTGCTGGAGATGCTTCACACAATCCCCTACCATGGCAAAATGCCACAGTATAGGCAATAATTATGTTACAAATTTAACAAAGTAAAGGTGTGTGAAGCTAGGCTTATTTATAAATGTCATCTCAACATCTGGATGTACAAAAAGCCTTATTCATAATTGTTGTGTTTCCTATGTTTGACAGATGACACCTTGTAAATAGAAAACTTGTTTTTCAATGATATATGAACTGCCCCTCTGCCATCCTACATCTTCATTTTTGAAAGATTCTATTTAATTCTCAGTTAGAAGCCCTGAGGATATTATAAGCTTATTGCTTACATTTACATTTGCAGTAGTTTCTCTGTAATACATGCACTAAAGTGTGTGTTGATAGCATGGTATTAATGGCTCTTGTTTGGCATGACTTGCATAACTCATTAGTACCGGTAAAGCCTTTATACTACATTATACATACCATCGTGTAGTTTTTAATGCCACATGTTTTACAGATGCACTATCTTAAAATAGGTTTCAGAGTAACAGCCGTGTTAGTCTGTATTCGCAAAAAGAAAAGGAGTACTTGTGGCACCTTAGAGACTAACCAATTTATTTGAGCATAAGCTTTCGTGAGCTACAGCTCACTTCATCGGATGCATACTGTGGAAAGTGTAGAAGATCTTTTTATACACACAAAGCATGAAAAAATACCTCCCCCCACCCCACTCTCCTGCTGGTAATAGCTTATCTAAAGTGATCACTCTCCTTACAAAGTGTATGATAATCAAGTTGGGCCATTTCCAGCACAAATCCAGGTTTTCTCACCTCCCCCCCCCCCCCCCCCACCAGCAGGAGAGTGGGTTTGTTGGCAATGGGCTTTGTTGCAAGGCTAGGTTCCTGGGTTACCGTTTTTGTTGTGTGGTTGCTGGTGAGTATTTGCTTCAGTTTGTCGCCTAGAGAATACATTGAAATACTGACCTTTTTTTTTTTTCTGGTCCTAACAGGATCAACTGTTTTTCCCTCCTATCTTGCAAGTTTTCAGATCTTGCTTAGTAACCTGTGAATCATAAATCACTTTTTGATTAAGAAATGGGACTCTTTTTAAACAGGCATCAACCCCCTCTCCCAAAATCATATTCCAGTGTTTCTAGAATTAAACACTAAATCCCAGTGATATAAGTACAGGTCTGCACAGAACACTGCTCTCTACTGAACCACAGATTCATAGGTCACCAATGAAGAAGACAGAAACTGTAGCTAGTTTATATGCAACTGTCAGGGGTAGGTAGGGGAAGCTATCAGGGTATGAACAGAGTTTAGTAGAAGTAGTATTTTATTGTATCTTGTTTACACTTCAACAGTCTGCAGAGGATTTTTTTTTTTTTGAAATTGGATATGCCCTTTTTTTGGCCTTTTTAGGAGATATAAAGAAACCCTGAAAGCTTCATAGCATATTTGCCTGCTTTTTAGCTTAGAAATAACAGTAGCGTCAGATCTCTTTTTCATTTTCTATTCTAGCGGGATCTCATGGGGCCCTCAGAGTCATATATCCGCAAACTTTGAAAAGTTTACACAGCCAAATAGCAAACCCACATGTTATCTAAAAGGTGACCTTTATTGATGGGATGAGGGTGTGGAATCTCTACCAAAGGCTTCTATCAGGGTGTGCTCTACTCACCACTGGGTGGAGTCTCCTTCTGGCAATTCTGGAAATTAGCTTCACCTAGTTCAGCACCCCCTTTCTGGTCTTTCAACACACAGCTCTCCTCCCACTCACAAAGTCACAGTACAGCTGCTTCATGACTCAGCCCTCCAGCCAGATCAGTCATGTCCCCTGCCAGGGGAGTCTTTTCAAGTCTTTCTGCACAGCAACATCAGTCCTCTTGCCTGATGCCCTAGGTCCCTCCCTCAGGGCTTGTCTACACTACCGCACAGGGTCGAGCTAAGTCTTCACTGCGGTAAGTCGATAGCTGACGCTCTCCCGTCGACTCCGCTTGTGCTTCTCATTCTGGTGGAGTACCAGAGTCGATGGGAGAGTGCTCAATGTATCGCATCTATACTAGATGCGATAATTCGACCCCTGATGGATCGATCGCTGCCTACCGATCCAGCAGGTAGTGTAGACAAGCCCTCAGTCTTCCTATTCACTGCCCCTAGCAATACCACTCTACAGTGGATGGTAGGGGAATCCAAGATGGCCCTCTACTCTGGGTTCTGGTCCAGGGCCCTACAGCAAGCAGTTAAAGTGTATGGCTAGACCTATCTTACCGCTCTCTTCCCTGGAATACTTCCTGCCAACCTTTTCACTTTCTAGCCTTCCTACTGAGATCCTTCTCTCTTAGGCCTGCTAGGTAAACGCTTTCTCAGAGGTTCCTCAGAGAGACAGACTGCACTGCAGGCTTCCTCCATGTAGCCTTACACTGTTGCTAGCCTCCTGGTTTTATGGAATCACTGCTTGTTCCCTCACAGGTAAGCAACCTTCTAGTTAGTGCCCTCCACACAGCCTAAATCTCCCCTATTTGCTGCTTAATTGGCCGATTGCGCCTTCCTGGCCTAAGTCTACTCTCTCAGGGCCGTTTGGAGAGCACACCCCATCACAGCTTTCTTTCTCTAAAATTCAAGTTAGACACTGAAGTTGTATAAACTGTTCACACACAACACTCCCCCCCCCCCAAAAAAAAATTGACTATTCTTCTACTCTCAATTGCTCATCTTTTACTCTTTTGGCTCTTATGATGTCATCATTTCACTAGTTCTCCAGTCATGACCGATGTTTCAAGACAGTTTAGACCTGAATTTCTAATATTAAAACACAAACAAAACAACAACCAGGGAAAAAAAAAGAGAGAGAGAGAGAGAGAGAGAGACACCCTCTTAGGCCTTCTTTATAAATCATAAAGAAGCAAAAGAAAAGTAAAGAGCACAAATCCAATAATTTTTTCCCCTTTGCAGATCACCTTTAAAGTTAAGCAACTGACTTGCACTTTTTCAGTTCTATTAGCTTGTCAAAGTAAGCAGCTTATTAGCTGCATTTTAATCATTCAGGGCTCCACTGTGAGGTTCTGAGTACATACTATTTTAGTACACTTTTAACTTGACTCTGGGAGTTCTCCTTCTATCCACTAAAACTGAAATTCCATTAGACTCCCAACTATGACTGTCCAGCTGAAACTCCAATCACAGTACAAGCTTTAAAAAGCTGTTCTACAGGTGATCCGCAAAGGATTTTATTAAAACCGGAGCTTATGCCCTTTCTTGCTTATTTATGATGTACATAAAGGCCTGAAAAGTTTTTATCGAAAGAGAGAACTTTTTTGTGTGCACATCTGTTGGTCTTTTAATCTTAGAAATGTCAGAAATATGAACTCTGTCCTTACCTGGTTTTGCTGGAGAATGGCTTGACAGACTCCAAGTATGGGAATTTAGCTCTTAGGGTATGCCTACGCGTAACGCTACAGTGGCACAGCTGGGCTGCTGCAGCTGTGTCACTGTAGCACTTCAGTGTAGACACAACCTGTGCAGACGGGAGGGATTCTCCCATCTGCGTAGGTAATCCACCTCCCCAAGAGGCATTAGCTAGGTCAGTGTTTTTCAAACTGTGGGTTGTGACCCACTACTGGGTTGCCGTGCTCTGGTCAGCACCGCTAGTAGGCTAGTGCCTACCTTTTCCAACACTGCGCTGCGCCCCGGAAGCGGCAAGCAGCGGATCTGGCTTCTAGGCGGCGGGGGCCACAGGGCTCCGCACGCTGCCCCCGCTCCGAGCACCGGCTCCAGTTCCCAGCCAATGGGAACTGAGGGGGGTTTCGGAGTAGCAGCCATGTTAGTCTGTATCCGCAAAAAGAAAAGGAGTACTTGTAGCACATTAGAAAATAACAGAACGCCACTAGCCATCACCTTCAGCCCCCAACTAAAACCTCTCCAACGCATCATCAAGAATCTACAACCTATCCTGAAGGACAACCCATCACTCTCACAGATCTTGGGAGACAGGCCAGTCCTTGCTTACAGACAGCCCCCCAACCTGAAGCAAATACTCACCAGCAACCACACACCACACAACAGAACCACTAACCCAGGATCCTAGCCTTGCAACAAAGCCCGTTGCCAACTGTGTCCACATATCTATTCAGGGGACACCATCATAGGGCCTAATCACATCAGCCACACTATCAGAGGCTCCTTCACCTGCACATCTACCAAGGTGATATATGCCATCATGTGCCAACAATGCCCCTCTGCCATGTACATTGGCCAAACTGGACAGTCTCTACGTAAAAGAATAAATGGACACAAATCAGATGTCAAGAATTATAACATTCAAAAACCAGTCGGAGAACACTTCAATCTCTTTGATCACTCAATTACAGACCTAAAAGTGGCAATTCTTCAACAAAAAAACTTCAAAAACAGACTCCAACGAGAGACTGCTGAATTGGAATTAATTTGCAAACTGGATACAATTAACTTAGGCTTGAATAGAGACTGAGAGTGGATGTGTCATTACACAAAGTAAAACTATTTCCCCATGTTTATTCTGCCCCCACAACTGTTCCTCACACATTCTTGTCAACTGCTGGAAATGGCCCACCTTGATTATCACTACAAAAGGTCTCCCCCCCCCCCCCATGCCCCGCTGGTAATAGCTCACTCTTACCTGATCACTCCCCTTACAGTGTGCATGGTACCACCCATTGTTTCATGTTTTCTGTGTATATAAAATCTCCCCACTCTATTTTCCACTACATGCATCCGATGAAGTGAGCTGTAGCTCACGAAAGCTTATGCTCAAATAAATTGGTTAGTCTCTAAGGTGCCACAAGTACTCCTTTTCTTTTTGCGAATACAGACTAACACGGCTGTTACTCTGAAACCTGTCAAATAAATGTGTTAGTCTCTAAGGTGCCACAAGTACTCCATTTCTTTTTGAGGGGGGTTGATGTTTGCGTGCCTTCGCCTAGGAGCCAGACTTGCTGCTGGCTGCTTCCAGGGCGCAGTGCGGTCCGCGGTGCCAGGACAGGCGGGAAGCCTGCCTTAGCACCCCCGCTGCGCTGCTGACCGGGAGCCGCCGGAGGTAAGTCTGCGCCTCAACCCCAAGCCCCAATTCCCTGCCCCAGCCCTGAGCCCCACCCTAAAACCTGGAATGCCTTCCTGCACCCCAAAGCCCTCATTCCCAGCCCCAGCCCAGAGCCCGCACCCCCAGCCCAGAGCCCCGACCCCCTCCTGCATCCCAACCCCAGCTCTGAGCCCCACCCCAAACCTGGGGCCCCTCCTGCACTCCAAACCCCTTATCCCTGGCCCTATCCCAGAGCCTGCACCCCCAGCCCAGAGCCCTGACTCCCTCCAGCACCCCAACCCCCTGCCCCAGCCCAGAGCCCCCTCCCACACCTTGAACCCCCATTCCCAGCCCCACCCTGCAGCCCTCACCCCTGCACCCCTTCCACACCCCAAACCCCTCATCCCCAGCTCTGTTGGGTCATGGGCATCAAGAATTTTCTTCAGCTGGGTCCCGGGAGAAAAAGTTTGAAGACCACTGAGCTAGGTCAGCGGAAGAATTCTTTTCACACCCCAGTGCAGGGGCAATGCGTGGGGGGTGGGAGGCATGCAGGGTGACACCCATGACCGACAAAAGTTTTGCTGACAAAGTGCTTGTGTACACATAGCTTTTGTTTTCAGTCTCTTCATTCTTGTCATATAATTTGATATGGTCCTGCCTGCAATAGTTTTGTTGCCTAGAGTTAATTGATTGCTAATTAACTTAAGGTAGCTAACACCTTTGTAAAGGCTAGTGTGGACACTCCCAGGTTGCAGACCTTTATTCTTTACCTTGGCTAAGCCTGTGGCTTCACTAGGAAAAAAGGTATATTTTTACCACAGTTAAATAAACCCATGTTAACATCCTAGTGAAGGTAGGCACTTGTGGTTTTAACTTCTATTAGCTTGTTGAGCTTGGAAAGGACGAGTATAGCAGTAAATAGGTTTGTAACAATTGGGGAGTGTATTGGTTAGTATTTACAAATGTGTTATCTACAAGATAAAAAGGGGAAGAGGATAACTTTTTTTTTTTAGGCCGTACAATGTTGGGGGTTTTACTTTTTGTCCATTATAAAAATTATACACGTGTAATTTTTTTTTAATGTACTGATTAGTTACAGAACTCCAATTGCTTTCCTATGTCATAGCAAGCACAATTAATCAGTTATCGTATCTAAGCACAGCAACTGCATAGGCAGTTCAGGCTCACAGAGTTATGAAAGTGTCTGCTCCCTAACATTCTCTTTTGCAGTGTAAAGTTTAGCTCAAGTACAAACCATGAAAGTTGATATGATAAATCAAAGAACAAATTTTGCTCTGTTACACTGGAACATCTTAACTGGAGTTCTCTGAGCACAAATGGAAGCAAAATATGGCTGCTAGTTCTTAAAACGGTTGGAGTATATTGAGCACCTGTTGTTCATGTATTGAGATTATAAATAGCCAAAAATAACAGACAATTTAAAAACATCAATTGTTCAATTTATATAGCCTCATATGTAGGTGTATCTGAACAACCACAATGTCAGCCTTAATATTAAGCTGCAGCCATTTTGTTCAGTGCAGAATTCTGAATCCAATATGGTGGAGAACACTCTTTGCTAGGTCTAAAATCTTAATTCCCTCTCTGAAAATAAGGCTTAATTAAGAACATGGCACTTCTTCCCTTCTGAGAATCCTGCTGGTGGCAACCCCATTAGTCATAAATTTGATCTTCCGATAGGCAATTTTTTCTTCTTTTAATCTCTTCCTGTCTCCAGAGCTGTTCACATGCCATCCAGCAATTTATTAGCAACAAAAATCAATACGTTATTAGGTGATTATCATACGTTAAAACTTAACAGTATGAATTCAGTAGCTATCACGCTTACACAGCTTTCAACTCATGCTGGGCAAACATTACCCTATTTCTTAAGAGTTCTTATCCTAATGTTTAAACAGGATGGAAACAGCTTTACAATCTGTGACATTGGCCTCCCACACTGTTGTCTTCCCAAATTATATCCCCTTTCACCAGCATGTAGGCCATGCTAGGCTCAGGAAAAACACCAATTGTAATTAAAAACTGTCTTTTCAAACACATTGCCCAGTTTATAGGCAGTATGAAATGTCTCTCCTCAGAGAATCTTCCAAAAGAAAATCCAATTCCTACAATGTACAGTAAAATGAGGGTTATTAAAAGGATTTTAATTTAAAAAAAATCTTATTTAAAAGACACAGTCAAGTTCTTTTTTCATAAGAGTCGAAATTATTTATTTATTGTGGTTTCTACAACCCATGGGACGTGTGAAGCAGAATCTGCATGTTGCGAGCACAGGATTATGACTTAACTGCAGGATAAGGGGGAAAGGGAAAAGTGGGCTTTGAGGGAGAAAGACCTTTTAGAACAACTATCTTACATAATTAGCAATAATAGCAAAGGAAATGCAAAGTATCACAATGAAAGGAAATAGCTGTTTACATAGATGCTGTCTTTATTCAACTGTACTCTAATATAAAAGTCCCTTTTAAAGAGAGAACCTTGTCATGTCACTATTCCTTCAACCCACTTAATACCCACTATAACCCAACAAGATGCTGAGATGGTGGGGAACTGGTACCCCTGCTATATCAATAACCTGCTTTTGAAGAAGCATATATTTTTAGACCCACAAAGTAGACTATTTTTCACAAGTGATATTTTTGTACTGGCCTTCCTGTTGAGGTCTTGCACATCTATATTTGGTTAACACTGTTATGCTAGGATACATAATACATATAAGCACATCATTTCCATTTCTAATTGCTCCACAGGCATACTGATAAGCCACATAATGACTGTACAACAACTGTCAAGACTTATACAATTTGTTTCCAATTTACAGTGTGAGTAGATATTTACTGACAAAAGCTCAATGGAAATTCTTCAACACATTCAAGCACATTCAATAACTGACAACACATAACTACACCACAGAATTGCCATGGAATGAAGGTTGTGAAAGCTGGGTAAGGAGAGTTAGAGCTTTTGACACTATAAAGGTATGGGAAATGGTTTGGAATTATGTGATAAACACATTAGCTGGATGTTTCTGCAAAAGTATTCAGCAGCAAAATAGTTAACTGTCTGGCCATGTAACATGTTTGGGTTAACACCCTCTTGAGATGAATGGAAGCGGCTCACATTTCCCAAAGAACTATTGTATCAGGCTGTCTACAGATTCAGAGAGTATATCTACACCAGGAAACCAACTTCTTTTTTTTTTTCAGTGCTGCTACAGCTGCACAGGTCTTAATGATGGTGTTAACTCAGTCTTTGAGTTGGCACAGGTATTTTTACTACTGGGTCATAGTATAAACTATAGTGGAGACTGGGTGCAAACGTTTTACTATCTTGTGAAGAGGAAAGCTGTAGAATAGACTGGTACAGGCATTTTACTTCCATACCACCTAATTCTGCCTATGTAAATCATTTTTGTCCAGTCAGTGTTAGAGCTTACACAGTGAGTAGCACCATGCAGACACACTCATGCTGAAATATGGCTACAGAACTTCCTAGTGTAGATAAGGTCAGGGAAGTGGGAAATGTGGTCTAGATGAAATTACTGTAACGTGGGTACACAACTGGTTGAAAAAAAACCATACTCAAAGATCAATTATCAATGGTTTGCCGTCGGACTGGGAGGCTATATCTAGTGGGGTCCCACAGAGGTCTGTCTTAGGTCTGGTACTAGTCAATATTTGAATTAATAAGTTGGATAATGGAATGGAGAATATGCTTATAAAATTTGCGGCTACCAAGCTGGGAATGGCTGCAAGCACTTTGGAGGGCAGGATTAGAATTCAAAATGACCATGACACCTTGGCTCCAAAATCAACAAGATGAAATTCAGTAAAGAAAAGTGCCAAGTATTACTCTTAAGAAGGAAAAATTAAATTCACAAATACAAAGTGGGGAATAGGCAGGAGTACTGCAGAAAAGGATCTGGGGGTTATAGTGAATCACAAATTGAATATGAGCCAACAATGTGATGCAGTTGCAAAATCATTCTAGAGTATATTAACACGAGTGTTGTATGAAGTGTCCACTTCTGGGTCACACACATAAAGAAAGATGTGGACAAATTGGAGAGAGTCAAGAGGAGCTCAGCAAAAATGATAAAAGGTATTGAAAACCTGTGAGGAAAGGTTAGAAAAACTGGGCATGTTTAGTCTTGAGAAAAGAAGACTAAGTGAGGACCTGATAACAGTCTTTAGGTATATTAAGGGATGTTCTAAAAAGGATGGTGATCAATTGTTTTCCATGTCCACTAAAGGTCTGACAAGAAGTAATGGTCTTAATCTGTAGCAAGGGAAGTTTAGGTGAGATATTAGGAAAAACTTTCTAATTATAAGGATAGTTAAGTACTGGAATAGCTTCCAAGGGAGTTTGTGGAATTCCTGATGTTGGAAGTATTTAAGAACAGATTACGCACACATCTGTCTGGATGATCTAGGTCAGGGGTCGGCAACCTTTCAGAAGTGGTGTGCCGAGTCTTCATTTATTCACTTGAATTTAAGGTTTCGCATGCCAATAATCCATTTTAACGTTTTTTAGAAGGTCTCTCTCTATAAGTCTATATATTATATAACTAAACTATTGTCGTATGTAAACAAGGTTTCCAAAATGTTTAAGAAGCTTCATTTAAAATTAAATTAAAATGCTGATCTTATGCCGCCGGCCCGCTCAGCCCGCTGCCAGCCTAGGGTTCCATTCACCTAGGCCGGCAGCAGGCTGAGTGGGGCCTGCGGCCAGGACCCCGGCTGGCAAGGGGCTGGCAGCCAGAACCCCAGACCGGCAGTGGGCTGGGCGGGGCCAGCGGCTGGGACCCCAGACTGGCAGTGGGCTGAGCAGCTCAGCCCGCTGCCACTCAGCCCACTGCCAATCTGGGGTTCCATCCGCCGGCTCCTGCCAGCCAGGGTCCCGGCTGCCGGCCCCGCTCAGCCCGCTGCCGGTCTGGGATCCTGGCCCTGCCCACATAGAGTGGATACTTAGCTTCTCCCTGGTTCCAACCCATTCTCTTCCTCTCTCTCTCTGCACTGAGCTGAGGGTGAGAGTTCACTGAGCACAGGGCTGGGGGTGAAGGAGTAGGCTGGGGGTTGGGGTGCAGGGTCTGGTCAGGAGCTAGAATGAGGGAGGGGGCTCAGGGTTGGGGCAAGAGGTTTGGGTGTGGAGTGCTTACCTGGGGAGCTCCCATTTGGTGTGAGGGGTGCAGGTGGGAATGTGGGGCGGGGGGTGCAGGAGCTCCTGTTTGGTGCTCAGGGTGAGGGTGGGAATGTGTGGGGTGCAAGAATCAGGACATGGGGTGTGAGGGGGCTGGGTATGTGTGGGCGGTGCAGGAGTCAGGGCATGGGGTGTGGGAGGGCTGGGTATGTATGGGGGTACTGGAATCAGGGCTGGGGTGTGTGTGGGGTGCAGTGGTCAGGGCAGAGGGCCGGGAGTGTGTGAGGGGGATGCAGGGCTCAGGGCACGGGGCTGGGAGTGTGTGTGGGGGGGGTGCAGGGGTCAGGACAGAGGGCTGGGGGTGTGGGCTGGGGTTGTGGGGGTGCTCCCAGCCCCCTGCCCAGAGCGGCTCATGGCAGGGGGCTGGAGGGGATATGCCCTGACTCCACCCCCTTCCCCAAGGCACCATCCCCACCTCTTCTCTGCCTCCTCCCCAGAGCAGCAAGTGTGCTGCGGCTCTGCGGCTCATGGCAGGGGGCTGGAGGGGATATGCCCTGACTCCACCCCCCTTCCCCAAGGCACCATCCCCACCTCTTCTCTGCCTCCTCCCCAGAGCAGCAAGTGTGCTGCGGCTCTGCTTCTCCCCCTCCCGTGCGAGGGCCATCAGCTGATCGGCGGCAGGGAGAGGAGGAGGGGCAGGAATGCAGCACGCTGGGGGAAGAGGCCGGGGAGGGGGGAGCTTGCCTGCCCTGCAGCAGCAGCTGGCAGGACCAAGCTTCTTCACCCTGCTTGGGGGGGGCGGGGGAGGGGGGCGCAGAAGAGCAGGCCGGGGTGGGCAGGATTTTTAATGGCATGCTGCTGCCTGCCGGGGCCCTGGCCTGTGTTCGGCAGCTGGCTGAGCGAGGCTGGCAGCTGGGATCCGGCAGGCAACACCGTGCCATTAAAAATCGGCTCGCGCACTGTCTTTGGCACATGTGCCATAGGTTGCCGACCCCTGATCTAGGTCTACTAGGTCCTGCCTCAGTGTAGGGGACTGAACTAAATGACCTCTTGAGGTCTTTTCCAGCCCTACATTTCTTTGAGTCTATTAAATCAATGCAGCCTTGGTTTGCATTGGGTCACATTTGAAAGGTTAACTTTGCAACGATAAGAACAAGAAACATTTTTATCGAAGCTAACGCCTTGTTTTCAGTGGGGCTAGCCCACTGAAACACATGATTCACACTATGTGAAGTATCCTGTTGTCAGGCAGATAGATTCTGAGATACTATTCTGCAGCATGGGATAAACTCCACGGCAAATTCCATGACTCCACCCATAAGGGCCATCAGCGCCCTCAACTCTCATAGATTTTAATTGAATCATTAAATAACAACATCTTTAATTAACAGGGATTCTCTAATCATACTTTCTGGCTTGGAAGTGAGATATCACAGAGACCTCTGCCAGATTAGGACATGATCTAATAAATAGATTACATCAATTCTATGGGCTAGTTCTAGATGGGTATCTACCAGGAAGCCAGGATGTAATCAAGATGTGATTTGAAGGGGGAAGGGACAGATCTATCCTTTAATCAGAAAGTTTCATACTAAAGCCACCCCTCCCAAAACTAATTGGAAATTAGTTAAGGTAAAGAAGTTAGTTTAAAAATTAAGTTGTGATTATTGGAGCATAAATATTTGTTATGGTGCAATACATTAGTGTCAATTTGGTTAATGGCTGCAACTTTGGCTTCAAGTTGTCCCATTTCTCTCTCCCATAAGGAAGAAAAACTCAAACTATTGTTTTAAAAACATAATTAAACAAGAGATCTCTGCCACACTATGGTGAGATCTGAGAAGTCAATTACCTCGATACATCACGTGTGTGCTGTATTGGATTCTATTCTTGAGGCTAAGGAGTTTATCACTGAGGCCAAGATATATTTACTCCTTGATTGTATGTGCTTCCTATATGTAGGACTAAAGGGCCTGATTCAAAGCCCATTTGAGTCAATGGGAGTCTTTCCATTGATGTCAGAGTGTTTTGGATCAGGCCCAATATACATATTCTTTTTATATGAGTTTTTAAGCACTCCAGATGTCAACGACATCAGGGGCTCATATCTAGATAATGGAATGGATCACTTTTTGTTCACTTTTTTCATCACTCATCAATTTGTGTGCCTATTAAAACTCCCATACTCTTTCCAAAGAAAGCCCCACAAACTAAATCAAGCTATATTATCATCATCTCAAAAAGTAAATTACTGTTTCAACAATAAATCATTTTAATGTAGTATTAATAATAATTTTATAATTAATAGTAAGGACAGGTAAGTTATACAGAGCAATGTGGATCAGTTAGTAAACTGGGCTCATTTGAACGCCACATTTTTTAATACAGCCAAAAGCAAGGTCAGACATCTAGGAATAAAGACTGTAGCTCACAATGAAGGACTATCTATATTATGCTTTGGGGGACAGCATCCTGGAGAGCAGGAACTTCGAAATAGATGTAAGGTTCGTGGGGGATAAGCAGCTGAACATGAGCTCTTAGTGCAGTGCTATGGCTAAGGAAGTTAACATGAGCCTTGTGACTGGTTGTTGCACCAGAGTTTGCACTGGTAGAATGCACCTTGTTTTGGTGGAGGCATGTTTGTGTCCACTTTTACCTCTGTCTCACACTGAAATCTCTCTCAGGTTATTTGGTATAATTATTTCTCATTTGGGAATAACGAAGTCCCTCTTGGTAAAGTTATATTGATGCTGGGGCAAACAGTACAAGAAGGCCTCTGACTGCATTCCCATCCTGCATCATTCCCTTCAGTAGAGACTTGTCTGGTAATCTGTTTGACCTCTATTGTTCAGGGGTCAGAGTGACCAGAAGTCCCCTAGGTTTTTAAAGGCTTACAAAGCATTAAAACTACTAAGCCCTCAAGAGAATATTCCTTCGTGCAAACAGTGTCTTCTGTTCATGGCCAGGCTCAGGTTTCAGGATGGTGCAGAAAGGAAGTCATTGATTTTCTTGGCCCACAAGGTGAGAAGTAGAGTAAACAAAACTGATTTTTAAATATGGGGGCTGCAACAACAAAAAATATAAAAATAAAAGATTCATTTCAGGTCAAACAAAACATTTTCTTCAACTCAAAACAATTTCTCCTCTCTTTTTTGTTTCATTTCATGCTTAGGGTTGTTTTTTTAACCCTTTGTTTAAAAAAAAAATCTAGCTACGTTTTAAAACAAAACATTTCAAGATGAAAAGTCTCAAAATATTTTGCTTCAAAATGTCAAAACAAACTGCTTTGACTTTTTTTGAAAAAAAGTCGTTGGGTTTTTTTGGTTGAAACTATTCACTGAATTCGACTTGAATTCACAAATAGTTTCAGTCAACCCAAAACCACATTTTTGGGTGAATAAACTATTTGTCTGAAAATCTTTTGCCCAATGTTAATGAGGAGTGAGTACAGCTAGGCACTGGAAAGTCCAGGTGTGGTCCAGATCCAACTTAACACAGACCCAGCCTGAACCCTGGCACAGATGCCAGAACCTGCATATCCCACACAGTGCGGAACTCAAGTAAGTATATGAATAATCATGACAATTACTAGCCAGTTCCTACACAAACACTGAGGTCAAATTATTATGTTTTAGCTTTTAACTATTGGCAAAGCCTCTCTAGCCATCACCATGCGTGTTGGAACTGTGTGTGGAAATACTAGGAAGGAGGGCAGCAGTGTCCTTCCCTTCATCCTACTCCACTGGCACTGGTACAAGCTCCATCTGCCATTTCACCTCCCCACTCTGGTAAGAATGTTCCAGTTCTCCACCATCTCTAAAAACACTCACCATTCCCCCGATTTGGGTTGGGACCTGCCCCAAATCCCATTTTTAAAACTTTGCAGTTGGCTTTCCAAACTGCACCTCCTCCCCAATATTTTGCCTAAAATAGTGGAGTGGCAAAAATCGGCATTTTGCAAACAAAAGTACTTTCATCTCAACAGTACACCACAGCACACTGATATTTTTTTTAAAGCATGCAACTAAATCCATTACTGACACATGGCAGACATGGTGTGAGGTGCATCAGTAGCAACATTATGCAATATTTGTGGTGCAATGGCTATAACAAAATTGATTCACGGTGAATATCATCTACACTCTATGATGATGCATGTAAAGTATTTTCATCGACTCAGTTCCTGAATTAATGTGATGGCATGCACTTCGATAAACGCATTTAGCAGCCAAGGTAGAATACACCTGAGGTAGCAAAAAATTGATAGCACTTTCCAGCCAATATATGCTACTCGGTAAAAGAGCATGATTTTCTGTGGTGCAACAACATCATGCACAAATACATACACATACATTACGCAGACCCACCATCTCTCATTCAGAAATCAGTGGGAAGATAAAATACACAGCAGGCACTGACCACATGAACCTCAAAATACTGAATGGTTCATCATGCCATGTGACAGAGCAAGACAAATATAATAAGAGCACCTTGCTTAGGGCTGGGGTTCAAGGAGACTAGATGTTCTCAGTGCATTGGCTTACAGCTTGAGAAGCTTGTTAATCTTCACATGAACTGTTCTTGAATCTAAAGGTTCTATTTAAGAGAACATTTTGAACGAGTAATACCTTATTTTTGCCCACCCATTATGGGGGAGAGGTGATTTGTCTGGGTGAACCACAGTAGACTATATTCCCATGAAGTGCTGGTGGAGTGGCAAGGGGTGGGGTCATTAGGGAAAAGAGCATATTTCCCCAGATGGCCTCTAGACCTGTTAAAAAGCTCCCTTCTCTGCCACTTTGGGATCCTTCTCAGGGATATATCCTCCAGGATCCCAACAGCTACAGGAAGTTAAATTTATTTACTAAATATTCCCTTTACTTGTAATACAAGACCCTATTCACCCCTCTAGTATTTCCAGGAGAAGTTCTGCAAGATGCTGAACTTGCAAAGCAAGGAGAATAACATTCACCATCCTGAGGGCTTGAATGCAGTATTTGCCTAAGAGATCTTTGTTGAAGTCTACATATGTGTTTCTAAGTGGGAAAAATAAAGACTTTGGAACATTTCTCTATCACGGAATGCCTGCATCCCTAGCACTAACCAGTGTTTGTTTTTTGATTAATCAGTTTGCTCAAAGAGCAGGATCCTATAATGTGACCCCCCCCCCCCCCACACACACCTGTAGAACTTCTGGTAAATATCTGAGCCAAAAGAAACAGAATCATGTTTTCTGATCTTATGTCCACATGCCAGCAGAACTTGTGAATGGCAAGAAAAGTGTTTGAAGAGAGGAGGAAGGACAGATAAATACATGGACATGGTTCAGTTGACGAAATGGCAGACAAAACGACTGGAAAAAACAGTGGGGCAGAGGAAGAGAATCAGGCAACCCAAGGAAATGTGCCTGGCACTGCAAAGCAGAGAGAATGTAGGCTATTGACAGGAAACATACATCCCCAGCAGAGGCAATTCCCAATTCACTCCTACCCACTGGACAGTAACTCCTGCAATGATACGTTGTTAATAAACTACAAGTGTTTTATCAACAAGGGTCTTTTTATTGTAAGCAACAACCACAGCAATAGACAGGAGACCAGTAATACAGACAGTAGAGACAAGCACTATGGCCCATCCTTATCATTACTTGGATATTATAGCACCTTGAGATCAACACCGGCAACTGGTCTAGTATCCAGCTGCTCCAAATTAGCAGTCGCTATACTTCACTTTCCCAGCCAGGTGAAAGAATTTCTCGCTTGATTTCATAAATGTTACGCAGTGCACAGAAGGCAGATATAAAAGATGGGACATTTTCCTTGCTGAGATCAAGCTGTGTTATGAGACATGTCACCTGCCCTTAGGCTTCTGAAGGCACACTCATTCTGCAGCTAATGGTTAAAGAGTTCCTTGTTAATTTCCAGCCTACCAGTATAGTCATCAACCAGTATAGTCAATCAATTGGAACAGCGGGGCAGGGGGGAGAATCACTGATTTCAGTTTGTCAAATACTCCCTGAACATTCTGGCATCATGCACTTTTCTGGACAAGCCAATGTTAATATCACTGAGGCATCCCCAGTGATCCACCATGGCCTGCAGAAGCATTAAGTGCCCCTCCCGGTTTATATACTTAGAAGCTAGGTGAGGGGGATACAACATGTGCATATGAATCCTGTCTAAAGCTCCACTACAATTAGAGAAGCCCAGATGCTCTAATCCATCTATTATTTCCGACACACTGACCAGACTGACCCCCCTAAGCAGCTGCATTGCCGTGCACACCACAGTGATGACTGCCCAACTGTAGTTTTCCCATACCAAATTGGGTCCCCACTGATCAGCAGCAATATGAGGTTACAAGCTTTCACACTACGATTACCTCTTGCTTCTCCATGCGAAGGGCAGCTCTTATCCTGATGTTCTGACGCTGCAGGGCCTGGGTTCATCACACAACTCCAGGAACGTGTCCTGCCACATGAAGTTCTGGAGCCACTGCTGGCCATCCCAGATCTACAAAATGATCAAGTCCCACCAAATAATGCTCGTTGGACTAGCTCAAAAAGTCACTGCACCAAGTGTAACTGGTGGACAGAACAAGGAGGAGTTGCATCCACTTCCTTTATGTGCAAGTTCTTCTCTGATGAGTCAGTCTACCTCCAGTGACCATCCCTGTGCAACAGGGTCATATTTTCTGGCCTAACAAAGGACAAAACACTACATTACTCCATCCTCAGCCATGTAAGTGGTGAGCAGTTCAGAACTGGCACAGGTGAGTGGCAAATTATGGGATATATGAGAGAAAAAGCTGGATGCTTGACTTCAGCTCCCACAATTCTTTGTGACACCAGGTGGTATCCCACAGTACACAGCAGAAAATCCCTACTCAGGTGGCAGGCAGTGTGGAGGACATTAGGTATCTACCTGTAGCATACTGTACTTTTAGTGACCCAGCATCTTGCTGTGTGGACACAAATGTTGTGACAAGCACCGTTGCAAGGGCACAATGTAGTTTTTTCAATTGTCATCACGTTCCCATTATGCCTCTGGCGTTTAGGGCAGCGATGAAACTCCTCCACTCCTGTCTGTTTCTTTTCAATTGTACTATGCCAATAATTCTGTGCTGGTGCAGTTTGTTGTGTTTAAACAAACCCTTAGAAGTATAAGAAGGGGACTATCAAGTAGGATTAGGGAGGTGGTATTACCACTGTATACAGCATTAGAAAACTGGAAAGGGTTCAGAAAAAAGTTACAAGAATGATTTGAGGTCTGGAAAACCTGCCTTTCAGCAGGAGACTTAAAAAGCTTAAGTATCTACACAGAAGATTCCTGATAGCAGTGGGCTCTTTTATCTAGCAGACAAAGGCATAAGGAGATCCAATGACTTGAAGATCAAGATAGACAAGTGCAGACTAGAAATCAAGGATAAAGCTTTAACAGTGAGAGTAATTAAGTTGGAACAATTTACCAAAGTCTGTAGCAAATTTTCCATCATTTGAAGTCTTTTAATCAGGACTAGAGACCTTTCTACAAGTTATGCCCTAGATCAACCAGAAATTAGGGACCTGATGGGGAAATAACAGAGTGAAATTCTATCACCTGGGTTATGCATGAGGGCAGACTAGATCACAATGGTTCCTCCTGGCCTGAAAATCTATGAATTTAAAGACAAGAAATACCTTTGTAGGAATCTGACTCTAACAGCATTTGCTCTCTCTTTCCTGTTCTAAGCATTAATATATTAAGCTGAATTTAAGGAAAAGATCTTGAAAAGATTGATTTTTTTCCCCCCTCAAACATAGACTGCTTTCAGTTTGGCTGGGAAATTGGAGAAAGGACAAGACCCACTGAATCTTGAAGTGGAGTGAAATCACAGTGATCGTAGATGGTGGCTGCACTCATGTTTGGGAAGATTATTATATTATTGTTTATTTATATTACAGTAACAGCTAGATTATTTTTCCTTATGCTTTTGTTGCTAAAGATGCTCTGCTGTAGAGTCTGACCTTCTGAAATTTCTCCATAGAAAACTGCAATTTGGAACGTCTTGTCTTTTATTTAATCAAAGATTCAGACTGATATGCTAAACCTCATGTAAATTTGTTATTTGTGGGTATCAGAAGAGCTGATTAAAGTTAGCAATTGGAAGTTGGGAGGAATGGGACAAAGCCTATCTAGAATGTGTTCATCTGCTGTCTCTAGTGCCTTTTTTAGAAGATTCTCCCAGAAAAAAAATTCCATCTCATGTGAAACATCAATTTAGTGCTAACATTAAAAGGGTTAAGTGCCCTGATCTGTTAACAGAAGTGCTGTCGCTATTTCCTCATCCTCAGGATGCTTTACAATGTGGTTTCCTTCACGGTAATGTCTGTGATACCACAACATTTTCGGTGACCTAGTTAGTGACTTTAGAAGTGAAAGCTAGTTCAGCAAGCAGTCTGGGGCACAAGCAATTCCAATGTCTGTAAAGCAGCTTGATCCAGCTAATGTCCCCTGAAATTCTGTGTGGCAGTTGCCCTGAAATGTAGATATCATATAAGAAATGCCTCTAGGCTAAATTTAGTGACTAAATAGTTAATGACATTACTATGGCAGTGCCAGCCCATTGGGGGCCCTAAGCAGGAATAATTTTGGGGGGGGCCACACAACACATACTAAAAAAGCGAATAGGGAGCCCCCTTGAGCTGCTTGGGGCCCTAAGCAATTGCTTAGTCTGCTTATGCCTAGTGCCAGCTCTGGAATATTGTTTGAACAAGTGGTAACTTTTTAGATCAGGCCCACTCTCCATCCCAGAAACACAGACTTAGCACAGTTAAGACCTGACACTTCCATTTCACACCAATTGCACAGAGGTGTAAGTAAAACCCTGAAAATTACAGCACAACTTGTTTAACAGAGCTGTATTCTAAGGCCTGGTCTACACAACAGGGTTGGGTTGAATTTAGCCGCGTTAGGTCGATTTTAAAATGGATGCGTCCACACGACCAACCCGGTTCTGTCGACTTAAAGGGCTCTTAAAATCGACTTCTGTACTCCTCCCCGGAGAGGGGAGTAGCGCAAAAATTGACCTTGCAGGGTCAAATTTGGGGTAGTGCAGACGCAAATCGACAGTACTGGCCTCCGGGAGCTATCCCAGAGCGCTCCAATGTGACCACTCTGGACAGCACTTTGAATCCGATGCACTAGCCAGGTACACAGGAAAAGCCCCGGGAACTTTTGAATTTCATTTCCTGTTTGGCCAGCGTGGTGAGCTCAGCAGCACAGGTGACCAAACAGTCCCCCCAGAATCACTAACGAGCTCGAGCATGGACCAAAAGGGAGACACTGGAGCTGATTGCGGTATGGGGAGAAGTATCTGTGCAGGCAGAACTCTGAGCAAAAAGTTGAAATGCGAATATATATGCCAAAATCGCACAGGGCATGATGGAGAGAGGCTACAATAGGGATACACAGCAGTGCCGCATGAAAGTTAAGGAGCTGAGGCAAGCCTACCAAAAGACAAAGGAGGCAAATGGGCGCTCCGGGTCAGAGCCCCATACATGCCGCTTCTATGATCAGCTGCATGGCATTCGAGGGGGGGACCCTACCACTACCCCACCACTGTCCATGGACACCTGCAAGGGGGGAGTCTCACCCAACAGGGAGGAGGATCTTGTGGATGAGGAAGAGGAGGAGGAGGAGGAGAATGCGCAGCAGGCAAGCGGTGAATCCATTCTCCCCAGCAGCCAGGACCTTTTCATCACCCTGGAACCAATACCCTCCAAAGGCGGGATCCCCAACCCTGAAGCTGGAGAAGGTAGCACAGTAGTGAAGACGCACTCCACCAACTTAATGCACTTAGTGTGGACATATGCAATCGACTGTATAAAATCGATTTCTAAAAATTGACTTCTATAAAATTGACCTAATTTCGTAGTGTAGACATACCTTCAGTAGGAAAGAAAAAGGTTTGGGGTGGTATTAACTCATCCTTCCCTTTCTAATTATCCAGTGGCTACAATGTTAGCTATTGGTTAAAGAATGAGCAGTGTAAAAAGTGAGCATTGCTTCATGAATGCACATTCATTGAATTCATCACAAAGGGCTTGTCTACATAGGGTGGTAAAGAGGAGGGGGGTTAGTCCATAGTAACTCGAGTTAGTGCAGATTGGATATGCCTGCATCATGTACATGACACAAACCCTGGAAGTGCACTGATGTGTGAATTCTAGAGTCCTCTTTCAAAGTGCACTAATTTTGATGCAAATTGAATTAGTGTGGACTGTTGTTCTTATGCACACGATACTGCTGTGTATTACCATGGCAGTCCTCCAACTGCTATCCCATGCTCCTTTGCAGGTGCCTATCACTAACTTGTTTACCTACGTGCCCTCCCTTGCTTGGGGTCAAGTTGCTTGGATGTCCCTTCCTCCATTTAAAAACTGGTTCAGAGCCAGGATTGGCCCATTTGCTCCTGGACTTGAATATATCAGCAGTACAGCGATATTACTCCAGCAACCTTACAACAAGCAGCTGCTTGGAGCCGTGGTGAGATCCTTGAGCTCCTCGCAACCTAGGGGAAGCAACAGTGCAGACAGCTCTTGTGATTAACCATTGCAGTAAGAAAATTTTAGAAAGAGATCACAAAGCAGACGGTCGAGCAGGGTCACAACTGGGACATTGAGCAGTGCCATATAAAGAACAAACAGCTCAGGAAAATGTACTAAAATCCTGGGAATAACAGAAATACATCCAGTGGTGCCCATTTGGCCTGTCCATTTTATGAGATTTTTTGGGTTCTGTACTGATGTGCCAGCAATGCTTTCATGGACAGTGGTAGCCTACCTCTGCCACCACTAAGGATTCTGTGCCCCACAAGGATGAGAAAGAGTCAGAGGAGGACGACAGTGAAGAGACCTCCCCGGACAGCCAGGCTCAGTTTGGAACTCCGGAGGATGAAGGCAGCCATGTAGGAAGCCAGCCAGATTCCCAGCCAGAAACCCAGCCTAGGACACAAGAGGACGAGCCTATTGAAAGAACCGCAGCATGTAAGTAGCTAGCCTTACAATTTAGTATTATGCTATACAGCTGTGCTAACTTCTGTTGTGGGAGCCCCACGGCTGCTGCCTTTCCAAATCTCCAGTCCCCACCACCTTTCCAATGTGCCCACCTTTGTTCTGCCCCTCCCCCAAATATATCTTTAAAATGGCACTGGACGAGCTGGGCAATTGATGTCTATCTCATGCTGAAGCCCCAATCATCAGTTGTTTACAAATCTATGCCAGGGAGGGCACATATCCATTTCTAATTTCCTTCTGCCTCCCTGCAACAATCCTGCCCAGCGAACATCTCCTTCCCTCAACTCCATCTATGTGTTCAACATGGCAGCCACATGGAGCAGCCGCAACCTCTGCCTGCCCTTGTAACTGGGTCATGCTACTCACCGCTTGGTGGCACCTCCTGGGGGCTCATGTGGGAAATTAGCTTGTCACTGTCCACACCCCATCCAGCAGTTACTCAGCCCCTTGCCCCAGTCACTCGCTCTGCTGCCACTCTCCTGCTAGCCCAGAGCTGCAGTACCTCTCCTTCATGGCTTAGCCCTCCAGCCAAGTCACCATCATCATCCAGGATATTATCAGAGTCTCCTTCCTCAAAGTCTCAGGCAGTCTCCACCTTCACTATGCTAACTGCTCCACTCCCACAGTGTCTGGTAGGGGAACCGGGCACGTCCTCTACTTTGTGTCCCAATCCAGGAACCCTCAAACCAACAGTTCATCCCCCTCAGACCTTATTGCTCCTTCCCTGGACTGCTTCTTACCCTGCCCTTTCTCATGGTCCTAGTCTCCCCCGTGAATCAGGAAGTTTGACTGCAAGCTCAGCTCACCTCACTGCAGTCCCATTTTATCCTCAACTCCTAGGCTTTACAGAATCCCCCCTCCCACACCCGCATTCCTGACCACCTGAGCTTCAGTCTCATTGCCCCTTACCTCTCTAGCAGGTCCTAAGGCTAACTGGTGTCTCTTGCCACCTTAACCCCATCCATGCTGCTGAGGGGTGAACACCCTGTCACACTCCACCTCCCCCCCCACGTATCAGATTCAAATAATGATACTATTTAGTGGTGTGAAATTCAAAAGTGTATTGAGACAGTTGCTGGGGGGAGG
Organism: Natator depressus; assembly: GCF_965152275.1. Classification (NCBI taxonomy): domain Eukaryota; kingdom Metazoa; phylum Chordata; order Testudines; family Cheloniidae; genus Natator; species Natator depressus. Next base: position 84,557,138 of record NC_134239.1, read on the forward strand.
GGGGAAGTGTCGTTACTAGTCATAGTTTACCTGAGGTATACGTAGGGATGGGCAGTACATGCCCGTAAAGATAGTATGGCTGCTGCTCCCTACTGAGGTATATATGCCCTCAAACAGGGATTCAGGCAGGAAAAGACGCTTAGGTTAGGGACCCCAAAGCTATACAGCTCTTAATGGCTTTTCACAGGCTCACATATTTCATAGAAAAAGACTGGAAGCAGGTAAGGTTTCAAAACAGTCAGTGCAGACCGCGATCTGGTTTTCTCTGCACTTTCAGCACATCTGCAGGGGAGATAAAGCAGCCTGTGAGACTGAGTATTTGCTCCTTCTGCAGCTTCTGCACAGCTCCAGCATAACTCGTAACTCCCTTCCACTCCAGTAGCACTTGAGAGGGTGAAGGTGGGACCATCTTGGTGAATAACTTCACAGCATGCCTCACTGGTCTGCCCTTTTCCTTTTGGAATAAAGCCATTCTCTGCCTCCTATTCAAACCAGGAGCACAAATCCAACCCTCACCCCCAATCCAACCCCATCCCCCACAAGACACAGCATAAACTGCAGACCCAAAGCAGGACTGTAAATCACAACTTCTCCATCTAGCTCCCAGGCACACACTCCACTTACCATATCTGAAGTCTCCCCAAGACGGGGAGGAATGGAGGGCTAATGGTGAGATGTTTGGAGCTCTCCTTACAGATTTTGGGGCGGGGGAACCTCAAAAAACAAAACAACAATAACAAAAAAGAACTCATAGGCAGCTGGAAGGTGTTTTAGATGTCAGAGGGAAAAAGACAGGCAGCTATCCAGACACAGCATTGAAGTGGCCCAGGATGGCATTGCATAACCAGAGACACGGAGGGGAAAGACAGGGACATGCGAAAGCAATTCATGGAGGCAATGCATGGGCAGAACGCTCTGCTGGAGTGCATGCTGCTATTAGGCCCTCAGACAATGAAGTGCCCTCAACCAGGACCCAACCATGTTCTGTAGCCCCTGGATAATACAGGGTACTGGGAACACCAGCAGATGTTCCCCACTGTAGCCCTACAGCCACACTCCTAAAGGCCACTCCCCTCCCCAGCAAAAAGCACAGTGCAGTGAGAACAGGACCATGTGGGAGCCCAGCACATTTGAGCCATCCAATGCACCTGGCAACTTTGAGCCCTGATGCAACCCCAGAAGGCAGAAGGACAAGAAGTAACAAAGGCAAGGCATTCACTTACCTGTGAATAGGAGCTCTCCCCCAACCCCCATTGCTGTGTGCCACTCCCCAACCCCCGCACTATATTTGAATGTTGGTCTTTTTTTTCACTTTAAAGCTGTGTTTCACGTTGTCACAATCCCTATGAGCAAACTTGTTAATTTATTTTTTAAGTTTTATTTTTGGCCATTATGTACGGGCATAACTGGTGCGATAAAAATTGTTTAAAAAGTCAGAAAGAATCTGCAGTGCATGCATGGTACACACAAGAAACACCTATTTTCACATGTAATAGCTTTTTGCAAAGACCCAATCTAAAATAAGGAGTGCAACAATGTGTCACTTCTACCACTTATAAAAGCAATTCCAATGCTCGCAATCCAGTCCAAAGGCTCCCATCCCTGGGATAACAACTGGAGGTACAGCTGCACATTTTCAGGCCCCAGACTCAGAGTAAGAACAAAAGGCATGCCTGACAGTATTGCCCTGGCAGTTTACGCTTGCCAGTGGACGCCTTGATGGCTGCTCATACCACTGAGCAAGTCTCCGTGCCTCAGCCTCCCACCCACCGTTAAGACTTTCTCCCTTACTCTCCCAAATATAGTGCAAAATACAACGCACAGCTATAATTCTAGGCAAGTTTTGTTCTGCACCTTCTAACCTAGCCATGAGCTCAACCTTTCAGATGGCCAAATGTACACTCGGTTGTCATTCTTCAACTACTGAGGTGATAATTAGACAATTATTTTATTCTGCCCAACTGACCAGTAAATGGCTTCATTAGCCAGGGAAGCAGAGGAGAAGCAGAGGAGACCTGGGTCTCTCAGGTAAAACAGAGCAATCTCCACACCACTAATATCCATAGCGATCCTGGGGCAAACTCTCCATTATTCATTAAGGTAAAGAGGCATGACTTCTGAAAGATTCTAGCATTGTGGACCTTTCCAGACCCCCCTGCATTTATGTTTGTAAACCTGCTACAGCGATCAACCAAGCCTCGAAGCACTCTGTGGAAATACTCTTTTCTATTTATACATTCTGAGGCCTGATTCAGGGGACAAAAGATAGGCACATGGGTCCTATCAATTGCCCCAGTACCGTTCAGGAAATCCATGCGTTTAAAGCCATCTATAATCTCCTGACCATTACCAAGCTTCATACCCCAATGCAACAGTGCCTTCTGCATGGCTGCACACCCATGCATGGCAATGGCCCCAACAGTCAATCTCTCTGTGCCAAGTTGGTTGGCTATGGATGGGTAACAGCGGGGGGTGGCCAGCTTCCAGATGGCAATAGCGACCCATTTCTCAACAGGAATAGAACACCACATGCTGGTACGCAGCTCCAGCTCCAGTGTTCCTGCAGCACAGATCTCAAAAAAGTTGCCTTCACCATCCTGAAGTTCTGTTGTCGCAGCTGATTATCCCAGGTCTGCAGAATGATCCTTTTCCACCAATCAATGCTGGTTTCCAGAGCCCAGAAATGGTACTGCACTGTGTAAAGCTGCTCGAGGAAGAGCTCATGTAGTAGCAGTTACTTGGTGTCATCGTCCTCTTCCTCATCCTTCTTCTACTCCTTCTGCTGCTGCTAGAGGAGCTGCTGATATAGGCACATCAGTTGCTCAGTGGTGTGGTGGCTGAAGTTCAAAACTGAAGTCCTCCTGGAGCCAGGAGCTTAAAAAGACCCCAGACAACCTCTGCATAGTCGCAGTTGCCAGCACAGCGGCACAGAGCATTGTTGCATCCATGCTGGCCAACAGCAATTCAGAAATGGAGCCCAGAGAAAGAGGAAGTACAGGAAGGAGGGAGTGGAATCATGGGATTTTTTTGAGTTTGACCCCCAAGTCCCAGAATTCCACTGGCTTCCACCTGGCTTCTGCTGTGCACCCCACAATGTGCAGAGAGAAAACTACCGCAGCATGCGCTGGGCTCATTAGTGAAACAACAGACTACGAGATACCTACCCAAAATGCTGCATGCCTAGCACACACCAAGACCCTACCATGTTTACACAATGAAGCAAACTGAAAGAGGGCACAGCTATCCCATGTGCAGACTATTAGTGCGGCTCATGTATTGCACACCAACTAGTGCACATCAACTCACTGCAAACTAAACCCCTATGTAGACAAGCCTCAAGTCAGACCATAGCTGGGTATTCAACTTCCATGTGTGCAAAGGAGCCAGATAATGTAAAACATAAGGTTCAAAGGATCTAGATCAGTGTAGTATACCAGGGCAAAATATTGCCTAATTCACTTTGATTTGCTAAATTGCAATGCCCAGAGTTTACTTTTCATCCCATGTAAGCATTCTACCTCTTCCATTCTACCCTTCATAATCTGTTCTTTTCCCCATGGATAGATCATTGTCTTGTGGCCATATTCACATAATTCATTGAAGGGACTGATCAGTCTGGCCTGGATTCTATGACTGTAGAGTACAGCAAGTGTACATCTGGAGTAAATGGCTAGAGTTACACTTAGAAATGGTGTGATTCAAAACTGGTATTCTGCAGTCCATTCAATGGAAAAGTAGCTTCCTCTGATTATAAATGTTTGTCCATAACCTGGAATGAGAATGTAAATGCAGGTATTTTTGCGCAGTTATGAAAAGATATACTATCAGTCAAAAGTAACAGGGGGAGGAGATAGGCAGATCAACAAAGCAAAGTGAAGATGAATTCAAATTCAGCCGTTTGTCAATAATGCTGAAGGCTAACACTAGACATTTACTAGAAGAGTCTGAAATGATCATCTTGACTATCAACAAATGCACTATTTCTGTTCAGCTAAAGGAATAAACCTTTATCTGTGTCTGCTTTCTCTGGGAGTGCCAGCCATGGTACTGCAGCCGTGCTGCCGTAGCACTGTAGTGTAGACGCTTCCTACATTGACAGAAGAGGTTTTTCCACTGATGTAGTTAATCCACCTCTCTGAGAGGTGGTAGCAAGGTCAATGGAAGAATTCTTCCATCAACCTACCTGCATGTACAGTGGGGGTTAGGTTGACCTAACTGTGACACACTCTATGTGAACTTTTTCAAAGCCTTGAATGATGTGGCTAAGTCAATCTAATTTTTAGGTGTAGACCAGGCCTTTTGATTCCACCATGGCGTACTCAGCAGAAGCATCAATATTAGTGAAACTTAAATCTGGTGCCTTAAACCAAAGCTGGAATTTGAAAAAAATGGTTCTCATTAAACAGCAGCAGCCCTGCTTCCAATCCAGAGAGAGTGTCTGCTACTCAGTGTGGTACTGTAAATGGTTTCTACAATTGGTATGTGTTATCTGAGAAGAGTTGCTAGCTCTAACGGGTAGAATAACATTTTTGATCTCTCTTGCATGGTCTAAATTATTACAGCAAATTGGTATGTCCCTTGCACAAACTCACCAATGCTTAACCTCATGAGCTCTTCAACTCTTTTCCTCTCTCATCTTGGAACATGAATCTTTTCTTGCCTTTCTCTCTTAGGAGGGAATTTTCAAAAGCACTCAACAGTGGCTTTGACTGCGTCCTCGGATTTCAGTGGGAGCAGAGCCAGGCTAAGGCTGAGCACTTTTAATTATTGCACCCTTATTATCCTTCCCCTCTCTCTCCTATTGGGTGTTACCTTGTAGTATGTCTTTCTTCTATGAAAACACAGCTTCAGACAAACCCACAGAATTTTTAAGCAGAATTCCCCATGAACTACGAGGTAACAGTTTTATGCTAGCTCCCCTCACACTGTGAGAGCATGCTGCAGGTGTGCCCAGAAAGCTGCTGCACTTGCTATTTAGACCTGGTCACAAAATGGGAACTAATTTTTTTAAATATATTTACAAAACTTGAACTTTTTTGGTCAAAAATATTGGAATTTAAATTTTTTTGACCAGCTCTGTTGCTATTCTCAATTGCTGCAATTGCTTCTTGGGGCCTTGAGCAGCCAAATACAGTTTACAGCAGCACTGAGGTTGGCCCCGGCCTAGGATAGAACAAAGTGGTTCCTAGTGGTGCCAGACTAGGAGGAAAATGAATAGGTGACTTTGCCCACAACCCTGAGCAAAGTGCAGCCAGACTCAAGAATCAGGGCAGGAAAGACCATTAAGACCTCAATTCCAGGTTTCTAAACAATTGAGTCATCATCCCATTTTAAAAAGTTCTTAAATCACAATTTGTTGCATTATGTAAGAAGATTTTGTTAATGCTAAGATTGTGGAGAGATTTTGCATAAATGTTTTGATGGTGTGCCTGTGTAGAATGGTGTTTTGATAAGTGTTTGTTAGAGCTGATGATGCGTTCACAAGAGTTGCATATCCTAGAGAGGGATGCAAGTGTTAGTATTGGACACGGAGTTAAAACTACAACAAAAGCATAATGTCCCTTAACTGTACTCCTTCATTTATGCTATAAACAGTTGCAAACAGTATGATAAGTAAAAAAAAAATAATTTAGAAGCCTCAGTGTAAAAATAAGATAATGCCTTAAAAATTTCCTGCCTCAGAAAGTTCCACTCGCTAAGCAGATTAAATATCCTAGATAGACATTCTACAGTAGGTGGCTTCCAACTGACAGCTAAGCAGAAGTATCATATGACAGCAAAATTGTGTAACCTAAATATTTCTAAAGAGATTAATGGCTATTTGATCTGGGATACCTTTAACAATCAAAGGAAAATCCACACAAGTTTATTTTACTTAAAGATATTATCATTTTTCATTGGAAAGATAGTCTACTTTTTACCCCTTTCCCTTTTAGAAATGCTAGTGTTACTTTGAAAGCTACATATCTATCTATCTATCATTTGCTGGAAGAAATAACATTTTTGAAGATATTTTAAATGGACCGTTTTGTCATTGTGGTAGAGATACCACATGTTTTCTACATTATGGTAAGCTGGGTTCAGATGTATGTATAAAAAATTCCTCCTTTGATGCCAGTTGAAAAATAGCACCGTGCTTTTATTTTGCACTAGTCACTACCAATTTTTTAAATTCAAAATATCACATAAAACATGAGGTAGCTTGCTGTACTGATTTAAATCAGTTGTAATATATTAAAATGGAAGCTCTTTCAGATGTACACAGGGGAATACAAAACCAAATAAACAAATACGTACAGCTGTACTTTAATGCAACAAGCAAAAAGTATGTGCTTTGAGATGAAAATGACCTAGAGCAACCTGGATCCTAGAAAATTTTTTTATAATTCTTCAGTACGCACGCACAGATATGGCCAGGAAACAGAACAGCTATTTTGTTTTGACTTAAATTCTTTTCATCCTTGAAAGGAATTTGATGCTAAAATAAGTTTCTATGAAGAATATGGTGGTTCTTGTAAAAGCTGAAATAACTGTATGGACTTTAATTATTAGCTGAGATGTATGACAAAATATGTCTGCACCTCATGTTGCTAATGGCACTGGGTTTATGTAGGTCTTTGTTCCTTGCACACAGCTCAAGTCATATGAGGATAACATTGACCTTCATTCGAGGTAGAATTATTCATGTCACTTCTTCTTTTACTTATAGAGGCTGTTCACCCAGTCATGCCTGACTGAAATAGAAAGGATGGATTTACAAATTCAGTGCCAGATACACTGAGTCGACATAGTACATTATTAATCTGTAATATTAGTTCCAGAGCTACAAAAGAGAGGCAGAGGAAGATACTTGCAAATGGGCTGTAGAAACTCTGATATCATTTAGGTCCTCAAACAGCTGCCTGTCAAGCTCCATAATCTCTATCTGTCTATATCTCATCAGTCACTTCCTCCTGCTCCCCCATGCATGTCGTATACTTCTCCCAGCCCTCTTGCTTTACTGCATCCGTAGGCCAGGTGTACATTCCAGACCTATATTGGTATCATTAGGTCACTCAGGGGTATGAAAAATCCACACCCCTGAGCGACAGTTATATCGCCCTAACCCCCCACGTAGACAGCGCTATGTTGACAGGAGAGTTTCTCCCATTGACATAGCTGCCACCTCTTGGGGAGGTGGATTAACTACACCAATGAGAGAAGCTCTCCTGGTGGCGTAGGAGAATCTTCACGAAAGCGTTACAGTGACAGCGGTGTGGCTGTGCTGCTGTAGTGCTGTTCATGAAAACAAACACTTGTCTTTTTTCCCCACTTCCATACTTGCTTCTTCGGGCATGCTATCCAGTCTCTCTTTTCCTGCCCACCAAGCCCCGTTTCGCCATTCCCCAACTCCCTTGCTGCCCTTCCTTAGAATTTGGCCTGGACAACAAATAACAGTTTTTCAAACAAAGTTACCAGGGAATCTTTAAGGGTTCCAGATGGTCAGGACCTCAGTTTTAAGCCTCATATGAAAATATATTTTTATGAGCTGGGTGAAACCTTGTTACGGGATTGAGGTTGATGGGTGTGAACGCACGCATCAATTCACGTAACTGTAACCATAAGCCCCACCAAAGACAAAAGAAGCGCATGAACCCAGTCCACCCAACAACTTTTGATGGGGACCCAGTGGCAAAATGAGGACAGACACATGCATGTAATTAGGCAGCAGGCCGCAACTTTTATTAAATTTTAACACAGGGGAGGGAGAGCTACCTGCCCATCACCCATATACTCCTACACTAGTCATGTAATTGGTTGCAGTGCTCCTCATCAGGGCTACAGGACTCTTACCATCTAACCTGTAACTAGGGTTAGAGGGCACCTTATCATACAACCAAGAATGTGGGGTAGGCTGTCCTCAGCCTAGCCTCCAGACTTGGATCTCTCTGAGTCCGACAGTCTCTCCCACCCTAGGGAGAAGAGAATGCAGCAGAGTGGGGACCTCAGCCTGCAAGGCTTTTGTGAAAGCCACAAAATCTCACCCTATCACTTGAGCCCAAGGCACATCACCAAAATCCCAGGTCTTTTACCTCTGGGAACTGTTCATTTTATTCTCTTAACCACACTGGAAACCGGTAACAAGTAGTGATGAATAAACAGCTCAACCCAAGTACTTCAGTTAGGTACTAAGCATGTTCCTACTTAACCCACTGTGGCTTGAAGATGCTGCAAAGAAGGCAAAATACTCCCTGGTCCTCTGCCAGTTGTCCCATGGAAGAAAAACAGGTGATTGGCTATATCTGCAGCATCGGTCAGGCTGGGTTCCCATTCCTAGTCTGGGTGCTGGAATGGAGCTGCAAGGGGCTCCACGTGGCCCCCGCACTGAGGTAAATTATGGGAGCTGGGGAATACTGGACAATCAGAACCCATCTTCCCCACCTTGCTAATGGGGGGTGCCAGAAACTCCCTGAGGGAAGAGCTATGTATTGTCCTTTGGCGAGTGTCTCCTGTCCCTTGTTCCTGGGACTGTCCAGCTTTCTGGCAACATCAATTTCCCCCACCTGTTAATGTGGGTGAGTGGTTGTTTTATTTTTAATACTGATTTGATTTGGATAGGTATGGGTAGTGCAGGGGGAAGGCAGAACACAAAGAAACTGAGAAGGGAGTCAAGACAAGAAGACTAAAGGAGAGAGAGGCAGCCGAAAGGAGCAGTTGAAAGACAGTGGCTGACCCTAAAAGAAACCTGGGGAAAAGGTTTTGGGTTGTGGGTAGAGGCTGAAGAGAGTGCTTGTGGTTCTGTGAGCAAAAGAAGCTGTTTCTTCCTAGTTGATTCTTTCTGTGTTCAGGGACACAGGACTTTGTATATTCTTTGTAAATAAATAAAACTGCAACAAAGAAATACCTGACTGCCACCAATTTCTACTCCCAACTAGAACACTCATAGGGACCCAAACTCTGACTAGCCACTGGGGTCAAAAGGGGCAACGTTGCTGTCAGGAGCGGGATCCAGTTTCCAAGGAGAGAGAGTGTGCACCGGTGTTCCTGTTGAACCAAAAAGGAAAAAATAAAATAAAAAATGGCCTGCAGGATTTAAAACAACACCTGAAGCAGGAGCTGGAGGCTTCACAAAAGGAACTAAAGCAGCATCTGGAGGATTCCCAGAAAAGGCTGAGGGTTTCCTTGCAGGCAGAGGTCAAATCTTTGGAGCAACTAGATTAATAGATTATAAGGCCAGAATGGACCATTGTGATCATCTAGACCAGTGGTGGGCAAGCTGTGGCCCGTGGGCCATATGCGGCTCGTCAGGGCAAGCCGCTGGCAGGCCGCCACACTATTTGTTTACATTTGCATGTCCACCCGCAGCTCCCAGTGGCTGCAGTTCGCCGTTCCCGGCCAATGGGAGCTGCAGGAAGCAGAGGCCAGGCCCACGCCGCTTCCTGCATTATCCTGGAACCAACACAGCTACAACAACGCTACGTACAGCACTGGGTAAGACCAGACATTTACAACAATTTTCTACCTGTTAGGAACCCACAGAGGCCCAGAGGGGAGAGACTGAGCAGTCCCAGCTCCAGTGATTCCGAAGTCCACTATCTTTGTGGGGGCGGGGGAGGGAAGAAATCCCTGGGAGGCTTGTTTGGCTCAATTCAACATTATAGCTCAAATGAATGGCTGGGATGAGGGACAGAAAGGGATTACTAGCAGCCAACTTGGGTGGTTCAGCTCTGACAGTGCTGCAGAACTTACCCCCAGAAAACAGATGGAATTATCCAGTCCTTGTACAAGCCCTTGACATGCACTTTGGAGCTAGTCATCAGTATGAACTGGCCAAGGCACAGCTCAGAGCTAAAAGAAGAGGAGAAGAAGAAATCCCACCTGAACTGGCAGAGCACCTATGGAGACTTGTGTTCCTGGCATACCCAGATACCACTGAGGCCTTCCAGGATAAACTGGTGATGGACAGCTGGACTTACAGATCAAGATCCGGAAAAGGAGACCATAGACCCTGAGGCTGACCCAAGAGGCTGTGGAAATTGCCACAGAACTTGAAACTTTTTTTGTGGCAGTGCACCAGAAGAGATAGCAGCAGGTACTGTGAAAGATGGAAGCTGATCGGCACAAGTCTTGTAAGAACAGCTCTGTGTTGAATATGTAGGATGAAGGAGGGGATTCTAAACTGATTCATAACCATATTGAATGATTAGAACAAATGATAAATTTGGTTTGTACAACAAGGGAAATTTGCAACAATGCAAAAAGTAAAGGAAACAGTTAAATTAAATGCTGATACTGTGACAAAATTAGCCACAAAAAGAAGGATTGTTATAAATTCTAAGGCAGGCCAAGACAGACTGTTGCAGGTTGCAGTTCAGGAAATGGGGTGACACCAAACTGAAGGGGCAAAGCTTCGTGGAGGTACAAGGATCAGCCACACAGGTTTTAATTAGAACTGGATGGTTAAACAACAGTAATGGCTAATAACTGCAATTAATGCCAAGAAAGGTGTCTTACAAATTCAGTCTGGAAATTCCACTTAAATATATGGCCCATGTGAGACAAATGGTTTGTAGGCAATTGGTCTGCAGTGAATGAATTGTCCTGCCACTGGTAGCATAAACCATTAGAAGAGCTATATTCTGTGATCGCTTTACAGCAAGGGAAAGATGAGGCGTGGTTGAAACCTGTGTTGAGACCTAAGATCTTGGGGAAATCTTAGTTGCTAATGCTCTTGCGGATCTGAATGTTTCTGACAGGCAGCAAATAGTAAAAGAAGGGAAATCCATTCCAGCGGTCAACAGGGTGTGATTTAGCATTTTCAGAGCTGATAAAGGCTATTGGGCTATATAGCTATATAAGGCTATATAGCCTTGGGCTATTCATGTTTCAAAACTCCTTTTATTTGGACACAGATGCTAGTGCTGGAGGTTGGGGGACAGGATTTCAACATACCTGCCCCCTGAATCAGAGATTGTAGCTGTGGAAGTTGGGGCTGGAAAAGTTGTTACAGAGGTGAATCCCCCCCCCCCCCCCTTTGAACAAAATGGACCTGGTTTGGCTGTGCCAACATATTCCACAGAAGCAATAGGCATTCCTCTAGGGCTGATTGAAAGGAGACCTTCCCTGAGGGTTAAAAGGAAATCAAGGGAGAGAAACGCTCCAAGAGATTTGAGTAGGAATAAAATTTTTATGTTGGTGATGAGAGCCGATCCGGACAGAAAGACACTGTGCATACATAGTAACCTTGTATCATTAATTCTTTCTTTTTTTCTGTTGGGATGGTTTGTTGGGTGTCACCTTGTAGGCCTCATCGGGACAATAGATGAAGCTGAGATGGGGGTATTGTTAGGAGCTGGCTGCAACCTTATTATGGGATCAAGGTTGATAGGTGTGAACTCATCCTTCACATAACATAATGGTCAGCATAACCCCCGCTTAAGACAAAAGGAGTGTGTGAACCCGCCCAGGGCCATTTTTGTTGAGTGTTGTTTCAAATAGGTGGGCTGGGGAGACAGAACACAAAGAATCTGAGGCTTTGTCTGCACCAGCACTTTTGTCGGTCAAACTTTTGTCGATCAGACTGACATAAGTTTCACCTACAAAAGTGCTGGTGAGGACAGAGCTACGTTGGCAGGAGAGGCTCTCCTGCTGAGATAGCTAATGCCGCTCATTGGGGGTGGTTTAATTATGCTGTCAGGAGAGCTGTCTCCTGCCGGCAAAGTCCGGCTACAGGCGACCTTACAGCAGTACAGCTGTGCCGCTGAAAGAGTGTAGCCATAGCCTTAGAAGGGACAAGAAAGACTTGGGGAGAGAGAGACAAGGTGTGTGAGGTAATATCTTTGATTGGACCCACTTCTGTTGGTGAGAGAGAGGTGTGTCTGGTCTACACTACAGGGTTAGGTCAATGTAAGATGGCTTGCATGTATGTAGCTCTGGAAGTGTCTTCATCTAAATTTGGCTCCCCTTGATTTGTAAGTGCCTCTCTATGCTGATTTAGTAACACCACCTCCCCGAGCGGTGTAGAATAACGGTCGATATAATTAGGTTGACACCATGTCAGTGTAGATGCTGCGTTGTTTACATTGACTGTTACTGGCTTTCAGGAGCCATCCCACAATGCCCCCCCACACTACACTGACAATACAATTGAGACAAGCACTCCTGGTGAGGATGCGCACTGCCGACACAAGGAGCCAAGTGTGCGCACTACACAAGCGATTTGATTACGGCAGTGGCTATATGCCTACATAAGTTAGGTCAACATAATTTTGTAATATAGACATGGCCAAGCTTTCAAGCTAGACAGAGCTCTTCCTCTAGAAGAGAAGCTTTGTGAGAGAGGAGCAATTGAAAGCATGGTGGCTGATGCTGGAGGAAACCTGGGAAGAGGTTTTTCAGTCAGAGTGCAGGCTGAAAGAGTGCTCATGGTTCTGTGAGCAAAGAGAAGTTGTTTCCTGCTATTTGATTCCTTACAGAACTGCATCAAAACAATACCTGACTACCTCCAAAGTCTATTCCCAATTGCAGCATCCACAGGGCCCCAAACTTTGACTAGCTACTTGGGTCAAGAAGGGCCAACACTATTCTTACCAGGACAATAGATAACACTTTTCCAAACAAATGTGCCAAGGAATCCTTCAGGCTCCCAAATGGCCGGGAACTCAGTTTTAAATCTCATGTGAAAAACGTTTTCTTTTACTAATGTAGTGCTTCCAAATGCCAGGGGCATTGGTTCAGTAACAACTCGGAGGAGAGAGTGCCACCCACTGAATCACCAGCAACACCTCCTGAAGCTGCCAGATGTTTCCAAGGCCTGCTCTACACACAGAGTTTGTACTGGTATAACTATTTCAGTTAGGGGTTGATTATTTACCAGAATAGTTATACCCAAATAAAGGAGCCTTATACTATATTGCTTATTCCCCTTCCTGTATATTTTAACTGCATCCACACCAGGAGGGTTGTACAGCTTTAACTATACTGGTATAGTTAAAGTAAGACACCTTTTGTATTTAGACAATGCCTTAGGGCATATCTACACTTGCCATTTAAAGCAGAAAAAGTCCCCTTTTTTGGCAAAACTCGTGGGAGCGTCTACACTTGCCAGTGACTTTTTGCGGTGGAGTGAAGTTTCACTGCAAAAAGAAAACCACCTCCATGAGAGGCATACAGCTCTTACCAGTGATGCTTTTGCAGTGATGTGCAAGTAAAGACACGTTCTTCCTGTTTACAGAGCTTTTAGCCACTGCAGGATATCCCACAGTGCCTAGGTGACCACTCTGGCCAGCAGCTCTACTGCCAGGTAAACAGACATTCACCCCTCTCCCTGTAAAGCCCCGGGAACTTTGAAACTCTCTTTCCTGTTTTCTTGGCAAGTGCTCACTTATCATCTGGCCAGATGACAATGCCAGCTCCATGGAGCAACCGATCCCCTGCTTGTAGCCATGCTGAGCTACTGGAGCTGATCAGTGTTTGGGGAGAGGAGGCTGTGCAGGGAACCAGGATGCCGCTTGATCACACCCTCCCCCCCTTCCCACAAGGCCTATCATCAAAATGGAGAGAGCTGCACTGTGGGATAGCTGCCCTTAGTGCGCAGCAATGGAAGTGGTGCAAATGTAAACACTCTCTGACACCTGTGGAAATAAGTGAGTACAGAAACCAGCACTTTTCTTTCACCGGTTCACTATCATTGTTTAAACTGACAGTGCAAAAACTCTGCCAGTGTAGACATAGCCACAGCCTCCCCTCCAAATACTAAATGAGTCAATCCTTGCATAGCTTTTAACAGCTAAATGGTTTCTAGCTTAAGATGATACAGAAGCACTCAACCTATAGAAGCACTGTGACTGCTTTGTGTAAGGTATATTATCGCTTACTCATGAGAGATATAGAATATCATGCAGAGAGACTGCTGTCGATAAGAACTAGCCACCTATTGGGAAATACACATTAGGTGACACAAAGGCTGGCTATGAGTAGGACTGCTGAGTATGTCATAAATCATTACTTTTTTGTGGCCATTACGATAGCCAGTGCTTACATTTACATCGTCTTTCACTGTGACTGCTATTTCTCCCACCATGGCTGCACTATAAGGTGGGTAGAAAGCTGGCTAGATTGTCGGGCTCAACGGGTAGTGATCAATGGCTCCATGTCTAGTTGGCAGCCGGTGTCAAGTGGAGTGCCCCAGGGGTCGGTCCTGGGGCCGGTTTTGTTCAATATCTTCATAAATGATCTGGAGGATGGTGTGGATTGCACTCTCAGCAAATTTGCAGATGATACTAAACTGGGAGGAGTGGTAGATACGCTGGAGGGGAGGGATAGGATACAGAAGGACCTAGACAAATTGGAGGATTGGGCCAAAAGAAATCTGATGAGGTTCAATAAGGATAAGTGCAGGGTCCTGCACTTAGGATGGAAGAATCCAATGCACCGCTACAGACTAGGGACCGAATGGCTAGGCAGCAGTTCTGCGGAAAAGGACCTAGGGGTGACAGTGGACGAGAAGCTGGATATGAGTCAACAGTGTGCCCTTGTTGCCAAGAAGGCCAATGGCATTTTGGGATGTATAAGTAGGGGCATAGCGAGCAGATCGAGGGATGTGATCGTTCCCCTCTATTCGACACTGGTGAGGCCTCATCTGGAGTACTGTGTCCAGTTTTGGGCCCCCCACTACAAGAAGGATGTGGATAAATTGGAGAGAGTCCAGCGAAGGGCAACAAAAATGATTAGGGGTCTAGAGCACATGACTTATGAAGAAAGGCTGAGGGAGCTGGGATTGTTTAGTCTGCAGAAGAGAAGAATGAGGGGGGATTTGATAGCTGCTTTCAACTACCTGAAAGGGGGTTCCAAAGAGGATGGCTCTAGACTGTTCTCAATGGTAGCAGATGACAGAACGAGGAGTAATGGTCTCAAGTTGCAATGGGGGAGGTTTAGATTGGATATTAGGAAAAACTTTTTCACTAAGAGGGTGGTGAAACACTGGAATGCGTTACCTAGGGAGGTGGTAGAATCTCCTTCCTTAGAGGTTTTTAAGGTCAGGCTTGACAAAGCCCTGGCTGGGATGATTTAACTGGGGATTGGTCCTGCTTTGAGCAGGGGGTTGGACTAGATGACCTTCTGGGGTCCCTTCCAACCCTGATATTCTATGATTCTATGATACTATCAGTAGTAACAGGTAATAACTAACTAGCGATATGGCTTATTTTGTGGAGCTTGAATACTAGACCATTGAAGAAATTAGCAGTGCTACTTTTATAGTCCAGGTTTGTGTTGATACGGTCAATAGCTAGAATGAATTACATTATTTCATTTAAATTGTCTGATTTTTTTTCCTTTATGTCAATGCATTCATTTCAATATTTATTTCCGTCATCACTCACTCTTTCAGGGGATAATTATGAGACCAAGATTTCCCTCTGATATAGCTCTGCACCATTGACTTTATTTTAGTTTAGTTGTAGTTATGCCAACAAAACATAGCATTCAAACTTCAGAAACATAAAAGTGACTTTGTCACAGATATTATCTTTCACATGATAGTTTGTGCACCTTTGAATTCAACATGGATTACTTACACCTGGATTCTACAAGCTTTTCCTTCTCAAATTGCTAAGGTCTGGCATATGTCCACATGATACAATTCTAGACTTGTCATCACTGGATCAGCAGTGTTAACATGAGCAAAATTCTAGAATGGTTTTGCTTATAGGTTCCTTGACCCTTGAACAACTAATCTGTTGTATATATTGACTAGCACAAGTGTTATTTACTATGCACCAGATCAATTCCTTTCATTCTTTGTATGTGGATATGATACTTTCCATTCAGAAGAGAGGCTAGCGGCCTGCATGGCACTGGCTTCCCCTCTCTAAATACACAGATCACCCTCCATAGGTCTTGAGATCTGCACATGGGATGGGATGGAATGGGATGGGGGCATATGTATCATCCCTCTACTAAAACCATGGAGAACCTCAAGAAAAGTTAAAGGGACACAGTTAGGTAATCTAGCTCATTTAAAAAAAAGTTAAAAGTACCTTTAGGTTCTCTGTGACTTGTTGTGATACTGGGCCTACAAATTTACCCAAATTGTATGCTCCCAAGAAGTATACGAAAGTTCATGAGATGTTACAATTGCCTGTAATAACAAAAGTTGATGGAACGGAGGTCAAGCTGCTTTTAATAATGAATGTTATAAACAGGTACAAAAAGAACCAAAGAAAGACTAAATTAATCCAGACCCAAAAAAAAGTCACATTGATAGGATTCAACAACTATGTTGGAATCATGCCTGGTAAAAAACAAACAAAAAACCCCCAGAAGATGTGGAACCAGAAATTAATGAAGAAAAATTGGTGATTTGGATATTAGGCCTATTGGGTGGACAAAATAATGAGGGAATGGGCTATTCCACCCTTCACTGCCCTTTTGGGTCCATAAAGAGACAGACTTGTGGGGGGCAGAAATGAGAAGAACAGATGGAGGCTAGTGGAGCAAGTGTTATCATCATGACTGCCATCACCACCATCTCCTGGCACCCCAGGCTTCCTTTGTCCTAATCCTGAGGGTTGTCCTGACCAGACCAGGCCAGAGAGAGAGAGATCCAGATAACATCACCACCACTACCAGCTCCAGCTGAATCCCAAACCACCACCTGAGATTAAACAGGACTGGACTTTATCAGATGCAACACCACCAGCTCCAACCCTTCTCAGCTAACTTCCTCTCTTTTACCCACAAGAGCAGTTTTTGGAAGACTGTCAAACAAGGGTTTTTTTCCTTCTAAAAACTCCCTCCAGCTAGAGGGGAAGGGAAGTTATTAACATACAAGTCTTTCTACAGTACATTTCAAATGCTGTAATGTTTTTAGCCTTTCAATAAAGATAGAGAAAAGAAGCCAAATTATTTTTAATGGTATGCTTGCCATGGTACTAAGCAGGCTGAGGGTTCTGTACACCAAATCCCAAACCTTGTTTTAACACTGTTTAATATTGGACAGTGACTGAGTTTTGTTAACATTTTAATAGAGAATCTAAATAAAACAATCCTCTCTGCCAATTCTTGTGGTTTTACAGTAACACCCTCCACCGGTTACCAACATGTTCTCACCTAGTGCTTTGTGAAACAAACAGGAAACTGACTATCCAGCTGAATATACAGGGAAACCGACTATACAAAATAGGCTGCCAAAATATACCACGTAAAGAAAGTGACAAAAGTTGTCCGTCCTCTCTCCCCTTCTTCAGTCATATAGTAATTCAGGTGTTACCTCTAACACTAATAGATACAAAGTGTTCAGACAGAAGCACAATTTCTAAGTTGATAATGTCCATGGAATCCCTCTTGAGCACCATGTGAAGCACAATGCCGCTGGGATCATGCCACCAGGAAAATAGGGGAACCATAGAGCCGGTAGCTTATGTATAGATCATTTTGCTGTATTGAGAGTACCATAGCGAAACCAATATGGATCTTTAAAATCCCACCTTGCCTGCAGGACAGGCCTCTCATTTTTGCAGAAACTCAGAGGTTATTAAATGGAATTCATCCTGTAGGACAGAAGGAACTTTAGGGAGCCATGAGTGAAGTCAATGGAATTTTTTTTCTGCCATTTGACTTCTTTTGGAGCTAAGATTTCACCTCAGGACAGTATCTCACTTTACAATAGTTAATGATTTACGAAAATGTTAGCCCACTTTTAGATGGGGCATTTGTCAAGGAAAGGGCAGCTGATCCTATCCCTGTAGACTGGTGCAAAGAGGCTGTAGGGCAAGAGGAATAGCGTTAGTGCAAGAGAATTTCTATAAGACAGCCAGGTCTGCATTCCCCTGCTGCAGGAAGAGCCAGCACAGAGGGGTTCTGGGATAGCTGAAGCACCCTTACACCTCAGCAATTTCACACTCCTATAATAGGGCCACTACAGGGGGGTGCAAATTAGCTCAGTTCTAATGTGCCTCCGGGCTTGGCCTCCTGGCCTTTCAGTACCAGGACAAAGGAAACATAAGCCACCTCCCCTTTGTCCCTGCACCAGCTTCATGCAGGCACAGGGAGGAATCTGGCCCAGAGAGAATCCAAGGTTTGCCTAAGGTCAGGCAGGAAGTCTACAACAAAGCCCAGAATAGAATCCAGATCTTCCAAATCCCAGACCAATACCTAAACCATAAGGCCAACCTCCTTTGTGGATTTCCCAGGGACTGTGGGAATGGAAGCCATTTTCAGACAGAATAATCTTGGTGTATCTCTACAAGGATGAATTAGCATGATCAAGATGGAATTAAATTACATGTTACAAATGTTACCAGTGCCTAATAACTACCATTTTTAAATCCATTAAAATGAAGATGTTCTTTTCTAATAGTAATAGTAAATAGTAAAAAAACAAAACAGGATACATATTACAAACCTATATTCCAGTTTATAGCTACCCAGTTTAAAATTTTACCCAAAGGCCTTTAATCTGGGACAAGCCTTCTGATTATGGGATTGTAACATGGTTCCCACTCACTGCTAGTACACCTCTTCAAATCTACATCTGGGAAAGCAGCTCGCATGGCATCAGGTGCCCCCTTCAGCTCTCTTATAGTCTCGCTTTGGGTAACTTGGCCCTCCCAGCAGGTCCCAGTTCAGTCCATTCCTTCTGGGGTTACAAAGTCCAACAGGACCACTGTCCAAATGCCTCCTTTGGACAGTGTTCAGCTTGGGACTCTGTGCTACTACATGGGGGTCTGGCCCAGGGATCCTGTAACCAGCAATCCAGGTCTGCTCAGTCCCCCTCCCTGTCGCTGTTTTCCTGGGCTCCTTCCATCCATTCTTTTCCCTAGCCTGTTTCCAGGTTTACTACAGTAGCCTACTCTACTCCCCATGGCTGCTTCTCCCCTTCCTAGCCTTTTTAGTCCAGGGCTTAATCTCCCCTGAGACTTTCTTCTTGTTCCTGAGAACCTCCCTTATCCCAAGGAGTGACAGCAACCTGCAGCCACCTTCTGCATGCAGCCTTCTAGCTTTAGTGCTATCCCAGCCCTGCCCCAGCTGAACTTCACTCTTAATTCACTCTGGCCCTTCCTCCCACAGCTGATGCCAAGTAGCCTAATTGGCCTCTCAGGCCCTCATTAACCCTACTGGGGCTGGTGTTGGTAAAAATCTAGCAACCCAGATATATGCCACACTTAAAAGTCCTGGGCAAGTTAAAATAATACCTGGAACTAGATTACATCCTACATAAAGACTAATTCTCATATAAGAGTTTGTATTAAAAATATGCAGCCAAGGTATGTCACCAATTTCTGATTTATAAAAAAATAACTTCATGCCCATTGGGGATTTGAAAACAAAGGATCTGATCCTGCAAACGCTGAAACACGAAAGTAATTGTACTCACGTGAGCTAAGTTACTCCAATATGTGCTTGCAGCATCAAGCCCAAAATTTGATTTGGGCAATGGTGGAAAGTTGCTACATGATAACATTGGGAAATGCTTCCCAGGAGCTCTTGGCTCTCAGCACCTCAATTCTTAGGCCTCCAGTTTGGATACTACTACAAAATACTACAAGGACAGTCATATAAGGTAGGATTTATCTAATTGGCTGTAAGAACAAAGACAAGTGTGGGAGCATGGTCTGAACTCTTCATAGGCAGAGGGTGATCGGGACAATATTCTAAATTCAATGATAAAATTAGAATGGATGCAAACTTAGAGCCTGATCCTACAAATAATTACTCCTACGAATAGTTCCATTGGGGCCAATCATGAAATCCTTACTCAGTTTTTTTCAGTTCTTATTCTGACAAATTCCTGTTTAAACCAGTTGGACAACCTGAATGAGTAAGGACTACATGTACAAGTTGCAGAGTTGTAGCCCTGGGTCCTAAGAATAGATTATTACATCCAAACCCACACGCATCAGAGCACTTTATGTAGTGGGTGATATGACATAGCTGAATGAACACATTTTTGGAAGAAGAAACTAACAAGACTGAATTAAATTTATGGATGGCAACAAAACATTCCTCACACATCAGGGTCCCATTCAAAAACTGGATGTTACCATTGTTGAATGCCTCTGCTAACAAAAGACTAACATTCAGATTCCAATATGACAGGCTTAATCCTACTTGCCTTAAGTATTTACTGAAGTAGATTGACTTCAGTGGGACCATTTTTGTGAATATAAGGAGGATTTGGCCAACATAGAAAAAATGAGCAAAATCTGGGGGCCCCTTCTTAGGGAGCCAGCAAATAGTGTTAATATATGACAATAATGTTTGGAAAGGTTACATAGACCGGAGTCCATGAAGTTACAGTGGTGTCAAACTAGTGTACATACACACACACAGAGTTTGGTGTTAGTTGCAACATTCACATTTTAACATGTGAACCTTAACTACAGTTTATTAAAAGCACTATCATCGTGCATACTCTGACATGTATGGAACCTCTTATCCTAATCCAAATATTGGAAAGAAAAACAAATGAGCAAAAACCTCATCAAGGGTTCTCAAGTAGGTGTTCAGGCCTTTTCAACCCACTAAGAAAGTATTCAAAGTACCTACAGGTCTAAAACCACACTCATTCAGGAGAGTGTTATATAATCTGGTAAAAAGTGAGATCTGTGTAGGGAAGAATTAATGCTATTCTGCAAGAAAAAAGAATCAATGTACAACACATTGTTCTTACAGAGAGTGACAGCATAAAAATCCTTACAATCCTTATCCTGAATGACAGTTAGTGTTCATGAAAGTGAAGGAGCAGTAACATTAATTTGAGATCATGCAATCTAACCTATCTATCTACCTACCCAAATACTTATATGGCCCACATTTCTGTAGTATCTGAGTGCTTTACAACCTTGAATAGATCTCACACAATCTGCAAGGGGTTTCACATTTGGTTTGCAGGGACAAAGATTCTAGCTCCCTCCTTCTCTGGAGTTGTCTCCGCTGCTACAAGCATTTTTCTTACATCCAAGGGCATGTCTACGCTTGGCATTTAAAGCAGAAAAAGTCCCTTTTTTGCACAAAAACCATGGGAGCATCTACACTTGCCAATGACTTTTTGCAGTGAAACTCAGAATTTTCATCACAAAGAGAAAACCACCTCCACGAGAGGCATACAGCTCTTACCGGTGATACTTTTGCGGTGATGTACAAGTTAAGACACATTCTTCCTGTTTACAGAGCTTTTAGCTTCTGCAGGATATCCCACAGTGCCTAGGTGACCACTCTGGCCAGCAGCTCTGCTGCTCTGAGGCCAGGTAAACAGACATCTACCCCTCCCCCTGTAAAGCCCCAGGAACTTTGAAACTTCCCTTCCTGTTTTCTTGGCAAGTGCTCACTTATGTTGCCCCCAAGGACATAACAGTGACAATGCCTGCAAATGATCCCCTGCTTGGAGCAATGCTAAGCTACTGGAGCTGATCAGTGTTTGTGGAGAGGAGGCTGTGCAGGGAACCAGGATGCCCCGCAATCACCCCCCACTTCCCACAAGACCTATCTTCAAAATGGAGAGAGCTGAACTGTGGGATAGCTGTCCTCAAGTGCGCTGCTCTCATCCATGATGGAAGTGCTGCAAATGTAAACACTTTCTGACGCCTGTGGAAGTAAGTGAGTACACAAACTAGCACTTTTCTTTCACCAGTTCACTATCACCATTGAAACTGACAGCGCAAAAACTCTGCAAGTGTAGACATAGCCTTAGTTTTTACAACTAATCTTGCTCAGAACAGGTCTAATTGACACAGCGTTGAAAACACCTACAGCATCCGGAGACTCATGTTACACGATGACCCCCAAATCAGTGTCACTGACACCAGTGGAGCTGCACCTGTGTTGGCAACAGTGGAAAATTTTCAGAAACTTTTTTTTTAGCGTCGACAGGGTCTTTGAAGCTCCCAATTCATCCCTCCATACTACTGATTAGGGCTGCATGAAATTTTGCAGACTAATAGTTTATTTGCCAAAAAATGCAGTTTCAGGGTGACCAAAACTACTCGCCAATTCAGGTCAAATTTGGTGAATAGTTTCAGTCAAAGAACCAAATTAAGATTTTTTTTTTAAAAAGTCAAAATGTTGCATTTCAACATTTTCAAAATGAAACGTTGCAACTTTCCATTTCAAAACGACATTTCCTTTTGAAATTTAGCTAGATTTATATAACAAACAAAAAGGTAAACGACACACAAAAATGAAGAAAAAAATAATAATTTCTTGAAACATTTAGTTCAACCCCAAATGAAAGTTTTTCACTTTGCCATGTCAGCAAGAAAAAACAGAAAATATATGTTTCAGGTTGAATTTTTTGTTTGGTCACAGAACCAAAAAAATTAATTATTTGCTCAACTATACTACTAATTTCAGACCCCTCCCTTACCACATATGATTTCATAGCAGGGTTCTTAAGCCTGGGAATTTATCTGTGGTGTTGGACCCAGTGATGTGCTAGGCTATGTCTACACTGGCAGAGTTTTTGCGCTGTCAGTTTCAATGGTGATAGTGAACTGGTGAAAGAAAAGCGCTGGTTTGTGTATTCATTTACTTCCACAGTGCCAGAGAGTGTTTACATTTGCAGCACTTCCATCATGGATGAGAGCAGCGCACTGAGGACAGCTATCCCACAGGGCAGCTCTCTCCATTTTGAAGGTAGGTCTTGTGGGAAGTGGGGGGTGATTGCGGGGCATCCTGGTTCCCTGCACAGCCTCTTCTCCCCAAACACTGATCAGTTCCAGTAGCTCAGCATGGCTCCAAGCAGGGGATCAGTTGCTCCGTGGAGCAGCCATTGTCACCTGGCCAGATGATAAGTGAGAACTTGCCAAGAAAACAGGAAGGGGAGTTTCAAAGTTCCCAGGGCTTTACAGGGGGAGGGATAGATGTCTGTTTACCTGGCCTCAGAGCAGCAGAGCTGCTGGCCTGCGTGGTCACCTAGGCACTGTGGGATATCCTGCAGAGGCGAAAAGCTGTGTAAACAGGAAGAACATGTCTTCACTTGCACATCACTGCAAAAGCATCACCGGTAAGAGCTGTACGGTGTATGCCTCTCATAGAGGTGGTTTTCTTTTTGCGGTGAAACTTCTGAGTTTCACTGCAAAAAGTCATTGGCAAGTGTAGACGCTCCCATGGTTTTTGCTCAAAAAGGGACTTTTTCCGCTTTAAATGGCAACTATAGACATGCCCCTAGTCATATCATGTGAACACCACATTCAGGGAACTTTTCACAGGGGAAGCCTCAGAGAGTGTAAGACGCGAATGGAGCAAGGAAGCTGGGAATCAGCACAGACAAATGATCAGAGGCAAACCCATGGGATCATGAGCAGAAGGAGGTCTTGAGGACTGTGCGGTGGAAGGGAGTGAGTTGGTTGTTGGTAAAGGTTTCCTGGGAGAGAAAGATGGAACTAAAATCCAAGTCATAGGTAGGACAAAAGGGAGTGGAAACCTCAGAGGTATGGGGAAAGGAGGGCGTGGGGTAAGAATTGTTAGGGTAAAGAAAGGTACTAGAATCATAAAGTTCTTGATATTCACATTCCAAAACAAAGTTCCACATAACAGGACATTCTTATTCACGCACATCCCTAGTGTAGGCAGCTCCTAGCCATCCCACATAGCTCTGCCCATGCACCTCTATCCTAAACTGAAGCAAACCTGCTTCTCTGGGCTGGGTCTCCCTGAGGCAGAGACTCTTATTTTTGTGAAATATTTCTGACATTCACACAGGAGGACTAATGTGAGACACACACCCCAAGGAAAAAAAACACATTACTTCACATATCAGTATTTGAACTCCAGCCACTGATGATTAATGGGTTAGTACATTGTCTCCTGCTACCACCCACTCCCTTTCTCACAGGGAAAGTCTATTTCAGTTTCAATGTTGAGGCGGTTAGAGGAAGTCAAAAGTCCATCACAAACACAGCACTGAAAAACTCATATTAAAAAAAATGGCTTAGTTCTTACATAGTGTTTTACATCTGGAGATAACAAAGCACTATACAAAGGATGGTAAATGCCATTATTTCCATTTTACAGATGGGAAAAACAAGGCACAGAGAGGTGAAGTGACTTGTCCAAGGTCACACAGCAGGTCTGTAGCAGAGCTGGGACTAGAACCAGACTGACTCTCATATCAGTGCCCTAGCTACTAGATTATGCCATACCTACCCAATGTGATTAGCACATACGTTAATTAAATTACTTCCCTCTTCTTAGGTTAAAGTGAGGCATTACAGTGAAGCTATTACCGTACCTCTTAGGAAAGAGTTCTTTTCCTGAAAGAGCAAAACAGATCTAGCCCTTTAACAAGTTGAGGAAACAAAGCTATGCCTCGTACGATGCGGACGTGTAAAATTATCAGTAGTTACTTTCTGAGTTTCCTAATAGCAACTAACCCTAGAATTTCGTTTTCATATGCCACAGCTATCTGCTTTTAAAAAAATAGAGATGGGGGGGGGAACCTACTGCAATGCAAGGACATTTGCTTCATGAGTGCTGAATGCCACATTCTATTCAGGTGTGTATTGTCTCCTGAAGGGATTTAAACTATAGGACACTGTGAAATCATAGAATTGAGGGAGGAAGATTCCTGGTAAATAGCTCCCTGCAGATTCCTCTTTTAAAAAATTGGGTCCATTCTGTAAATAGATCATGCTTCTTGATTACATTTAGAGTGCTGAATTACATTTCAGTTGAAGGGCTCCCTGATTCTCAGCCCTGATGCAGTTGAGAGCAGTCTGGAGACTGGTCTAACCTGCACCAGCTCTCTGCGGTGCCTTCGGGGTAATACACTAAAGTAAAAAAGACTGATGCCTGGCACAGCTGGTTGTGAGGAACGTACAATGAATATTCCTTCCTCAACCTGTCATGTGCTGCAGGTGAGGTCAGTGACATACTGCAAAGCACCTTACAAGCATGACTGGTACAGGTTGGCACCATCTGGAGGGGATTCCTTGCAGCATCACTGCTACTTTTTTCCAGAAAGGGGGACTAAGGGGGTCCTGTTCAGCATCCCCAAAGAAGGCAGTTGCCAGATGCTGCCAGAGAAAGGAGCTACGGAGAGCATGTGCAGGCTACCATCAGAGAACAATGTGTGATTTTCCCCCTACCGGAAAGTTGTGGTTGCTAGGCTTAATGGAAAGGAATAGTATCCATGGGGAGAGAGACGCATGTGGGGGTGCACTCAGATGGAGTGAAATGAATTGGGGCTGGGGAAGTCTCAGAGGATGGGGCTCGACTGGTCTGGTGACAACATCATAGTGTACCAGAAGGAATTATATCGGAAGGTGAGGGTTATTGGGGTACAGAAAGGGGGATTGTTCCATCTTTACTTTTAAAGATAACTATGGGGATGAAAGGTTTTGCTTTGCAATGCACCAGATTACACCAAATGATAAGTATGTTAGAATGCATAGATTCAAAGGCCAGAAGGGACCACTGTGATCATCTACTCTTACCTCCTGTATAACACAGACCACAGAACTTCCCCAAAATAATTCCTAGAGCAGACCTTTTAGAAAACCATCCAGTCTTGATTTAATTGTCAGTGATGGAGAATCCACCACAGCCCTTCCAATGGTTAATTAAAAATGTACCCTTATTTCCAGTTTCAGTTTATCTAGCTTCATCTTTCAGCAATTGGATCATGTTATCCCTTAATCTGCTAGACTGAAAAGCCCATTATTAAATATTTGTCCCACATGTAGCTACTTCTAGATTGCAACTAAGTCACCCCTTAACCTTCTCTTTGTTTAGCCAAATAGATAGAGCTCTTTGAGTCTATCACTATGGCACGTTATGTAATCATTCTCAGGGCTCTTCTCTGAACCCTCTCCAATGTATCAACATCTTTCTTGAATTGTGGGCATCAGAACTGGACACGGTATTCCAGCAGTGGTCGCACCAGTGCCAAACACAGTGGTAAAATAACCTCTTTACCCCTACTCAAGAGTCCCTCATTTATGCATCCCAGAATCACACTGGGAGCTCATGTTCAGCTGATTATCCACCACGACACCCAACTCTTTTTCAGAGTCACTGCTTCCTTGAATAGAATCCTCCATCATGTAAGTAGCATACATCTTTTGTTCCCAGGTGTATACATTTACATTTAGATGTATTAAAAAAACATATTGCTTGCTTGTTCCCAGTTTACCAAGTGATCCACGTTGCTCTGAATCAGTGACCTATCCTCTTCATTAATTACTATTCCCCCAATTTTTGGGTCATCTGCAGACTTTATCAGTGACGATTTTATGTTTTCTCCCAGGTTGATAAAGATGTAAAATAGCAGAGGGGCAAGAACCAATCCCTGTGGGACCCCACTGGAAACAGACCCGCTTGATGATGATTCCATTTACTCTTACATTTTAAGACCTATCATTTAGCCAGTTTTTAATCCATTTAAGGTATGCCATGTTCATTTTATGTTGTTAATCTAGTTTTTTAATCAAAATTTCATGCAGCACCAAGTCATATACAGAAATCTAAGTATATTACATCAACACTATTATCTTTATCAACCAACCCTGTAATCTTATCAAAAAAAGACTTGGTTAGTTTGACAGGATTTATTTTCCCATGAACTCATATTCCTTTGCATTAATTACATTACATCATTATTAATCAAGTCCTGTATCAGCCGCTGCATTATCTTGTCTGGGCTCAATGTCAGGCTGACAGGCCTATAATTATTTGCCTATTTGTCCTTTTTTAAAATTGGCATAATAGTACCTTTCTTCCAGTCTTCTGAAACTTCACCGGTGCTCCAAAACATTTTGAAAATCAACATTAATAATCCAGCGAGCTCCTCAACTTGCTCTTTTAAGACTCTTTGATGCAAGTTGTCTGGACTTGCTGATTTTAAAATATCTTACTTTAGTAGCTGCTGTTTAATATCCTCCTGAGATACTAGTGGAATAGAAAGAGTATTATCATCACCATATGATGAGACTATGTCATCTGTTTTTCCCCAAATGCAGAACAGAAATATTTATTGAACACCTCTGCCTTTTTATTGACAATTCTACCATTTCCACCTAGTAATGGACCATTACCATTGTCAGGATTCTTTTTGTTCCTAATACACTTTAAAAAAACTCCTTATTGTCCCCAACTCTGCTGGCCATAGATTTCTCATGTCCCTTGGCTTCCCTTGTCAATTCTCTACAATTCCTAATTTCTGATTTATATTCATTACAATCAACTTCCCCCTTCTTCCATTTGTGTTATATATGTAGGTTGGGTTTTTTTAACCAGCACAGCTGTCTTCCTCAATTATGGGATTCTGGGTTTTTTAGGCATCTAGCAAGGTATTCTTAAATGATTCCAAATTGTCATCACATTTTTTTCTGATTAATTTCTTCTTTCCAGCTGATTTGGCCCTATTAAAGCACTATATATTATTAGTCCGGACTTTATTATGCTTGCACATTATAAATGTGATCAAGTCATGACCACTTGTACCTAAGCTCCCATTAACTTTTTAGTTCTGTGACTAGACCCTCTTTATATGTTAAATTAAGGTCTAATATAGAATTTCCCCATGTTGGCTGCAACACTTTTTGAGTTAGGAAATTATTATCTATAACATTTAGAAATTCCAAGGATGTTTTAGTACTGGCAGCATAAGTATGTCACATTAACTGAAGTCCTCAGTGATCACACAGTTTTTTCCCCTACATATCATAGATAGGTGTGCAAGGACATGGCCATCCTCTTCCCTAGTGTCATTTGCTGGTCTATAGAAGACACCAACTAGTACCCCTAGTACCCCATCTTGTGCTTTATCTGTTAGGACATTGATCCATAAGCATTCAAGATAATTTTCTTCCAAGTTATCAGTGACTCAGAAACAGATAATGCCATTTTTGACATAGTGCCACTCCCTCTCCCCTTTTGCCCATTCAGTCCTTCCTAAATAGTTTATAACCATTGATTTTAACATTTCATTGTGCAAATCATCCCATCAGGTTTCAGTAACACCAACTAGATCAAATTTATGCTCCTAAATGAGCAATTCCAATTCCTCTTGTTCGTTACCCAGGCTCCTAGCCTGAGAAATTCAAGAATTTTTTCTCTTCATGTCCTTTGGTTCCTTGATTAATTTTGTTCTCAACTTCTCCATTTTTTGCTAGCTGAGTGCTCATACCATCCCTCTTTTTACCCTCCCATTTTTGCTACTAGTTTAGCCCCCGTTAGAATATCTCTTTAAGAGAGCCATGCTTGGGAGTGGGCTCTGCCTTGTCTGACTGAGCACATGGAGGAAGAGTGCTACAGAGACTCTCCAGGAGAGTGGCAGATTTTGCATATGGTCTAAGTCTTACTTCTAATAGAGAACCATCTTCCTCAGCTTTCCTGAAATCTCCTTCATAAGAACTCATGACTATTACAAGCTTCTGCTGACTACACTAGCCAGCCTGTCCGAAGGAGTTTGGTTCCCCTTCCACTGAGGTGGAGGCCATCCAAACAATACAGCTCCCTCACCCCATAGAAGGTGGACTGATGTTCCACAAAACCACAGCCCTCCGATTGACACCATTTACCTAGCCAAAGATTCACTTCCAGAATCGTTTGACTTCTGTCTTCCTTTGCTCATTGGAGAGGAAGGATTTCAGAAGATTGCTTGGATATTCTTCTTCAGCACACTTCCTAGTTCCCTGAAGTAATCTATCTGTGAGATATCCTGCAATGCAGTCTCATTAGTGCTGATATGAACCATCACCAGTGGATTCTTGCTCATAGATTTCAGAAGCCTAGCCAATCTCAGAGTAACATCTCATGTCTTGGCTCTGGGAAGCCAACACATCATCCTGTTGTTCACTTGTCCCTTGCAGAATGTTCTTTCAGTTCTTCTGAGTACTGAATCTCCAGCAAGGATAGTCTGCCTTCCTTGGATATTATCCAGGGAGATCTCTCTCCCCACTTTGAAAATTACCTAGTTCCAACCCTAGAGTATATGGTGGTGCGGAGAGAGGGGAGGAATGAAAAGAGAGGTAGGGAGGAAATGAAGAATAGAGTAAGGAGGAGATGATGAACAGGAAGGAATAATGTAGAGAGAACAGAATATCAGATACTGACAGGGACGAATAAACGTAGGATTCAGAGAGTCATGCCCAGACCTGCATTTGCCCCATGGACCTATAAGGTTTGGATCCAAGGATCCAGTGGAGAGACTATTACTGGAGAGCACCTGTGTCTGCCACTGGGACTAAGTAGCTGGAGGCAGCACTTGCAGGGTAGGAGCCAGGAGTGACGCTACTTCACAACTTCTTTGTCCATCTGACTCTGGCCCTGCCTGCTGTCAGCCAGTAGCAGACTCTGGGCCTTAGAACAGAAATGTCAAGAACATGCTCCTATCTCTGCTCTAGAGCTTTAAAATACCACCTGTTTTGAAGGAAGAACTTTTTCTTTTTAAACTGGCATTCAATAATATTCAATGGAATTAACCCTATAGGGTAAAATATTTCCTGGAGAGCTGGTAGAATTTTAAGGCTCCATGACTATAACTGCAGCGAATATGGACTGTTCCTTTGATGTGTGCTGAAGCACACCCAATTTGGACCTTCACGACACTTTTTCTTAAACACAAAGAAGTTGCAAGGAGTTTAGAGATCAAAAGCAGCAATCTAACCATCTTCCAAAAAGGTTTCTCAAGCTTCCAGCACAGCATTCCTAGAAAAGTGTTTCTCAAACTGGGGTCCATGAGGGTACTCCAGCGGGTCCGCGGGTGTCGCTGATCAACTCCTCCCTCTCCCTCCCAATGCCTCCTGCATGCCAGGGAACAGCTGTTCAGCAGCGTGCAGGAGGCGCTGAGAGGGAGAGCGAGGAGGGGGGACGAGGTGCGATTGTGGGAGGGGACAGAAATAAGTGGGGAAGAGGAGGGGCAGGGGTGAAGCGGGGGCAGGAAGAGGTGGGACAGGGCTGCGGTCTGGGGGGAAAGGGTGGAGTGGGGGCGGGGCCTGGGGCTGAGCGGGGGAGTTGGGGGTCCACTAAAATTTTTTAAATCAAAATGAGAGTCCTCGGGTTGCTAAAGTTTGAGAACTGCTGTCCTAGAAAACTGTCACTTGAATTTTGGTACTTCTAGCTAATAGGCATACACTAAACACTTTAAGCCAAATTCTCAAGTGGTCCTCAGCCTGGCATCTCTTGGTTCTTGCACAATCACTTGTTTACATACTTCTCTACCATAACTACCTACCCACAGGTATAAACCTGCACAAGCACAATACCCCATCTGGTCCAACAGGAACTAATCAGGCTGGTTGCTTTTTTCCAAATTGGGATTGTGACTAATTGGGGGTGGGGGAAGGTATGCTTTTCTCAATTTTTTTCCCCCAGAAAACTGAAAACCTGAAAATTTTCAGAAGTTTTGGACCATTTTTTTAAAGGAATTTGAAGCATTTTTGGGTATATGGTTTGGTTCTGAAATGAAAAATCAAAGTTTTCTGTGGAAAACTTCCTTCCCCCCTCAATTTTCTGACTAGCTTCAGGGTCTAGGAATGTTGCTGAACATGTTAGCTAGATCCCTAAATGGAATATAAGGTAACCATTTTCCCTGGGTCTGGCTTGTATCTCTTGAGTCAAAATGTGTCTTGGAGATTTTAGAACTGGATACTAAGGATACTGAGGTCTGAGTCTTCTGACTGTACTGGGATATTTTGGTCAGGTGGCGGAGTGCAAACTAAGTTGTCTGAAGTGGCAGAAAGTGGTTGGTAGTGATCCAGAATGACATAGTATTTCAGCTAAAGAGCAAAATACCTGGTCACTTGAGCTGTTACAAGATACTGCCAAAGTAAACCACAGTTATTTACTCAGATTATGTTCCTTGGCCTTCCTTTCAGGGATAATTGCCAGAAAATAAATGAAGTATTCACTGAATCAAGAATGCTGAAAAGACTCTCAAAAAATAAGTCTGAAGTGGGAATTTTCAAGCAACATAAGTTTCTCAGACGTGAAGAAGAGCTCTGTGTGAGCTCAAAAGCTTGTCTCTCTCACTAACAGAAGTTGGTCCTATAAAAGTTATTACCTCACACACCTTGTCTCTGTACATTTAACTAAGTGAGGTAGTTAGAGAAAGACTCATTTTTCTATAGCTTTTAAAAATTTTGGATTTTAAAGGGTATATTTTAAATGAAAACAACAACTTCTGGGTTGTGACATGCCACTAATGGGCAGAGCCAAATGAAATAATATTTTAATAATTTTACTTTCTGGAAAAAAAAAACACCTCTCTGGAGTGCCACTTGTCCAAGTAAGCCTTACATTCTTTAGCCAAGTGATTTGTTCTGCATAACTGATAATTCTGTGCGTTTGTTCAATTTTAATTATTTTTTCCTGAAATACATATATATAGGTTGGATTGCATTCTTTATAGGAGATTTTGTACTGTATGTCACTGCGGTTTGGGGTTTGGGTGCAATTCATATGAAGGTATAGTAAGTAAGTGGGATGCTGGGCTGGCTTTTAGTGTTTGTGATCAACATTCAGTTGGAACTGCATAATGTCAAATATTGCTGTGTTTGGGTTACTAAATCTGAATTCTAACAACCACGGTCTTGCATGGGGAATGCAAGATACTTTCAGGCAGGTCTGCCCAGTTCCTCTTTCTGTGAAATGAGCACTGGTCAAAACAGTGTATCACTGACAGAAAAGGGCTGCCTCTGTAAGAGCTCAGATGAGTACTCGAATTGCGGGTGATGGAAGTGTGGAAAACAGTGATGGCGCAGCAATCTGGCGCAGAGTGGTAGTGATTGGGAAAAGGCTTAAATGAAATGCACCTAATCTGCAACAAAAGGTGGAGGTTAGGAAGGCCCTGATCTGTTGCAGAGTGGTATAGTCCCAGGGCTTGCAGCAACATGAGAAAATTGGAAGGGGGGTGGGGAGGGACAGAGAGAGAGAGAGTGCAAGTGAACAAGAAAGAGCATTAGAGCCTTATTAATCTGCTTCAGGTAGAGATACATGGTCCGTTGCAATTTAAGAAATTTCCCTGGAAAGATACTGTTTTCTGAAAGTAGTATTAGCACGGCCAAGATTTGTTTAGATCTCAGGTAAACATTCATGAGAACTCATGATTGATCATGTTCACTTATGGTCATGTATTACCCTTGTGACACTGGCACACCAGGTGCCAGCTCATGCCAAGGCCCCTAGCCTCACTGACCCTTGACAAATGCATAGCTGGAAACCATTCTGGCTCACCCGTGTGTTAGCATTGTTAAAATAGATGTTACAGTTATAAGAATGTGTTTAGCGTTTAGACTTTATGAAATACTTGTAGGAAGCTATGTGTATAGCACAAGACACTACTACAAGTTATCTCTTTTTTTTACAATTGTTTTTTTATGTGTTTCTTGTTGCTAGAAGGAATTTATTCACTCAGACAGGAAAGCAATATGCCCAGTTACTGTTTATTACATGTGTTTTCAGGAGACACAGGAGATCAAATTCTATTCTCAGTTACACCTACACAAACCCATTGGAGTGGAACTCAGAGAAGAATTTAGCTCAGGGTCTATCTTAACGTAGTAGGATTTCAAAAGTATTTAGGAAAAACAGAATTACGTCAGTGTTTCGCACTCTACTGAAGATTCACCTCGGTGGGGACTTGCCTAGAGGGTAAATGGTGTATTTTTGAAACATGTCAGCGAAAATAGTTTAATTAAAACATTTAAAAGCCCAAAGTAGCCCTGGCATATTTTAACATGAAACTTGGTTGAGGCTTAGGGGAGAAGTCTAAGGTTCACCTTGAACACATCAAAATACAACTTTCCTGTCTACAGTAGAGTTTTAAAATTCGTTAGTTAATACTTTTTAAAACACATGATATTCCTAGTCGAGGCAGCCCCTAAGTGGTGCATACCTCTGGCATAATGGTTACAACTCAGTACATGATTTTCAGTAATCACTTGGTGTTTAATTAACACACAAAACTGTCTTATTAAACCTGACTAAACTCTGGATTTAAGACACTCTAAATTAAGTGTGAGCCAATTCCTTTGTAAAAGAGCCGTTAACAATGAAAGAAAACATGAATAGAGAAGTTCTGAAGGACACTAACATGCTTTCAGTTGCTAAGGGAAACTTCCTTGGTCTACCCAATGTACTCAGTAGGTCTGACTCACAAACATTCTGGCTTTCAATAAATAATGAAAGCCCTATAGTGTTTAAGAACAAAGAGCCAGTAAAAAGGGTTAAAAATAAAACAAAAATCACACTGAACAACATGCTAATGAAATATTTCTCTATAAAGGTTCCGGGAATTATGTATAGTGAGTGGTTCCTTAACATTGAACGTGTCTCTGTAGGCTACACAGTGTGCCTGAGACAGCTCTCATATATACAGAAAGAGTGCTAAAATAGACTGGTTGTTGTTGCTGTATTTCAAAGCTGATGTTTAGACCACTGAGCTAACGCTTTCCAACTGAGCCCCATTGGAACTCTGTGTATCTTCTCTCTTCTTTTCTCTTTTAAATCTCTTTCTCTCTGCAGGAAATGCCTCTGCCAAGTAT
The DNA here is from genome assembly GCF_965152275.1 of Natator depressus. Classification (NCBI taxonomy): domain Eukaryota; kingdom Metazoa; phylum Chordata; order Testudines; family Cheloniidae; genus Natator; species Natator depressus. The sequence continues at coordinate 84,590,605 of NC_134239.1, forward strand.
CTTTCTCCCACAACTTCTCCTGTTCTTTCTGATCTCCTTTTTTACAGATGAGGCAGTTACAGTGACACACAGAAAGATTAAGGCCAAAACTGGCCAAAGCGACTCCTGATTTTGGATGCCTCCACTTTGGGTGCCCAAATTGTGACTCCTCAGGAGAGTGGTAGGAGTGCTGGGCACTGGTAGCACCCAAAGATTTCAATTAGAGTTATGGGTGCTCAGCACTTCTGAAGTTCAGGTTCCAAATCAGAGGCCACTTTTCAAAATTTTGGCTCCAAGTGATTGCCCTAAGGGTGACCATAACTAGTGCTTTATCCATGGGATGGGTAGTCATGAGACATGGGTTCTAATGCTGAATCAAATACTGACTAGCTACTTTACCCTAGGAAGTCATAATCTCTTTGTGCCTTACTTTCTCACTCTGTAAAATGGGATAATGGATATTTACCTCTTTCGTGCACAGCTATGAGGTATAATTGTCAGACTCTCCCTCTCTCACTGTGATACACTGCCACAGTTGTGATCAGTGGAGTGACTGATGCTAGATCCCCCTAGAAATAATAGCGGAAGCTGCTAACAGAATGGTCTCTGTAAGGTGAAGATCTAGTGTTAAGGGCACAATCCCACAAATATTTTAAGCATGTGCATAACTGTACTAACATGACTAACTGTACTAACATGACTGGCCCAATATACTTCAAAGGGACTACTCACATGTAAAAAGAAAAGGAGTACTTGTGGCACCTTAGAGACTAACCAATTTATTTGAGCATAAGCTTTCGTGAGCTACAGCTCACTTCATCGGATGTAGCTCACGAAAGCTTATGCTCAAATAAATTGGTTAGTCTCTAAGGTGCCACAAGTACTCCTTTTCTTTTTGCGAATACAGACTAACACGGCTGTTACTCTGAAACCTGTCACATGTAAAGTTATGCATGTGTTTAGGTGCTTGCAGGATCAGAACCTTAGTTAATAATAATTAAAGATAACATTAACTATGGAGATGCTACCACCTTCATAATAACAATACTGCACCCAGTGTCTGTTTCTTAACATCTGTATATAGCAATATGACATATAATACAACACATAATACTTACTTATATATTAGAGATGTATATGCAGCTAGATAGTTGTAAATGTCACCATAAAGTACAAATACAACATTTAAAAACTGAGACAGGTAGACAAGAAAAGAAAAGTGATTTGTCACTCTAAAAGATGAAAATACATTGGGTAAATTTTTCCACCTTTGTCCATCTGAAAGGCAAGATAGGGTAAAACTTTCCACTATTTTCAAACGGTCCTACTGATAGCTATTAACCCTCTGACTCAGATGTCAATGAGAGGTCAATGGTTTCTGTCTCTCTCACATACACAGTAGCAATTATATTACAAAGAAGTTTTTAAAATATCCACATGCAGGTGGGATAATAAAAACCAGAAAAGAAATGTAAGCAGTGTAGGGGAAAAAATGAGCTAACTTTAAAATTTGGCCTCTTTTTCTGATTATTATGGCCCAGGTGATAGAGGAGGGAAGAATTAGATTGAAAAATTATGAGAAATTTTTATGTAAACACAGGGAATCCTGTCCATCCCCTTTTCCAACATATTTTCCTTTCCTTTGTCATTTTACTTACCATTATACTTGCCGCTAAAATAAACAGTTACCACAAATTCTTATGCACCAAATCCTGTATTCCTTATTCAGGTAAAACACCCATTGACTTGAATGGAAATTTTGCCTGAGTAGGGACTATAGCTGACTCAATATACTTTATATTTCAGCCTGATGTAAATGGACCAGCATGAAACTGTATCAGTCAGATGGAAGACTGAGTTTAACAGAGACCCTTGTATAATCTATTTTAATGTGCTGTATATCTGGAGAAATAGCTATGCTAAATAACATTCTGTTGATCCAAATTAAAAACATGTGAATTTGTAGCCTGCACAAATTTTTGTTTCTTCTTCTCACAAGTGTTCCAATGGATGCATATTGGTCTATATTACTGAGTGGGTAGGGACACAGGTTTAACACATCTTAAAGAACTTTTTTACATTATTAAAAACTAGAATTCCATGACATCAGTGGAAGCTTTGCCATTGATTTCAAAAGGGCCAGGATTTCACCCAAGGGCTCTTGTTCCAGTTTCAAGCAGGGGCAAGCTCCACTGGTGCTCTCCTTGTCTATATAGCGTTTATATAGTTCAGATGTATTGGTGCTGGCCATCAATTACTGGAATTGGGTAATTCCCAGACAAGGACTGACTCACAGGCTAATTTCTGGGTCAATTCAATGTGTGTAGCTAACTCACAGCTATAAAGGCCATGGGAATGTCCTTAAATAAAGTGAAATGAAATTTAGGCTGGAGAACAAGACTAGTTCACATTTTCTTGGGAAGTGAGGGAAAAGGCTGTAGGAATATGTAAACTATGCAACACTTTGCTCTTCCTAATTAGCATTCGTGTTTGTATTTGTTGCCAAAACCCTTAAAGATACGAAAAAATAAATCCTACTGTGAAGTTCTATTTTTCAATCTCAGACATTTTGTAAATCAGAGGGAAAATAATAATAGCTCCAGAGCCATGGATAGCTTGCTTTGTCTCTTTCAAGAGGAACTGTGGGCAGCTCCTTCTCCTTCCGCCCCCAATCAGTGAAAATCTACCTAGCTTTTGTGGGGCACTGTGCTGCTGGATATGTCACAGTTCAAGGCCACTTGTGGGCATTAAACATCTTGAGCACCTTTCTCCAGTGCAGTGTATTCCAGTTAGCTCTGCTATTCCAAATAGTTACTTCAATTTGGCTAATTACATTTTGCATGTCAGCACTCCATCAGAGGGTCCTGTTCCACATGATGCTCCTTAATACCTGTCTAAACGCTTGTTTGAATTAAAGGGCTACTGTCCACTGCACTCACTTCAGAGATGACTGAACTTCAGTAGTGGGTGTAGTGTCATCTGTATCTATAGTTTTCAAACTTCTTTAGGATGAAAGGCATTGGATAAATATAAGATATAATCCTTGTTACTGTGAAATTTTCAAATGGAAGAAATATAGTTTCAGAAATGCTAAAAATCAGCTCCACTGGGCCAGTTATTAAAAGTAGGAAAACACACAATGGATATAACTAATATCTAAATAATTTAGATCTGGATATTTACCATTATTCAAAGAGTGCTGAAGATATGTTGTTACTCTAACACTGTTTCACAATGCCATTGCTGAATCAAATTCCATTTATAATCTCTTAAAACTGCATTCAAGCAGACATAACTGATATATTGCCGCCTTTCTTCCATTTGCTAGAAAATGAGAGAAGGAAGTTAACCTAGATATGAAATGGTGACACAAAGTCACATTCCTACCTCGCACTCAATAGGAGAGGCTGGGTATACCAAGGATATGGCTTTTGAAATATAATACACCGCATATGCCCTAAATACCGTACTGTCAATTCAATCCAATTCACTCATAAATCTAACTTCAGGACTGTGGCTATTCACTTGCTGATTTAAAGTTTAAAAAAAAAAATCTGTGACTGTTGATGTGCTTAAGAATGATTCAATATGTTGCTATGGGAAACAGAATTTTTCAACCAAACCTCATTAATAATTTTTTGAGAGATTCCACCAGTTTTAATGATCCAGTGGAAGTAGAACACAAAGCTAATGTTTAAGGGCTTGCACAGATGAGATATTTTAAAAGAGCTTATATTGAGAGAATATATTGATACTCGGATACCAAAAACTCTGTTTACTGTCCTCTAACCAGTGGGGCGGCTCTCCCTGGCTGCATGTGAATAAAGGGTCAGCTCCCCCTCATGTTGCACAGATGCTCAGGAGGTGGGGAGTGGGAAGAGCAATAAGACTGTTTGCTGTTGTGGGCAAAGGGAAGAGAAACCCATGGTGGGGAGTCTTCTCTTTATTTTTTTCCTGCTTACTTTGATTTCTTGTTCACTACTCTTTAAAGAAAAAACATTTGTGGACTGTGACTGTGCTTTTTATGCACAGTCATTCCACCATCTGACATGGAGAGAGAAACACATACATTCTCTTGATAGCCTGGTCTATAACAGGAAATTGAACTGTTGTCAAAAATGGATTTCAACAGCAGCTGCCGCAAATGGGTACTGAAAATGGTATAAGTGCATATATAGGCCAGACAAAACTGTTTTCAATTTTGTGGTGGTGAAACTTGCACCTGGTTCAACACTAGAGGAATTTACTATTTTAACAACCATTCTTCCTTGCATGCTCATAGAAACACCTCATACCAACACACAAAAGTTCTTCAAACCATCTATATGCTTCCTAAAAATTGCTTGGATTATACTTGCTTTCCATAGTCTGCACTGTTGTAGTGTCAGTGTAGACACAAGTCAATGGCATAACAATGCAATTATTTCAAATAGTCCTCTCATCACTGTCCCAGAGTGCACCTGAGGTCATTCAAGGTCTCCCAGAATCCACTGCTTCTAGTAACTGTGCTGTGAACTATGATATAGGTGCCCAGAGGGCAACTGAAATGGTTTAGAACAGTGCTATGTGGACATGGATCAGACCTGCAATGGTTTGGAACATAAATCGGCAGGGGTAGTGTGTACACACCAAACAGTTTATGCTCAGATCAATTCTATCTAGTCTGCCAGTTATGAAATGAGCAGATGTTGTCCTTATTAATTCCTAAGTGAATTGCATCTATTAAATGAAAAATAATATAGGGCTGACTATCAAAGCTCTGCCAAAACTGAACAGCTCTCAGAAATACATCACCTATATTTTTTAATTCAAATTTTAAAAAATAATTGCCATAAAGTAAAACATATTACAGATGAGGTTTAAGGACAACGGTTTGTATTTGGATGATTTTTGTGCATTTTTGAAACCACCCAGGCCAAATATTAATGTTCTTGCCATATTTCTGTCTTGTGGTTTTTCTGTATTGATTTTGAGTTCACAACTCAAAATAAATTGGACTTGATTTTGTACTTGGTCATACTGATGTAAATCAGGAGTAGTCAATGGAGTTACTCTTGATTTAGACAGGTGCCAGTGAGATCAGAATTTGGCATAATGGAGTTACACACTGATGTGAAACTAGAAGGAGATGCTACTCAAGCCTGTAATCTCAAGGTCAACCTTGGCTAATGCATTCAAGAAAGATTCTCACAGAGGTGACCTCTAAATAACAATGGCAAATACCAAATTAAAAGCTCATTGATGCAACCCTCAACTGTACTTATACAAAAAACAGGGATCAAAATCTATTGTTGGCAGGGAGAGGCAAGCACAAATAACAGTTAGTAAATACAAAAATACTTTCATCATGTAAATAAGGATAATTATATTACCAAAATTATTTAGCCAGTATTATATATTTGTAAAATAATCCATACTCATAATGTAATCTTTCCTCTCCCTGTGCTCTCCCTCCACTCCCTCCCACCTCTTTTCTTTTTGAAGACACTTGGTAACTCTCCAATATCAATCTTCAAAAGAGCAAAAAGAGTTCAGAGCCAAGTGACAGAAAAAGGACAGGGAGAGGAACTGTACAGATGCAAAGAAAGAGAGAGAAGGAAGATGAAGTGGAAAATGATTAAAAGAGTAAGGAAGAAAAGAATAGGTGGAAAGGCAGGGTGGTCTACTAGGAACTACTACAGAGAGCTGAAATTGAAACAACAAGAGACGAGATACAATACGTTGCTGTCTACTTTTCATTAGATAGGCTTATTCTTAGTACTGCTATGTAACGTCATTTCAGCTAACACAGCAGGGAAGTTTGGCCTGTAATTGCCTGGGCAGAGATATGAGGTATGCAGGCATACGTGAACTCTTGCACACAGACTAAAACAAACACGAATATTTTATTGTCAATTTGATAAAGAAATACTGCACGTTTTGTGCAGTATATTAGCCAGCTGCCAGTTCATTGCTAAACCGGGAGTGCCTATAGTCTTCAGTGACTGGTCTTGCTGTCTGGCACAGAGCATGAGCTGCACGTAACTGACTGTTTCCAGGGAACAAAGGGGATCACAGAGAGTAGTGAACAGTAAATGATATCTCTAGCGTAAACCCTTCTAGTGGACTTATCACCAGAATATCTAGATGCCAGATTCATAATTAAAACTAAATAATAATAATTAAGGACTTTACTGTCTCCTCCTCCTTGATTCTACAAAGCATAACTTGGTTATGATTATTAGTTGTTTTTTGTATTATTATTATAGAAACTCACAGCTTTTAAAGATGGCAAGCTATTCAGATATTGTACTTTGATTTGTAATTTGTAATTTCATAGAACGGTCATTTCAAAGTCCCATTTCACAAAGGTACAAGTTCAGTTTCTTTCTTTGGCAAATGATATGAGGAACAGCGGTTCAGAACCACAGCTACTGTAAATTGGCCTTGCTTGATTTCAGTAGAGCAACACCAATTTATACCAGCTCACATCACAGACACGGTTTATTATTCGCTGATTTTTGCTATTTGTACATCCTTGAAAACTGGAAAGCAAATCCACATGCATCCCAGCCATGACTAGCAAGAACAGGAGCAAAACATTGTGTGTGTGTTGAGGGGGAGGTGTCTCCATATAGCTCCAATCCAAAGGAAATAGTTGCGAATCCCAGAGAGAATGTTTGCAAGCTAAATTCCCACTTGTCATAAATATAAAGGGAAGGGTAAACCCCTTTAAAATCCCTCCTGGCCAGAGGAAATCTCCTCTCACCTGTAAAGGGTTAAGAAGCTAAAGGTAACCTCGCTGGCACCTGACCAAAATGACCAATGAGGAGACAAGATACTTTCAAAAGCTGGGAGGAGGGAGAGAAACAAAGGGTCTGTGTGTCTGTCTATATTCTGTCTTTGCCGGGGATAGACCAGGAATGGAGTCTTAGAACTTCTAGTAAGTAATCTAGCTAGGTACGTGTTAGATTATGATTTCTTTAAATGGCTGAGAAAAGAATTGTGCTGAATAGAATAACTATTTCTGTCTGTGTATCTTTTTTGTAATGTAAGGTTTTGCCTAGAGGGGTTCTCTATGTTTTGAATCTAATTACCCTGTAAGGTATCTACCATCCTGATTTTACAGGGGGGATTTCTTATTTCTAATTACTTCTATTTTTATTAAAAGTCTTCTTGTAAGAAAACTGAATGCTTTTTCATTGTTCTCAGATCCAAGGGTTTGGGTCTGTGGTCACCTATGCAAATTGGTGAGGCTTTTTATCCAACATTTCCCAGGAAAGGGGGGGTGCAAGTGTTGGGAGGATTGTTCATTGTTCTTAGGATCCAAGGGTCTGGGTCTGTAGTCACCTAGGCAAATTGGTGAGGCTTTTTACCAAACCTTGTCCAGAAAGTGGGGTGCAAGGTTTTGGGAAGTATTTTGGGGGGAAAGACGTGTCCAAACAGCTCTTCCCCAGTAACCAGTATTTGTTTGGTGGTGGTAGCGGCCAATCCAAGGACAAAGGGTGGAATATTTTGTACCTTGGGGAAGTTTTGACCTAAGCTGGTAAAGATAAGCTTAGGAGGTTTTTCATGCAGGTCCCCACATCTGTACCCTAGAGTTCAGAGTGGGGGAGGAACCTTGACACCACTGCTTTGCTGTGGTATGACCACGTGCCTTCTGCATCACCTGACATTGTGGCTTTTCGATTTCCTGCTACAGCTTGGTAAGTTTATTTCTGTGGAACTGTGAGGAGAAGGCACATGGGACAATTTAGGACACATCATAGGGTGATGCTCTGATAAATTAAGTGAGGGCATGTCTACACGTACAGCGCTGCAGCAGTGCAGCTGTACCAATGCAGCTATGTCTCTGCAGCGTCTGGTGAAGATGCTCTATGCGGATGGGAGACAGCTCTCCCGTTGGCATAATAAACCCACCTCCTCGAGCAGCAGAAGCTCAGCTCTCTCACTGACGTAGTGCTGTCCACACCAGTGCTTATAATTGGTGTAACTTATGTTGCTCAGGGGGGTGATTTACTCACCCCCCTGAGCAACGTAAATTCTGCCGACATAACCTGTAGTCTAGACATAGCCTGAGAAACCATCATGGTATCGGTTAGTGTAACATCTATAAAATCGTCATTAGAAACAGCCCTAAGGCCCTGACCTTTCCAATACTCACATGCTTAAATTTACGCATGTGTGCATTGTAGGAGCAGAGCCTAACACAAAACGACACATTCTGTCTTCTTAAATGTTGTGGCACGGCAATTAATTTTGTATGTGAGAGAGAGACAATCCCTTCAGATGACAAATACCATACAAATTGGAAAGTGACTTTGATTTCTGAATGTTTCTAGTTAGTTTGCAGTGCTCACTTTCGAGTTCACTCCAGCTGTCTTTAATGCTTGGCAGAGTAAGAGGGAGAAAAGCACCATGTGTGGGAGAGATCCCATAAATGACTATTGTTTCTCTAAGTACTTGAATTAAAACAACTTTTAATTATTTCAGCTGCTTCCCATTCCCCTCCCCCAACAGAAGATTAAGAGTGTGACAGAGAAATTGAAAACAATTCCCCACGGGCCAGAATATAGTTGGTGCCACAAGTTCAATAAGTAAAGTAAAAAAGTGTCCTCTAATTAATTGATACTCTCTCTGTTAGGTTACCCCAGCCCTTTTCATTCCCAGAATACAACAGTAAGCAAGATCTCTGATAACTCTGGTTTAATTAAAAGAAAAGATGTACTTTTTAAATGTTTTATCTACAGAAAAAAGTACAAGGGAGAAATGAGAAATCTCATATGGGACAAAAATCAATTCTTTTTTTTCTTTTTTAAGTTATAATGTATTTTGGCTGCCACACCAAATCCTGCACTTCTGGAGTGAAATCCTGCCTCCATTGAAGTCAATGGCAAAAATGCCATTTCTGCAATGGGCTTCAAAACTTTACCCCTATATCCAATACCCCCACAGAAGCAAACAGGAGTTTGTTCCTTGCAGATTATCTTTAATGTTTTTCAAGTATTTATTTCCATTTTACATGGACTGCACCTTTTGTTGTTGTTGACAGATTACAGACTGAGAGCAAAAACATGTCTCTGTGCCTATAACTTTTGTGCCTGAACATAAAGCATGGTAATAATAACTAATTTGCATTTTTGAATAGCCTTCAAATCACCCTATGGCACAAAGCCAAAGTAAGCTTCTTCATGGAAACAAACAGCTTGAATTGTCACTTGTTAGAGCTGTTGTCAGATTTTGTAAAAAATATTTTCTGCACCCCGATTGCCATAAGTATATTGTGGGAGTACCAGCTACGTCTTGTTTTCTTCCTAATAGGTCACGTAGTAACTGCTCTAAGTCAAATTCAACCACAATTGTAAACTTTGATAGGATTTCCTTTAGCTATTGATATGTTCATGCACGTACACAGCTCATGACTCAGGGTGCTTATCGGTCAACTGACACTCACTCTGGTATGTGAAGCATCATCACTAAGACCACTTCTCCTTTCACCCTGAATAAAATGATCTTTTCTAGGTCTTTCCCCCGCTACTCGCCCAAGGCAGAGTCTGAAGGACACACAGGACATAGCTACAATTGTTCTCAGCTTCCTCACTGTGATCATTGTATTGGTGAAGTTTGAAATCATCTACCTCTGCCACTCTATTTTTAAAACTACATTTCCAAAACAGTAGATAAACCATAATACCGGGTATCTGCCTCCCATTCTGGTAGCTGAGTTCTCATTCAGAGAACCCATTAATTATTATTATTATTTATTTGTATTGCCATAGTGCCTAGGAGCCCCAGTCATGGCCCAGGACCCCACTGTGCTAGATGCTGTCAAACACAATTGTATTCTCATGTTTGTCAGCTAGAGCACTAGCAACTCAGTCTTTTATAATAGACTATGCCTTCAAAATGGAAGCTCAGTTTTTCCAGCCAGTTGCTTTCCCTTTTTGATCTGTGTATTCATTTTTAGCACGACAGTAGTGTCCCTCAAACTACTATGAAGTAGACAAAAAGGAGAGCAGTTACCAGTGCATTTGCAGAGAGCTGTTCATTGTGAGACTTCACAGGATTAAAACTGAGCAAATCTTTCACCAAAATATCACATCCAAAGAATTCTTTAGCACAATATTAAGCTATATTACAATTTACGTAGTGATGAAAGCATAATGCGGTGTTTTAAAACATCCTGATTTCAGCTGTCCCCTCCAGGGCTTCTGAGTGGTTGCATCAATCTCTTGATTGAGAGAACTGCAGAACTGTGGGGAGGTGATCAAGGCTGCATCTCTGTGGTTAGACTCCTCAACTAGAGTCCTTCAATACAAGGGAGAAAGTGAGAATGGGGCAGGGGGAATGAAGCAAAGCTTGAAAGGGGATCTAGAGAGAGGTGGCAGACAAGAGGAAACTCAGGGGAGGGAGAAGGAAATCATGAATTTGATAGGGAAGCTGAGGGAGGACTGGATGGATTTGGAGGGGAGCAAGAGCAGGGAATTGATGGGTTTGACTTTGAGAGCATTTATACACGATGCAATATTATGTTAGTCAAATATTCAGATTAGGACATTACACTAGGTGGATAAGGAACCCAGATTTCCAAATCTCAGGCCTGGGCTACACTGGGGGTGGGGCGGGGTGTTTTCAAACTAAGATACGCAACTTCCGCTATGCTATTCGAGTAGCTGAAGTCGAAGTATCTTAGTTCGAGTTGCCTGGCCATCCTCACGGCAGCGAGTCCACCGCGGCAGCTCCCCCATCGACTCCGCTTACTCCTCCTGCCGAGGTGGAGTACAGACTTCGATTCGGGGATCGATTTATTGCATCTAGGCGTGACGTGATAAATCGATCCCCAATAGATCAATCACTACCCGTTGAGCCGGTGGGTAGTGAAGACGTACCCTAAGTCAAAACAGGTATGAATCACCCTTCCTTTTCTCCTTCAGAAAGGAGTCTGAAAATAACCATCGGTCCATGATTCTGCATTTCTGACCTGAACATTTTTCAACAACAAAAGCAAGGGGGCACCACATTTTTTTTGGACTGTTGGTAACTTTGGGACTAAGGAATTGTGTGCACACAAACATTGTATTGCTTTGACCATGTCACAATATGTTAAGCAGTACAACCCCCCAGTTTGGACATAGTTATATTGGTATAAATGTGCTTTGTCCCAGTCGAGCTATTATTATCCAGAAAGGGGAATAAGATATTCCACTAGAAGGCACATTTATATCAGTCCGACTGTGTCCACACGAGAGATGGCCGTGATATAACTATTTTGGTTAGCACTCACACATCTAAGTGATTTAGCTATATTGGTACTAAAAACCTTTGTGTGGACTAAGCCTAAAATAAGAGACATTAGAGAGTTTGGGATTCAGGTCCCACGCATCTTTAGGGAAGTTTTTATCCTTTCATAGCCCTTCCTTCCTGCTCGTCTTTAAAAAACAAAAAAATCCTTCAAATGTAATCCCAGATTGACATAAGATTTTGGCACAAGGGGTGTAGTTGTTAATGTATCAGATAAAGCCCCTTATTAAAGGGCAGCATCATCATGCAATCCCTGCTGTACGTTTTCCAAGAATACAGGCAAAATGGAAGAAGGAGTTTAAAGGCATTCTTGGGGGGGGAAGCATGGACAGAAGCAGGGAGTGGGAGAGGTGTAGGAGGAGATCAGAGTAGTAGACATGGTTGCAGACATATGAAAGTGAGAAGTTTGAACTTCAAGGGAAGACAAGAGGAAACCAGGGCTGAGGTCCAAGGAGGGAAAGGCAAGGTCAGAGCAGCGAGAAAGGAAGTTTCTGTACTTCCCAAGATCTGCACCTGCATGCATACAATACAACCTCTACAGGAAGTGACTCAATGGTCAGAGCCTGAAACACAAAAGCATCTTTCATTACTGGAAAAGGGATTTGGCTTCTTATATGTGGATGTGATCATCTTAAATTCTGGAACTACAGTAGCTCCTGGTTTTGTTTCCAGTGCTCAGAGGTTGCACAATTCCTTACAAACATACTCTTGAGGGGGGGAGGGATAGCTCAGTGGTTTGAGCTTTGGCCTGCTCAAGCCAGGGTTGTGAGTTCAATCCTTGAGGGGGCCATTTTGGGATATGGGGCAAAAATTGGGGATTGGTCCTGCTTTGAGCAGGGGGTTGGACTAGATGACCTCCTGAGGTCCCTTCCAACCCTGATATTCTATGATTTCTTTCCTCACACCCATCCCAGTAGGAAAGGCTATGACTCCATGAGGAAGAGCAGGGTCTGAAATATCCTTTTTGCACCCGTATGAAGGAGGGACGTGGCCAGAAAGGCTAGATCAGCATGTGCTCCATCCAGACCCCACTCAGTATCACTACTCCCCTTTATACAAGAGTGCAGCACTGGCTGCACTTGGACTTCCCATAGAAAAGAAGGTGCTCAGATACGATGGGAATGGAGCACACAAGTGTCTCACACAGAAAACCAATGGGATTTGGGTGCTTAACTCCCTTAGGGTCTTTTGAGAATCCCTGCTCACAATGTCTGTATTAGAGGAATACTGGTGGGCCTTAACTGTACTAGCTCCTCATTAGCAGATGCTAATCCTTAAGTGGCACAGACCCACCATAGTGGCTCCCAGGCTATCATCCTCACAGCATGTATGGAATATGTGGGACATTTTATAATATTGTTGATACCAATATTATAAAATTGCAAGGAATCTGACCAGATATGCCATGTGAGGTGTCTGCAAAAATTTGCCAAGTCTGAATCTTATTTATGTTTGTATCATCTTTGTGTTATGAGTTATAGATATGTAGGGTATATATGTATTTCCAAATTTGTGTTGTGTTTCTGGGTGACACACCCAGACAGATTGGCATCAGCTTTGCCTGGCCTGCTTGATGGCCCATCAGCTGTACAATCAACCCATTGAAAGGAACCAGGAAAGATGCCTTATGAGTCAGCAACAAAGCATGTGGTATGTCTGTGGACAGAGAACTCTACAGCTTCCATGCCATGTGCTGGGCAGCTTGTTTTCAGAAAGAGGAAATACAAACTGCATGGCAAAACACTATAAAAGGCAGCTGCATCTTCTCCATTTTGTCTTCAGTCCTGTTTCTGGTCTTCAATCCTGCTTCTTGTCTTCAGTCCTGCTCCTGGTCTTCCTGCTTCTTACCTCTGAAGTAACTTATCTACAAACTGAAGCTCTGAACAAAGGACTGAATGACCCATTCAAGCTGGGGATGTGTTCCAGAGGGACTTTCAAGCCAGCAAACTCACCGATACTGCTAAGAACATGATATATGGACTTTGAAGTCTTTGCGTGTATGTGACTGCTTTGCCATTTAACAACTCTGTTCTTGTTCTTTCTTTTTTCTTAATAATAAACCTTTAGTTTTAGATACTAAAGAATTGGCTGGCAGTCTGGTATTTTGGGTAAGATCCAAACCTATACTGACCTGGCAACGTGGCTGGCCCTTTGGGATGAGAAGAATATTTTGTGTATGTGAGCAGAGTTTTAAAATAACTTCTCACTGTACTGGACCTAGGATTGGGAACCAGAGAACTGGAATGCAATAAGGGGGCTGTGTGGTTCTTTTTTTTTTGCTTCTTGATAACCAGGGTGGAGATCAGAAGCACAGTTTGTGGCTGTTTGGGGAGTTTAACTTCAGTGTTACCCACCAGTCTTGGGAGTATCTGCTCACCCTTTTGCAGCCTGCCCTGCCCGTGGCATTTCCAGTGCGGGCTGCCCTAAGCACACCAGGTCACAATGTCTACACTATAAAATTAAGTTGACCTAACTTATGTTGACATACAGCCACCACAGTAATTAAGTTGCTTGTGTGTGTCTACACTTTGCTCCTCGTGTTGGCGGTGCGCATCATCACCAGGAGTGCTTGCACTGATTGTACTGTCAGTGTGGGTCATTATGAGATGGGTTCTGAAAGGCAGCAGTCGATGTAAGCAACTCAGTCTCTACACTGACAATGTGTCGACCTAACTACATCAACATTGATGCTATACCTCTCGTGGAGGTGGAGTTATAAATTCTGTGTAGTGGGTGAGTTATATCAGCAGGAGCAAAATTTTAGCATAGACGCTTCCATAGTTAAGTCGACATAAGCTGCCTTGGATCAACCTAACTCTAGTGTAGACTAGGCCTCAGTTGCTGACATAAGGGGCTTGGCTGGGACACTCCTTTATCCAGCTGCTGGCAGCTGGTACAAGATAGAGCAGCCTGAAAATTACTCTAATTGGACCACAGACTGGGCCAGTGCACAGTGCCGCAAAGATGAGGGGAAAATAAAAGCTAGCTTAAAATTACATTTGCTCCACCCTCTGCATTTGCACCAAGTGTAACTTGGCAGGTCCTGAGAATCAGTCCCTCATAGTTCTCCAGTTAGAGAGGCAGAAAGTGTTCTGCTCCCTTTGATTGATACAGAAAAAGCTTAAGGTCAAATATAACAGTCATGTCTTATTCAACTGCATTTTCTCTCTATAGCAAATAAAGCATCTAAGAGACTTTGCACACCGTACATAGATAATTCTAGGTTTAAAACTGATTCTGGACTGTTCCCATAAAACAGTCTCATTGATCTGTATTTTGATTCAATCTTTGCCCTGAGGATGATAGTTAGTCATTATTTATGAGATGTGCAAAATGTCAGGGGAATATAAAGAAGTGCTGTGTTCAGCAAGCATATGATGTGACTAATAAACGATGACAAGAGGTGTGGTCATCATAAAATAATCACCTCCCTTCGGTGCCTTCATGGGACGTGAGAGAGTAAATATCTCCTTTCTGTCACGCAGAGCATGTTTATCCATAAAGAACTAGACCTCCAAGAGTTCTTGTACTGGTGTTATTAAAAGCCTTTCTCGTGTGTTTGTTCAGGAAGGAGGATTATTACTGGGATGCGAAATAAAAACGTTTCAGGTCACATAGTTCAGCTGATTTTTAGAGGGAAAGCTTTACAGTCAGGCAGATGAGCCTGTTGGCTAGCGGTGAGCCCATGATCCCCTTCAGGGCTAGGATCTGATGTCTGTTAAAAATAGAGGGAAGATGCAAGTCCCTGCCTCTGGAGACCACCCCAGTGCCTACATTCTCACACTGTGTGGGCCAGGTTTGACATGCCCCTAAGTCCTTGGGCATGAAGTGACACAAAATTAAAACACGAATGGGGAGGCCTGCCTGACTGGGGGCAAGGGGAAGAAAAAGGACATAGTCTTGTCTTGATGGAGAGAGAGAGAGAGAGAGAGAGAGAGAGAGAGAAGGAAAAATCAAGGAGAGAGGGAAAGAATGGGGCGGGGTAAGGGGTTGAGGGTTGGGAGAATCAGGGAGATGATGGATGGAAAAAGAAAGAGAGAGAGGAAAAAGCTGGGAGGGGCAGGGAGACCCATTGAGTGGTGGAAGGAAATGAAAGAAGAGACTGAGGAATAAAAGGGAGAATAGAAAGAGATGGAAGATTTATGAAGAGAGCAAGAGAGAGGCTAGTGAGCCTGGGGAAGGGAAGAGGAAGTCCCAGGATAAGAGAATGGTGAAGAGAAACATAAGCAGAGAACAGGAAACAAACATGAAGGGGAATGAACAAACACCATTTGATAGAAGGGAAAAGAAACTGAATAGAGATGGGGGAAGAAAAAAGAATTAAACTGAAAAAAAGAAAGATAAAGAGAACAGGGAATTATAAAAAGGAAAAGCAGAAAAGGCATAGCTTTTAGGTAAGTTGTATCTTAATTTTATTCACACCCCTACTTTTACATGTGCAGTTCCAGAGCATCTCCTCTCCAGAATGGGATTTATGGATTTTTGTGTGTGTGTGTGTGTGTTTGTGTGTGGAGCAGGTGGAAATTGCCAACTATTGTTTTTAAACTTTGACAGGTGAGGGAGAATGTCAAAACATTCTTTCCCTAGAGCTCCAGCATTACACCGATGGGTGTCCCTGAACTGCCACACAGTGTTTGCTAAGCAGACTGAACACTCCCTAGTCCGAACAGATATACATCTCTAGACATCTATTAGTGAAAACTACAGCTCAGAACTTTCAAAATAATAAAGTGAGGGAGCTCTTTCATTCACAGCTCAGCTCATGGATTTTCCAGACTGTTTTTGCAGTACTAAAAGTTAGGTTGTTTTTTAATTTTTTTTTAGAATATTTAAAAATGTATATCCTATTTATACTTGAAATGGTCAAAGCAATACAACTTGTGTGTGTGCACAATTCCTTAGTCCCAAAGTTACCAACTTAAAAAAAAAAATTGGGGCCCCCACACTTTTGTTGTTGAAAAATGTTCAGGTCAGAAATGCGAATCATGGTTATTTTCAGAATCCTTTCTGAAGGAGTAAAGGCAGGGGGATTGACTTACATCTGGCTCCCAGCCTAAAACAACATGGACAGTATTCTCAAAAGGCCAAATCCAAAGGTCTTTATGCAGGATTTTTTTCCCAATGGGAGTTTTGAGTAAGAACTGAATAAAGACTTCAGAATTTGGCCGCAAGATAGTCAACTACAGCAATCACTTTTAATATTTCCACAGAACTAGAGTTTTATGCACTGAAACTACTTTCTGACAGACAGCCATGAACAGAAGTAAGTTAAACATTTAAAATACATGCACATAAGTACAAAAAGTATAAGATAGCTAGGTTTCAGTTACAAAAAAAGGAAAGAAATATTAATTAAAAATCATAACTAAGAATTTACCCTGTTTGTCTAGGTAGGGTAGCACATACCATAACTTCCTTCTTTCAGAATGGTTACTCACTTTTGGGGTATGTGTTTAGAGTAAAGCTATCTAAAAGTGTAGCAACAAATAGTATTTTTAGAAAGGGAGATTAAATTCAGCTACAAGGGTAAGCTGAATTCTAATCACACAACTACCCTGAAGGAGACTGATTGATAATATACTCAGCCAATGAAATGTAATATAGCATTATTATGTCATCAGGGAACTCCCACTGGCTGACTGTACCCTGAGGGCAGGACACTGTTACCTAATTAGGCCCTAATCTTACCATGAGATGTGCACCTCTGTGCAGAGACTCGGACTTCAGTGGGGTTCTGTGCCAGTGGATGGTGTGCCTGCATGCGTTATATTGTGGGATTAGGTCTAAGTGGTGATACAATGGGTGTGGCATCATAGCCTTAAAGATGTCTTTTTAATACTGGTTCGCTCCTAAAGCAGACTCAGGGGGGATTGAAGTACCAAAGTAATGAAGGTAGTATAAAAACTCACATGCCTAGATAGGGCTTCCCACCAGATTTCGGAGTTTCCACACTTCTGACGATTAGATTTAAGAAAGTGGAGAACAATGCCATGAACAGACACCTGCTCTGACAGGATTCCTCCTGGAGAGCAGTTTGGGATGACTGCTTCCCTCTGAGTATATAGACCATATGGGTTCAGGCTTGGTAATCCAAAAACATCAGGGCTCTCTCTCCTGAAATGGTTTTTAAAAAGTGGATCTAAACAACTTCAGATAACGCAGCTGTGCTGGCCAACAATATGAAGCATGCCATGTTTTAAAACTGAATGCTGAAAACCATTCTCAAAAGGTTTTAAGACAAGTATTTAAAGAAAGCTATGTCCCACATACTCACATTAGCTGAATGAGGGGTGTTTATTTCAGAACATGAAGAAAGAAGCTGCAGTCTCAACTGTTGGCCAGAAACAACAGAGGTGAAAACATGGCCCCATTGAAGTCAGTGGGAGTTTTGCCCTTGACTTTGGGCGGGGCGGGGGTAGGGGGAGAAGTTCACCCCATGGGTTTTAAATTGTTGAGAAGGTAGAGAAAAGGCTTACGAAGAACCAGCACAAAGGCATTCCCTCCAATAAGTGCCTGTAACTTGGCAAGTATTTATCTTTCTTACTTTCAGACCACCAATTTCTGCTGTTTGTTTGAAGACGTTAGAAAGCCTAGCCTGCACCTGAATTGGTGCAATATATACTCTTAGAGTTCTCTTGAACTCTAAAACATATTCTTATTGCATCATTGGCCCACCAATTCCTTCCATTTGTCCATTTGTGTGGACGTGCCATTGAAACTGCTGCCAAGATACATGAAAGACTTGGCACCAGTGCAGAAGTTGAAGGTTGATGTTATAGTTCATAACAACATCACTTGAGAGAGTGGTCATCAGTCAGCAATTAATGCAAGGAAAGTTCTGTAAGATTCTTTTACAATGATATTTCTTGCTGCTGTACTAAGGAACTTTGGCATCTGACACTCTTGTACAGCAGCACCTTCTCATTACTAGTATGGGAAAACATGGAGGGAGTTCAGTGTTGCTTACAAGAGGAAATGTAAGCAAATACAGCCACATTGAAAAGCTTTTGTTTATTTTCTGCTTCCAGGCTAAAGGTGAACTAGTGCCATGTCATTTGATGTTTATTATTTACTTCAGATGATAAAATTACCAACTAATCTGAAAATCACTAATTGTCATCATGATCTGGTCCTTGGTGCCGCTGGTATTTACTGTATTGGAGGGGAAAGCTCTACTGAGCGCCATCACTGTTCCCGTTAAAGGTGTAGTATAGCAATTCCTGACTGCACACTTACATGCAGGACACTACAGTAGTCTGTTAACTATATATATACAGTAGGGGAACCAAATATATCACCTTTTGCACTGGAAATACAGACCAATACCAGCTGTGCTAAAGCAGAATCTCCTTCAAGGGTCATCCGTAGCAGGACTACTATCTGCTTTGTAGGCTTAGCCACAAGAGGCTGAGACATGGATAAACATGTGAGTAAGCCAGGTTCCATAAGAATAGCCATTCTGGGCCAGACCAGTAGTCCGTCTAGCCCAGGATCCTGTCTGGCAGTGACCAGTGCCAGTTGCTTCAGATGGAATG
This sequence comes from Natator depressus, assembly GCF_965152275.1. Classification (NCBI taxonomy): domain Eukaryota; kingdom Metazoa; phylum Chordata; order Testudines; family Cheloniidae; genus Natator; species Natator depressus. The sequence goes on from NC_134239.1 coordinate 84,609,399, forward strand.
AACAGAACACGGCAATTTCAAGTGATCTATTGCTTCTAATCCAGCGTCAGCTGCTGGCAGTTGGAGGTGTAGGGACTGCCTGACCATCTTGGCTAATAGTCATTAATGATCCTTCATGAGCTTATCAAATCCTCTTTTGAACCCAGTTACACTTCTGGCTTTCACAACATCTGATGACAATGAGTTCCGCAGGTTGACTGTGCATTGTGTGAAATTTGTTTTAAACCTGTTGCTGATTAATTTAATTGGGTGTTATATGAAGGAGTAAATAACACTTCCCTATTCACTTTCTCCATCCCATTCATGATTTTATAGACCTCTATTATATCCCCCCTTAGTTGTCTCTTTCATAAACTGAACAGTCCCCTTTTTAAAAAAAATTTCCTAGTATGGAAGCTGTTCCATAATCCTAATGGTTTTTATTACCTTTCTCTGCACCTTTTCCCATTCTATCTTTTTTTGAGCTGGGGTAATCAAAACTGTACACAGAATTCCAGGTGTGGACATACCATGGATTTATAGAGTGGCATTATGATATTTTCTGTTTTATTATCTATCCCTTTCCTAATACTTCCTAACATTCTATTGGCTTTTTGACTGCCACTGCAGACTGAGCAGATGTTTTCAGAGAACTACAATGACTCCAAGATCTCTTTCTAAAGTGGTAACAGCTAATTTAGATCCCATCATTTTATATGTACAAGAGGGCTTATGTTTTTCCAATGTACATTACTTTGCACTTATCAACATTGGATTTCATCTGCTATTTTGTTGCCCAGTCATCCAGTTTTGTCAGATCCCTTTGAAATTTTTACAGTCTGCTTTGGACTTTTTTAACTATCTTGAGTAATTTTGTATCATCTGTAAACTTTGTCACCTCACAGTTGACTCCTTTTCCAGATCATTTTTTAATGTATTGAACAGTACTGGTCCCAGAACAGACCCCTGGGGGACACCGCTATTTATCTCTCTCCATTCTGAAAACTGACCATTTATTCCTACCTTTTGTTTCCTGTCTTTTACCCTGTCATTGATCCATGAGAGACGTTCCCTCTTTATCACATGACTGCTTAGTTTGCTTAAGAGCCTTTGGTCAAGGACCTTGTCAAAGATTTTTTGAAAGTCCAAGTCACATTTCTTTATATTAATATTGGATATGTTTTATAGAGAACTGATGAAATATTCTTTGCAAAAGTTTTTATATTTGTACCATATTTTAAGGCAATTAGCAAATACTTAGTTCTAACTTTGTTTATAATTTAAAAAAATTATTCTAAAACTCGCATCACATGTATAAAAGATGTTACGAGGACAGTACATTTTGATGTTTTGTGTATATTTCAATAGAACCATGTACTGTTTTAATAGGAACACTCAAGAAAGAGATCTTGGAGTCATTGTGGATAGTTCTCTGAAAACATCTGCTCAATGTGCAGTGGCAGTCAAAAAAGCTAAAAGAATGTTAGGAAGCATTAGGAAAAGGATAGATAATAAGACAGAAAATATCATAACGCCACTATATAAACCCATGATACATCCACACCTGTAATACCGTCTACAGGTCTGATTGCCCCATCTCAAAAACGATATATTAGAAATGGGAAAGGTACAGAGATGGGCAAGAAAAATGATTAATTATATGGAACAGCTTCCATATGAGGAAGGATTAAAAAGACTGGGACCATTCAGCATGGAAAAGAGACGACTAAGGCAGGGATATGATAGAGGTCTACAAAATCATGAATGGTGTGGAGAAAATGAATAAGGAAGTGTTATTTATCCCTTCACATAACATAGGAACCAGGGATCACCCATGAAATTAACAGGCAGCAGGTTTAAAACAAACAGAAGGAAGTACGACTTCACACAATGCACAGTCAACCTGTCAAACTTGTTGCCAGGGGATGTTGTAAAGGCGAAAGATATAACTGTATTAAAAAAAGAATTAGATAAGTTCCTGGAGGATAGGTCCATCAATGGGTATGAGCAAAAATGGTCAGCGATGTAACCCCTTGATCTGGGTGTCCCTAGGCCTCTGATTGCCAGATGCTGGGATTGGACAACAGGGGATGGATAACTTGATGATTGCCCTGTTCTGTTCATTCCCTTTGAAGCATCTGGCACTGGCCACTGTCAGATAACAGGATACTGGGCTAGATGGACCATTGGTCTGACCCACTATGGACATTCTTATGTTCAATTGTTGATATTTATTAATATTAGTCAAAATGTTTCAAGTTTTGATGAAAATGTTCACTATTTCCCAACCAGCTCTAATTAAGAGGATTGGGTTTTTTTCTTTTGAATAGAATTTTTCCTCTCTAATTTTCTCTATTAAGTATAGTTTGGGCCCAAACTTTGATCTCAGTTACATCAATACAACCTTAATGAGTTACTTTACTTTTGGTTATACTTGACTCTTGGAGTCCAGCTATCCACCGAGCCTCATTTTAAATTGTCTAGTACAGTATCTGGGATGACATTTTTGGCATATAATGTATGGATTATAGTCTCTGTTTTTTCAACACCCACATGATTTCTGTTGGTGTAAGCTTTGTCAGAGTAGAGACATCTGTGCTTAGTTTTATAGTTCAACACACAATCCTTTTGTAAGCAACAAGAAATAAAGTTCAGTGCCCATAATGAGCACAAGTAGGTTTCTGCAAACTTGAGCATTCTAGATTAAGACCGCTTATCTGATCATGTGCAAGTAAAATTCACTTTCAGATACCCTATCAGATGGATTGTAATCAAGACAATCCACAAAAAAAAATAATATCAGACTTTATTGTTTCTGTCCTCAAACTGCTAGATGGAGTGGGTTCAACTACTACAATGGCTCACAGCCTTCACTGAGACACAGTCGCAAAACTCCCCTTGACTTCAGTGGAGCCGGGATTTCATCCTTAATTTTCACAAGCCTGAAAGGGACGAGTCCAGAGTTTGCTCCAGAACCCAGATATGCACAGAGGAATTCAGAAATTTTTAAAAATGTTGTGGGAACATTAGGCTGTAGGAATGGCAGGTAAACATTCTATGTTGATTAATTCCATGTTTAATGTACTTGATACTCTTGCATCGTTCGCAAATAGCCTTTTTGTATGAAAACAGCAATGGCTTATTCAAAACCAGATCAAAGAGGCATGCAAGACTCACATACACTAAATAAACACTGATGCCTGGTGGCAGTAATACAGCTATTTATATTCATTGCTTGATTTAACCAGTGGCATTCCTTTAATATGATAATAAGCATGAGCTGTTTGCTATGAAAAATAGAGACTTGTATGTTAGTGTTCAGTACGCTTCTGAACACCAAATGAGACACTGATATTGGCTAGGGAAGAGCACTCAGATGAGTTGTGATCGTTAGCTTCAACTACTGAAAAACCAGGGATTTAAGTTTTAAATTATGCCTTGGAATTTCATACAAAAAATAATAGGCACATGGATCCTATCAATGACACCTGTACAATTCAGGAACCCTAAATGTGCAAATCCAGCAATAACCTGTGCATTGCCCAGTTTTCTGACGTGGGGCAGCAGCCCCGTCTTCAGAGCAACACGCACCTCCATGACAACAGCCCTGGCAGTTGATCTACCAATGCCAAACTGGTTATCTACTGACTGGCAGCAACGGGAGGTGGTGGGCTTCTAGATGGTGACGGCTACACACTTGTCCATGCTGAGGGGAACTCTCACGCTGGTGTTCGGCCACTGCTGCCACGAGGAAGGAGCTCTGCACAGATCTTGAGTAAAGCATCTGTCTCATCCTGAAGTTCTGCAGCTACCGCTGGTTATCCCAGTTGTACATCACCATCCTGTCCCACCAGTCGAGCCCAGGAGTGGCACTCCACCAAGTGAAGCCTCTCCAGAAAAATACGTCAAGTAGAAGTACCTGATCGGTTTCATCCTTCTCCACTGCTAGCAGTATGCACACAGCAGCTATGCTGGTGGCTGTTTCACAGTTCATACAAAGCCATCTGGTGGCAGAACTGCCAGTACATCCCTGTTCTTTATTAATGACTGTCAAAATCATGCTGCTCAGCAGGGTTTCCTCCATGCTGCCTGACTGCAGTTTGGAATTTGTGCTGGATCACTAAAACCAGATGAACTATGGGATACCATGAAGGGAATCAAAGGAGTCTGTTGGTTTCACCCTAAGTCCCAGAACCCCAGTAGGTATCCCACAATGGAATCCCAGAATACATAGAGTCCAGTGGCAGACCACTGCACCATGGGCTATTTGCCCAGAATTCTATGTGACCATTTTGAAAAAGTGCAGCGCTGTGTGGACACAATGATTCACGTAGGAAGAAGTGTAAGCTGGAATGTACAAAGCTCTTTAGGCACACTGTTTCAGTACACTGGTATTGGTATACAGGTATCATTGCAGATGAAAAACATATACCAAAAAAACTTTTCCATGTAGACAAGGCCTAAGAAATGGCCCATACAATGAACATCAGTTTTCCTTATCTTCCTTCACTATTTTGATCAAACAACAATCTTTTTCCTTATGTGAATGTCTGAGATTTATAACCAAACAAAATGTTTCCGTTGATTACAGAGGATGTTTAAGGTGGCTGTAGATTTGTGTTAGTAAATTTAATGTGACATGATACTTGTTAGATTGTGTTAATTTCTACCCAGAGAGCAGGAGGCATTATAGATTTGAGATCTGACTACTTCTCCCATCTTTCACCCTCACCTTCTTTTAGCTTTCTCTGTAATTTACTTCCATGTGATCCGCTGATAAAGCTTAATCTGATTTGGATAAAGACTTTGCTTTGATGGCATAGTATGCCATAAAATAGTAGAAGAATTCTATTTCCCATATTGCTGATAAGGCTGATTCAGTTTAGACTTGTGCTTTGACTTATTTGCTGATTTGCTTGATAAACAGCAGAGCTTAAAGCCTGGAAGAAAGATGGATGCATGTTGAGTCAGAATGATATTGAAGAGTATCTGGGCTCTTCGTATACAACATTCTTTGGAGACTGCTTGCACCTCATCATTAGAAAGTTCTGACAGATGTGGAACTAATTATTTCTCCAATAATTGTAAAGAAAGAAAGCAAGCATGAAGCCATCAGTTTAGCCTGTCGTTTTGAATGGGATTTTATATCTTCATGCATATTTCAAAGGTTTTGATAAAGAAATATTAAGAGCAATTTAAGGGGAAATACCAACTGCTTTTTAAAGATTTTATTTGTATAATTGAAAATGTTTGAATTAAAATGCCCCCCATGACTCGAATTCTTCTCCAGCTCTGCAGCATCTGTTGAGTCTGACCTACTTTCTTTAAGATAGATTTGATGCTGTCCCACAGTCCTTTATAATAGATAGAGTAGTGCACTTGCAATCCACAAACCACTACCTTGATTCATGGCCACTATATCTCTTGCAATGGTGCCTTGGAGTTATAACTACTTTTATGGCAGCTAACACCAATAGCTGCTTGGCATCAGAGAAAGGTCTTCACTGTCAAAGACAGCAGCAGTTATGCCATTGATTAAGCAGCATTCATTGTCCTCCAGGTAATTGCTTCAATTTCCCCCCTACCCTTCTTTCAGATCTATTTTGTAAGTGAAGAATCTTGAAAGAAGGTTGACACAGCCACCTGTTTTCTAGCAATCTCCCCTTTCCTCCCTATGACTGGTGAAGTGTTAATTGGCCACTTCATCTCGAATGGTCCCTTGAAATACGCGCTAGCTACTTATGCTAAACGATCTGTTCCACCTTGTATGTAGCAGTGACACGCTGTGGGCATATCTACACTAGTGGCTGGATCAACGGGCAGCGATCGATCCAGCAGGGGTCAATTTATCGGGTCTAGTATAGACACAATAAATCGACCACTGATCGCTCTAGTGTCAACTCTGGTACTTCACCTCAATGAGGAGAAGCGCAAGGGGAATCGACGAGAGCGCGTCTCCTGTCAACACACTGCAGTGAAGACACCATGGTAAGTAGATCTAAGTATGTCGACTTCAGCTACATTATTCACATAGCTGAAGTTGCGTAACTTAGATCAATCTCGCCCCCCCTACCCCCCCCGCCCCCCGAGGTGTAGACCATCCCTGAGTTAGTTTCCCAGACCTGAAGAAGAGCTCTGGGTAAACTCAAAAGCTTGTCTCTCTCACCAACAGAAGTTGGTCCAATAAAAGATATTACATCATCCACCTTGTCCAGCTAATATCCTGGGACCAACACAGCTACAACAACACTGCATAATTTCATAGTGTTCACACTGAAAGTTTCCTATCATAAATAAATTAACCTCCAATACAGTTTGCAAATTACAACATTCTTGAGGCTTCTGGATTTTAGTTCTGTTTTCCGGTATATACATATATACACATATATATATACATATTGTCTTTCTGAAGTTGTGACTCGGGCTCTGAAGCACAGGTGCCGATTCTGTGGGTGCTCCAGGGATGGAGCACCCATGGGAAAAAAATTGTGGGTGCTCAGCACCCACTGGCAGCTCCATGGGTCAACTCCTCCCTCTCCCGCCACAGCACCTCCTGACTGCTGCTGGCCCAGCCAATTGGCTCCTCCTCCTCCCTCCCAGTGCCTCTGGCCCTCCAGTGATCAGCTGTTCTGTGGCGTGCAGGAGGTGCTGGAGGGGTGAAGGAGGAGTGGGGGCAGGAAGATTTGGGGGGAGGGGTAGAAAGAAGCAGGGCAGAAAGAGGTGGGACAGGTGTGCAGGCTTGGAGGAAGGGGTGGAGTGGGGGTGGGGACTGGGGCAAAGCAGGGATCAAGCACACCCTGGGATCTGAGTAAGTTGGCACCTATGCTCTAAAGTACACCTCCCTTCTTAGGCTTCAGAATCTGAGCTGCAGCCCGAGCTGCAACTTCAAAGTGCTGTCTATACAACTATTTTTAGGGTGCTAGCACAATCCCCACTAGCTTCAGTATCTCAACCCCAGCTGGGAGGCTCACTTCCCCTTGCTCCAAACTGCAATGTAGACATACTTTAATAGGCACAGCAGAGAATCCCACTCAATTTTTTTTCACTGATCTGACGTGCATTGGAGTTCTTCGCTCTCTTTGTGTGATTATTTGGCATACAGTGCAATTGAATATACTGACCCACATGTAACCCCAAAACACACAGGTTTGGTTTTCGAATTTATTACCTGACCTTTGCTACAGCCACAGCTAGTCAGTATTATCTCCTTTTGCATGGAGAATCACTGCCGGAGCATAAGGCATATCCCACTAACTATCTTAGGCAGTGCCCCACCTAGTGTGAAGACATTTGTGGATTGCAGTATAAGACACCTGTCTCTCCATATCCATTGTATAAACAGCTGAGGCCCATTGGTGTTTCACTATTCTGAATCAGCAAGTCTTGTCAGGCCTGACATATTCACCACACCTAACACACAGTTGCCATTATATATACCCAAAAGGTGGTATATAATACATCATTGGAAAACTAATAACTCACTGATCATTAATATTCTTGAATTATGTACAAAGAGTTACAAATATGTCCTAGAACAGGGATTGGCAACCTTTGGCACGCTTGTAACCCTTTCTATCTTTATACCCTTATACTTGGTAGCACTTAATTCTATGTTCTTTTATTAAAGAAACTTGTTTTACTTTTATTATAAACCAATTCAGTGTTGTGATTGAAATAAGTGTCTGTCAAAATCCATTCAATGTAATGAGCTGTAGTGTAACGTCTCTTAAAGGAGCAACGAACTCCTGTGAGTGTTCCTGTGATGCTGCACCCCATATTCGTCATAAAAATATTGTTATAATATTAATATGGCATAACTAAGTTGTGTTTCATGCAAGATGGGCATGTGAGGTATCATTGGAAAGGTTATGATTTACTGAATGTGATTATCCAATTTCTATGCATGTATCATTTCTGTATCTGAAGTTAGGAATATTGACTATGTAACAATTACAACTGTGTGTGTACTTGGGGACCGCCCACCCGACAGTAGGCAATCAGCCTGAATGGACAATTAAAAAGACAATGGGTCTTTGAAGATGCTGATCTCTCATCTTCCTGGAGTTCCTTCCTGTGGACATTACAAATAATCCTTGTCTCATGGTTGCTTTAACACTGCAAGGTCATGTGATCATGTCACCTGGCACAGAGTACCATCTTGGACACTGCTGGTATTTTTCCACTGGAAACAAAGGATTCCTGCCTTTTGTAAATCCTATTTAAGGCTGGGAAGTGAGTTAATCAGGGCTCTTCTCCATTGCATCCCCACCCAAGAAGGAAGACTGCTGAAAACACCTGAAGAAACAAAAGGAGCTAAGCTGGGGAAAGGCAAGAGCTGAGTCCAGGCTGAGACAGGGTTCTAGCCTATGAAGAGAAATAATGAATAAGCTGCAGAAACTCTGAAACCTGCCTAAAACAACATTTAGGGTGAAAAATTACTATTTTCAACCTGTTTCTTTAGTCTATTAAGCTTAGTTTGTGTCTTTTGTTTTATTTGCCCAGTAATCTGCTTTGTTCTGTTTGCTATCCCTTATAATCACTTAAAATTTGCCTTTTTGTAGTTAATAAATTTATTTTTTGTTCATTTCAAAACCCAGTTTGTGCAATTCATATCGGGGGGTGGGGAGTGGGGGCAAAAAGCTGTATATATTTCCATCCACATTGAGGGAGGGGGTGATTTTTATGAGCTTGCACTGTACAGATCTCTATACAGTACAAGACAATATTATTTTGGGTTTACACCCCAAAGGAGTTGTGCACATGAGTTCTGGGTAAGTCCCTGAGCTGCATCTTCCCACACAGAGCTGATTTCAGTCTGTATCTACAGCTGGGTGTGGCCTTACCTGTGTGTGTGCTAGAGAAGGCACAGCAAGGGCAGGTGAGGTAGTCAAGGCTGGTGGAACTGGTGGGCTCAGTGGGACCCCAGTATATCAGGTGGCATCCCGGACAGGGAGTTGAATCCATCACAGTTCCAGGTTGGGGCTGGACACTGCAGGGAGACGTCTCTGGAGAACTCAGGAGTTGGGGGTTCACTGTTTATTACTTGCAAGGCAAGGTTTGGACTGGCAGAGTCCTGATGAGTTTTCTGGCAAGGCAGGCAAGCTGGTGTTTCAGGGAGTTGGCACACAGCTTAGCAGTAGCAAAACTCTCACTTGCTGAGGCTGAGAGGGGTAACTCAGTAACTCCCAACTCTGGGAACCCCAGCAGATGGTCATGTTGGCAAATGATTTTGGGGAAATTCAGGACTGAGAGGGCACTGGAGTCACTCTGAAAAAAGTGACGAAGTGGTGGAAGCCAGGCTCTGACCAGCATACTTGTGTGCAGGCTGTTGGTGTCTGGGCTGGGAGCCATGGCAGAATAGCATTTCAGGCACCCAGAGTTGCAGGGTAGGCATGACACAAGCCCTTACGGTTCTGGGTTGAACCCCAAATGTCATAGCACCTAACTCAGCTTTGTGGATCCCAATGTTGTTCCTGTGATTTTCTAGGAGCCTAAGAGTTAGGTGCATGATGCTCAGTGTTGCAATGCCCAAGTCCCTTGTGAATCCCACCCTAAGTTCTTTGGGGCAGGGACTGTCATTTACTATTGGTTTGTACAGCACCTAGCACAATGGGGCCCTGCCCAGGCACTACTACAATACAAATGTTAAATAGACAATAGTAATAATAGAAGAACACTGAGTTCCTATAAAAAGGTATTCCCTTCCTGAAGTATAGAGCAAATGTTTAATAAGGCTCCATGACTGCAAATCAAGCTACTGGCATGTTTTACAAATGAATCATCAATGGCACATACCTGACCTATCAGGTGAGCTGTACATATAACCAGTTTTGGGCAATAGGGTGGTAACAACATTCAGTTGTTTCATAGACAGAAAATAACCTAATTCACTGGCAACAATTATACTCGCACTCTTCTTCCGTAAGAGCCTCACAGTTGGTGCCAAGCCTCCGCAAGTCTCTTTTCCATCCAAGGGGAGCAACACCTTTTAGGCTAGAGTTAGTCAGGTGCAGATGTCATGTACAGCAAGCTATTTATTTAGCAGTAGCAAGTTCTTGCTCTTATTTCTATTCCAGTTCATTCAGGGAGGAAGGAGGAAAAGGGGGTAGCAGGCCGTTGTTATTGTAAAGGGCAATATCTGGTTTCCTCAGCTGGCAGCCAGAATTGAATCTAGTCTGATTCTGTAGGGGTTCTTTTGACAGATGGTGCTGCAGTGACAGTAGGTAGAGCAGTAGCGGTGGTGATAGTTACCCTTCTAACTCTGGTTTGGTTAATGAAGCAGAAGAACCACTTAAATGAGAAAAAAAACAACCCACATTCAAAAAGCCATACTAGTAGTTTAGCGTGTGGTCTGAGCACTCTGGCCTGGTTTCATGTGGACAGTCATCAGCACCTCATTGTGGTGTACCATCAAGAAATCAGCATTTAGTGCTTTTATACAGGGACAGTGCCAAACTTTCCAAACTTACTTTTCCCCTTTCTGTGTTAAGGATGTACATCAACTTTATGAAATCATAGCAGAGAGTGTAAGCGTGCTTCAGTTTCTCTCCCTGTAGAATGGAGATAATGATATGGACAGCCTTTGTAAAGTGCTTTGAGATCTACTGATGAACAGCACAACATAAAAGCTGGGTATTTTATTATTTTTTACTATTAATAGTAATAATGATGAACACAGGCAGATGACCAGCGCTCAGCAAAACTGTTGTAAATAATGGTTAACAATATGAAACTCCAACCAGGCTTAGTGCAAAGTTTACCCGCAGTTCTGAGTAAACTTACCCTGAGGTTTGGAAGAAGCTGTATTTTGAATTTGGAACAAGTTTAGATTGGATGATAGTTTTAGGTGGAAAACATGCAAAATTCCATTATTTTGATCCAACACCAGACCACCTGTGGCAGTTTCAACCGAGTTACTAGGGTTGCCAACTTTCTAATCACATAAAACCGAACACCCTAGCTCTGGCCCCTTTCCCAAAGCCCCACCCTGGCCCTGCCCCTTCCCTGAGGCCCCACCCCACAATCACTACATTCCCCCTCCCGCGGTGGCTCGCTCTCCCCCACCTCACTCACTTTCACTCGGAGCTGGGTGTGGGAGGGGGTGATAGCACTAACTGAGGGTACGGGCTCTGGGGTGGGTCCAGAAATCAGGGGTTCAGGATGCAGGAGGGGGCTCCAGGCTGGGGAAGGGAGTTGGGCTGTGGGCTCTGGCTGGGGGGTGCGGGCTCTGGGTGGGGCTGATGGGTTTAGGGTGCAGGCAAGGCTCCAGGCTGGGACCAAGGCATTCTGAATGCAGGAGGGGGCTGTGGGTTGGAGTGCAGCAGAGGGTACAGACTCTGGGCTGAGGGGGTACGGACTCTGGGCTGGGGCTGGGGATGAGGGATTTGGGGTGCAAGAGGGGGCTTCAGGCTGGGGGGTAGGGCTGAGGGATTTGGAGTGCGGGATAGGGCTGTGGGTTGAGGTGTAGTAGGGGGTACAGGCTCTGGGCTGGGGGTGTGGCCTCTGGGGGGGGCTGGGGATGAGGGGTTCAGGATGTGGGAGGTGGCTCTGAGCTGGGGCAGAGGGTTGGGGGGCAGGGGGTGAGGGCTCAAGAGGCGGGTGCAGGCTCTGGGGGAGGCCTGGGGGTGAGGGGTTTGGGGTCCAGGAGGGGGCTCTGGGTTGGGGTAGGGGGTTGGGACAGGGGGTTGGGGCTCAAGGTTGGGGCATGCATTTAGCTCGGGCAGCTCCTGGTCAGCAGCACAGTGGTGCTAATGCAGGCTGACTGCCTGCCTGCCTGCCTGCCTGCCCTGGCTCCACGCTGCACCCCAGAAGCAGCCAGTAGGTCTGGCTCCTAGGAGGCTCCGTGTGCTGCTCTTGCATGCGGGTACCACCCCTCCCCCCAATTCCCATTGGCCATGGTTCCCAGCCAATGGGAGCGCGGAGCCGGTGCTTGGGGCAGGGACAGAGCATGGAGCCCCATGGCCCTCCCGCCTAGGAGCCAGATCCGCTGGCCACTTCCAGGGCTCAGCGCAGTGCCAGGACAGGTGGGGACTAGCCTGCCTTAGACCAGCAGCACCGCCAACCGGACATTTAATGGCTCAGTTGGTGGTGCTGACCAGAGCTGCCAGGGTCCCTTTTCGACCAGGCATTCCAGTCAAAAACCAGACACCTGGAAACTAGGGCTGTCAATTAATCGCAATTAACTCTCGCGATTAACTCAAAAAAATTAATCGCGATTAATTGCACTGCTAAACAATAGAATACCAATTGAAATTTATTTAATATTTTGGACGTTTTTCTACATTTTCAAATATATTGATTTCAATTACAACACAGAATACAAAGTGTACAGTGCTCGCTTTATATTATGTTTATACAAATATTTGCACTGTAAAAATGATAAACAAAAGAAATAGTATTTCAATTCACTTCATACGAGTACTGCAGTGCAATCTCTTCATTGTGAAAGTGTAACTTACAAATGTAGATTTTTTTTTTGTTACACAACTGCACTAAAAAAAAAAAACAATGTAAAATTTTAGAGCCTACAAGTCCACTCGGTCCTACTTCTTGTTCAGCCAATCACTAAGACAAACAAGTTTGTTTACATTTACAGAGATAATGCTGCCTGCTTCTTATTTACAATGTCACCTGAAAGTGAGAACATGGCACTTCTGCAGCCAGCATTGCAAGGTATTTACGTGCCAGATATGCTAAACATTTGTATGCCCCTTCATGCTTCGGCCACCATTCCAGAGGACATATTTCCATGCTGATGATGCTCGTTTAAAAAAAAATACATTAATTAAATTTGTGACTATACACCTTGGGAGAGAATTGTAGGTCTCCTCTTCTGTTTTACCTGCATTCTGCCATATGTTTCATGTTATAGCAGTCTCGGATGATGACCCAGCACTTGTTCGTTTTAAGAACACTTTCACAGCAGATTTGACAAAACACAAAGAAGGTACCAATGTGAAATTTCTAAAAATAGCTACAGCACTGGACCCAAGGTTTAAGAATCTGAAGTGCCTTCCAAAATCTGAGAGGAACGAGGTGTGGAGCATGCATTCAGAAGTCTTAAATGAGCAACATTCAGATGTGGAAACTACAGAACACGAACCACCAAAAAAGAAAATCAACCTTCTGTTGGTGGCATTTGACTCAAATGATAGGTTTCAGAGTAGCCACTGTGTCAGTCTGTATCTGCAAAAAGAAAAGGAGTACTTGAGGCACCTTCGAGACTAACAAATTTATTTGAGCATTATGCTAAGGTGCCACAAGTACTCCTTTTCTTTTGACTCAAATGATGAAAATGAACATGTGTTGGTCTGCTCTGATTTGGATCATTACTGAGCAGAACCCATCATCAGCATGGACACATGTCCTTCTGCAAATTGTAACCAAACTTGTTTGTCTAAGCAATTGGCTGAAGTAGGCCTGAGTGGACAGGTAGGCGCTAAAGTTTTAGATTGTTTTATTTTTGAATGCAGGTTTTTTTACATAATTCTCCATTTGTAAGTTCAACTTTCTTGATAAAGAGATTGCACTACAGTACTTGTATGAGGTGAATTGAAAAATACTATTTCTTTTGTTTTCTACAGTGCAAATATTTGTAATAAAAATAAATATAAACTGAGCTCTGTACTCTTTGTCTTCTGTGTTGTAACTGAAATCAATATTTGAAAATCTAGAAACAAGCAAAAATATTTAAATAAATGGTATTCTATTATTGTTTAACAGCACGATTAATCGCGTAAGTAATTGCGATTAATTTTTTTAATCGCTTGACAACCCTACTGGCAACCCTATGAGTTATGCGTTAGGGTTTGTTCAAACCTGAATATCTGGGGGTATGAATCCAACAAACAGAAAGAAACAAAAAACCCTATTGCTACTGCTGCAGAACTTTAGTCAGGCTGTGATTTTGACATCTATGGGCCTGTTCCTTCAGGCCCTTATTCATAACTTACTCAGGAAAAAAAAAACTCTGCGTGTATAAAGGGATAAACCAAAACTCCAGATCCAAGCACTTGCAAGTTTTGGAGAAATTGCTACTCTGAGATCTGGATTTGAACTTTATAGCTTGGAGCCATCTCTTAAAACAAACAAAGGGAAACAAACCACCCGTGTAGAAATTCTGTGGATATCTGCAATCTCAAAGGAAACAAATGTCAAATGAGTATTTCCTTTGGAAATTTTGGAAGCAGTTTTTCTTACAATGTTTCTAATATACATGGAAATATTTCCAGTAGAAAGGGAAATGGAATATGTTCATCATGGAGGAGACCCTCGTGGAATTTTTTCACTGTATGTTTAGACTTTAATCGCAACAATGCAGTAAGGAAATATGAATGACTATTAAAATAACGTATCAACATGGGAACTTTGAAGAAGAAAGATGGTCAGAAAGCACTGATGGTTGGGAGAGTCCTTTTATATGTCACTGAGCCAGTTTGTAAATGTTCATTTAATTATTGTTTTCGATTTTGCACTTTTGCTAAAATCATTGGAATTAGTGCATTTAACAAATCAGAAGTATAGTTTTAAGCATATTACCATCACTGACAGTCTTACAAAAGTCAGAGGACTATCATACAGGAGAAATTACCATAAATCTATTTTGCATCCAAAAATGTGTCAGGCATTTGTGGTGAACAAAGGAAGAGGAGTGAAAGACACTCTTGTCTCCATGCGAGACTCATAAAGCATATGATATAATCTAAGAGCACAGATGTGAAAGACCAAAACAACCTCTTGGTAACTTTCCTCAATAGATTCAAACACTGCTGATGAAGAAAAACTTCCTACTTAAATATGTCACAGAAGAAAAGAAGTTGAAAGCATTGTGACTTCAATGGGACTGTTTACCTCCACAGGTCCTGCTCTGCTTCAGAGTTGCAGAATTGGGCTCTGAATAAACGGGCAGCTTCATCCTGCATTAGCCCTAATTTTCAAATGGTTTTAAAGTGCAGCCCCATGTAGAGTACATTACAGCAATCCAAATTCAAGGCAACAGAGCTTCTCTATGGCATTCATCACAATGGTAGCTGAGTGCTTCACAAACATTAATGCACAGCATCCCTGTGCATGATGTAGGGAACTGTAGGGAACATTTTACAAATGGGGAACTGAGGCACAGTGAGATAAAGGTCAAAAGCATCCACTAATTTTGGGTGCACAATTTGAGACCCTTAGGACCTGATTTTTCAGTGTTCTCAGCATTATAGATCACTTTTGATGTCCAACGCACAGCTCCCACTGACTTCAGTTGCAGCTGTGACTGCTCAGCACTTCTGCGAACCAGACCCCAGAGACTCAAGCCAGGCATCCAGAAATGAGGAACACAAAATTACTGTGAAAAGTTTGTCTTAAGTGATTTGCCCCACATCACACAGGAATTCTGATAGAGGCAGGCATGGGCAGCAGATAGCATAGGCCAGGGAAGGCTGTGACCTCCGTGACATAATCATAGTCTTAATCATAATGCATATGCACAAGGACCTGAATTAAAGGTACACTGGCAACCTTAATTCCAGCATTTCCTAACTTTTGAGTGCTTGACTTTGCAACTTTAATGTCTTTTCACATAGTTTGTGTTATTTTTATTCGTAGGGAAGCTCAAGCAGAAAGTTTAAGTGACTTGCCCAAGTCCTCAGACGGAGAGTTTTAAAGCTCAGATCTGAATTCTAGTTATCTGGGAACCCAGTTGTATGCTCCGAATACTATAACATACCTAGAAGAGAGACATCCAGTTGGAATTCTGATAACGTCTTCAGTGGGTTGGCAAAGGTACGACCTAGAGTAAAATTTTGCTCACAGTATCTTAAGCTGAGAATGCACACAGGGTGAAATGTTGAGAGCTCAAATGGGAATCAAGTGCTCACTCTCTGAACAGGGTAAATTTCACCCATAATGAACAATGGATCATCAGATATGGGATAGATTATTTTGTAATATGAATAGGACAAACTGTATTTGCATTCCTTAAATTGTAATAAATAAACTTATTAAAATACATTATGAAGATTTGTAGGAATTATAGAGGGACTTAATTTGCTTTCTGTTGCCTTTAAAAATGTCTCTCTTCATTTTAATGCTTAAAATATTTTTATTTTATTCATGGAATAAATAAAAATTCCATTTAATTATTTATTTAATACATTTAATACCTATAAATTCCCACAGATGTTGATTAAAGTCTTTGTAGACTGTAGAAAAAGTATTTGCCTTATATGATACAGTAGAACCTTCAAATCCTGTAGCGTTTGTGTTTTTAATCCAAAATTATTCATATCTCTTTTTCCCCCCTCAGTTTCAAATCAATGACTACATTTCACCACCTAATTGAATGTCATGGTTGTAACTCAAAGCCAAGCTTGAAAAAAGGCATTAGGAAAAGAAGAGATAGCAAAAAAATTCTACTCTTCTTTTTTGTTGAAGGAGTAAAAACCTAATAAATTAGGTCTGATATTCATGACATTTTGGATCTTAATATGAACTAGGGAATTCATTTTGTTTGAACTTTATAGTCTTTATGTTCATTTTTTATTAATTTACTTCTAAATGCCTTTGACTATTAACCAGAGAGTCTGTAACCTGATGGACTCTCTTTCTGCTTCATATTTCAGTGCTATTGAGTCCAAATCCTGATAATATCGTCATTTTATTAAAATGTCTAATAACCTGTATTACAAATCAGAATCCTTATGTGTGGGTTTAAGAACCTTGACAGGGGAGAGGACCCAGATGAGTCCTAACCACTAAATGTGTCTTATTTAACTTGACAAATCAACCAATTTTTTTTTCTAATGGCTATTTTTATAGATGTTACATCTTTACAGGACTGAATCAATCCCTTTCTAACCTGGATTTTACTACATCGGAAATGTTTTGGATCAAGACAGCTGATCTACCAGTGTTGTGGCAAAGCAAGAATTCCCCGAAAGGTCAAGAAGGAGCAAAGAACAAGAAGAGTTAACTTCATGCAGAACTTTATTCATTTAGGGACTGATCCAATGCCCAATGAAATGAGTGGAAAGACTCCCTTTGACTCCAATGGCCATTGGATTGGATCCTTATTTATTTAAGGTAAAATTCACCCGCTCTGCAGAAGGCCTCCATGAGGAGGCATGCATCCTGTACGAATGTGTAGTAATTAAATTCTGTCACAACGATAAGCCAAAATATTATTTCAGAGCCCTATCCAGATTGTAAGATCTTTGGGGGCAGGATCTGTCTCTTTGTTCTGTGTGTGGACAGCACCTAGCACAATCGGGTCCTGGTCCATGGCTGGGGTTCCCAGGTGCAACCACAATGCAAAAAGTAAGAAAGAACAACAACAACAGGGACTAAAATTCAGAAATTAGCTTCTTGATTCATTAAGGGTAATATTGAGGCCTGTATGAAAACACAACTAGCACCCCGTCAGTACAATAAGCTTGTTTTACATGCTATTTGCAAAGGAAAAAGGCTTGTGTTCCCTCTCCCACCGCCACTCCCTCCTTTATGTGATGTATACAGAAAGGTTTTTTTCTTCTTTGTTTTTCTTCTCTGTGTATTTATTGTAGAAATTCAGGTTTTATCTACCTTGGAAAATGTTTAAATGACAGGAAAATCAGCAGACATCCGAGGTACTAAGGAAGTCAAAGTTGATTAATTGAGAAGGGAATATATTTTTATTCCCATGTTTCATAATCTTTGGGGGCTTGTTTGTATTTGATAATACCTATTTAACTAATACACTTGGGAAAGATCAGTTCTCTTTGGTACAGATTCAGCATCCCCAGCCCTTCAATAAAGGACTGAGAAAGCCCCAAAATATATTTCTGAGACATGCAGAGTCCTCCAACAAAAACAGAAAAGACAAAAACTTGACATTCCTGATCATTCTAAGGTAATAAAAACAAGCAGAGCAAACGAACAAACCAACCAACCACCCTTAGAACCTTTGAGGTCATTTTTATAGATCAGAAACAAATAAAGGTCACAACCCCACATTTTCCCTTTGCAGGACATCTTTGAAAGTGAAGGCTGCAAGTTACACAGTCCCACCAAAGATATATGAGAACATGTTAAAGGCTTAAACAATTTTCAGTTAATATCTCATTTTGATATACATTTTAAAGGCTCTCTTTAAAACACACACAACTGGATCTTCAACAGTGTCTCCTAGCTGTGCCACAAAAAGAGTAGTCTTCTTTCACAGATCACACTCTATACTGCCATGGAGAAGATACCTTAAGTGTAAGTGAATCTCTTCTGTTACACTCAAAAATATTTCCCAGTGAATTAAAACGGAGACTATTTTCTTGAACTGAAAAAAAAAGAATGAAAAAAATTGAACAGAGACTATTCTCTTGAACTAAGGGGGAAAAGTATCTACTGCACAGTATGAAGTAATACAGAGAAACTAGAATCACTGAGAGTCATGGATTCTCTTCTTTTAAATTACCACCTTTGACTTTTTCTAGCAGCTCTTCAAATATTACCCTTACTTCTTTTTTTAAAGACATATCCAGAGTAATCAACAGAATACCGCTTTTACAAGAGTGCTCAGTCCTTTCAGAAGGCTACATTGGATCTTGCCAGCTACAGATTTACAGGAGAGGACAGACAGCCTAGAAAGATAAACTAGTGAGGACTCCTGACCCTGATGTCAGTTTGCTTCAGAGTATTTTAATAACTTAAAGTAGGCTTCAATTTTGTGTGTAGTTCATGTTCCCCTTTCTTCGGAAGGACAAGCTTCCTACAGGAATTTAAAAAAAAAATCTCTAAACGATGAAGCAAGGCAGACAGTGCCGCTGGTTTTAAAAACCATATTAAAACCAACTCCTTTACCATCCATCTGCTGAGGAAGCGGTTGCTTCTATGAGCTTCAGGCCTCTGGAGTAGTCAACAGATCCCTTTAAAAAAACACTATTATGAAAACTGTCCATCACTGCGAGGTAGGTAGGAGGGGAAGTTCTGGAAAATAGTGGGTAGTCAATGTAGAGCACCTGCATACCATGATAGTCCCAAGTGACTCAAAGAAAGTATCCCACGGTAAGTTTATCACAAAACCATGGCGCTGTTAATAGCCCAGCATTGTTGACATAGTGCCGCTTTAGTAAGCTCCTGAACTCTTCATTCCCCTTGGTTGTCTGTGTCTGACTCTCCCAAAGTGTAGGGCTGCCTCCCCATTGCCTTTAATTATCCTTCCCCTTAAGAGAGGGGAGGGAGGGAATCTCTGTGTGGGATATTCAAGCAACACTTAAAACAGGCCTAATTCTTCTGCTTTTGAAGTCAATGGCAGTTTTATCATAGAGCAGAGTTAGGCCTAACCTAAGTGCTTGTGAAAATCCTACCCTCTGGCTTCTAACTGATTCGCCCAGCCCTGAGTAAGGAGCAGCATCCCAGACCCATCTCTACTTAACATATTGCTGAGTACCTAATAAGCTTAAAATATTCTGGTGATGTTCATGAAAATAAGGGACTACCAACACTAGCTTGAAGGCATTTGGTGTAAGCCAGACAGGCGTCGAGGAAGGCTTTCGACAGCATTACAGAAAGCCTCAAACTGTCACCTATCAGTGAGCCTCAAACCTGACACACACCAACCCTTTCGTTCTCACCAGAGGCTCCCAGAGAACAGAGATTGCCATTCAGACTGACTTTTAGCAACTGGTCTCAGTTCGTGAGGTGTAGAAATTAGGACCAGAACAAGATCACAGGGAACATTTTCACTTGTGACAAAAGACAAGATTTAATCCCAGAACCATCCCCAATGAAAGGCTAATGCTCTGAACCCACTATGCAACCTAACCTTCAAGTCTGTGCATCATCATGATAATTGCAGATTTAAATTTATGGCTGACAACAATTACAAGAGAAGCGAGTACATGCATCTCAGGATAAAAACTAGTGATGGATAAAGATCACAGCAAATGCCTGCCCTTACTGATGGGAGCCACATCCAGTACAATTAGGGTGACCATACAGCAAATGTGAAAAATTGGGACGGGGTGGGGGGTAACAGGAGTCTATATAAGCAAAAGACCCCAAAATCAAGACTGTCCCTATACAATCGGGACATCTGGTCACCCTAAGTACAATACTGTGGGATCAGTGGCTGCATCAGGACTGCAGGACCAGACATAGCTACAAAGCAATGCAGCACATTGTTATGAAATACCTCTGTAGGACTTTATTATAAATAAAGGACAGAATGCGGACTATAATTAACACAAACCATGCAGCCAAGCCACAGACATTAAGAATGCTGTAGGAGTCTATAACCAAACATGTTATTACAGAATTGCTGATTGCTACAATAGCTTTCCAGGCAGTACCAATATAGCCATAACATATCTAAATGCTCCTGTAGAGAACCATCAGATTTCTCCCATACTGCTCCCAATATACTCTAAAATGCAACCGCTCAGTGGTTTACACAGGAATACGTTACCAATCACACTCTTTTCAGAGAGAATGATGCAGAAGTTAGAATGATTGTTAAGCAACTACAACATGCTCCAGCAAGTCCCTACTCATGTGGTGTCTATTGTGACTTCACGGAGGTGAAGAGCCCTAGCTCTGCTTCTTGGACACATGATGCCTCAGGCGCAAAATACCTCTCGCTGTGCAAGGACAGCAGGCCCCTTTAACAGTGTGTTCAATCCCACAATGGGCCAACTCTGGGGGCCAGATGGAAGACAAGGTCACAACTCAACTCCTCCCAGATACTAGCACCAGTCACATAAACCACTGGACTAGTGGTCCCTGGCTGCTGCACAAAATTGGACACAATGGAGCCCACAGCATTAGGTGTTTTATAATATTTTTCCAGGTGACAACTAGTCAACTAATCATTTTTGATCAGCCAATTGGCCTGAGGAGGTAAGTTCTCCTCTGTTTGAGTTGATTTTAATGGGGGTGAACTGGTACGAAAGGATAATTTTGTCCAACCTAATTTTGTTTATACGGTCAAAAACCCTGCCTCTTCATAAATACTTTCATGATTATCACAACGCTTTGAAAGCAGGGGTAACTTTTCACTTCCCTACATCAGTGTCCTAGTCAAGGATCTTTCTGTAAATTAGAACCTGCCCCTCCATCCTGACCTTAAAAGGTTGTGAAAAATTATGGCTGAACCTCAGAAGAGTCAGACCTTTGGTTCAGATAAACAAACAAAAGTCTGGATCCTTATCTGAAAGGAAGCATTTCCGGTCTGCAAAATTTCATTGCAAATCTCACAAGAACAGCCTCTCCCCACCTGTATTCAGGGCATGTATGGTAACCCCAGCAGCCATCTTTCCTCTCCCAGGAGCACCTGCGGAATTTCCTGTTAGGAAATTGCTCTTTAATAAGGTCCCCAGCATTCTCCAGAAAGGAGATACTCCACCGCAGCAGCTTCCAACAGCACTAGGAGGTGAGGGTTGGGGGGTGGTATTTTAGCTTAAGGAAAAGCAATAACAAGAATGAACAAAGATAAAGTCTCCACAAGAGATCTTGGGGGTGAGCGGTGAGAGCGAGAGAGAGAGAGAGAGATTTGTAACAGGCTCCAGCAACTCAAAATAAAATGGTTTCAAACAGAGGTCTTAGAAGTGTAAAAGGTGCAGTACAGAGGGGAAAAAAGGTCTTGTAGTTTCAAGCTACACGTACCACCATAGCACACTCCACTTGATAATGGATAACTTCATCATGCTGTTCCACGTGGCTTGTCTACCCTTCTGGGACCTCTAGATCACATAATCACAACACTCATGCAGAGCTTTTACATTCTCTCTTTCAGTCTGCTTGTCTTCCTTTAATTATTTAAGACTCGTTGATAGAAGATGGATAATCAATTAATCAAATGCACTATGTGCTTATTCTGCGTGACAAATCATATTTCAGTTTTTAGAATGTTTGCATGTTTTTAGTGTTGTCCCTTTACCGCAGCACCAGTTTAAGAGATATTATTCTGCGTTTAGAATTACAAAACAAACCACAAACTAACGACACACCAAAAATAAGCTAAGGAAACGCATGCTCATTCGACGCACATGAAGTAAACTGAGTGCCTTCCCAGTAAAGAAATGCACGTGACCTGTTGGCTGAACGATTTGTAAAGTCAAAGTTACTTCTGAACTCCACAGCTCATGAGCTTTAAGTTGGTGTATGGCACATCCAAATCAGTGTCCTAAGACAGACAAACTTTTTCAGTGGACAATCAGATGGATAAAAATTTGATTATAAGGATTCAAGAATGGATGTATTATCACTCAGTCTATCTTTTCCTATTGCTAAAGAAATACCTTGCCTTATGATAGACAGAGAGAAAGAGAGAGAATCATATTTCTCTTAGCTCAAAATCTCCAAGTGTATTAGAAGACTATTTACTGCTGTTGATGGATTGTACACTAACACAATAAACAGTCTTACGGGAAATGAAAAATCTTTCTTTTCATTACAGCTCTAACTCCCTCTCCCCCTACCCGCCACCCCCTCTTTCTGGAAACACTTTCCTTCTAAGATCCTCAAGGTGAAAACTAGAAAGATCTTTCACTTTTGCATATATCATTTGGTGTCTTACTATAACAAAGTAAATTATTTTTTCTAATCATATTGACCTTGTGATCTTTGCCACTGGAATTTATATTCTTGGGAACTCTGAAAAATTAGAGTTTCCTTATCAAGAAGTATGGATGCTATTCAGAGCATTTCACAGTCCAGTATTCATTTTAAAGTAACTAGGAATTTACTTGGTACAGTAGAATATCCAGATGGCCATTTCACCAGAAAGAATGAAAGAAGGAATTAAGAATAAAATCACCAAGATTATTGATATTCAACCTCAGATATGATGTTAAGGAATTGTCACGGGTCTGACAAATTTGCACAAGTAGGAAAATTCAGAGTTAAAGTAAAACTCTAAGATGAACGCTGCTTGGTTTAAGTTAGCTGAGACATTTATATTTGTTGTTTGGGGCTACAGGGATCTGAGTGTGCAAAAGATTCCTTATGTTGCCACAACAGTGTGCCCCAACTCTGTTGTAGAGGGACCAGCTCTCTGAGTCAGAGAGAAGAGCAATTTGTGAAATGACTCAGCAACAAAAAAAAGTTGCAGTCAGGAGGGTCTTTTCCTCAAGGTCTAATGGTATAAGAAGAAAGTAAGAAGTTCTATGACTTGTGTTATACAGGAGGTCAGAGTAGATGTCACATTGGTCCCTTCTGCCTTTGGAATTTATGAACCTGTAAATTAACAGGTGCAGAAAAGGGCTAACAAAATCATCAGGGGAATGGAGGGCCTATTTTATGAGAAGAACTAAGAAAGCTTGGCTTGTTTATGCTAGAAAATTAAGGCTGAGAGAGGATATGATCGTTCTTGATAAATACAGGGGGGAGAAAAGCTATTTAAGCTAAAGGACAATATTGGATAAGAACATATGGTCATAAATGGGTCATGCATAAATTTAGGCTCAAAATTAGAAGGTTTCTAGCCATCAGAGGAGTGAGAGGAGCCTCTCAATATGGGTAACAAGAGCAAACAAACAATCTACAGTAGAACCTGAAAGTTACGAATGGAGGTTGTTCGTAACTCTGAAATGTTCATAACCCTGAACAAATGTTATGGTTCTTTCAAAAGTTTACAGCTGAACAGTGACTTAATACAGCTTTGAAACTTTACTATGCAGAAGCAAAATGCTGCTTTTAACCATCTTAATTTAAATGAAACAAGCACAGAAACACTTTCCTTATCTTGTCAATTTTTTTAAACTTTCCCTTTATTTTTTTAGTCATTAACGTTTAACACAGTACTGTACTTGCTTTTTTTTTTTTGTCTGCTGCTCCTGCCTGATTGTTTACTTCTGGGTCCAAATCAGGTGCGTGGTTGACCGGTCATTTGTAACTCTGGTGTTTGTAACTCTGACGTTCTACTGTAGCTAGTTTAAACTGGATCTTGAGAAATTTATAATAGGATTATATATCAAGGTTGCCTGGGATAGCAGAGGACTAGATTTGATGACCCAGGAGTTTCCTTCTAGTTCTGTGTCCTTAAAATCAGAAAGCTAATGGAATATGGTCATATGTGTCTGGCAAAATCCCACAGCCCAAGGGTGTTCAGTCCAACACACAGGTACTCTTCCCCTTTATTTTCCCCATGCCATTCTGATACCCCTTCCTGTCAGCTTCTGTGCAAGGGGAGATGGAAACAGAACTGAAGTTAACCCCTAGCTCATCAGGGAGCAGGACGTGTCCTGTACCCCTCAGTCTCCATGCCCAATCAGTGAACTTCCAACCAATGATGCCGTTTGAATTAAATTTAAAACTGATGCACATCATACCTCTGAACATGAGCCTGCTTAAGCTTGATGAGTCATCCCTGAGCACGTGAGTATGAAGAGTCATCAGAGGCAATTACCTGCAGATCTGCTGACAGGCCCTACACCATTCAAACAGTGTCAGCCAATCCACAGGTGATCCCAAAGAAGGTATATAGGCTCCTAAAGGTAGAGTTACCAATATGTCTGGCTGTTGCCGGACATCCTATTTTTTGATTTTTTTCAAAGAACAAGAAATGTCCAGGATTTTTGCAGAGCGGATATTGTAGCTCAGAAAGAGCTGGCTCCACGTCCAAATTGGTCCCTCTGCTGCAGCTGCAGCTGCCGGATCCTGCCCACGCAGGCCCCAGCTCCAGCCCTGGGGAGGGGGAGAGGTAGGGAGGCGCTGATGGACAGCAGGTGCTGCGTCCTGGGCCTGTACCAGCTGCCCTGCCACTGTGACAGGAAGTGACACTGCCTCCAACCTCAAGTGAAGCTGCAGGTTCCCCCTCCAGAACGCCCCCGCCCCACGTACTCCTCCTAGTGCACACACTTGTCCTGCACACCCCAAATATCCACTCCTGCACTCCCCATATAGCCCCTCCCAGTACACACACACCTCTCCAGCACCTCCCAAATATCCCCTCCAGCACACCCCAAGTACTCCTCCCAGTGCACACACACCTCTCCAGCAACCCCCAAATATCCCCTCCAGCACCCCCCAACTGTACGCCTCCCAGCACTCCTGATTTCCCCCCCCCCCCCCAGCAGTGTCCTCTTTTTGGGAGCCTGAAAGATGGTAACCCTACCTAAAGGAAACAGTCTCTTCAGTCTGCTCAACATCGCTGCCTCGCTGGGAACACTCCTATTGCCAGTAGCTTCAACAGACTACCCCTGCCCCTGTTCCAGCCATGCCTGTTTTCACCCTTGCCAGACCCTACTACAGCCTGCATCTGCTCTTGCCTCAGCTGACCACCCCCAGTGACTTGGACAGTGCATGATCCAGCTATCTTAGCCATGGGAAAGCAATGCTGAGACCCACTTTATACCTTGGTTGAGTAAAAAAAACCATGTGAGGGTATCATTCATCAACATTTATGATACGTAATGTTTGATCATCTGAGAGATGCAGGAGTTCCCTGTAGGAAAAATACAGAAAACTAGGCCACTTATACCACAAATATAACCAGGTAGGTTACTCAAGACATTGGGGCTGGAGGGGAGGAGAATCAGCTGTTCAAAGCACGGGGAGGGTTAAACATTGCCAGTTATTCACTGATCAGGGTTCAAATGCTGCTCATAAGAAAACCTTGTTAGTGAGGTGCCTTTGTTAGTGTCTTTCAGACATTATTATGCATATTAATAGGCCATCAGCATCAGTGGAAATTTTACAGATACTGGTGCAAGTTATTTCAGTCACAGACAATAAAATAACAATGGGAATTCATGTTCATAGGTTCCCAATCCTATTTGGACCATCTATGATTAGTAGTCAAATGAAATAATTGATGCAATTTTAATAAAATAAAGTGATTGTGGAGTCAGACAATATGCACAATGAAAGACGGTGTCCCATTTATTCACAAAACCATACTTGCAAAAGTCATGTGTATCATTATTTCAGGGCCTTACAATCTAATCAATACAACCCCATTTCCATTATTTTTAACTATGAACTGTGGATGCTGATCAAGCTGCCATTACTACCAATAGGTGTCCCTTGAAAGACATTTGCTGTCCTCTGCAGGCACGCTTCAGCTGAATTATTCCTTGCTTACTAAGGCAACCAATTATGTATAGCAGGAAACAGTCATATTGCTTAGTATTTTTACGCTTGGGCTGCCAGGGCAACATTGTGAGATGACTTAGCTCGAGACATATTTTAGTCACAAAGAACCTACAGAATTTTTTATCAGCTCTAGATGTCTGCCTTCACAGCAAGCAATATCACCTCCAAACCCCAGTCTTCACTTTGGTGTTCTTGAGGCGCTACTGGGATCTCAGTACTTCAGACAGTTATGCATCCATATCAGGGGGAGAGGAAACTATGGTTCAGAGATTCCAGATCAGCATCAGGAGGCAAGTACTCCTAGGAAAACCAGGCCATACTCAGAGGCTTGCAATGCAAAAGCAAAGCTTTGAAGTCTGTCCTAGGAAATCGTCCAGCGCTGACAACAGGTATGGCTGAAGCACAGTTTAACTGCTGCAAGAGTCGTAGACCAGAACAAATTGTTCAGCACCAGCCCAGAAACGACAGTTAAAACCAGAGCAGGTTTTAACCACAGTTTCTACAATGATGCTGGACATGGTTTATCCTGGTCCACACTTGCAGTTAAACTGTGCTCATCATCAGTTCAACTACACACATTGCTGCCATATTGTGAGCAATAGTTTTCTTAGTGGAGGCAAGACATAAGGGCTAAGAGTAAAGGCTAGTTACTTGAACCAGAACAACAAAATGTGTGAATTAAAAAAAAATTGTAGTTATCTAAGTGCAAGTTTGCATTTAGGCCAGCCCTAAGTGATGGGAGGAAAGAAACCAAGGAGAAGTGTTTAAGATTTCCTGAAAGTTAGTCTTTTACTCCCAGAGAAAGGCATTGACATTAAGTTAAATGGTGACCTATATATAATGAAAGTTAATTTTGAACATTACTTTTCTCTTACTGAACTGATCATTTCTTTGTTGCATTGTAATGCTTATTCTCTACATAAGAAATAAGGAACAAAGCCCCCTTCCCTGTGGTAGTGCTGGATAATACATGGCCAAATGTCACCCCGTAGACCAATACATAAAAGAAAATTATTATTCATGTAGGAGGTAATACTAGATCCCAGGTTACTATTCACAGATGAAGTGTTCTGCATGTAACATACAATGCACAAGGACTGAAGTGTCACCATAGCCCACATTTCAAAGAGGCCTTTGCCAATGTTTCCCAGACTGGCCTGAGGTTAGAAGAGCATTTAAGAGGGAGTGAAGTTCAGAAGAGGGATGTATTTTCTGCTGGATGTAGTCAGAAGCTAGGACTTTGAAGTCCCACCTAGAAGGCAGCTCGCAAATCTTTTGTGCTCCTACTTGTAGCCCATTCCCTACACCCCTAGTTTAAGTTATGTATGTCGAGCTTACACAGACCTGAAGAAGAGCTCTGTGTAATCTCAAAAGCTTCTCTCTCTCACCAACAGAAGTTGGTCCACTAAACGATATTACCTCACCCACCTTGTCTCTCTAATATCCTGGGGCTGACACAGCTACGACAACACTGCACAGAGTGAGAGGCAGTCCGCCCATCTCTACCTCTCTCTCCATGTTCGTTGAAATTGACATGTCTCCATGACACATTTGGCCTTTGACAAAACCGCATATCTTGTAGGAAATGTTCCAGCCTGCTCCAGTCCTAATCTGGAAGTACATGTGCAGTATGCCGGAGAATATGCAAGAAACAGGAATAGTGCTTCCATCTGCTGTGCATCAGCAGAATAGCAGGGAACCGACCTGGAGAATTTATACCACAAACTGCACAGAGAACCTTTTACAGTATTACTAGCAGGACAGACTCAGTCACAGAGATGAACAACTTTTTTAGTGCTCCACCAGCTCTGTGCATTTAACTAGAGATGACAAAGTTTCTTTTAACTTGATTCCTTCCTGCCTTGGGACAACTGCTCTAATAGTTGGCCTCTGAATGGGTACATCATTCACAGCACCAACATTTACTGCCACTTGATTTGTTTGCAATTCCTAAAACCTCAGCAGCAGAGCTAGAGTTTGATCTTCACTGCAGTCAGCTCTAGGAGCTAATAATCTAGGACAAATGGTCAGCTCTGAGCACATTTCCTATTTACCTAGAAGAAAATCACTTAGGTCCCTTCTAACTATCTTGTTTTAACCCTGCTTGGAAATACAGTTATGGTTTCCTTCACACTGTGGTATAACTGAAACAGGGAGTGGCCATGTTGTAATTAGGTCCTCCAATGCGGCTGCAATTGTAGTGACTACAGGGACCTAGAGGCAAATCCTGGCCCCTATGCCAAGCCTTGTGCCTAATGGGGTTTGGTGCAAGAAAATCCTGCAGGCTGTAGAGATGTAGTGGTAGTGGTGGAACAATTCTGTAGCCACAGCTATAGCCTTCAGGCAGCAAGAGCCTCTATCCCACTTAGTCCTTGCATGGGTAAAGCTAGTGGATGACATCAGCATGGAAAGAGCCCCCACAGAACTGAGTTGCACAGCGGAAGAGGGAGAGTGACCCCTTTGCACGAGCTCCTGGCATCTTTTGCCCCTTAAGTATTCTAAATCCTGGCCTGCTCCCCATCCAATCCCCAGTCTAGATTCTCCAGCCTTTTGAAGTGTGTGGTCTGAGTCCTGAGACAGGGAGGTGCTATCCTCCTGATGGAATGTCTGCTCAGGCCATTTCCAACAGGGTTGTTATAGTGCACAGTAAAAATAAAATTGCTTCCATTAACCCAGACCCGTCTATTGCACTAATTTATGTATAAGAATTTGGCTATGTCCAATACATTAGTATGCAGCTCTGAAGGAGCTACATTTTATGGTATAAGTCTATCTTTTCGCATTCAGGTGACAGAAACATTCGCAATCTGCTGTGTTCATCAGATAAAATTCATGTACCAGAAGAAATAAGTCAAACGCACATCCCTTACCTCACACATGTATAATGTGGGGTAAAGGCAATAACCTAAACAATTATTTTCAAGATGATTAGGTAGGTTTCCTAAATGGATCAGATTATTTCAGATTCCAAAAGATGTTAGCTTTGCTTTATCTTTGAGTTGCACAGAAAATCGACGTTTTTAGAAACGTTGCTCTCCACAGTTAAAGATTAAACTACGCATAAAGCCATTGGACAGACATAAAATACTGCTGCTTAACATTTGGGGGTAAGGAATCAGCAATGCAGAGTGAACAGTGCAAATCAAAAGGGATTTGCTTCCTAAAGCACGCACTAGACAAGCACGCACAGCGTGTTTCATCAGAAACAATGAAATCTCCTTTTCAACTAACGGGCATTCTGGCAAGGCTGCCAATAGATCAGAAACCCAAAGCACAACTTGTTTGCCATGCCGTAGCCTACTTTTGTTTAATCAGACAGTCCCTATTGAATGTGTCCCTGCTGTCAGTAACAAACCCCCAGGCCCACATTTACGTGGGCAGTGTGTGTACGTGAGCTCTTGCTCATTCTGCGATTAAAAATGTAAGCACCTACTTTTTTCAGCTTGAAAGGCTGCCAAAAGCTTTGTCGTTGAGCTGGCACGAGGAAGTCTTCCTGGGCCCATTCTATCATTCTAGCAGCGCTCAATAAAATGGCATAGGAGGTTGGATACTTTCTAATCCTTTTTGTGCATGGCTTCCTAGGGCTTCGCTTGTAGCTCTGTAGTGAGGACAATGCCAGTCTTTTCATGGTAGCCCCCCCTTTGTGGTACATTCAGAACATAACGTTATTCCTTAGTCAGACAAGTTCTCAGCCCAGAGGTGAAACGTTCTAAAAGTTTTTAATTAAGGGCCCAACCCAACTCCTGGGCCTGAACCTGCTCCCACTAAAATCAACGGAAGCTGAATCAGAGCACAAAGGTTGCAGGGTCTGAACCTGTTCCCACTGAAGGCAATGGGTGTTTTGCTACTGACTTCAGTGGGTGCAAGAGCAGGTCCATAATTCAGCCATTTTAAAAGTCAGTTGGTAGTAGAGCTGGTTGGAAAATGGGATCCCCTCCCCCCAACAGGGAAATTGACTTTTTGACAAAAAATTGAAAACCAATAAAACATTGTCAGTTTTTCAGATGAAAATTATTTGGAAATATTATCACTGTGCCTTATTGGACCTACAGTTCAGGCACTTCATGCTGCCATTCTCCTCAGCCAGACCACATCTCCCATGATACCCTATGGTCTCCCCATCTGTGGTGCATCATGGGAGCCCCTAGCCATGGTGTATCATGATAGGTGTAGTCCAAATGGGGAACCCAGCCCATACAGGAGAACGGTGGTATAAGGCACCTGAACTACAACTCCTATAAGGCACAGAGGTACCCACTTTTTTGCCTGAAATGTTTGTCGTTTTCAAGCATTCAGTTTTGTAATGAAAAAGATCATAATTTTCCACAGAAAGCAGATATTATGGTTTAGTCAAAAATCTTATTTTTCATCAACAAAAAATAGTTGGATGGATATTTTTTGACCAGCTCTAGCTGTTAATCCTGGTATCCCTGGCCAACTTTCAGTTGGAGCAGTTCCCATCAGACTACCAAAACCCCTCTGCAGTAGAGCCGTGTGTGTTACTATATTTTTAATCCCGCTCCCATCCTGCCCCACAATACCCACTCCAACTCCCACCTACTCCAACATTGTTTCTTGCATTTTTATCCCGCTATCACCCACAAAATCCTTAGATCCCACAAGTCCCGCAGATTCCCCCATGCTACTAACAAAAACAAAAAACCAGTTGGTTAATATATATTTATAAATAGAATTCAGACAAATTTTTTACCACTAAAAGAATAAAACAAATCTTGCGTAAACCATGTAAAAAAACATTTTAAGTCCTGTTATAAGAGACATAAAATCTTTCTATCCCTCGCTTAAATTTAAAATTTTAAAAGTGTTTTCCTGCAAATTACCACAGTCTGTTTTTTTGCCCACCCAATCCCACCCGCAACAAAGTACATTTTACCTGCTCCCACTATTATGGCAGCAGGACCCAGGGGATCACAGTCCTGCTGCAGGGCTCTGCTCTACAGTGACTATTTGATATGGTATTCTGCACTTCCTAATCCAAACTCGCATGAACAGCTGTCATGTGCTGTAAGATAGCTGCCCCTATTCCCTGCTGGAGGTGCATGTAGCAATTCCTGTTACATTGCATGTATATAATTTATAAAGCAGGCTGTGACCCTTTAGGGTGCCAGATGCTATATAAATATTATTAAACGTAATGTTGACTGATTTTTGAATCAGCTTCATTCTTAAATGCAAGTTGGTAAGATATAGTACAGTCCATAATAGAGATAAGATAAAGCAAAACAAAGCTTGCACACTGACTAGTAAATTCACATTAGAAGAACAACTGCTTTGTGTACCTTGTCTGGACTGGTTTCATTAACCTTTGATATTACTCCCATCATAAGTGTCTTCTACTCCATTTCCACCTAAAGAGTGTTTACAAAAGTGGGAGTATTGTCACATCTGCTAAGAGAGACTGACACTAGCATTACCATCACAACTGTCCTAGATCTAGCCACAGTGCATAGAGCATGAAGATGCCTGTGGCTCAGGTCCCAGGAATTTATAATACTTGTGTGCCAGCCTCTCCCGTGTTCAGCCATTTTTCCAAGGATAGATCTTGTCTAGGAAATGGGGAGGAAGAAAAAGCTCTGACCCTTCTTTATAAGAGGTAGATCTGGTGCTTAGTATAGGGAGTGCGAGGGGGAAATCAGAACATTTTCCCCAATATATCACGGGGGGGACAACACAACACAACTCTTTCCTGTTAATTACCCAACTAATGTGGCCTGCAGTCACACCACTTTGAGCTGAGAGCCCATCTGATCTCTCAAACTAGATGAGGTTGGGCTGAACAGGAAACCTCCAAGAAGTTCCCACAGGAAGTAGTGTTGGTTATTTCATTTGGGTCAGTACAAACCCCAGTGCCCTAGCATGATATTGCACTATTGTCACTGAAAGTGCCAATTTTCAGATGAAATGTAAGAATCAAATATCCTATGTATGGTCAATAGAGATCCTTTGGGATTTTTCCCACAGGGCCAGGAGTGTAAATCCAGATGTCCTGGTGAACTTCAGTTTTTAGATAATTACATTATTTCCTGCCTCTCTAAACGCCTCCTGATACTTTAGTTGGATAAATTATGATGCTTCATTTCTTGCTATAAACTTGCGTAGAATTGCTGTACCCAGTTAAACAGCTGTTGTATTTCTCCCTGTAATGTGGATGAAGCAATAATTCTTCATAGCATGTATTTCAGTATATTGAGGGCTTTAGTATGAAAAGTGTTATATAAATGCAAGGTATTATTATTAAGATGGAATTTTTTTAACCCTATTTATAGTTCTGAACGTTATTTATCTTATCTTCATCTCTCTTCCCACCACCCAATAGTGTTCACTGCATGTATTGAATGGCCTGAGCTGCCAAATTTAGGTCTGATCATAGAATCATAGAATATCAAGGTTGGAAGGGACCTCAGGAGGTCATCTAGTCCAACCCCTTGCTCAAAGCAGGACCAATCCCCAATTAAATCATCCCAGCCAGGGCTTTGTCAAGCCTGACCTTAAAAACCTCTAAGGAAGGAGATTCCACCACCTGCCTAGGTAACCCATTTCAGTGCTTCACCACCCTCCTAATGAAAAAGTTTTTCCTAATATCCAACCTAAACCTCCCCACTGCAACTTGAGATCATTACTCCTTGTTCTGTCATCTGCTACCACTGAGAACAGTCTAGATCCATCCTCTCTGGAACCCCCTTTCATGTAGTTGAAAGCAGCTATCAAATCCCCCCTCATTCTTCTCTTCTGCAGAATAAATAATCCCAGTTCCTTCAGCTTCTCCTCATAAGTCATGTGCTCCAGCCCTCTAATCATTTTTGTTGCCCTCCACTGGACTCTTTCCAAGTTTTCCACATCCTTCTTATAGTGTGGGGCCCAAAACTGGACACAGTACTCCAGACGAGGCCTCACCAATGCTGAATAGAGGGGAATGATCACATCCCTCGATCTGCTGGCAATGCTCCTACTTATACAATGATCTGAACTTCATCAAAGTTCAAAGCTATTTGGATCCAGTGATTTGATTCAGCCCATCATGGAGAGAGAGAGATTTTAAAAGTTAGCTCTGGATTTTAAATTCCAGAAAGCGAAAGGATGTTTTAATCTGTGGGTTTAGTCTCTAACATACTAAAAACTTCTTTATAGTAAAAAATTATCAGTGAAACTGTGATTGCAATTCACCAGGTTGAGAATCATTTCTTTGTTGGAGGGCATAGACATGGAAGGTTGATTTTGCACCAATATACTCATTTCAGTAAAGGGCAAATTAAAGATTATATTTTAGAGGATTTGACAGTTATTTGAGAAGGTACCACTATCAGTCAACTTAAGAGCACAAAACAACCTGGAGGAAAGGAAATAGAAATAAAAAGGTCAAATGATTAATAGAGAAAGAATGATGCCCAAATCTTCCCAGCTATTTCCATCTGTTACAAGTGCAGAATCATGAGCAGTGGCTGCAGCTTGCAGCGCTGTACACATCCCAAAGAAAGTTCTGATGTGTGTACATAGATCTCTGCTCAGCACTGGAGCCAGAGCTGGGCAATCTTAGCGCTCTTTGGAGTATGTATTAAAATGATCCAAATAGTAATTAGACCAATTGAATGAAATCTGACTTGATAATCATGGGTCATCCTATTCTTTGAAGACTCAAGATGGAGACCAAGGAGCCAAACAACTAGTGACTGAAGGGCACAGCTAATTAAAGTGCATTCCATTTTCATATTTATGTAAAAGATCCCAGTAGCTCTTGCCTCACTTGGGCAGTGGTTATGTAGTATGTGTCCTTTATTTTAATCATTTTCAAAATTATTTGTTATATGTTTACAGGGGAAAGCACTTTAAACGTAAGATTTTATATTTTCCTGTTTCATAGATACACTAAAATGTCTGCCAAGTGTCCTAGAGGG
Source organism: Natator depressus (assembly GCF_965152275.1). Taxonomy (NCBI): domain Eukaryota; kingdom Metazoa; phylum Chordata; order Testudines; family Cheloniidae; genus Natator; species Natator depressus. The sequence continues at coordinate 84,643,343 of NC_134239.1, forward strand.
AAAAAACCCCAACAAGTAAACTCATTTAAAAACAAAGGGAAAAAAGATATTAATGCACAGTGCATACATAATGCTTTCCATCCGTAATTCTAAAAGCACTTTACAAGGGTAGCTAGGAATTATTATCTCCATTTGATAGATAAGGAAACCGAGGCAAGCAGAGGTTAAGGCCAAAAATCTCAAAAACATTCACTAATTTGGATGTTCACCTTGGTCCTGATTTTCCAGAGGTGCCAAGCATCCACAGCACCAACTGAAGGCAGTGGGACCTAGTGCTTAGTACTGTGCTGACAATCAGGTCCCAGGTATCTCAAACTGGGTACTCAAGAACTGAAGCATCAATAGATATTGGACACTTTAAAAAGTTTAGGTCTAAATGACTTGCCATGGGTAAAATCCAGAATTCTGGTTAAAATTAGACCTATATGGACGGGCAGATGACGTTTTGCCAGTCTGGGTCGTCCCACTACTAATTTAAATAGTACTTACTGAATTCTTTGTACTTCCCTTTTAAATAACAAGAGGTTATAACCTTTATCTTCTTAGTTTAAAATGTTACAACCGTTTACATGAAAGTTAGGTGCAGCCATTGGACTCCTGGCAGGTTGCCAATGTGGCCCTTAGTACTGTAAAGCTTGGGAACCACTGTCAGAATGCATTACTGTTGGTATCTGCAGCAATTTAGTTGTTGGAGTACCACTTGTAACAATTTAGCTGGTAGAGCACCTGTTTTCCTGTCTTTTTTTATTACCAAGACAGATCAAATTAGTGCAAGCAGAGCTCAGGGAACCAGAGTATAACGGTTCATCTGAATTAAAAAGTAAAGTATAATTTAGCAGAATTTATTAGTATTTATAGGGATGGCTAAACAGATTAAATCCTCCCATACTCCAGTATGCTGCATTGATGTCTGCATGACAAGCATTTGTTTTGGAGTCTTTCTGAACAGCAGCTTTTGGGCAGAAAGCCAATAGACAGGAAGAGAGAGGTAAGGAAGGGTTGTATGGAGGAATAGCAGAGACCAGTCAACTCTGAAATGATTGCAGAATAAGTCTAGGTACTGGGATATCCCCCACAAGTATACTGTTTAGAGAAAGATGTACAACTGTGTACATTTATGCTCTGCAGTCCTGCATCATACAAAAAAATATGAAGATATATTTACAATGTACTTTTCAGTAAATGGTTAGCTCTACAGATTTGATACTTTAGGTACTAAAGAGATTAAATTAGATATTCCAAGTTCTTTTAAATAGGACACAGGGAAAAGATGACTCTTAGTTCTCTAGGTATTATAAGAATGTAGGAATTATTTTAAAAATCTGCAGGATATGAACTACAGCTAAAACCTTTTGGGTTCGATTTTAAGAATAACTTGCTCATAAATCATAGCTTTCTACAATAATGTTACTTATAATAACTAAAAGCCTGTTCCAAGCACAGTAAAGTTGATGTGAGTCTTTCCTCTAAGTACACTATATAAGACATTTTGAGTCTTCAGTTTTTTAGACGTTTTCCAGCTTCTTGTACTGCAGCCATTCCAAATTTGCAATGGAGTTCTGAGTTTTAGCCACGTGCTGGGAACAGAAAGTAGTGATAAAGCAGTGTCACTTAAGGAATGCAAGTTCTGAGTAGCAGCGATACTAAGGGCATGGCTACACTAGAGAGTTTACGGTGGCGCAGCTGCAAGCTGTCTGTGTGGCCACTCTAAGCCGGCAGGAGAGAGCTCTCCCATCAACTCAACTACTTCAGCCCCTGTAAGCAGCAGTAGAAGCTCTCCCACCGACATACCACTGTCCACACCAGTGCTCATGTCGGTGTAACTGATGTAGCTCATTGGGGTGGTTTTTTCACACCCGAGCGACATATTATGCCGACATAAGCTGTAGTGTGGACATAGCCTAAGAAGGCAAGCTCCTGAGGCATCTTTTAGAGGTTTACCTAGCAGGTGGCTCACAACGGAGACTGGCCTCCAGCTGAAAGGGTGTCGAGTGGAAGAACTCTGGCCATATAGTAAGCATCTTAGAATGGAGATGTGCTGTTCATCTGAGCAAATCTACTTTAAGGTAGATTCAGAGGTCTGTAAATACAATGGAGGAGAATTTGAGTATTGATTAAGAGATGGTGCAAGGCTATGTATAGTTTAAATTTACATAAGGATCAGCAAATGGTCATTACAACAATAGTTGTTCTTCCTTTTATGATATATAAAGAATTTCCTCCTGTAACAGGGATTCACAATATTTTTACTTCTGTTTTGCTACTTGTGTTATTGTACTGATTCAGCCCGAAGTTTTTAGTGTTAGAAAATGATTCCCACTACTCTTACAATTGCTTATTCATAGCTTAAAGGGGTTTAACCACAAAGTTTCCACCTAATAGTGGGCCACCCTCAGTAACATGCCACTTAATTGTACCTAATATTAATAGATCAGGGCGACAACCCTTGGCCATGAGAAATTAATCCCACAGTATTAGTGGCCTGTTGGCAGCATAAACAAATTTAGTTTACAGTTTACAGAAAATCCCAATCACTTTTTATATTTAGTTTCTACTAGAAGGAATTAGCTGTGGCAATCTTTAAAAATAATACCATGTAATGTAGTTGTCCTAAGATTGCATACATTCCTTTATACAGTCTTCCCTAGAGGTCTTTGGCAAATGGATTTTTCCGCCTCATAGAAAATTTCAACGTTTTACTGAAAAAAACAAAATGTTTTTGACCCAAATTCAAAATTTTCCATGGGAAGCAGATACTTTTCCCCAAAAGCTCTGTTTTGCTAAACACGGGTGAAAGTAGGCCGGTACCAGCCCGTATGCAGCTGACGTTAAAACACTGCCACAGCAGCACTTTAACGTCCCTGCCCGTTTTTCCCCACTCCCACCCCCGTCGGCAGCCTAGGGACCCTACTGGCAGGGCCACCGCTGGTGGGGGGCAAAAGGGGCAACTGCCCCGGGGCCGGTGATTTAAAAGAACCACCAGAGCCCCAGGTGGCGCGGGCCAGGCAGCACGGATGCAGGAGGCTGACCCCCTGCCCTGCCCCTTCTGCCCGACGCCCCGCCCCTTCTGGGGGCCCAGAGCCAGGCCCCCATACCTGTAAGTGCTTAGTATTACTTTCACCCCTAGCCAAACACCTATTTTTCCCTCAAACTATTTCAATGGAAAAGTTTTGACCAGTCCAGGTCTTTACCTCTCTTCTTCATTTTCTTGGCTTTTGGTTGTGAATTGAATAAATGCATTGTGCTTTGCATATTTGTCAGTGTATTTTCCAGTGTTTGGTTCCATGAAACATGGCTGGTCTTGTTGTCCGTTTTTTAACATTCCTTTACAGAATATACATAATTAAAGAAGTTACATTATTCTATGCAAGCATTTCCCATCATTATTAAATGCTATGTGAAGTTGAAGAGCATCTAGTCTTTATAAGTCTCTTACCTGAGCCATCTCAGATATTGTATATGCAAGAATGGACTTTCCTCGGCCAACAACGGTGCAGGAGACTTTCCACTTTTATCAAGCGCAAAAAGACACTTTTTTTTGTTTTTTTTAGCTCTGAGTTTCTAATCCACAGACTGTTTCTATGACAAAAATAGCCATTTCCGCACCCTCGATTCCACTTCCTCCTTCATTAAAATATTCGGGCCTGGTTGGCTGATTGATGAGCTTCAGTTGCTTTGACCTTGTAGATTCTTAACACTTTCCAGCCTTATCCTGAATTTGTGGACAAGCACAGGAGAGGGAGGGTTTTTTGAGTGTGAGTCATCAACCCTATTGTCGAGGGTCCTCTCAAGACTCAAAGGGGGCATATACTCTGTCACAAAGGTTATTATCAAGCTGCTGATATGTTGACACCACTCCAGATTCATGCATTTACTTGTTGAATGTCAGAGAAAAAGCTCAGGTGACTCTAAAATGGTGTGTTGTTTCATCAGCTGGGTCCAAATCCTTATATGAAATAAAATAGGCCAGCTAAATTTATTCTAATTAGACACTTGCTTGCCACATGTTTATCTTCTTTAACGCATTCTAAAATCACAGGCTGAAGAATTTAAGGCCAGTACTGGTTACAGTAATGAGGTGGAGTGGCCTCACTGCAGCACAGAGGAGGTTAATTAACCCTGGTGGATGCAACTAGCCCCATCCCTTGCACCTCACAGGAAGGGCAGGGGCATGGCAAGAAGTATAAGGACCAGGCCCTGCAGCTCAGTTTGGGGGCAGACCGGGGAAGGAGCCAAATGTCCCTTCCAGGAAGCTGAGGCACCTGTGGAGCCTATGACCAGCTGCAGAGGGAGACGACACTCCAAAGTCAGTTTGGAGAGCAAGCACACTGCAGCCCCGGGAGGCTGAGAAACAGAGAGAGGGAGCTACTCAGCCTGGAGACAAGGAACCAGGCCACAGCGGCTGTGGAGCAACCTAACCAAACACCAGTAGGAAGCAGCCCAGGGAGATGAAACACTGGGCCCATTGTGTTGCAGGGTGGTGAGGCAGTGACAGCCTGTTTCCCTGACAACCTAGTGATGGGATCACCTGTTGCTTCCAGGGCCCTGGGCTAGGACCCGGTGGAGCAGGGTGGGCCCAGGTCTCCTTACCCTGGACTTGGGACTGGATGAATTCTAACCCTCAGGCCCAGAGGTCTGCACTATTGACTGCTTGTTTGCTCCACCCATGCCCAGAAGGCTTGAGCCCTTGACTATTTATGCATCTAGCCCTCAGACAGAAGCCCTGAGCCACAGACTTCTTACTGGCCCAGCCCCCATCCAGGAGGCCATATCACTTGCCCAGTAGCTTGGCTGCAAACCAGGACAATTGATTACCTCACCCAGTGTGAGCACCAATTCCCCACTGCTGCCAAAGAGGGCACCCTGGAGGAGACCCAAGTACCCTTGCAGTTACTTAAGTTGTGACAAGTCATTCGCATATCTACATGTAGCTAAGGAGACTAAGCCCTGACCATGTGCTCCCAAACTGATGACTATGGATAATTTTTCATTAACTGTTTTAGGAAAACATATCTTTGTTACATAAAAGAACTGTAAAGGGTAAGACAATAATAAGGTCCTTTAAAATGTTAAAGAATCCAATCATCTGCTCAAATACTTGAAGCTAAATACTTCTGGCTACCCAACAACCTAATTACAACTTAACCAGAAGAAAGTCATTTCAAGGAAAAGCATGTCACTAAGGAATGTACAATCTGTATTCTGTTCCCAATGAACACAAGTAGATTGATCATTTTTAAAGATTAAGGGCCATGTTTTTAGAAACAACCTCCTAGTGTGCATGCATAACATTGCATACTGAGGGTGTTGCATGCTTTCTTTGAACATCTGAATCTTTGCAAGCAACACTCAGATGTGGGTGAACAGACTATATTTGAATATGCAAATTGGGGTCATTAGACACCATACTCACTTATTTCTTCACTCAGATAAGGTTTTCACACCTACATCTGAACATCTTGACCTTCCAGTCATATTACTAAAGACATATGTTTGAGCAGTCATTGCGAGAGGGCTGAGGCTAGGATTTAAGTGTTGTGGGCGTTTCAAGCTGTATTAGTCATATGACTGGTGGTCAGATGATGTGTGAGAGGAACAAGTACCACCACTGTTTTTGGATGATTTAGATATTGCAAATCCTACATTATTGTGTTTCAAATGTACGTCAAGAGCTTTAAGTTGTCAACCTCTGGTGTAGGATTTCTTTTAGACCAACATATAAATAAATAAATCAGAGTTTTCAATAGATAAAAAGTACCAGACAATCAGTATACAGAATTCTAGGCTTGTAATTTTAGGTGGGTAAATTTGTAGAACTGATTGAAGACATTTTTTAAAATTTGATCCTCTTTCTTTTTCTAGGTGCAATGAAATAACACTTCAAAATGTGCTGTTTTTATAATGTGCCAGTCCCTGCTTTTTCTCTCTTTTCAATATTCACCTTTGTAGAAATGGTTGCTTAATTCACTGGCAAAACTGATAAGGTCTTGGATCACGTCATCAGTCTCATGCGTAATCTAATTCATAAAATCTCTGTGATCCAAATCAAATTCTCTTTTTTACTGCATGTCTGACTGAAATTGATCTCAAGGGTTCATGTTTTCATTCCTGAAGTTAACATAATACTTGTGAAATCTCTTACATAAATTAACAGAACATTTGGGATCTAAAATAGAATCACAAATTATGCCATTCTGTAGCACATAGAATTTTTAACAAGTAATGTACCTATGAATCAGCTGTCATGTGTAATCCATGGAAACAGAGAAGCCTAACCTCAGTCCACTATTCTGTGGTAATAAGTAGCCTTCAAACTGAAGATCTATTATGTTCAGGCTTTTGGGGGTTAGTCTGATAAAAGGGAACACCTCCCCTCATAGCTGTATTACAGATTTTTATTGTATGTTGTCGATATAACGTCAATATCAGCACATAGTGATTTATAGCTTTATCGCATGAGTAAAGATTTGTTCAAACCTGTGCTGAAGCTCAACAAGAAGTAGCTGAAGCAGAAAAAGCTGGTGTATTCATGTCAAAGAGGGATATGTTCTATTAATTTAAATGGAATATATGGGCCAAAGGGGTTAACATAACACAGTCACTGTCCAACATTAAACAGTTTTAAACTAGGTCCAGGGTACGGTACACAGAGCTCTCAGCCTGCTTAGTACCATGGCAGACACATCATTAAATATCCTTGGAACTTTTTATTAAAAAGATACAGAAAAGAAGGAAAAACAGTTAAAGCATTTGAAATGTAATGTACTAAGTAAGGCTTTCGTTTTAACAGCGTCCCATGATGCCTTTTCCTTTAGCTGGAAAGAGCTTTTAGACAGAAACCCTTTTGTTCCACAGTCTCTTAAAGGGCATTAAAGATCGTAATTAATAACAGTCTCTTTTGGGCAAAAGTGAAGTTAGTTGAGATGGACTGGAGCTGTCATTGCTGTTGGTGTTACAGTCTAATCCCACTTCCTAAGACGACAGAACAAGGCAAGCACAAACAAAAGGGGAGGGAAAAGAACAGCAAAGATAGAAAATGCAGTTTCGGTCTCTGGTGGTGACTTTCACTATCAGCCACTGTGAGACCTGGCAAACTTGTACCAGCATCGGGCTGTTTAGGGCATTGTTTTTAGCTGCCTCTTCGTGGTCACAGCAGTGTTGCAAAACATACAGTCTTGGCCAGCTAAACAAGGTTCTTATTAGGCAGAAGAAAAAAGGAGAAAGGATAAATAAGGTAGGCCTTTTGGATTGCACTAATTCAGTCTCTCTCACTTTTGTACCTTTTCCCATCAACATTTGTTAAAGTTTATCGTGACGTGAACTTGTGCTCACTTTTTACAGTTAAACTCACAGGTAGGGTAAATTTGTAGGCCCAATCACCGCAAGACACCAAAATCCCTTCACATGCAAAGCTAAAACACAAACTGAGTTAAGCACAGATTTATGTCCCAAAACTCCCCTAAACAACCACGCTATAGAGAGTGTTCAGCAAAGAAATAAATGTTGACTTATGTATTAAAAGTTCTCTCTCTCACCCACATCCCTTTTTAAACAATTAAAGTTTATAATCAGTAATCACCCAGTTGGAGGGCTGTTTATTCTAAAAGCACAAATGGCCAATCTTAATTCAATTGAAGGCAATGGCAAAACTTCCATTGACTTCAATGGGAGCAGGCTTTGTGTGTTTCAGTTTCAATTGTTATAACTTTTCTTCCTCTCTGCCTTCCACAGTGGCTTCTGGTCCAGGGCCAGGTGCCAACCTCCTTCTGTTAGTGGCAGCAGTTCTTGGAAGACCCTGCTCTCCCACTCCTCCCCCTGTACCAGCACAATACTTTCATCTCACCAGCTCTCCAACATGTGTTTCTGGTGCAGGAGGCAGAGGAGTGGCAAGTGTTTCCTGCTATTAGGGGGATGGATGGGAGAATGAGGTTGTGGCACTCTGTACCTCAATGCAGCACCTTGGAACCCCCATATTTACCACTGTAATAAGTTTGTACAAAGTATGCCTTGTGATATAATTTTAAAAGTCTTGATCTGTTGCTCATTAATATCCTGTTGGATTGTATGTTGTACTATAGTATGTGAAGTTATGAAGTTTTGCTATGTGTGTATTACTGGCATATGTTGCGAGGTTCAGAATACCCATAGCCAGCCTTTCAGGTACAACAATGGAGTAGCCAGACAGCGGTTAATGGCTCATCAACACGCATCAAGGAAAGAATCTACCATCCCAGAAACTGTATACAATGGAGACTTCTGAGAGAGAGCACTTATACAGTTTTCAGAGTAGCAGCCGTGTTAGTCTGTATCCGCAAAAAGAAAAGGAGGACTTGTGGCACCTTAGAGACTAACAAATATATTTGGAGATTGCTTGACCCACATCATAGCAAAAGCTCTTTCCAGCAAGCTGGAAGAAATTATAAAAGAGGGGAAGTGACATCATAACTTGGCCTCACTCCCCACACAACTCAACACCTGGAAACACATCAGGAGGACAAAGACTTTGAATTGGGGAGGGCAGTCCCAGGCCGTAAAAGAGTCCCAGCCTGTGTATTGAGGAACTATACCATCTGTCAGGCTGAGATACTGCTTGATTCAAATCGAGTTTTGTTTGTAGAACTCAGACTGCAGATTTTTTTGTTTGTTTGTTTCTTAGGTAACAAACTTTGATCTCTAGGCTTGCTACTTAAAATCTATCTTTCTGTAGTTAATAAACCTGTTTTATATTTTACCTAAAACAGTGGGTTTTGGTTGAAGTGTTTGGAAAATCTCAGCTCAGTTTACAAAGGCTGTGTCCTCTCCACATCAAGGTAGAGGGGTGGACTGGGTATTGAACTTGCACTGGGCTTCTGACCCGTGCAAGACAGTACAGTTCTGGGGTACAAGACTGGGGAGCTGGGAGGAATTGGCTGGAGCCTCTCTATTGTTGGTTCATGAGTGGCTGGGGAAAGCATTCATGTAACTCATCTGGGTGCGTCCCTGCCTGTGGATGTCTGTGTATGTGCAGTATCCATCAGTTTTGTAGCTTGGCAACAGCATCACAGAATACCCCAGGTTGGTGGGATAAAGGACTCAGTGGTCCAACAGTCCAGGTTGCATCACAGGAACACCATCACAGAGGTCTACTAAGGGCCACTGCCAGATGGGGAAAGGAGGCAGCTCCTGGCACTGGCCCAGGAACCTCTAAGGGGAAAAACCTTCCCCCACACACTTAGAGGTAGTTGCCAACCAGCCTCCAGCTCAGCTCTTCTCTGCTGTATTTTGCAGGGGTAATGCCACATCTTAATCAAAGCACTGAATTCCTGGTCCATAAGTGCTGATAGAACAGAACCAGAACTTAAACTCTACCCAAGCTAGGTTTCTTGATGCAGGAAATAAGAAACTCCAGCACTAGCAGGAATAATAGATGCAGTATTTAGATAATTCAATCCAGCAAACATTTTTTCTTCATCTAGCATATTTGGACAATATTCCAAAATCTGAAGAATAAGTCAAAGTTGTGTGCCTACAAAAGGGCAAATAAAATGAAATGGTAATAAACCCTTTGCTGGTATTTGAAGCCCTTTTTCACTTGTGAGCATTAGGGAAAGCAAAAGGTCCCAAAGTGCTAATATGAATAAATAATCACAAGAGAATTCCCAGAGAAGGAAGGGTTACCATTACCACCACTATTTTAAAAACCTCTGACTTTACTCCCAGGGTAGTACATTTTCTGCAAAAATAAGGGCACTATTTAGAAGCCAACTTCTAGAACACTAGAAGCTTAGAGGTGGGGCAGAACCACCATATGAAAAAATGTATGGTCTGCCTAGAGAATACAAAATGGAATACAAAGCTATCAAGGTTTAAATTTAAAGTCACTTAATTATGCAATTACTCTGTACAATACTTGAAAACATAATTCCTATAAATTAACCAGAAACTATGATAAAACATGTCTAAAATAACAAATTGTAATATAATTGTGTTGGCAGACCTTGAAAACTACCATCCAAAGTTGTTCATTTCCTTCAAAACCAGGATCAGAGGTATAAAATGTTAGAAGTTTTTATTATTAAACAAATAGTCTAAACTAAAAGGATTATCCTTCTTAAAGTGAGAACTCTCTTCCCATTTTCTGTTCAGTCAGGTTTATATTTTCAGAACTTTTTCTTGTTTCAGCCACATCCGCTTCGAGATGTATTTTTTACTCTTCTAGAAAATACCAGCTTTGCATTCTTTCAGTATGGCAGTCCCCCAAATTACTCATGTTGCACTATGACTCTAGAGGTTTGTTGCAGTTTCAATACGTGCAGATCACATTTTAGAAACAAAGGACCAGATCTTCAGCTGGTGGGAGCTGGCATAGCTACACTGAAGTCAACAGAGCTAGGCCAATGTCCAGCAGCTGAAGATCGGACCCAAAATATCTAGCTTTAATAGTGTCGGTGGTACATTGAGAAATCTGTAACTATGATGTCACTTCAGAATCTTGCAGCCTTTTTTCCAGTTTGTCAATGATCTTTTGTATTCATAAAAAGATATTTTCAAGCTATCTACCTACACTTAATGATTTCTTGCCACAGCTGTTTTGTTTTTTGTTTCAGTGATGTGTTAGAGGGGGACCCCCCGCCCCGCCCCAGAAACCCCTTCTTAAAATTCTTTGATACTGAAGATAAGGTTGGGAGGATTGCTGTGTTTCTGGTGGAGTCACCCCTGTATGATTGCTGTTCAGCTCTGCCAGATTAGTTTCATACAACAAGATATTGTAGGCCAAATATATAAGCCACTCATTGCATAAAGAGGCCAAAGGAGACAAGGATCTCACCCAAAGTCTCCTCTCTTTCTCTCCTTCCCAGAGTCATCACACCCACATGGAGCACAACTCAACACACTCAGTATATTTCTAAAGTTCAAGGTATAAACATTTCCAGTGTTCTACACAAGATTAAGACACCGTTTGCAAAACTATTTCCAGCAGGTTCAGGCCTGGTGCATGCTGGTTAGGGACATGGTGTTGAAACCATTTTTCTGGGAAGACCTATTTTTTAAAATTGTTCTGGCTTCATGATTTCCATCATAGTATAAATGGAACTGAAGAGGGTAATTGACTGTAAAGTTAAACAAAACACAGTTAGGGTGAATGTGATCCCTTCTAATGAGGTTCATAATCCCCCACACCAGAACAGAGGTGGGGCGTAGGACAAAGTTAGTTGTTTTGTTTAGCTTTATAAAAAAAGTACCCAGCATTTTCAGAAGTGGATTTTTTTTTAAAAAACAGATCCTACACCTTTCTATGGATGAATAAAAAACTTTTCCCCCCTCTCCCTTTTTTCTTAAAGTGTTCTGGATCAGATAAAGAACAATTTCAGGGACTATTTTAAGTTTTGTATCAAAGCTACTTTCACACATCTTAACATGAGGGCAGATTCTTTGTTATGTAATTACAGATTCAGGAGTATCTGGACTTTCATCTTTAGTATCAAAGGTAGAGTTCTTACACTACAGAACTATGAATTAAATTAAGGCTCATTAAAGAGCCTTAGAGTCTTTACACTTAGAATTCCCAGCAGCCTTCTTGATTAGGTTTATAGTGGCACTTTACTTATAAACTTGAATATGGGGTGGTGTAGTTGTGGTGCCCCAGGAAAAGTGCCAAAAAGCAACTGTGACTCAGACGCACCCCGCTGACACTCATTTGCCTCTGAGCACCTGTCTTGCGCAAGCGGGTGCAAGTAGGAGAGCATGCTGTGTTGGTCCATTGATAGTTACAGCATATTCCCTCCCTTATGCCCAGCTCAGCTGCTTGGGGCATGTGAATGGCAATGCTGGGGCTTCGTCTACTCCTGCCTCCTCTCTTCTTTGACTCCCCCTTCTTGCTTGATGGGAGAGCAGAAGCTCCTTTGTACCTGGACTCCAAATCTGACCAAGCCTTATGCCTCCTTACTCCACTGTGTAGCTGTGTAAGGCCATGGCATAATGGAGGACATAATGAAAACCTGTTTGCCCACAATGGGACTAATTTTTAAAGTCAGCTATGTGTAATTACACATGCAAAATGAATGCACAAGTGTGCACCTAATTTGTTCACACAATTACTATGAGTGCACACACAAGTGGCCAGTTATTCTTCTGCCTGGTCATCTGCATATACAATCATGAGCTCTGCGGAGGACCCCCTGCATATAATTTAAAGTTTCCAATAGAAGGAAGATCTACACTTGATTGAATAGAATAATTTGGTGCACCTATCAACCATGCAGCCATCTCAAAAGCTCTGGCTCTGCACTTGGGTGCACTATATGACCCCCAAGTTAACATTCCGTTTCTTCAACATACTACCAAAAATAGAGGTGGGTACTTGATATTTCTTACTTTAGGAACATGGTAGGGATTAACCCAACATGGTGATTGTGGCATTAACTCAAGAAATATAGCAACTGGAAACAGTGCCATGCCATGATGTCTAGAGGCAGGGGATTATGATGGTTTCTGCTAACTATAGGTGGATGATCTGTGACCATAGATGGCTTTTATGAAATTTTAGGAAAAGATAGTTGGCCCAACATTCTTCCCCTTATTTGGTTATGACAATACATAACATGCCCCTAAAGCAGCTATGGTATGTTTGCTAGATAGAGGGCTAGCTAGCTAGCTAGCTAGCTATTGTATCTATGAAAAAATCCAAAACAAAGTTTATGGGGTTTATGGGTCAGAGTCTATAATGACTTGCATCACATGTAACCTCACTGAAGTCAGTAGGTCAAAGGAATCATTGCTGTAATACCACTCCTATACTTAGCCAATTGCTACATCACTAAAAATAGATCTTGCATGATTCTTACTCTTGTTTTGAAATTTAATCTCAAATGCAATCCAATATACAGAATTAATTTTATCTAAGGTTTCTGATGGCATTTAAGGCACTCACATAATGAGATTACAGTTTTGAGAGTGGATAACAATACACAATCTGGTGTATATCCCAGTTTTATATCTGGTTCAAGGATCCTAATCAGACTTGCGCATGATCGTGTTATTAACTCACAAGAGAGAAACTCATCTTCATTTTTCCCCTCAGTTTGCCCAGATGTCACTTTTTTTTAAAAAATGCAACGTGACATTCTTATTTGGGCAGACAACATAAAATCCCACGAAGTGTGAAAATGTTTTTCTTAAATAAAATTCTACTTTACAGTACCTGTCCTGCTGTATGTTTCATGGGGTGAATTTAATTGAAAAACACTGCATTCCTTTAATTCCTTCTAGTAGAGCAGGATGAATTTTAAATGGCCGGGACTGTAAGAAAAACTCACACTATTATTATAAAAATCAACTATAATGGCTGCTTTTCTCTGATAAAACTTATTTTTCTTCTATGATTGGAAGACTGTCTGTAATAAAGTTTGTCTCTTTATTAAAAGAAAAGTCACATTCAAAGCTTTTGTTTCTTTCTCCCTTTTTATATTTAAGATGTTAAAACCCAGGTATTATCTTTGCACACACCACTATTCATCTTTAATTTAATAAATGATTATTTCAATGCATTAGCAGTGCATATAAATTAGCATTTATAGAAATCAGTTACATTGTCTCATAAGACAGGAGAAACTAAAGCCTTCATCACTGGATCATTTGTATTTATCTGTTAATTATAAACCTTAATTGTCTCTTATCAGATTAATTTGCGTAAATTGCATAAATTTAAAGTTTAACAGTTTTTAATACTGGAATACAAGTATTCTTTAAACACTCTTTTTTTAAATAGTCATTATTAATTATAGCATTGAAATTAGCAGTACTGATAATTGACCTTGGCATCTCCTTAGCTTATCATCATCTGCCCATTGAGGTCATTTATCGCATGATTATGCATGCTTTGTGGCTTCTTATTGCTGATATGCTCCGTTTTAATTGTACTTTATAGCCTGTCAGATTTCACTGACTTTTGACTTAAAGTGGAACATTATGCTGTGTTCTGCAGAGCTGGATTCATTACAATTCACATTCTGGGTCCACACATGTAACAGACTGAAAAGAATTCCCTTGGCTAGAATTCTAAAGCCGTTGGAGTTTGAGGCAGGGGTACACCTATCCTCTTGGGGATAAAGAACATGTTTTAATGTTACACCCTCAGAAGCTGAGGGAACCAGTAAGTTTCCAAGCTGCCCTGACAGGTAAATTTAGCCAAATTGACCACTTTGTGTTTTGGTAGGACTTTAGAAGGGTCTCTTGTCCTCAAATATAGATAGTATGGCCCCTAAATGCCATCTCCACTAGCTTAGTCTTTAAGAGTCACTATGGATTATTAATCACCTGCAGCAAATGAAATAAGAGAAAAGATGGCTAGAGCACCAGTGGCAGAAGTATTGGGCTGAATCTGACCTATGGAACATAACGAACTTTTAAAATATCATCATGCTCTATAGAAGGTTTTCTTGACCTTGGTGTTCTTCGGCTCTGCTAAAGTACCCACCAAGGCTTGTTCAGTGGGTCTTTAGCAAGTGGTGGACTGCCTTATTAATCAATGTTGTTTCCATTCAGTTACAGAGGTTTTTTTTTCCTTTCAGTGAAGGATTTTCATATTATGTGGTTGATAAAAGAGCTCAGATATTGTCAGCTTTCTACTGCGAAGGAGACAGAACTACACATCAATGGGACTAATACCAAAGTCTGCTCTGTGTTTCATTCACTGAGGTGCAAGGAGGCCTCCAGCCACAGATGTCCTGCCTGGATAGTGAGACTAACAAGGAAACATTCAATCCAATGTATTTGAAGGTGTCAGTGGTTTCTTACAGAGAAAGGGAGAGGATACCTGCAGTCCTTAAAGCAATCATGAGGCCTCTACTCCATAAGTCATATCCTGACAAGAAAACCTCACTATCAATCTGTTTCTAATCTTCCATTTTTGAGAAAGGTCCCTGAAGATGTTTTATGGAGTGCACAAATTTCACCACTCAGTCAGGCTGTAAGCCCAGTGTTGGGACTGAAAGTTCACTAATTGCATTGGTATATGATCTCTGCCTATTGTTGGCTAAAGATAGAATAGCCATACAGATTTTTTTGAATCTGTTCAAAACCTTTGATCCTGTTGACCATGAGGTGATGTTGACACATTTGCAGCCCTTTTGAGGCGGATGGAGTTGCCGGAGAAGTTCTATTTCTGAATTCAGGTCACAGAGAATAATGTTGGTCAATTGTTCTTCTTCTGCAAGGGATTTCTCTTACTAGGTGCAGCAGGGTGTCTCCTATGCAAAGTGTATATGAGGCTGCTGAGTGGATTAGTAAGGCGGCATTGTCTTCAATATGCTGATTATATCTAATTCTAAGTATCCATTGGCTTGGATCTGCTTGGGGGTGTGCAGGGAATGAGCCAGTGTCTATATGGGGTTGAAAGAGGGCTGGTTAGCTCTGTCCCTACCCCCACAAGAGAGATAATGTTAGCTGATTGACAACTTCTCCAGCTTTTTCTCCGCAAAGTATTAGGTGCTTTAATGTCAACTCAAATTCATGATCTTGGTAATTATAAAAAGAAAAAAGAAAAAAGAAAAGGAGTACTTGTGGCACCTTAGAGACTAACCAGTTTATTTGAGCAAAAAAGATACACAGACAGAAATAAGTATTCTATTCAGCACAATTCTTTTCTCAGCCATTTAAAGAAATCATAATCTAACACATACCTAGCTAGATTACTTACTAAAAGTTCTAAGGCTTCATTCCTGGTCTATCCCCGGCAAAGACAAAATGTAGACAGACACATAAACCCTTTGTTTCTCTCCCTCCTACCAGCTTTTGAAAGTATCTTGTCTCCTCATTGGTCATTTTGGTCAGGTGCCAGCGAGGTTACCTTTAGCTTCTTAACCCTTTACAGGTGAGAGGAGATTTCCTCTGGCCAGGAGGGATTTTAAAGGGGTTTACCCTTCCCTTTCTGAGATCCTCGGCTTCTCCTAGATGCACACGTACAGGCTGACACACACAAGTATTGTCAGTGTATGACAATAGTATGTTTTTTCCACCTGGTCATGCGCCAGAGAGTGTGTGACCATTTCTTCTGAGTGCAGATTTAGCTACAGTTATCCATGCCTTCATCTCTACAGCAATCTGATCCTGAAGAATGAGCCACTTGGGGCAATATCTGGATGCTAGATTTATTGGCTGAGCAGCTCAGAGGTAAATATGGTAACAATTTTGATTTATAAAGTAGTATGATGGCATCTTAGGCATACAATTCTTTGGCCTCTAAACCTCAGAGAGTATGCCTGGAAGGGCGTGGCAACAGTGCAAAGCATCTGCCATGCCTACTTTTCCAGGGGATAGAAGCTGCCTGGCAGAGAAGGGTGAGGCCAGGGCACCCTAAAGATGCAACGAGTGAGCTCACCTCCTGGGCAGCCTCCACGGGTGAGGTTCCTATTGTGCCTTAGCCAAAGGTAAAGCTGATTTTCCACAGCAGAGAACTCCCCCTCTGACATAGCTGTGTGTGTGTAAACTGCACCCTCATGCACCAATGTGGGTAAATTAAATCCAGTAATGTACAAGTATCCATAGCTAAAAAGTTCTCAGTATTTACAGAGTAAGAGTTGCATCCCTTACAAATAGGCCTACTACCTACACTTAAAGGTATAATCTACCCTCTAATCACTGGACATTAATAGTGTGTCAGAATCCTGCAGATTTCCACAAGTTATTTTAAATGTATCTTTGTTACTCTTTATTTTTTGGTTTCCATCAGATAAAACTGTTCTTACCACAACACGAATTCCAGGCTGATCTCTTATCACTATTCAAGAACCAAGTGTACACTAACACTGTATTGTAATATACACATTCTATAGCATGTGGTCAGCATAACAGGTGCTCCTGTAGGAAATCTAATCCTATCATATGTCTCACTACACAAGAAAATGTCAACATGTTTACAGTGTATTGGTGATTTTAAAAGCATGTTCTCCAACCAGTGCTTTTGCTAGAGCACTGCAGTGTGTGTTAGGCAGGTTCTGAGGACAGCGGAGTATAGACATGTTCAGAGTAGCTCCTGTGTTTGTCTCTATTTAATTGCACTAGACTTCCATATTAATAAATTAATTACCTGGTGATGCAGCCTACTAACTGCAAAAAATGCTTATCATTAAACAGTGGAACTAGATAGCATTCTTTTCCTGGGAATAGAACAGGGGTTCTCAAACTGGGGGTTGGGACCCCTCAGGGGGTCACAAGGTTATTACATGGGGTGTCACAAGCTGTCAGCCTCCACCCCAAACCCCACTTTGCATCCAACATTTATAATAGTGTTAAATATATTAAAAAGTGTTTTTAATTTACAAGGGGAGTTACACTCAGAGGCTTGCTACGTGAGAGGGGTCACCAGTATAAAAGTTTGAGAACTACTGGAATACAGTAACCTCCATCACCAGTCCATTACTAATTCATTAGATGTTCGAAGATCCAAAATGCATTTGATCAGACTGGATGATACGAGCGCTGTATTCTGTCTGTTACCAATGATTCCATGAGCCCTGTGACAGAGCTGACACCTATAACGTCTGTCTTGTAGATTTTCAGCTCTGTCTACAGGGGTACTATCAGTTGACTGGATTTTCTGCTTCTGGACTCCATGCAGGGGAAGTTTATGTGAAATCAGAGATATTTGGATATCAAATAACCCTGACACTAAAATGTTTCAAACTTTTTTTTTTGTTCCCTTGACTCATTTTGTATTTTATATTATCCCTATCCAGACTGTCTCCTATGGGTGTGCCACACAGCTCTATCCTCCCCTCCCTCCTCCCCCCCCCCGCCCGTCCATCCTCCCTCTGCAAATTATCTCTAGGTGATCTTATCTGCTTTTGTGGCCTCGCATACTATCTTTATGCTGATGATTCTCAAGTCTACCTAATTTCTGTCTCCATCTAGGTCTGGTCCTTAGCCTCTCTCCAATATCTCTTCATAGATGTTCAGTGTCAATTGAAAGTAAATGGATCCTTACATCCAGATTGTATCCAAATCCTATTTTTTCCTTCTCAAATATCTCAAAGATTTTCTTTTTTGTCTAGATTCCCATAACAGTCATCTAGGCCCTCATATTGTATCTTGACTGCTGCAATCGCCTCCTCTCAGCTCTGGACTACTGCAACATGGCCACCCCCTGACAACTATTCAAAATGCTTGCTGCCAAAGTCATCTTCCTTGATCATGGCTTCAATTATCCCACCCCACCCGTGTCCCTCCTCTGGCTCTGCACTTTCCACCAGATAAAAGATAAACTTCTTGTTCTCATCTTTGAGGCATTTTGTGACTCAGTCTTATCCTACATACCAAATCTGTTATCTTATTGCAATCACTGAACAGGCTGCCTTGGCTCCACCTCGTTCCCAGCCTTCACTGCCTATTAGTCCCACAGGCTCTTCTCTGCATTCTCCCATGCTAACCCTTATGTGTGTGTGGCACAAAAAGCTTCCTCAAGTGTGTAAAGCCACCAGCTTATCCTCCTTCAGATCCCTCCTTCTCACTTCTGCCATGATGCCTGTGTCACACGCCAGCTGATGGCTGCTAGGTTGCTATGCTAGGTGTACATAGCTAGTCTACATGAAAACATGCTCTTAAGGTTACTACATACACCCTTCCATTTCCCAAACCCCATGTTGTTAGTTCCACCCATCTGTTGCATCTCTGTCATTACCCTTGATTGTATACTCTTTAGGATAGGACCTGTAGCTTTATTACATATTTGTACAACAGCTAGTACGAGGCTGATCTGATGGAGACCTCTAGGTACTACCAAGAGGCTGACAACAGCTACCGTATATTGCTCTTCCTCTTTTAATGTCCACATCTCTCAAATTACTCATTTCATACTATTCACCATTTCAATTTGCTATGAGAACATGAGTCTACCTCACAATTTTTTAAGTTCTTCCTTGAGGTTAGAAGGCAAACACTTTTGTAAAAAAACCAAAACATTAAAAAATGCTCCAAACAGTGTTCAATCAAACCCCTACTTAAAGGGAAGTATGGGAACAAAACAGCTGGGATAAGGGGGTTCCCAGTAGGTAGGATAGGAGATGTGGAGGACAACCCATAGGCTGCAACCCCTGTTCCAGACCTGCTCGCTTTGAGGGGAGGATTCTGTCTCTTTCAAATCCTACAGGATTGTCCTGCACAAAGCCCATTTATCTGGGTTTTATGCAGGGTGAAAAGATTTGGCTTTAAGAATTTAGGGAGCTTAACTAGGCTTAATTCTAGTCATAGCTTTGCTTCTCGCCAGAAGAGCATGATAAATGTACAACCTTTCCTCTTACCAAAATGTTTTCTATTGTGAATGATTAGAGACCTGGTCTTTACATTTAGAAAGAGACAAAATCTAAGGTGCTGACTGTTAAGAAAAACAGTCAAGTCTGTTTTCTCAATCCTAATATGACAGACTACTGTGAACAGTCTTTTCATGAATGCAAGGGAGTTTCATGTTTCCACTGTGCATAATAAAAGCAGTTACCCTCTGGCCAGTTCCAATTGTTGTTTCTGATAATCGGTTTCTCTCTGGTTTTATTGTGCAATGTAATTATTTGAATTGCAGGAGCACAATCAAAACAAAAAAGTGGGATATAATATGTGGTTGAAACCTACATTAGCCTCATTCAAATCACTGGGTTTCCTAGAAAGCCGGGGTGTGTAATGAAAGCTTTCCATCCTTTTATTGGCATGGCAAGCTGAAAAAAGCGCAAATCTCATTGAAAGAGCTGGTATGTGCTGACAAGGGGTGTTTTAAGCATAGTAGTCCACCAGCTCTGTGAAATCTTGATGTTTAATCTGCAGATTAAGTGCATTTTTAAAATTACTACTTGTACAAGCAACAAAATCCAATGCACCGCTACAGACTAGGGACCGAATGGCTAGGCAGCAGTTCTGCAGAAAAGGACCTAGGGGTTACAGTGGACGAGAAGCTGGATATGAGTCAATAGTGTGCCCTTGTTGCCAAGAAGGCCAATGGCATTTTGGGATGTATAAGTAGGGGCATTGCCAAGAGATTGAGGGACGTGATCGTTCCCCTCTATTCGACATTGGCGAGGCCTCATCTGGAGTACTGTGTCCAGTTTTGGGCACCACACTACAAGAAGGATGTGGAAAAATTGGAAAACATCCAGTGGAGGACAACAAAAATGATTAGGGGACTGGAACACATGATTTATGAGGAGAGGCTGAGGGAACTGGGATTATTTAGTCTGCGGAAGAGAAGAATGAGGGGGGATTTGATAGCTGCTTTCAACTACCTGAAGGGGGGTTCCAAAGAGGATGGCTCTCGACTGTTCTCAGTGGTAGCAGATGACCGAACAAGGAGCAATGGTCTCAAGTTGCAGTGGGGGAGGTCTAGATTGGATATTAGGAAAAACTTTTTCACTAGGAGGGTGGTGAAACACTGGAATGCACTACCTAGGCAGGTGGTGGAATCTCCTTCCTTAGACGTTTTTAAGGTCAGGCTTGACAAAGCCCTGGCTGGGATGATTTAGTTGGGGATTGGTCCTGCTTTGAGCAGGGGGTTGGACTAGATGACCTCCTGAGGTCCCTTCCAACCCCGATATTCTATGACTGGGGGAGCCCAAAGTCCCATTTCCTCTGCATTTTATACCCACTTACCAATCCTTTTCATACGTGATATTCTTCGAGCCAAAATAGGAGGACTAGACTATTTGCTCAGTTATTTTCAATAGCACCCTCTTACTGGCCAGCTCGAGCCAAAAATGATAAGTCTCCTCCAGCAGAGAGAGCTTTGTCTCCTGCAACTTCTGGCTCATGGAAAGCCAGATTAAAACAGAACCTGGAATTAAGAAGAAGTCTTCAGGGAGACCTTTTGATTCAATTCTATTCTTACCATTTCATAGGCTACCACCATAGCTTTTCATTGAGTTATTTCCATTCATCCAGTTATTTTCCTACTGTTTTTATGTCTCCTTATTGCAGTGTGGGCCTAATCTCTTCTGTAATTCAAATTTCCTTTGGCTTTTGTTACACTTTTTTCAAGTTCTCTCTCTTTTCATTGCAGGGAACGTCTTTTTAAGAAGTAGCATCCTGTTCCTAGTCTTCTTGGTTTGATGGCAAACTAAAACCTTGATCCCCCGTAATAAAGTCAAATTTTTCCTAAGTTTTGTTAGAAAGTAAAAACAATGAAACAAATACTATTGTAGGTTGTTCCTTTAAAAAAGAAAAAAGAAAACACTGGTTAAAAATAACCAGGGAAAATTTTTAAGAATCCCACTCTGTGTTCTGATAAACATGCAATTTTTATAAGTATTTAATAAAAAGAGTTTGAGGTGAAAAAAATCCACTGTGTTTAGATTAAAAGAAAATATCAATTGAAGCATGTTCTTAACAGTAAAACTTGTTACTTTACAATTTGTGCAATAATTCAACATCATATGCTCAGCATGTACAGAACAAGTGTTGTATATACCATTACAAATGCAGCATTAATATAAAAGCTGCAGAAACAGCAACTGATTCAAAAGTGAAACAAAATAAATTCCCCAGTGGAGTGCATATTCTAAACATTAGTATTAAAAGCTGGGTGAACTTAGTTTCCATGATTCTCACTTTGCAAAATTATTATGCTGATTGTTCTCTAGGCCAGATCCACAGTTGATGTGACCCAGTGTAATGCCATTGACTTTAAAAGAATTACCAAATTTTCACCAGCAAAGGATCGAGTCTATTACTTATATTGTGATACCACACAAAGGCCCCAGTTAGGATCTGGATTCCTTTATGCTTGGTGCTGCGAGATCACATAGATGGCCACTACACCAAAGAACACACCATTTTTTTATTTTTTTTTAACATCAGGTGTAATTAATGAGTAACAAAGAATGGGAGGGATGAAGAGAGGGTTTCTTGAAGTGGAGAGAGATAGAATCAGAGAAATGTAAGATTGGAAGGGACCTTGAGAGGTCATCTAATCCATCCTCCTGTGCTGAGGCAGAGCCAAATATGTCTAGACCACATAGGTGCTGGCTTCCTCCAGGCCCGGGGGATGCTCAACCTCCCACTCCCCCGCCCCCAACCCACCCTTTCCCCTAAGACCCAACCCCTTCCTGCCCAGTTCTGCCCCCTCCCTGCAGCGTGCCCCATCCCCACTCCTCCCCCTCCCTCCCTGGGCATCCTGCGAAACAGCTGACTGTGGTAGGTGCTGGGAAGGACGGGGAGGTCCTGACTGGCAGGGCAGCAGGTAGGCAGGAGGTTCTGAGGGAGGGCAGAGCTGGCTTCCAGTGGGTGCAAAGCACCCACAAATTTTTTTCTGTGCTTGCTCCAGGGGATTCCACAACCTCCCTTGGAGGCCTTTTCCAGAGCTTAACTATCCTTATAATTAGGGAACATTTTTAAGATCTAACCTAAATCTCTCTTGCTGCAGATTTTATAAGTATATTCTCCACTCCATTATCCAAGTCATTAATGAAAATGACTTGACTGAAAATTCTTTCCTTAGAAGAATCATGAACTATCATCTTTCATCCCAAAGAAAATCCAGTGTCTCCTTGAAAAAAGGCGAGACTTTTTAGGAGTGGCATGAGATGGGAGGGTAGAGGGAGATGACCTGTAGGAATGGGTTAAAGTCAATGGGAGGAATTAAACTAAATACATGCAATCCTTTGAAAGAACTATCCTTAATATGGGTTGAGGAGCTTCGGTGCAATTTTGGCCTAAGAGTCGATGAAACAAACGAACAAAAGGCTGGAAAACAGTTTGTCTACTTTAAGTATTAGAACTTTAGAAGGAGAAATTACTGAGTTCTCATATCAAAATTGTGACACCCCAGAAGCTGCATTTTCCTAGAGATACAGAAAAACCCTTCAACCATATTGAATGGCAATATCAATTTTATATGCTTGGATGATGCAGCTTCATTTCTCATTTTATCAAGCAGGTTTCCCCTTCTTTACAAATACCCGTCTGTCAGAATCCTTAGAAATGGTATTTTTAACACCCTTTTCTCTCTTCTGAGATGCACGCTAGATTTGCCCTTTTCTTCCCAGATATTCATTTTAGCTATTGAACCTTTAGCTAAAGCTATCCAAAGTCATTCAGGGACCACAGCTTTCCACACAGCTGACTTTCACTATATACTTGTGTTCTACACAAATGACTTACTTCTGTACTTAACCAAATCTGCTCTCTTCTGTCAAAAACATTTTTACTTTAATCCAGTCATTTTCACAACTCACTGGGTAATTGCCTAAAATGATTCTCTTGGATGTATTCAGTCTTTCCCCTTGCTTTACCAGCTAATACCTCATAAGGAACAGGCTTCCAATATCTCGGTATCATATTCCTTACAGACCTTCTACGAACCATATTTATTAAAAATGCATCCATTACTCTCCTCTAGTCACATGAAATTTGTACTTGATATTTACCATATTATAAAAAGCTAAATTAAAATGTAGCCAATACCACCTCCTATTCAACGTAAAGGAAAACAAACTCAAATGAACTCAATCAGACCAGCCTGGTCTGTGCCAAGTAGTATTAATAATTCTGTTTGACATTATTTATACTTTTAGTAGGCTACCTATTCTTTTCCCTGGTATGATATGTTTCATGACAGAATGATGTATTTCTTGTGTTCTAACATGCTCAGAATTAACCTGAATAAACAAAGTGTACAGAAGAGTTGCTGATTTCTCAGATGTCCAACAACATATTACATATATGTGGACACAAGGGACTACATTCACCTCTGGAAGAGATTAGCGCCTACTCATTTATCCCAAGGAGTGGGACCCCACCAGCCAAATGGAGGGTTGTGCGTTTGAAAGGAGTTCATAACTTACATTTTGCATTAGGGCTTGAAGTGGGCTAGTACAGTCCATATAGCGATCAGCCATGACCACAGAGGAGGCCTGGCCAAAAACCTTGAGAGGTGTACTAATTCAGCATCGTCCCAGGCATCCTCCATTTTTAATGCTCTGATGAAGCCTTGACTGCAAATTAAGGATACTGTCTTCTAGCAGAAATCCCTGGGAAGGTGGTAATGCAAACACACTGAGCCCTTCCAAATTTATCACTATGCCTTCCGGTACACTACTGATTTTTGGCCTATTCTATTAGTCTACTGGGAACTATTGCTTTTCCTGGTGCTGGACTGTAGAATCAGATATCAGAGGGTGATTTTTGTGTTTTAAGAAAATCTATTCACTGAACTTCTCTCAAAATTTACCGTGTCCAAATTCAGACTCTCAATATGCTCCCCCAAGACATAATTTGAGAGGCATGTACTTCATGCATATATTTATGCCTGAATGTATAAATAATGCTGTGATGGAGGCTTAGGCCAATTCTAGACCTATGTATCAACTGAGAGCCTATCAGGCTTAATGCCAGTGGAACGTTATTAAAATTAAATTGTTAAAATTGCAGTAAAATACATCGTGTTTGGACTTTCCTAAATTCTGGTGAACAGATTACTGTAACTCATATGCTAATATCTGTAGTTCGCCTGTACGTGTGTTACAGAATACTCATATGGCTGGAGCAGAACATATGATCCATTAATCAATGCTGAGTTTCACCCATTGCAACAGCTATACCCCTTAGAGGAGAGAGTGGTGAACAGATATCCATTAAAAGCAACTCATCCAGAGGAAACTCCTCAATTCTCAATACAGCTGGTAGAAACCAGTTCACGGACAATGGAGAAGGGGACCCATGGATGAGTCATTTAGGATGACTTCAGAGATTTACCCCATGAACCCTCCTCCCCCCCAAAATACCTTTCTGAATCTATGAGCCCTGGGGTCAGAACAGTCACATGTCAGGGGTTTTGGATGACAGCTGCCTAGCGGAAGATTCTTTTTTACCAGAATGGACTCTAAGAGGCAAGGGCTTTGTCTGCCTGTTTTTGTCTCCCTCGTTGCCACAGCTGGGATAAGCCTCAGAAGCAAAACCTATATGACTGTTACTTTGAACAGAAGTTTAATAAGAAAATAACCTAATTTTGTCTTTGTATCTTAGTCTTTATTCTTAGCATTGTGCAACTATCTTTTGCTTCATTTTCATTTATTACTTAAAGCCTAAATAAATGTATGACAGTATCAGACTGACCATTGCCTTCTTGGGTAAAGGAGGAAGATTTAAGGAGGAACTGATCTGTCGTATGTGTCTGGGCCTTCAGAAACGGATGAACTTGGATTGTGTGTGTTATACTGCAGTCATATCACAGGGGTCTGCTTACTTGTTGTCAAGAGTGACTGAGGTTTCCAATGGGACTGCATAAATTCTATATTAAGGTGGCAAAAGCCTATGGAGTCAATAAGCAATGTGTCTGGCTGGTGTTGTCTAAGGAGTTAGAATCACAGCTAGCACTGGGTTAACTTCCCTGTTATTGAACAGTCTTCTCTGAAGTGAGCCCAGGGTCTTGAGATACCAAGGGGCATGACAAGTTCCTTCCTCTTCCTCCTCTTGATCAGAGACATCTATCCCATATTCCTTCAACTTCCTCCACAAACACATACATTTCTGGATGCAAGATCTACTTCCTCCCCATAACCCGCTTCCTTGTATGGTGTGGTCCAAAGGAGGCTGACCACTGAACCCTGAACCTTGCAGCAAAGCACCTGAATCAAATGGCTTTGCAAGCTCCCCCAATTTACTTGAACTGGCCCTATTTTTCATGCCAAGCACAGACTGTACCCATTCTAAGGAACTACCATTAAAATTACAGGAATTCAAATCCGAGTCACATTTGTTACCCTTCATGTCCCATCGCATGGCTGTCCTCACACAGCACCAAAGTCGTACCATACATATAGTGTGTCATTTTAACAGGCAGGCAATGTGGCTGATGCATTGTCCTTTTACTGAACGGTGCTCTTCTCTCTCCCCCTTCTTCACACCTTCAAAACTAAATTTGCAGAAGATAAAGTATATTGGTGAGTTGGTTGGATTCAGGTTCTCTCTTCAGTCCCTAGCATTCAAGTCACTCTAGCTTGACAGAAATAACTATTCTGCTTCCCTGCATTGCAGTGCTAGAGTTTAGCCTAAGGCTCAGGGTTTCTGTTAAGCACCTAAATTCCATTCCTTCTCCTTTTGCTTTGGGGAGCTTTTTGGTGGAACGTTGCTATTTGGAGGTCAAATCTATTAACAGTCAAGGATGCCTTTTCTGGACTGAAGGCAAAGGCACTTGCAGCTTAACAGGGCTTAATAGCAGTTGTTAGCAGTGTGAGACTTTTCTTGACCTTTGTTCTTCTACCTTGGAGTCTGAATAGGTCTGATTTAATTAAGCAGAAATAGTATAAAGGAGATGCCAGTGCAGTGGTGCAGAAGACTAAAGCTAGTTTAAAAAAAGGGGGCAGGGGGAAGGAGGAGCGCAAGAGAACTGCCTCAAAAATAATTTCCCAGTAAGAGTACGTGAGTAACCTCTCTACCTCCCACCCTGCCTCCCAGCAATTCACCTTACTAAAGGCCAAGTCTGAATAAGAACCTCAAATTTTGGCTTCATGTATTTATTTTGAAAGTTTCATACAGGTCTCACAATATTGTTTCTTTCTGCTGTGCCAAATTCTCTCTGTGCTAAGATATTGTTTTCCTTTCAAGGAGATACCCTGTCACTGGAAAGAGGAAGGGCAGGTGAGTTCAAATCATGGAAACTCCCTATTTAGCAGGAAACCTTGGGGTCCCGGATGTGATGCATTTCAAACTCAGCTATGATCCTGAGAAAGAGAGACGCCGACATCAGTGAGACCTGTTGTCCAAAACAGATGATTTGTGCAACCTCACAAGAGCCACTGAAAAACCAGAACAAAACAAGTCCTTTCTGCACTGGGCTCGTTGTTCTTTATTGGAATGTCAAGTAGCTGGTTTACTCAAGAAAGCCAGGCTTAGCTTCCAGTGAAAACTGACACATTCTAACGTGACCTCAGCCTTTATTTTTTTCATTTAGAAGTGACCTGGCCTTCCTCCACTGTATTACTTTTCCTAGGGTCTCCTCTCTTAAAAATAAAAGGAGGCTGCCATATAGTCCATTGATACATTTCCTTTGGGACTGAACTAAGAGAAATGCTGGGGCCTCACACTGTTCGTACAGACATGAAAAGACTATTCTAACAGGAAATGTAAACAGAACAGAACATTGTAACCAAAATGTAAAGTAAATTGCATGGGAGTCTGTACTTTTCCTTGTATAATGTCTCTTACACAAGACAGTGCATAGCATTTTCAAGTATCAAAGTCAATGGTCTTAGGGGGAAATAAAAAAAAAAAACAAAAAACCATCAGAGGACCAATTTCTGCTATCTTTGCCAGCAGCATCCTGGTAGCGATTGCATCACGTAAAGCTGTAGGCTTGAATTTTCTAGCCTAATGACACACCAGTCTTTCAGTCCTAAGCACGTAGCTGTGATGATTTATAGCATGATTCATTGGGCAGAGAGTATTTCAGTAAACATGTGGGTGGGGATAGTTGCACGTAGAGGTCTGTAGAGCTGGAATTGGTGTAATCAATAGTCATGGGAAAATAGATGCCAGCAGATCTCACTTGATTAAAAAAAAGCAACCAACATTTTGTATTACTACTTTAAAATACCTTGGAAACATAAGCATGGTTCGACATTTATAGAAAAAAGTTTACAAAACAATGAGCCTGAAAAATATGATTAGTCACTATACCAAAGCTCTTTAATGCGGGGGAGGCGGGGGAAGGAGAAGAGAGAGAGGTTAGTTATTTAGAAGAGGAACAGCATGAAACTGAAGTTTGTACTCAAGGATACACACTTACAATTCATGCAATATACTTCACGGAACATATTGGATCAGAACTCCATTGCAATTATGTCCAAAAGGATACAATCTACAACAACAACATGTTGGAAATGTCCAAACCAAACTGAAGAATTACATTTACTAACAGGGAAATAACCAGGCACAACAAGAGTTACATTGGAATTGGAAATTCAGAATTAAGATATTTTCTTATAATAAAGGTCATATTTGCCTGCAAATTATAACCCCTTGAATGTGTAAAATGAACAGTCACCTTCTTGGCCCTCTGCTTCCGAGATTCCTTTTTATTTATTTAGC
The DNA here is from genome assembly GCF_965152275.1 of Natator depressus. NCBI lineage: Eukaryota > Metazoa > Chordata > Testudines > Cheloniidae > Natator > Natator depressus. The sequence continues at coordinate 84,671,381 of NC_134239.1, forward strand.
AGATCTGTTTGGCTGGAATTACTGTAACTAGTGACCAAAAAAGGATAGTCAAGGAACTTTGGACTTGTTCATTTCAAACCAATAAATCTCCTATACTAGCTAGTGAGTTTTCTGAACACCCCCCCCCCCCCCGGTCATATGTGGTCAAAAGTGGGTATTTCAGTAGGAGTCACCACCATTGTGAATGCCTGGGGCTGAGAGACTGGACTTTCGGACAGACTAGTAAACTGTGATGCACAGATTAAACAAGCAGCATTAAAAAGATAGCCAATTTATAGAAAACTAATATTGCCACAGACAAGAGGACACACTTTCAGAGACAAAAAGCTAAAAGTCAAACTGCAAATTTCATGGCCAGCACAGGATAGGATGTTTACTTTGTTGTTTTAAGAAACCAAGAGACAAATTGAGGAGCCTGACAACAAATTATAGATTAGAAATCTAAGAATGACAGGCTTTTGCATGATAAACTTCCAGTTTCAATGTCATCTTGTGCAATGACTTGGAATCAGAGTAAGTGAATTGATAGAAAGAATTGGGCATTGTTTGCATTGATCTGTGCAAGACAAACGAGTAGTGAAAATTCTTCTGATTCAAAAATTCCTGAACTCTTCTTATAGAGCCAAATACTGGCCCAATCATTTACTTCAGTGGAATCAAAATTCTACCCATACTTTGTGGAAGTAGATTTAATAATGAAAGTCTCTAATGTCAGCCAACAGTAAAACAGATTTAGCCTCATGTATAAAGGTTGTGGTTACTGTACAGAACAGGTGCAATATGTCAGGGTAAGGTAAACTTGGTATAACCACCACAGAAGTCAAACGTAGAAAATGTTCAGACAAACCATCAGAACAACAGAATCACTCTGGTCTCAGACTTGGGTTGCAGAAGTTAGACGTTTAAGAGAATATTCAGGCATATAAGTCTGAATCCTCTGCAGTCATTGAGGATCAGCAATATTGAATCCTCAAATGCTAGTTCTGAAGCTACATTTGAGGTCTGCAACTTCCTTAGCTGAATAAGAGCCTCAGTTTCCTCTGGATTCTGGAAAACAAATACAGCTAGTTGGCTTCTGCAGCTTAGTTTTGCCAGCTATAACAAAGTAAATGTAAGTCCCAGTCTCAGACCTGTGGTTTGCCAGAAGCAAAACCTTGATGTTTCTTTCAAGAACAAGCAAAAATTTCCAAACTTAAAAACTGAAAACGTCAAATTTTTGGGCATTCCTAATGCTACATGATGCACAAGAGAAAAAAAAACACAAAAGAGGCAGAATTTTTTTCCACTCTGGGGCCTCTATAATGCACTGAGGTTGGTTGGTTTTCACCTTTTGAAGCCACTTTAAGAATCAGAGGCATTGAAGATACGAGGGAAAGAGACAAATCTCAGGTTCAACAAACAAAAACAAAGGCATCTATAGTCCATACTCTGTTCCCCTTCTACAACATAGTATCATTTGAAAAAAGCGTATTGTGAGGTAAAATGGTCAGTCTCCCCCAGTGGTCTTATATTGTCAAATATCTGTGCAAGCAGCCTCTAAACTTCTGGACAGTTTTGCATCGTGGCTTATCCACATAACCTTCTAGGATCCCAAAATGCACAAGCTAACTAGTCTGACAATTATGGAATGTTTTTCTATCCACTGTAGATAGAAAAGGCCTCCCCTCAAAGATTCTACCACTGGTCTTTTTGTTCAGGCTTGAGACCACCTCATGCTTAAAGTAGTCCAAAGCCAGGGGGGGAGGGAAGGGGACTTATTTCCTACAGAAATGAAAGTGACATCACACCTGCCTGTCCTCCCACCCCCTATCAATTCTGCCTCTTCCAGACCCCCATCAATTCTATCCCCACACCCCTCACAAGTTCTGCCCCTATATCAGTCCTATCCCCTATCACAACAATTCTGTTCCTCCTACAGCTCCAAGGGCTGTCTACCCCTTTCCCAGGTCTGTGGGGCTACAGTGGGCTCCTCTATCCCTCTTCCCAGACTGGATGTTGTACGGTAGCAGATAAGCCATCCTGTTATTCACAGGAAGGGATGGAGGAGGAGAGAACAGAACTGCCCTGAGCTGCTGGACTCTTTCTGCTCCCTCCTTTGCCCTCTCTCCTGTGAGAATGGGATCAGTCAACTCTTGAGGGGATGCAGTAGAGCATGCTGCCTGCTTGTTGCTGCAGCAGCTCTGATTGGCTGCCCTTCTCAGGAGGCAGAAAGGTGAGGTAAGCAGCCAATCACAGGGAATTTTCCCCTCAGGAAGGGCTGAACTGTGGCCTCTCAGCTACTGGGCTACAGTTTTCAAGATTGTATTCACTGGGTTGCGACCCCTTTCAACCAGGCACATTAAGCACTGAAACCACAAAAACATTATTTGAGTTTATTAAGATCTGACTGTGGCATTGCCTGGAGGCCTCAATACAAAAAATACATTCTGCACCACTACAGGATTCCAAAGCACTGCAGATTTGCTTTTGTGCTACTTAAAATAATTTCTGATTAGCTTATAGATGGGGTTTAACTCGTGCCAACCTTTATGCTCCTGCAGAATTTTGCCCATTGTATGGTATCCTATATACACTGTAGTAGAGGAAGCCAGTAAGTACTAAATATACAGACAAGATCCCTGTTTGTTTTAGCCTTTTATTAGGTATCACTAGGGGGTACACCCAATCATCACAGGCTTCTGAACATCCCTTGATCCAAAACATTTGGGTTACTCCATTTGATGCTATGCTCCTTTTTCAAGTCTCTAAAGCTAGATGAATATTTACACCAACATTTTTCTCACAAAAATAAAGCTATTCAATGGACTTTGACCTATACCTAGTAGGACTTCATTCTCACCCTTCCTGAGAAGCTAGACTTCCTCCTCCAAGCTGCACAAATAGTAATCATAGCATGAATTTACAACACACCCTCAAACGCAGCACTTAAGGAATTAAATGTGTTGAAATGCTTGGTCAATTTTAATGTCAACATAATCTTTAAGAAACTTCCTTCTTTCTCATGAGAAGGATAAACATCTGAAGGAAAAACACACCAAGTCTGTGTTCATAATCACTGCGAGTGATTTTGGATGGGAGAGGTTTGAATGATTAAGTATCGGATTGCACCCAGTAGCTTTTGGCCTGGGTATGAAGAAACTGGTTTCATGGGTGCTCTTTCCCCGCTCCCCGCCACTGTTGTCCAGACCTGCATTACACCTTCTCTGTCTGCACTAATCTTGTCCTACATGTGCTCATAATATCTACCTGAGGATTTTAATAAACTTCAATTTCCAGCTGTTTTTCCCCAATCTCCGCTCTCAGTGTAGACAATACATACCAGATTCTGATGGATGTTTGTCGACCTATGTAAAGCATGTTGGTGCATCTCAGGCCTTGTCTACACTGGCAAGTTTCTGCACTGCAACTCCCAATGTTTACACACTGCCAAGCCACTTAGTGCGCAGAAACTGCACACTTGCAGCGCTGAAAAAAAAAAAAACACTACCCCAATGAGAGGCGTACAGCTTTCTGCGCCGGGGGTACAGTGCCCACGGTGCCAGTGTAGACACCCTCATCAATTACAGCACTGTGATTGGCCTCTGGGAGGTGTCCATGCCTGTTCTCACCTCTGGTCATCGGTTTGAACTCTACTGCCCTGCCCTCAGGTAACCAACTGGGAGCCCCACCCCTTAAATTCCTTGGGAAGTTTGACAGTCCCCTTCCTGTTTGCTTGGTGACACATGCAGTGGTCTCAGCACATCTTTCCAGCTGACCATGCCTGCTCCACGCAACAGGCGATCCCCCGCTTGGAGCAATGCCGAGCTGCTGGACCTCATCAGCATTTGGGGAGAGGAGGCTGTCCAGTCCCAGCTGCGCTCCAGCCTAGGAATTAGGATACCTACAGACAGTTTCACGATGCATGACAGAAAGGGGCCATGACTGGGACACACTGCAGTGCAGGGTCAAAGTGAAGGAGCTGCGGAACGCCTACCACAAGGCACAGGAGGCAAACCACCACTCCGGTGCTGTGCCCACGAGCTGCCCGTTCTACAAAGATCTGGATGCAATACTCGGCGGCGACCCCACGTCCACTGTGAAGGCCACTGTGGATACTTCGGTTTCAGAGTAGCAGCCATGTTAGTCTGTATCTGCAAAAAGAAAAGGAGTACCTAAGGTGCCACAAGTACGCCTTTTCTTTTTGTGGATACTTCGGTGGCTCGCATGCCAGTCAAGAGTGGACCGAGCCAGGAGGAGGAAATCTTGGACGAGGATGTGGAGGTAGAGGGTCACCCAGATGCAGAGGATGACTCGGAGGTCAGAGTTGCACGCAGCTCTTCTCTACCCTGGAGGAGGCCAGCCAGTCACAGCTGTCGGAGCTTGGCAAAGCGCAAACAGGAGAGGAGAGGAGGCCCCTGGTAAGTGGGAATCGCTGAAGCGAGTTGTTGGGGGCAGAAGGGTTGCATAAAGCAGGCTTGTGGCTGTATGATGCACGTACCACCACATGCCTAGTCTGAGTGGTGGAACAGCATGTTGATTGACTCCCTCACTTCACAGGAATCTGCCTCAGATCTCCACAAAACTCATGGAGATATCGGGCAATGCGCTGCCACAGGTTCTTGGTCGGAGCTGCTTTGTTTCTTGCCCCATTAAAGGTACCTTTCCCATGCCACTCTGCCGTCAGTGGGGAAGGAAGACAGGGTGACAAGACAGCAAATGTGAAAAATCGGGATGGGGGTGTGTCTGGTGGTGGGGGGGGGGGGTAATAGGAGCCTATATAAGAAAAAGATCCAAAAATAGGGACTGTCCCTATAAAAAAATCGGGACATCTGGTCACCCTAAGGGAAGAGACCATTGCTGCACATAAGCGAGCCGCATAAGGGCCTTGGCAGAAGCTACAGTCTTGGAGAAGACCCTCCCTTGATTCCCTGCTCACCCTCAGCAGCGAGATATCTTCCACAGTGAACACAGCCTGTGGAAAATATGGGGACAGTAATGATAAGGCCCCCCCTCCCTACAGTGCTGGCTCTCCTCAAGAGCCACGTGCCCAGTGTAAAGCAGGGTCCGGGATGAGTGATTTACCCTGCCCCTGCGTTTACTCATCATTTTGGGGGTCTTGTGGCTCATGTGTACTTGCCTGGGGTCAGCCAGTTAGTGACAGGTATGTGAATAGTGGCTGCGTTTCAACCACTGAATCAGAGGTCTGTGTGTTTCAAACAAACAATACTGCTTCTGTAAAATGTTGCATTTTGGATTCACAGAGATGACCTTGGGAGCCCAGCCTCCCTCTTTTGTTATCGCCAGCTGAACAGATTTAGAAGTCTGCCATGAAGAACTAAAGAGGACTTTCTGAGCGATGTCATGATGCACCCTGCGGCCGAAAAACAAGAATTGAAGGAGTGGCAGGACAGCGAGAAGGACCAAAAGGAGAACGCAGCACACCAGAATGAAGCCACAGAGCGGCTCTTAAACGTTATGGAGCACCAAGCGGACATTCTCCTGGAGCTACTAACCCTGCAAACCAAGCAGCTTCGCACCCACCCTCCCCTGCAGCTGCTGTCACAAAACTCTTTCCCATGCCCTCCCCCCCCTCACTCTTATTAACCTCCTGACTCCAGTCTGTTCCTACTGCATTCCACTCCTCCCCCATCACAGTCCAGCACTGCAGACTCCCAGTACTCCAAAGGACAAGGTTGCATAGGATACCTTGACATACACAAATCTATAACTGTCCCAGGACCCCACCTCCTCCTAGGACCCTCCCTTCCCGCATCCCACACAGTGCTGATGTGTTTTTGTTTGTCTCTCTCCTCCGGTTGTTTAATTAAAAAAAATGGTTTTTGTTCGAAAGCAATCTTTATTCAATTAATTGAAAGCAAACAGAGCCCTGCAAAGCAACAGGCAATTTTCTTAAACCTTCACAGTGCATCGCCTGCACCAATCACAATCACTTCCTAGCATTACAAGCACTGCACTCCCGAGCATAACAACAAGTATTAGTAGCTTTCAGTTTCCAATTGCTGCCTCAAGGCATCCCTGATCCTTATGGCCCCGCGCTGGGCCCCTCTAATAGCCCTGGTCTCTGGCTGTTCAAATTCAGCCTCCGGGCGCTCAGCCTCAGCAGTCCAACCCTAAGTGAAACTTTCACTCTTCCCTTCACAAATATTATGGAGCGTACAGCACACGGCTGTAAGCATAGGAATATTGTCATCGGCCAAGTCCAGCATCCCATATAGGCAGCGCCAGTGGGCCTTTAAATGGCCAAAAGCACACAACACTCATTTTGCACTAGCTCAGCCTGTTGTTGAACCGCTCCTTGCTGCTGTCAAGGTGCCCCATGTAGCTTCTTGAATAGGCCAGTGTTCCAAGAGATGCGTGCATCATGCACCTTTCCGACTAGCCTGCATTAATGTCTGTGAAATGCCCACAGTGATCCACAAGCGCCTGGAGAACCATAGAGAAATACCCCTTCTGAATAATGTACTCGGTGGCTAGGTGATCTGGTGCCAGAATTGGAATATGCGTGCCATCTATTTCCCCTCTACAGTTAGGGAAGCCCATTTGTGCAAAGCCATCCACAATGTCACACACATTGCCCAGAGTCATGGTCTTTTGGAGCAGGATGAGAATAATGGCCCTGCACACTTCCATCAATACAAGTCCAAAGGTCGACTTTCCCTCTCCAAACTGGTTAGCAACTGATCAGTAGCAGTCTGGAGTAGCCAGCTTCCACAGTGCAATCACCATGCGCTTCTCCAATGGCAGGGCAGCTCTCATTCTCATGTCCTTGCACCGCAGGGCTGGGGCAAGCTCATCACACAGTTCCATGAATGTGGCTTTCCTCATCCGAAAGTTCTGCGGCCACTGCTTGTCATCCCAGATGTGCATGATGATGTGATCCCACCACTCAGTGCTTGTTTCCTGAGCCTGAAAGCTGCATTCCACTGTGGTCAGCACCTTCATGAATGCCACAAGCAGTCTCGTGTCATAGTTACTATGCGTGGCAAGATCAATGTTGAATGGCTCTTGCCTTTGTAGTTTAAAGTAATAACTCCACTGCCACTCGTGATGTGTTAGAGAGAGTGAGCAGCATATTGGTCAGCAGTGCGGGATCCATTCCTGCAGACTGAAGAGGCAGGACACACAGTACACAAACAGTTGAAAGATGGGGCCAAATGTGGACGGAAGCACAGGGATTTCTGGGATGTGAAGCAATGCATCACAAGGCATTGGGAGAGGATCCAGGAGGGCCTGCGACCCTCTCCGCCTTCCCACAACTCTTAGCAGAAGAAGAGGAAGAGATGCTCTGTGGGATAGCTGAGTGCACCGCTCGGAATACCACTGCAAGTGTGAACACACTATTGCGCAGGCAGCTGACAGTGTGAACACACAACAGCAGTTTCCCCTCAGTGCTCTCCGAGCAGCGCTGTAATTCTGCCAGCGTAGAAATACCCTCAGTCCTCTTCCTAGCAGACACCTATCCAAGGCACAGAAATCACTGTCACAGTTGGGAAATAGTAGAATTCTTGATGGAAGTTTAATCAGATAGGCAGTAGCTGGGTGGCTGCTTAAGGAGTACCCTCATGACCAGAGGTAACTACCTCTGTTTTGTCCCCCCACTCTTCTTTGGAGCCCTTTAAGAACTCACAGTTCAAAGGTGGTTCAAACATTCCCCACAAGTTGTCCAGTTTATTTAGTCCTCTGGTACATACTACCCTTCCAGACCCTAAATTCAATTCAGTGTCTTTCTCCTAATTAATCCAAAACACTTCATCCCAGCTCACACTTACAGTCTCTCCCAGGCACCCCTGCCTGGAGAGCTTTCTTCCATTCACTCTGCTTCTTCAGCTTTTCCCCCTGCTGACTCAGGGCCCTTCAAACACCTTCTTGCTCCCTGCAGTATCTACAGACCTATCGGCAGTCTCCTAAAATTCCCCTTTTTACTCCTTCTCTGTTTTTATTCTGGGATCAGCAATTCAGCCCAGGTGTGGCTTATCTTGTAATCAGGACTGACTTGCTGGGGATCAGAATTAGTGTGTGGAAACTCCCAAGCTTTAATTGTCACTGCGTGAAATTACTGAAGACACTATCTTAAGAATCAGAATAGTCTAAATTAAGTAACCAAACTGGTAAGAGCTGAAAAGGTTTGAAAGTTTCCAGGTTCCGAGTGTACAATAAGCACCGAATTACACAGCCCTGTGCTTCCGAAGCCTACCCTGACGTGGCACATTGGCTAGCATGGTTTAGCTAATCAGGTTTCATCTTTCTATATCTTTTGTTACTTAAACAGCATTTTCGTGGCTATTAGGAAAGGAGAATTTGTTGGCCTTTCTGCATCTTCCAACCATATTAAAAGGTGCCTTGATATCAAACCAAAGCAAATCCCATAAATAGATTAGCGCTACATAAGATGGGGAATCAAAGTACAATACAGTAACCTGATAGGAGAAGGAGGGGAAGACTCTTGCACAAATATAGATAAGTTAGAAAAAGAAAAAAGTGAGGCTATATCAAAAAAGTGACATGGGTAGGATTAGCCATGTTATTGGCCAGGCTAAATAAGGCTATTTAAACATTACTCTAGGCCTAAGGTAAAATGTTCAAAGTGCCTGAGTGATTTAGAAGCCTAAATCACAATAAGTCTCATTCTTTTAAGTGCCTTCTTTTACCAGTTTTGTCACTTAGTATAGACAATTCTGATTCATAAGATATCTTCAGTAATTCCACAGAGTGGCAATTAGAAGTTGGAGTTTCCCCATAGTAATTCTAACTCCGAACCCAAATTCTTCTTATAAGCCCTTGGCTACACAAAATTTCTGTTGCTTTAGCTAGCCTAGCCTATTTAAAGTGGCAAAACACCCCTAGCATAGATGCAATTACACTGGTTCAAAAAAAAAAAAGTGTTTATGCCAGTATAGTTTATTCTGATTTAGCAATGCAAAATAAGCTATACAGGTATGAAGGATTTGTACAGGTATAATGGCATTATGCTAGGGCTTTTACTGTCATAACTATAACACAATATGCTCGTGAAACATTTCAAGAGTAGACCCAGCCTAACAGAAGAGATGGTCACAAAATTTTCAAATGGACCGTTTTTCAGTAGGAAAATAATTTGTCAAAAATCAAAACATTCTGTGAACATGTCAGTTTTGTTTAGAAAAACAAGGCATTTTAATAAAATCAAGACATTCCATTGTGACCTTACTGGAGCAAAACATTTCAATTTTTCCCGTTGAAATGACTTTTCATTATAAAATTTAAGTCTTTACACAGCATTTTGACTAACCACAGATGCAATATTTTTGAAAATTTTATTTCATGGGAAATAAAATTTTCATTCCAATTCAGCACAAACAAATTTCAGGGTTCTGAAATTCCCCACAACTGGTTCCTGCTCAGTTCTACTACTGAGAGAAGCACTGAAATGTTCAACTATCGCCAAGGGCTTGTCTACACTACAGATACTTTGCTGGCATAGCTACACCAGTATAGCTATGCTGGCAAAGTCCCTTAGTGGAGATACAGCTTCGTCCAACAGGAGTTCTTTTGCTGGAATAGTTAAACCACCTCCTTCAACGACATAAGCTATACGAGCAAAGGAGTACACAGTTATGCTGTCAGGACACTACGGCTATTTCTGGCATAGCAAAGTTAATGGACGTAGATTTCCCCCCTCCCGCATCCAATGTACCTATGCTGGCAAATGTGTGTAGTGTGGATCACATCAAAGAGGTATGATTAGGGGTCTACTTAAGTTGCAGAGAAATCACACATTTTTTGCAGGTTGGTCACAGTATAAATAGCAAATTTCGCAGAAGTGTTCATACTGTATAACTGCATGGTATGGTATCAGGGCCGTACCTAGCCACGTTGGTGCCCTACGCAGCCCCAGACCACTGCAGGGGTGCGTGTGTATGGGGCTAGCTTGGGGGGCAGGCCCAACCCCACACTCACCGGGGTGGGGGGGAGGGCACAAGAAGTGGAGTGGGCTGGGGCCAGCCCACTCCACTCTGCTCCCCTGGCTCCCAGCCTTGGGGAGCAGCACCCCCCCAGCACTCGCCAGTGGCACGGCTGGGAGCCGGCAGCACAGAGCAGGCTGGGGCTGGGTCGCTCTACTTACCGCCACCAGTGAGTGCAGGCCCGACCCCTGCTGCAGTCCTCAGGGGAGTGGGGGTGGGGCTGAGGCAGAGCAGGGGCAGGGGCCATGGGGAAGAGGTGGAGCAGGGGCTGGGGCAGCATGCAGTTGTGTCCTTTGCGTATGGGTAGGGCAATACCATACAGGGCCATCCCCCCTTCCTGTTGTGTTGCTGCTGGCGGTGGCGCTGCCTTCAGAGCTGGCACCCAGCCAGCAGCCGCTGTTCTCTGGCTGCCCAGTTCTGATGGCAGTGCCACCACCAGCAGCGACACAGAAGGAAGGTGGCATACCGTGCCATGCCACCCTTCCTTCTGTGCTGCTGCTGGCAGCGGTGCGGTCTTCAGAGCTGGGCACCTGGCCAGCAGCTGCTGCTCTCTGGCCACCCAGCTCTGAAGGTAGCACAGAAGGGTGGCAATACCACAGTCCCCATACAATAGCCAGACTTCACAGGGGAAAACCAGATTTCACGGTCCATGACTCATTTTTCACAGCTGTGAATTCAGTAGGGCCCTAGAGATAGGATTAATGGATGTTACCTCATGTATATTTCACTAGTGCTGGGGAAATTGGTTACAAATGCATGGAGCCTTTTCATAGAAACAAAAGTCAAAGCAAACAAACAGCAAGAAGGAGGCAATGGATAAAAAAACTGAGCTCTGAACTTTATTTTTGGCTTCAGATCATTAAGGGCAAGATTTTGAGCCCTGGCTTTTATTTTTGCATACACAACTTATGCTGCATAGAGAAGTGGGGGCATCAGCTTTCCATGCACAAACATGTGTGTGCATTTGCAAAGCACTCAGCTGAGTACCCTGTTCCTGATTTGCAACACAAGTGATAGATTGAATGTGTAAATGTGAGTTTAGAAAAATGGAAACTGGTTTGAGGCTGGCTGAAAATTTGCCCCTAAAATGCTATCTAACATGCCAGATCAGAGAATGATGATGATGTAAAGAGAGTAAATGTATTGATCAATTGTACTTGTAATCTGCAGAGACTGTAAATATTGTTTTTCTTGCTTTATTTCTCTCTATATAAGTAACAGATGAGATGATCAATCAATAGAGAAAGGTAAAGCGATCTCATGGAACACATATGTAGCAAGTACAGTTCATTCACTACAAGATCTTGACATTCTCTCCCTTTAAATTTGCACAAATTTTGATTAAGATATTGATCATATTGAATCTTATTGTCATATTGAATCTTAGCACTTCAGAACATTTTTAAAAGGCCTGCACAAAGTCTGCACAAGATGGGCCAAGGATCTGAAATATCAGAGGCACATTCCTTCAGAAAGTGTATTTTGAAAATTTTAAAAATTGACAAACTAATTTTTTTGTGAAGGTGTCATTTTGAAGCCCTGTCAACAGGGGTATTGGAACAATTTTTTATTGTGGGTGTACTGAAAGCCATTGAACAAAACTGTAAAGCCTGTATACAATGGAAACCACTTCAAGACAGAGCATGCCTAGCATCCCTAGTTCCAGCACCCCTGCTTGTCAAGTGAAGAAGATCTCTCTTAATCCACAGAACTATATATACAGTATGGTCAGTTGCAATAAGAGTTTCTCCTCCTAGAGATGGGTGAAACTTTTTTGGCAAAGAAAGATTTGGATGAGCACATACAGGTGAGTCGCATCATACGCACATTTAACTTATACGAATTCAACTATACGCGCTCGGAGAAGAGAAAAAAAATACATATACACACACCCCCACCCCCCGTAAATAGTGCGGGCGATCCCGCTCAATGAGCGTGAGTGAGCGTGAAATGGGAGACGTGAATCTGCTGTTCCCTCAGTCGGTCTCAGTTCCCACGTGCCTTTCATAGCGTGAGCATCTCGCCGCACTAAGTGTGATACTAGTGTTTAAAGACACATTTTTTGTACAACAACATGGCACCTAAACTCAAGCCAGCTACTTCATCTGGCGATCTGTTTCAACGCTGGAGGAAAAACTAGCTGTGATGGACTTATTGAGAGACGGTATGTCAGTCTCCAACATGGCACGTAAATATAGCCACAACAAATCTAGCATCCGTGCCATCAAGATTCGAGAGAGAGAAATTCGTCAAGCTGTGGCATCAAGTGCTCCAATAACTGCTAAGGTGATGAGCCAGGTGCGTGATAAAACTTTAGTGAAGACTGAAAAGGCATTAAACTTATGGCTGGAAGACATGAACTGTAAACGTGTGTCTATCAATGGCAACACATTGCGAGAAAAGGCTCTTAGCCTCTACGCACTGTTCAAACCTCCCACTGAAGAGGGACAGCCTTCTGATGAGAAGGAATTCAAAGCCAGCCAAGGTTGGCTTAACAGTTTTAGGAACCGCTTCAACCTCAAAGATGTGCAGACTACTGGTGAAGCTGCATCTGCCAATGAAGAGGCAGCAAGATCCTACCCCAAACAATTAAAGAAAAATCATAGAAGAAAAGGGCTATCTTCCGGAACAAGTTTTTAAAGCTGACGAGAATGGGCTCTTCTGGAAAAAAATGCCCAACTGCACTTACGTTTCGAGATCAGAAAGACAAGCCCCTGGCTTTAAAGCAGCTAAAGACCGTGTGACTGTGTTGTTTTGTGGCAATGCGGCTGGGCATTTAATAAAGCCAGGCTTGCTCTACAGGGCTGCAAATCCCTGTGCCCTAAAAGGCAAAAACAAAAATCTCCTGCCTGTGTTCCAGCAATCAAATAAAAAGGCTTGGGTGATGGCAGCATTAATTCTGGATTGGTTCCACAAGTGTTTCATTCCGGAGGTCAAGCGGTACCTCAAAGAGAAAGGACTTGACTTTAAAGTGTTGCTGATCATAGACAATGCTCCTGGCCATCCTGAGGCACACCGGTTTGCGCATAACGATGTTGAAGTAGTCTTTCTCCCCCCCAATACTACCTCCATCCTCTCGACCAACGCATGTTTCGCTGTTTCAAGGCCACGTACACGAGGCTTATGTTCTCACGGATACGTAGCGCTATGGATGCTGATCCCAATCTTAATGTGATGGAGTGTTGGAAGTCCTTCAACATTGCTGATTGCATCACTTACATTAAAAACAGGCAATAGATGCAATCAAGCCTGAAACAGTCAATGCATGTTGGCGAAACCTATGGAAAGAATGTGTGGATTTTAAGGATTTCCCGGCCATTGACAAAGAAGTGAAATGCATTGTTCAGGTGGCCAGGCAAGTGGGTGGTGATGGCTTCGTCGACATCCTTGAGGAAGAAATTGAAAAGTTAATTGAGAGCCATAGAGAAACATTAACTAACAAAGAGTTAGAGGAACTGATAAAATCGTCTACAGAAGACGAAGACGATGACGACGAACAGGAAGCGCCAGCAAGTTAGAATCTTCATAAATTTGCTGAAGTGTTCCAACCTGCAAAACACCTGAATGATTTAATTACTGAATACGATCCCTCTGTGGAACGAAGCCTCAAAAATCACACATAGTATTACAGACTATTTGAGACCATATCAAGAAGTGTTTGAGCAGCTCAAGAGACAACAGCGACAGTTGCCGATCACCGTGCTTTTCAAGGAAAAACAACCAGCAGTAGATGAGCCTACGCAATCAACTTCTCAATCTGAACCAGGGCCAACCACTTCGTCTACAACTCACTCTCTGTCACCCAAGCTCTCAGTCACCTCCGTCTCCTGGATCGACATCAAGCCCTGATGACCCCCTGTAATTAAAAATACAGTACTGTAAAATTATATTTTGCATATGTACTCTATTATATACTGTACATTACTGTACAGATTGTACATATTACTGTACAGGGTTTTACAGTATACACAAAACCATGCACAGTATACTGTACTTTATGGGTGATTTAAGGGATTTTCAAGGGTAATTTTGACTATATGCAAGTTTCGCTTTACACGCTGACTTTAGAACCTAACCCCCGCGGTAAGATGCGACTCCTTGTGTCCTTTCAAATATACTATAGATCATAGCAAAATGTTTGGATACTGCTTGCCTCAGAAGAGAAACAATTGCCGGGGCAGAGGTTGTTTGTTTTCTTTCAAGTTTGGAAATTTAAAAATCAATTTAAAAGACAGAACATAAACGGAATCCAGCTCATCAGATTTACTAATGGCAGTCTGATCCTTGTTGGAATATTCTCAGGTTTAAGAAATGTGATAAACTAAACATTTCAGTGTAAATCATCTTTCAATCTGTCTGATTAAATCTCCAGAATTTGGGAATTTAAAAACAAAAAACCCCCACACAGTTATCCAGTTATGGATCAGGATCCTATGGTGGTGGCACTGTACATACACAAGGAGATCCTCCCTACCCCAAACAGTTTACAATTTCAGAAAGATTATAATGAGAATAAGCTAGTAATAAAGTTTAAAGAAGCCAGACTCTACAGCGGTTACCTTGACTCAAAGTAATAATAAAAATAATAATGGTGGAAAAATATAATACTACACAGAGCTTGGAAAACGTGGGGGTGGAGAGGGGAAGAATCCACTCAACAAGCAAGCTCTGCTGCTTTTACAGCCTTCGAGGCCATTACAGAAAAGCTCAAAATTATTACTCTTCATTTACAATAATATTCCTGATGCAATTTCAATGCCACAAAAACAATTTTTCATAGAAAGATCCTAAAATTATTTCTCCTCTTTTGTCCATTCCCATCCCACATACAAAGACTCAGGTAACAGATTAGTTTGAAAATAGAATGCCTGAATTTGCTCTCTCAAACTGCTGTAAATCTGGAACAGCAACTGAAGTCATTGGAGAACAGGTTTTGCACTACTTTAAGTGAGATCAGATACAGTCCCATGTATTCTAATGCTCTCTTTTTCTCCTCCCTTTCCTGCAATTCTAATTTAGAGACAAGGGCATAATGCAAAACCTGGCAGTTGAGCTCCATTCCTTTCCCCTCATCCATCCAAAATAAGGCATTAAAGCAGTTCTATATGAAATGTTAAGTGTTACTTGTTATTAACCTGCTTCTTTATTCAGTTACATAAGCCTAACTCTGTAGCACCAACCTGCTCGAATCAAAGAGCACAATGAACTCATGAAATATTTGAAAAATCAGCCCATTTTGTTGGTCTTGTAATATATACCCACATTACATTCAGAGGGAAAGTAGGATTTCTAATTAAACAACATTATACAGATACAGTTAATCCACTTAAAATCAAACCCAGGAAAGCTTGTTTCTCTATGGTAAGGAAAGCCTCTCTTTGAATTGGCAGAGCAAAGAGCAGAATGAAGCCAACTGTGCTCCATAGTGCATAATACTCACCACACAAAGTGAGCAGACCATGGAAGTTATGCACAGGTCAAAGGCACCCTAGGCATAAAGTTACATTAAGCTTTTACACTATAAAGTAGAAACCATGGGCCAGCTCTAGCAGTGCAAAGGGGATAGAGCAGGCCTGTTCCAGGGAACACTCACCGCTAGTGCACCTCCTCCTGACTGCTCTGGGACTTAGCTCCTTCCAGGTCCAATGGTCCCTTCTGTCACTCATTCACACACCCAGCAGCCTCTCTCTACAACTCAGGATACTTCTCTTTATGGCTTGTCCCCCCAGCTAGGTCACTTTGTGTTTTCACTGCTTCCAGGCTATCAAAGTCCCACAGAACAATTCATCCCAGGCAGTCTTCAAATCCATTGCCCGAGTGGCAAGTAGTGAAACCCAGGACCACTCTTAGCTTAGGGACTCTCTAATCCATGATCAAGATCTGCAATGTGCCACCTTGCTGCCATTTTCTACGTTGCCTCTCTCAGACTTCTGCTCCTCCGCTCTTCTGGGTAAATGTTCCTCAGGGCCTGGATCCCCAGGATTTCTACTTTCCCCTCAGCTTTCCCTCTCTAATCCCCTAGGAGCAATTGCAAGCTTCCCCCAGTGCTGCTAACTTCCTGGCTTTATATTAGCTCTGCCTGTTCCTTCTCAGCTAGGCTCATTAATCAGGGGGTTACTTAGGCCACTTAATTCCCTTCAGCTGTGGGCTGCTTAATTGCCCTGTCTCATCCTCATTAACCCTTTCCAGGCTAGTGTGTGGTGAGCACCCCACCACAATGCCCTAGTTCTAATAGGGAATCAGAGAATTTCCTTTGCAAAGGCTAATATCTGAGTAGCATGAAGCCAATGCAGCTGGCTCTACATTTCTGGCCACTGGCTGGCTTACTCTGTGTTCAGGAGTGGTATGGATGCAAGAAGACTTGTGGTTGAAACACGCTTTCCAGTGACACCGGGCAAGCATCCAGCTGGTGTAAGTTGGACCAGCCCTGACTCCCCTGAGGCTGCCTCAGAAGAGTGGCAAAGGGAAAGCTACCTAGGGTTCCTCCCTCTCAGGTGTGCCCACCTGAAGTTCTGGCCCACTGTCTTTAACAGGGTGTACTTGGAGAATCACATTATCTTTTCATACTAAGTAATATAGTTGACATGGAGAATAGTCAGGAAAAAATAAGATAAACATTGTGTGTGTATTTTCATTTTCCTTCGGCTACAGTCATTTCAAATAGTACCTGACCAAAATATAGACCTTGCATTTCTTCTTTTTCACCTAGAACCACCCATCCTTCTCTCCAAAACTTAAACATGCAGTTTTGGTTTTGATGATTGACCTCTAAGAAGCAATTTAAAGAGTTGTGTCATGTGTTTCTGTGGATCATTTCCAATCCCATGACAGCAGTCAGAATCAACTGGTTTTTTTTCACCTAACATGGTGAAAAATGCAGTATGAAATGCAGTATAAAGAAATGCAGTATGCAATATGGCTTCAGTGATTAAGGAAGTCTTTAGTTACAACTAAATTCCACTAATTTTTGTGGACATTTTGCAAATCTACATAATTTTTATCTTTAGAGAAAGCTTGTAAATAAGATTCTTGTGCAACATAGTGTCTACCAGGAGTGTATGTATTCAAATACCACTTCAAAAGACAAACACAAACACTTGTTTCTGTTCATAACGCAATACTTCATCCTCCTTCCACTTAAAAACTTCCCTCTTTGCACAACAAACAACACACCCCTAGGTAGCCACCTCTTTAGCATGATTCTTTGCTCTAGTGTAAAAGACTGGGAAACATACCAGGGCAGCAGAGTGGGTGTGAAGTGGGTGCAAAATGCTACCAATCTAAATTGCCATGTTATACCCAGTTTGTGCTGGATACATAAGTGACCACATAAGGTGTAGGCCAATGATGAATTATGTCTCTAGTCTTCGAGACTCTCTCACACCCCCATCTTTAGAGAGTTTCTTTGCTATACCTTTGCTAATTTTTTTTTCAGATTTAAAAATTTTATTAAAGCTAATGTTAAAAAATATATATAATACATAGGTTGGGAAAAGAGTGTCTGTACATCTGGGTATAGTGCTTAGATGATCCACAAGTTTGGTTTTAAAGTCATAAGATACATGTAGTGCATAATCAGCAATAACCCAAATTTAGGTGAATGAATTTAAGAATACAGTTTAGAAATTTCAGAGTAGCAGCCATGTTAGTCTGTATTCGCAAACAGAAAAGGAGTACTTGTGGCACCTTAGAGACTAACCAATTTATTTGAGCATAAGCTTTCGTGAGCTACAGCTCACTTCATCAGATGCATAAAGTGGAAAATACAGAGAGGAGATTTATATACACACAGACCAATTTAGAAATTTAGCATCCATGCATTCGGGTACATTACTCATGAAAAAAGTTATACAAGGAGTTGGTGGTGGAAAGCAAAATATATCAACGAGTGAAGATTGTCCCTCAATAATTGAGAATTTAGGTAGGTTGTCCATTTAGAAAATACAATCCATGAGGAAAGTATTTCAGTTACTTTCCTGACTGAGCATCTCATTGGCACTCCAGCTCATCCCTCCTGGTATTGCCAATGTCTGGGGATGTGTTCTATGTAGATGTACCTTGACCACCTGATGGTCTCCAACACCATGAGTTGACGCATCAGCTCCTATATCATGGACTTCCCCAATCAGTTGCAGTGCACACATACAAAATGGGAAATGACTGCCTAGGAAGGAGGACTGCAGAAAGGGATCTGGGGGTCCTAATGGATCACAAGTTAAATATGAATGAACAGTGTAACACAGTTACAAAAAAAAGCAAACATGATTCTGGGATGTATTAGCAGGAGAGTTGTAAGCAAGACACAAGAAGTTATTTTTCTGCTCTACTCTGTACTGATTAGGCCTCAACTGGAGTATTGAGTCCAGTTCTGGGCACCACATTTCAGGAAAGATGTGGATAAATTGGAGAAAGTACAGAGAAAAAGCAACAAGAATGATTAAAGGTCTAGAAAACATGACCTAGGAGGGAAGATTTTAAAAAACTGGGTTTAAGTCTGGAGAAAAGAAGACTGAGAGGGGACACAATAACAGTTTTCAAGTACATAAAAGGTTGTTACAAGGAGGAGGGAGGAAAATTGTTCTCCTTAACCTCTGAAGATAGAATGAGAAGTAGTGGTCTTAAATTGTAGCAAGGGTGGTTTAGGTTGGATACTGGGAAAAACTTCCTTACTGTCAGGGTGGTTAAGCACTGAACTGAATTGCCTTGGGACTTTGTGGAATCTCAATCATTAGAGATTAAGAGCAGGTTGGACAAACACCTGTCAGGGACGGTCTAGATCAGTAGTTCTCAAACTTTTGTACTGGTGACCCCTTTCACATAGCAAGCTTCTGAGTGTGACCCCCCCCCTTATAAATTAAAAACACTTTTTAATATATTTAACGCCATTGTAAATGCTGGAGGCAAATCGGGGTTTGGGTGGAGGCTGACAGCTCCCTCCTCACTCCCCTGCCCCCGAAAAGAACCAGGACTCCCCTCCCCCCACATGTAATAACCTCACAACCCCATGAGGGGTCCCGACCCCCAGTTTGAGAACCCTTGGTCAAGATAATACTTAGTCCAGCCATGAGTAAAAGGGAACTGGACTAGATGACTTCTCCAGATCTTTTCCAGTCCTATAATTCTATGACTCTCAGTGGGTTGGGCTCCTCTCCACAGCCTTGGCAACTGCCTCACCTACTTCCACTGGTGCAGGTTCCTTGCACTGCTTTTCCTTAAGTACTGATTTTCCCCATGGGCGGCGGCGAGGGACACCTGGGCCGTGGTGGCCCCTTCCCTTCCCCGAGGTCTCCCTGCCCCCTGCAGCTGCCGCCTGCCCTCCACCCACCCCCAGGTCCCCGCTGCTCACCATGTCGCTTCTCTTCGGGGGCAGGGGAGTGAGGGGGGACGCTGCAAGTTCAGCGGGAAGCGCGGGGGTCTAGCGGGGAAGCGAGGCGGCTCAGCTGGGCACTGGGGTCGCCAGCTTGGCCGCGGGGGGCGGGGAGTCGCCGGCTTGTGCCCGGCACTTGGGCGGGGGCGCAGCAGCTCGGCCCGACACTTGGGCAGGGAGTAGCTTGGCCCGGCGCTGGGGCCGGCGCGGCGGCTCGACTCAGCCTGGCGCTGGGGCTGGCCCGGCCCAGCACTCAGGAGGGGGGAGGGGGCAGGAGCAACTCGGCTCGGCCCGCACTGGGGCCGGCACGGCCTGGCACAGCACTCTACCCAGCCCTGGGGCTGGCCCAGGAAGGCTGGGTTGGGCGCGGCGGGGCTCCTCTGGTCACAGGGGGGCCACTCAGGCTCCTTCTGTTATGGGGGGCAGGGCCACAGGCAGAAGGGGCGGGGTCAGCAGGCTAGCCTCCCAAAGTGGGAATTCACCCACCCAATTTCCCCTTCTAGTGAGAATTCAGAAAAATCACCAAACTCATGAGGATGGATTTGCACCCTCCAGGAAGATGATTCTTCCTTTTTTCCTTCTCTCTGGGCTGCAAGATTCCATCCTAATCCTTGTTACTGCCCCAGTTCTCCAAACCCATAAAACACAAAAATAAATAAAGAGAAATGCCAACATTTCTTTCTCATAGTGCCAACCTTCCTGTATAAGGCACCCATCGCTCCTTTACATATTAGAGTCCTAAGTTTCCTTTATATTCCACACATTGTACACCTGGCCTTGACCTGATCAGTTTCCACATTTTGAGAAACTTTTTCTAATGACATACCTGCGGCTTTCAGACTTTACTTACGTATGAAGGTTGACTGAGGCCTTACATAATAAATAACTTTTTTTAAAGTATTATTATTATTATCCTCTATAGGAAGCCAGTATAGGAGCTTAAATAACTTTTGTTACTTCCAAAGATAATTAATGAGGTGATTTTAATATCAACAGCTCAACACCAACATTTTCAAACGCTGTTTATGTTACAAAGCGACAAAGCCATTTGTAACTTCTGCAGCTGACAGCTCCAAGATGGGCTCCATCCAGGAGAGATGTTTCCTCCAGTTAGGCCATTGTTTATCTTTTCCATGACGAAAGTAGGCCCTTTTGCTCAGAGCTGTATGCTGTATATTTCCAACATGGAGTGTTTTATGTCTACTGGTTCCAGAGAACCTAGAAAATAAACACAAGAATACTTTCCTATGGAGTTAAGATGCATTTCTGCGGAATTAACTTCTGTACTTATAAAATGAGCTTCTACATGAAACATCTTTCCTGTAAATGCCCAGCACATTGTAGCATTCTCTTTCTAAACATGGAGAGATACTAAATGGCATAGCTGCTGTATAAACAGACTGTATATCAATGCAAGGAGAAGTTGATTACATTTAAATATGCTTTTGACAGCTACTATCCTAACAATTACACCATGTTGCACAGAGTTCAGGTCCTCTTCACAGTTTTGTTCCTCTAATAGTTTAAATTTCTACTTGTTGTAGGGTCAGACTGGTTTGGATAAAACAAGAACCCACCTGAAATGTCATTGCCTCAAACTTAAAACAAACAAAAAAATTTAAGGTTTGACGTTTTAAAAAAAAAATTTATTATTACTATTAATTTTAATGCGCTTTTATACTTCCTGGTTCAAGTCAAGACCAGAAATAGAAGTGGTGAGATACCAAGAGAAAAGCTGTTCTCATGAAATTTCCAGCTGGACTGGAAGCAGGAAGTACCAAAAATATTGTGAGAGTCTCTTCTTGCAAGTTAGTTTTCCAGACGTAAGAGGTTTGGACATTTCAGATAATAAGATCATCTGAATTTGGGAAGCTGATTTGAAAAGCTTACTGGTGCTTATCCAAATCAAATATCTGAGTTTTATTAAGTTATATTGTTCATTTCCACTATACCTTTGTGGTGAGATGAATTAGCTTGGGAGTTAGGTAGACAGCACTAGAACATAGTTATGTGTTGCTCCATAAGGGGTCAATCCTGCAAGTTGCTGCGGCTCTGCTCCTGTAGAGCACTTAAAAACATGATTCACTTTAGGAATATGAGTATCTAAAGTACAATGAAAGCTGTGTTATCCGGCCCTGTACCAACCGGAAAGCTCTACAAACCGGCATTTCTAACCTTCATAGAAAGTCCGGAGGCAAGGTTAGGTGGCTCTGTGCACTGCCTCCACCCACATGCACTGCCCCTGCAGTTCCCTGCAGCCAATGGGAGCTGTAGAGCCAGCGCTTGGGGAGGGGTGGGAGCAGCACATAGAGCTGCCTGGCTGTGCCTCCGCCTAGGAACAGCAGGGACAGGTTGCCACTTGCTGGGAGCCACCCGAGGTGAGCACCCCCCAGATCCGGCACCCCGAAACTCCTCCCATGCCCCAACACTCCTGCCCCGAGCCCCCTCCCGCATCCAAACTTCCTCCCAGAGCCAGTGCCCCAACCCCCAGCCCTGCACCCCCTCCTGCACTCAAACTCCCTCTTAGTTAACCAGAATTTTTGACTTACCACACCCCTTGTTCCCCCAACATGCTGGATTAAAAAGCTTTTACTGTACTTACAATATCTGAGTGTCTCACAGTCTCTTACCATGTTTATCTTCACAACTGCCCTGTGAGGTAGGGAAGTACTATTATTCCCATTCTACAAATGAAGAACTCAGAGGGGCTAACTAATTTACTCAAATCTATGGTGGAGCAGGGGAACTGAATCCCTGTGTCCCAATCCCAGGTTAGCTCCCTAACCACTGGACCATCCTACCTCTCAGCCATGCCAAGGAATTCAGACTACTCACGTGTGTAAAGTTAAGCACATACTTATGTGCTTTGCTGGATTGGAGCCAGAGTGCTCAGCATCTTGCAGAACCAGGGCCTTAATGTCACTACTTGGAGTAATATCCTGTTGATTGTTAGAGGGTACCGGAATAAAAGGACTCAGTTGTCACTCTGCCAAAATATTATATACTGTAATTAGGACAATGAGAATGGCAACTTTCCCACTTACTCCACCCTTTGCGTTTCTGCCTTACCTTGCTGAACATGTGCTGCTTTGATAAACAGGTTTTGTAGGTTTGAAAGTTATATTATTGCTGCTAATGGGGATGGACTCTAATATTCCAGGAAGGAAGTTTTACTAAAACACTCTCTGGACATTGAAAGTCAGTGCATATTTCATATATTTCCTCTCTTTGATTACTGGGGATGCTACTGCAGTACTGGCTTTAAGGGAGGGGGTAATGGGCTCTGTCATGCATAAAATAGAAGTGGCAATAGTAAGGCAGACATTTTGCCAATGTTCACAGAAGTGGGTGACTCTACTGACTTATATTATTGTTACTTTATGGGAGCTTTCTCTGTGCCAGTACAAGAGATATGGCTAAGAATAGGACTCAAAACTAGTTAATGAAAAATTGCCCCTTGACCCAGAACTTTACCTGAACAAACACTTCAGAAATTTCCACAAATATTTGCTCAAATGAAAAGTTTTCTTTACCTTTGTTCATGATCCTTTCTGAATACTTCATCAAAGAAGTTTAGCGGCAAGAATACGAACTGAAACAACAAATATTAGATAATATTCATGGAAGGAACTAGTGAACAGGAGCAGCTAACGGGAGCTTTGCAAGGGACTTCTCCAGGTGAAGGAGGAGCAATTACGTGACCCTTGCGGTAAGTTTGTTGTCTAGTGTGTGTGTGTGTGCTTGTGTTTGTTGTGGTATGCTTGCTATTGGACTGAAATATACCGTGTGGTCTGTTTGTTTGGGGGTTGCTGACCGTGTGGGTGCTGAGCCTAGCGGTCTTCTAGGCAAGGCTGAGAGCTTCTTAACGAGGCTTTGATCCCTAAGCCCTTTAGCACCCATCAACCCTTAACCAGGAGGCAAGGCTACTCAGGAAGACCAGGACTTTAAAAAGCCTGCTCCTAAAGGACCAGAGGAGCAGCTAACGGGAGTTTTGTGAGGGAGTTTACAGGGGCTACATCCACTTAACATTTCTTAAACTTCTTTAAACTTAAGCTAAAAAACATCCCCTGATAAAAACAAAACAACAACAAAGGAACCAGCTCCAGGAGTAAAAAGAGAATGCAGGCAGAAGTCCAGCAACAGAGTGGGGGCTACCCAGTTTATTGCACTCAATGCAGCATGTATGATTACCTTCTCTGTGGGCAGGTGGCGTATGTGTGCATTCGGTGCAAGGAGCTCCTGGCTCTCAGAGTCTGCATACGAGCTTTGGAGGCCTGGGTGGCTGAGCTGGAGGAGCTAAGAGAGACAGGGAGGTACATAGATAAGACTTTTTGGGACTCAGTAGAATGGTCCCACCCCCAGTCTGACAGCCTCTGTGCTGTTGAGGAGGATGAAAGCCTCAGGGAAGGAGACCATCCAACTGGAGCAGAGGGAAATGATCCCATAGTTGGGACCCTCCTTCAGATTATGTTGTGGTATCCTCACGCACTGAGGATCTCTCTCCAGGGGAGGGAACTCCAGTTATTAGGAAGAGACAGGTATTAGTAATGGGCGATTTGATCATTAGAAACCTAGATAGCTGGGTTTGTGATGATCAGGAGAACCTCATGGTGACTTGCCTGCCTGGTGTGAAGGTTGCAGATCTCTCAAGACATCTAAATCAGCTTATGTGTAGTGCTGGGGAGGAGACGGTGGTCATGGTACATGCAGGTACCGATGACATAGGGTAGGATAGGAGAGAGGCCCTGGATGCCAAATTTAGGCTGTTAGGTAAGAGATTGAAGTCCAGGACCTCCATGGTAGCATTCTCTGAAATGCTTCCAGTTCCACACACAGGGCCAGTTAGGCAGAACTGCAGGGTCTCAATGCGTGGATGAGACGATGGGGTAGGGAGGAGGGGTTTAGATTTATTAGGAACTGGGGAAACTTTTGGGAAAGGGGGAGCCTATACAGGAAGGATGGGCTCCACCTAAACCAAAATGGCACTTAAAATTAAAAAGATCATAGAGCAGTTTCTAAACTAAGGGCTGGGGGAAAGCAGACAGGTGCAGAGGAGCACGTGGTTCGGACATCCCTTCGGGGAGGATCTAAAAATGGAGATTCCCTATGTCCAAATAAGGAGAGGATGGAAGATGATAAAATATAGGTAGGATCTGACGATAAACAGTCAAATGAAAAAAAGTCCCATTCAATAACCTAATGTAATGGCAGGCAGCTAAAAAGTGACAATTTTTTAAAGTGCTTATATACCAATGCTAGAAGTCTAAATAATAAGATGGGTGAACTAGAGTGCCTCATATTAAATGAGGATATTGATATAATAGGCATCACAGAAACTTGGTGGAATGAGGATAATCAATGGGACACAGTAATACCAAGGTACAAAATATATCAGAAGGACAGAACAGGTCGTGCTAGTGGGGGAGTGGCACTATATATGAAACAAAGCGTAGAATCAAATGAAGTAAAAATCTTAAATGAACCAAACTGTACCACAGAATCTCTATGGATAGTAATTCCATGCTCGAATAATAAAAATATAACAGTAGGAATATATTACAGACTACCTGACCAGGATGGTGATAGTGACTGTGAAATGCTCAGGGAGATTAGAGAGGCTATATCACCTCAGGAAGGGATGCAGAGATAAAGTTTCTTGACACCTTAAGTGACTCTTTCTTGGAGCAGCTAGTCCTGGAACCCACCAGAGGAGAGGCAATTCTTGATTTAGTCCTAAGTGGAGCACAGAATCAGGTCCAAGAGGTGAATATAGCTGGACCGCTTGGTAATAGTGACCATAATATAATTAAATTTAACATCCCTGTGGTGGGTAAAATACCACACAGTGGCCCAACACTGTAGCATTTAATTTCAGAAAGGGGACCTACACAAAAATTAGGAGGTTAGTTAAACAGAAATTAAAAGCTACAGCACCAAAAGTAAAATCCCTGCAAGCTGCATGGAAACTTTTAAAAGACACCATAATAGAGGCTCAACTTAAATGTGTACCCCAAAAAATAGTAAGAGAACCAAAAAAGAGCCACGATGGCTAAACAACAAAGTAAAAGAAGCAGTGAAAGACAAAAAGGAATTCTTTAAAAAGTGGAAGTTAAATACTAGTGAGGAAAATAGAAAGGAGCATAAACTCTGGCAAATGGAACAGATGTGAGGAAACAGATTGACAGAGCGAGACAGTTACCCAGAAGTGACCTACTACAGGACAGGCCCAACAAGGAAAATAACAGACCACCACTGGCCATCACGTACAGCCCCCAGCTAAAACCTCTCCAGCACATCATCAACGATCTGCAACCTCTCCTGGAAAACGATCCCTCACTCTCACAGACCTTGGGAGGCAGGCCAGTCCTCGCTTACAGACAGCCCCCCAACCTGAAGCAAATACTCACCAGCAACTACACACCACACCACAGAAACACTAACCCAGGAACCAATCCCTGTAACAAACCTCGTTGCCTACTCTGTCCCCATATCTGCTCTGGTGACACCGTCAGAGGACCCAACCGCATCAGCCACACCATGAGAGGCTCATTCACCAGCACATCTACTAATGTGATATGTGCCAGCAATGCCCCTCTGCCATGTACACTGGCCAAACCAGACAGGCTCTACGTAAAAGAATAAATGGACACAAAATCAGACATCAGGAATGGTAACATACAAAAGCTAGTGGGAGAACACTTCAATCTCGCTGGACATTCCATAACAGATTTAAAAGCAGCCATACTTCAACAAAAAAACTTCAAAAACAGACTTCAGAGAGAAACTGCAGAGCTACAATTCATTTGCAAATTTAAAACTATTAATTTGGGCTTGAATAGGGACTGGGAGAGGCTGGCTCACTACAAAAGCAATTTTCCCTCTCTTGGTATTGACACCTCCTCATCAATTATTGGGAGTGCACCATCTACCCTGATTGAATTGGCTCTGTCAACACCGATTCTCCACTTGTAAGGTAACTCCCTTCTCTTCATGTGTCAGTATATTTATGCCTGCATCTGTAATTTTCACTCCATGCATCTGAAGAAGTGGGTTTTTTACCCACAAATGCTTATGCCCAAATAAATCTATTAGTCTTTAAGGTGCCACTGGACTCCTCATTGCTTTTGTGGATACAGACTAACACAGCTACCCCTCTGATACTCTGAAAAATGAAGTGTAAAAATATAATTAGGAAGGCCAAAAAAGAATTTGAAGAACAGCTAGCCAAAGACTCAAAAAGTAATAGCAAAAAAAATTTTAAGTACATCAGAAGCAGGAAGCCTGATAAACAACCAGTGGGGCCACTGGACGATCAAGATGATAAAGGAGCACTCAAGGACAATAAGGTCATTGCGGAGAAACTAAATTAATTCTTTGCACCGGTCTTCATGGTTGAGGAGGTGAGGGAGATTCCCAAACCTGAGTCATTCTTTTTAGGTGACAAATCTGAGGAACTGTCCCAGATTAAGGTGTCATTAGAGGAGGGTTTGGAACAAATTGGTAAGTTAAATAGTAATAAGTCTCCAGGACCAGATGGCATTCACCCAAGAGTTCTGAAGGAACTCAAAAGTGAAATTGCAGGACTAACTGTTGTCTGTAACCTATCATTTAAACCAGCTTCTGTACCAAATGACTGGAGGATAGCTAATGTGATGCCAATTTTTAAAAAGGGCTCCAGAGGAGATCCTGGCAACTACAGGCCGGTAAGCCCGACTTCAGTACCTGACAAACTGGTTGAAACTACGTATAGTAAAGAACAAAATTGTCAGACACATAGATGAACATAATTTGTTGGGGAATAGTCAATATGTTTTTTTGTAAAGGGAAATCATGCCTCACCAATCTACTAGAATTCTTTGAGGGGGTCAACAAGCATGTGGACAAGAGTGGATATAGTGTATTTAGATTTTCAGAAAGCCTTTGACTAGGTCCCTCACCAAAGGCTCTTAAGCAAAGTAAGCAGTCATGGGATAAGAAAGAAGGTTCTCTCATGGATTAGTAACTGGTTAAAAAATAGGAAACAAAGGCTAGGAATAAATGGTCAGTTTTCAGAATGGAGAGAGGTAAATAGAGGTGTCCCCAGGGGTCTGTACTGGGCCCAGTCCTATTTAACATATTCGTAAATGATCTGGAAAAAGGGGTAAACAGTCAGGTGGTAAAATTTGCAGATGATACAAAACTACTCAAGATGGTTAAGTCCCAGGCAGATTGCAAAAAGCTACAAAAGGATCTCTCAAAACTGGGTGACTGGGCAACAAAATGGCAGATGAAATTCGATGTCGATAAATGCAAAGTAATGCACACTGGAAAACATAATCCCAACTATACATATAAAATGATGGGGTCTAAATTAGCTGTTACCACTCAAGAAAGAGATCTTGGAGTCATTGTGGATAGTTCTCTGAAAACATTCACTCAATGTGCAGCGGCAGTCAAAAAAGCGAACAGAATGCTGGGAATAATTAAGAAAGGGATAGATAATAAGACAGAAAATATCATATTGCCTCTATATAAATTCATGATACGCCCACATCTTGAATACTGTGTGAAGATGTGGTTGCCCCATCTCAAAAAAGATATATTGGACTTGGAAAAGGTTCAGAAAAGTGCAACAAAAAAGATTAGGGGTTGTAGAATGACTGCTATATGTGGAGAGATTAATAAATCTGGGACTATCATATCTGGGATATGATAGAGATCAAGAAAATCATGACTGGTGTTGAGAAAGTAGGTAAGGAAGTGTTGTTTACTCCTTCTCATAACACAAGAACTAGGGGTCACCAAATGAAATTAATAGGCAGCAGGTTTAAAACAAACAAAGGAAATATTTTTTCACACAATGCAAAGTCAACCTGTGGAACTCATTTCCAGGGGATGTTGTGAAGGCCAAGATTATAGCAGGGTTCAAAAAAGAACTAGATACATTTATGGAGGATAGGTCCATCAATGGCTATTAACCAGGATGGACAGTGATGGTGTCCCTAGCCTCTGTTTGCCAGAAGCGGGGAATGAGCGACAGGGGATGAATCACTTGATGATTACCTGTACTGTTCATTCCCTCTGGAGCACCTGGTATTGGCCACTGTCAGAAGACAGGATACTGGGCTAGATGGGCCTTTGGTCTGACCCAGTATGGCCATTCTTATGTTCTGATGTTAAGGCAAATATTTGACTTATAAATGTGAGCGTTTGCAATAAAAACTATTTAAAAGATGTACACTCATCCATCAGGGCACAGAAACAAGAACATGTGAGTTATATGTCCAGCCAAACTGCCTGTGAACAAGCTACAAAACAATTATTTGCAAAACTTATTCAATAGATATTTTCAAAAATACATTTGCAAAACATCAAATCTTACAGTTTGCCAACGAAAAACAAGCTAAATTTATTCAAAAATGTTTTCCTCTGAATTATTTGCTTAGTCTTATGCAGAAGCGTACAGAGAGCTACAGTCATTATTCACCAAGTCTAAGCATATTAGCCTAGTCTACCATGGCAAGGTTAACTTATTCCAGGGCCTACATATCCTGTCCTAGAAGTTAATATATTAACAGCGGCAGATAAGATGGTGACAAACAGAGTACATTATGACCTTTCATTTCAGATGTGGACCTTGCCACAGTTACTCATGCCTGATTACTTCCAAAGGGATTAGTGCAATGCACTCTCCTGAAGACCATTTGGAAACATCAGCTAATGCAGAATGTGACTGCCAAATTACTCAGCTTGGTCTCTGGCATGGAGCACATTACACCCATGCTCCATAACCTGCCTTGGCTTCCCCCTGCGAGTTTAGTTGACTCTGACATTGTCTCTTCATGCCGTTTGACAGATGTGTTTCAACTAGAAAGTGAGCAATTTACAGGTGGCTCTGTTGGATAGATCGGGAGTGGGATCCTATAGAATGATTCTCAAGCCAATGCACTCCCTTGTGGCTGGGTGTGGTGTAGCAGGCTCTCTTTCTTTGGCATCCTCCCCGATAGTTGCTCTGGCCCTATGGCAGTCTGCTTTTTCTTGTGACTTGGATCTCCAGCCCTTTCCAAGGGCCTAGCATTAGGACTAGCCCTTCACCTTCAGTGTCCCCATGGTTTCTTTCCCAGAGTGAGGGAACTCTAACCCTCTTCCTTCTAGGCCTGGTTTGCCAACATTATATTTCAAAAATATGGAACAGACCGCAGTTGTCCTCATTCTTCACTGCCTCTGGGGACAAGTCTCTTCTCCTCACCCATACTTCCTGGGGGTTCTCTCTCTGCAGATCTGGGCGCTGCTTGCTAGACAGAGAGATGGCTTGGCCAAATTTGAGTAATGTTGGCAACTTGACCTGGTGGGTGGGGTCGCAATGTCACTCACATTTGGTCCAACCTCTGTCATACAAGATGGAGGGGTGGCCAGGACTGATGAGAGTGTCATTGTGGCCCCATCCACCAGGTCAAGCTGCCAACCAATAGCACTTTGCAAAGGGAAGTGCTGGAGCACCACTCCATCCTGGATTTCAGGTGCCAGAGCAGCACTTCAGGCTACTTCAGGCCCAGCAGAACTGAAATATGGGATAAAAGGCATCCTGTACTGATTTATTATGGAACAGGCAATTTGTTATTTACATAAGGGACATCCCTTATAACATGGGACTGTTGGTGACCTTATCTGGGTCCTTCTCCTGGACCTCCACTGTAGCTTTTACTTCCTTTCTGAAGAAGGCCCCGCTCCTCCCAAGCTGGGTTTGATAACAAATCAAGCTTTACATAGATCCCAGCTGCAGCAGGGTGGGCTAGCTGAGCTCGCAGACTACTGGTAACCCTCACCTCTGTAAAAAGAAAAGGAGTACTTGTGGCACCTTAGAGACTAACCAATTTATTTGAGCATAAGCTTTCGTGAGGTACAGCTCACTTCATTGGATACACGATCCATCGTCTACAGCCAAGCTCTGCGATACAACCGCACTTGCTCCAACCCCTCAGACAGAGACAAACACCTACAAGATCTCTATCAAGCATTCTTACAACTACAATACCCACCTGCAGAAGTGAAGAAACAGATTGATAGAGCCAGAAGAGTTCCCAGAAGTCACCTACTACAGGACAGGCCTAACAAAGAAAATAACAGAATGCCACTAGCCGTCACCTTCAGCCCCCAACTAAAACCCCTCCAACGCAAGGATCTACAACCTATCCTGAAGGATCACCCAACACTCTCACAAATCTTGGGAGACAGGCCAGTCCTTGCCTACAGACAGCCCACCAACCTGAAGCAAATACTCACCAGCAACCACATACCCACACAACAGAACCACTAACCCAGGAACCTAGCCTTGCAACAAAGCCCGTTGCCAACTGTGCCCACATATCTATTCAGGGGACACCATCACAGGGCCTAATAACATCAGCCACACTATCAGAGGCTCGTTCACCTGCACATCCACCAATGTGATATATGCCATCATGTGCCAGCAATGCCCCTCTGCCATGTACAATGGTCAAACTGGACAGTCTCTACGTAAAAGAATAAATGGACACAAATCAGATGTCAAGAATTATAACATTCATAAACCAGTCGGAGAACACTTCAATCTCTCTGGTCACGCGATTACAGACATGAAAGTTGCGATATTACAACAAAAAACTTCAAATCCAGACTCCAGCGAGAAACTGTTGAATTGGAATTCATTTGCAAATTGGATACAATTAACTTAGGCTTGAATAGAGACTGGGAGTGGCTAAGTCATTATGCAAGGTAACCTATTTCCCCTTGTTTTTTCCTACCCCCCCCCAGACGTTCTTGTTAAACCCTGGATTTGTGCTGGAAATGGCCCACCTTGATTATCATACACATTGTAAGGAGAAGGGGAGTGCTTGTGGCACCTTGGAGACTGGCCAGTTTGTTTGAGCGTGGGCTTTCGTGGGCTACGGCTATGGCTCACTTCATCGGATGCATCCGGTGAGGTGAGCTGTAGCTCACGGGAGCTTGTGCTCGAGTGGATTGGTTGGTCTCTGGGGTGCCACATGTGCTCCTTTTCTTTTTGCGAATACAGACTAACACGGCTGTTATTGTAAGGAGAGTGGTCACTTTAGATAAGCTATTACCAGCAGGAGAGTGGGTTTGTGGGGGGGGGGGGTGAGAAAACCTGGATTTGTGCTGGAAATGGCCCAACTTGATTATCATACACATCGTAAGGAGAGTGATCACTTTAGATAAGCTATTACCAGCAGGAGAGTGGGGTAGAGGGAGGTATTTTTCATGCTTTGTGTGTATAAAAAGATCTTCTACACTTTCCACAGTATGCATCCGATGAAGTGAGCTGTAGCTCGTGCATCCGATGAAGTGAGCTGTACCTCACAAAAGCTTATGCTCAAATAAATTGGTTAGTCTCTAAGGTGCCACAAGTACTCCTTTTCTTTTTGCAAATACAGACTAACACGGCTGCTACTCTGAAACCTCACCTCTGTGGCGTTTATACCCCATCACAGACCCTCTTGAACAGGAGCAGAGTAGAGCTAAGGGGGAGCAGGTATCAGATGGCTGCATTTGAAGAAGGTTGGGGGATGGGGCAGCATGTCTCCCATTTACAGTGGCTAGAGTTTATAGCCATAGGAAGGCAGGGTCATGATGCCCAGTAGGGGACAGCTGTCACTTGCCATCTATAGCTTCCACATTCCACCTTGTAACAAGAACTTATGGCCAGACTGAAAATGTGCACTGAGAAAAGTAACAAACAACATTCCATGTCTTAAGTATCTTGCTGCTTTCTGCCTCTTGACTTTTTTCCATGCATGGTTCCTGGCCAGAAGTGTATTTAGGGCAAGGAAAGCTAAGAAGAAGGAATTGACCTAGAATGGAAGTCAAATACCCCTATTTAATTTTACAGTTGTTGACACAACTTGTTACATGTGTTTCCTGCCAGAATAAATGAGATCACATTCATCTGATTTTCAAATTACCATATCTATTGTTTCAGAAATACAGGGTGTAAATAATTGCAGTGCAATCTCCTATGTCTGGACCTCTCTCATCCGGAACCGTTATCAGGATTAGCATAAATTATGGTGCCATTTAATAATGAAATCACTGAACTCTGATTGTGCCAACTATTTAAACCTGTAATTACTGCTCATTAAACGTGGTTCATGTTATTTCCCTTTACAGATCCAAAGTTGTTGTCAAAAGTAAACCTGCAAAACTTCAGCAGAGAAGCAGCATGGAGAAAGTAACTTCTTCTATAATTGACCAGCTGAAGCGCATAGAAACATGGTGCCAGAAATTTCTTACCTATACATAATAAATACAAATTCCCACAGAAAGCTGTGAACATGAATACACTCTAGGAATAAGCTTCAGATGGTGTTTATGAAAGTACAGACTTTGAAAGGGGTAAGCCTCTCTGTATGTAATAACCCTATATTATCAACATTGAAGACAGAGATGTTTACCTCTAGGGCTAATGGTTATTGTGTGCATGGTTGTATTTGACCAGGACATTCTTGGAAGAAAACAATGGGACTTCATGGTGAATCATGTTTAAAATTTCAAACAACAACATGAATTTCAGCTGTAAAGTTTTGGTCCATGTGGCAGAAGTGTGCTCTCATGCAAGGCAGTCTCTGGACACAGTGTTACAGTCCCATCAAAATTAGTATTGTATCTGCTATAAGAGCAAGAGGTTTCTACTGGTGGGGAAGGGAAGTCTCTTTACCATAACTCTGATTTGCATTAATTTACCCAATACAACTGTATTTGCACCCTAAGAAAGCACATCAGAGTAAGAGATGCTTTGGAAGCCATAATGAGCAAAAGTCTGCCACCAGACCCATTCTAGTCCTTTTAAAACACAGCCACTAAGATGATCTTACT
This sequence comes from Natator depressus, assembly GCF_965152275.1. Taxonomy (NCBI): domain Eukaryota; kingdom Metazoa; phylum Chordata; order Testudines; family Cheloniidae; genus Natator; species Natator depressus. The sequence continues at coordinate 84,704,537 of NC_134239.1, forward strand.
TCACTTAGAACAGGTTATCCTCCCTCCAACCCCTTCACTCACTCCCTGCCTTTAACAAACTCATGCTCCTGGTCTTCATCTTTAAGGTCTTCCATGACATTGTGTCTTCCTATCTATCCATTTGTGTCTGCTATATCACTCCTCTGCCCATTAAGCTGCTTTGCCTTCCCATTTGTTCCCTTTTTCCACACTGTTTTCATGGTTTCTTCCATGCCACCTTTTATGCACAAAACACTCTCCCTGAACTGAGCCATGAGTGCAATGCCTTCTCCTTCAAATCCTTCTCAAGACCCACTTCTATTATGACACCTATAAGAAGTTAGCCACCTAGCAATGACTAGAGACTAGGGAATTTGGGGGATAACTAGTATTTATTTTTAAAACATTTTAATTATATATTTTATCCCTTTCCTGCACTTTTTTGTACATTGCTCATCTTCTTAGATTGTTAGGTGCACAGGACACAGCCTACAAGCTATATGGGTAGACAGCATCTAGCACTTCGTGGGCATTACTCTAATACAATTAATAATCATTTGGATGACAGACTTCTAAATTCAATAAATTTAGTATATCTCCTCCTGACTTGGCTAGAGGGAGACATGTTGGCATATCTTCTCAGGGCTGGTTTTAGGGACGGGGGGATAGGCCGTCACCTTGGGCACCACATTAAAAGTGGCACAGGACAAAAGCAAAGAGGAAAGGACTAGCATAGTAATCTGTTACCGTCACAGATCCCTTTGTAAATAGTTTACAGAGGGTAGTGGATTAGGATTAGTCTGTTTCCCTGCAGATCAAACAGTTTACAAGATGAGGGGGCTGCAAAGTGCTCTTCTATTCTAATACAGTTTATGTCTACAGCTTGACTGTAGAGAGAGAGAGAATGACATGACAAAAGACAGGAAAAGGAGCAAACGGACAGATCAGAGGAACAAAAAGGAGAGAGAGAAGAATTAAGAGCTGGCTAAACACAGAAACAAAGCTAGGGACTGGGGACAACACAGAAAAAGATGCACCACAGAGTATCTAGAGGCAGCTATCCCAACACCTCCTCTGAAGCACCATTACAGCTACTGCAAAGGATTCATTGGAGCAACTGAGATGAGAAATACCAAATCCCAACTAGACCTATAGTGCCAATTCATCCTGCTCCTGAGACTGTGGCACATCTATGCATAATTTAAGGCCACTATTGATCATCTCGTTAGACTTCCTGCATAACACAGGAGGCCATACAGTTTAGGCAGTAATTCCTTCTGGAAGAGCTAGAGCATATCTTTTAGAAAGACATCCAATCTTGATTTAAAGTTTTCAAGAGACAGAGAATCCACCAGAGACAGAGAATCTGTGAGTTCTTCCACTGGTTTGTTAGCGGCTTGATTTAAATCTTGTTTTCAGTATTGTCCATGTCCTACACGCACATAGCAGCTTCGATTCTCAATTGCACTTCCTGTGTGGTGTAGCTTAGGAGCAGCAGCCTGGGCAGCGTGAAGAGCAAAGCCACCTTTGTGCTCTTCATATTTTGAGCCTGGATGGGGACATGCCCAGGTCCCAGCATAAATTAGAGGTGCCTTGGGGAAATAGGGGTGGATGTAGGGCTGCCTATTCCCTCTGAAGCTCAAGTAAAGATCTCTGTGGCTGGGGAATTTGCTCAGGTTGCAACCCTTTATGCCACCAGAGCAGCATAAAGGGGCCAGAATGTAGCCATGATTCAGGGCTAGAAAATCTAATCATTTGATGGGGGATTTAACTAGTTGGTTCCATTATGTACCAGTGTCTCACTAACAGCTGAGAGGCACAACAAGCACTACTCTGAGATTGTCATTTGATAGAAATTAGCTGAACTAATAGAACTGCTGACCTTGTGTTCTGAGGGAAAAAACCATAATGTGTTCACCCACAATGTGTGTGTTCCTCTTCCTTTTACATCCCACTGGGTTCATCATTCAGGAGAAAAGATCTGCAACATTTCTGTTTCTAAAACAAAAAGCTCTTTTGTGGGTAGGTTGGACAAACCCAGCAAAAGCTATTTTGTTGATAAATATTTATATGTAAAATAAACCAAAAAAAAAAAGGAAAAACCAAATGAAGACACACCCCGCCCCGTGTAAAAACCTCAGAACAATAATCTCTACTGACAACTTTAACCCTCTGAAGCACAACATTTAATGGAAATGGCAACTTAACTTGGACTTAAGAGGTGTGAGGCTCTGCCATAATACACTGCTAGCTTGAGTAGGCATAGCCAATGATTTAGTGCAAATGTGTTTTCAGAACTGCTAGTAAAACAAAAGCAGAGTGAAGATGTCCATACAACAGATTTATAGAGATGGACAAACCAATAAAGAGTCTAGACAGCACTGAAGTGTGCACTTGTCTCTTCTGCCCGCTGTCTGTGAATGATGTTGAGCCAAGGAAGTGGATTAAACCCTGGCAATCAATCAGTGACACACATTATTTACATATTTTCTTTTTTTATTATCTAATAATCTGCTTCAATTGTGTATATATAGCTAAGCCAGATCCTGTAACTTGGCTCTTCCTTCCAACTTTCTGACTACACCAGATCTTTAAGCCTTATTGTTTGCATTAGTGGAGGGTGGGGGGAATGTCAGTGGTATTGTTAGTTTTTAAAACTATCCCTTTCATTATTTGTCAAAATATTCTGCTGTTTGGCCTGTCCTTGTTCCTGACTGAACAGAATGATGGATATGTCAAATGAAAAAAACCCTAATATTCTTTTCACAAAGATTCTTAAATTTTGTTACAACTTTTGACATCTTTAAATGTCTCCCAGTTTATGAAAGCAATTGGTTTCCTTTAAAACCTAACAAGATAAACTGAAATTCTGTTCGAGTCATTTTTATGCCTTTCCTCCTTGACAGAAGGATTTTTCTTTCCCAGTTGACTGCAAGATTATATTTAGTGTTTTTACTCTGTTTTGTACAAATAGAAGTTGTGACGTGTTGTGACAAGAAGACAGACCTCATATTACCATATATTTATAATCTGCAGAAGAAAGGATAGTGTGTGAATAGGTTTATTAAAGCAGGCTATTAATGCATATGAAAGGAAAAGGCATCAACTAGTTCTACAATTATCTACTCACTATCCATTTGCTTACTCCACTGAACGTGTAGAGAACTAATCAATCAGAGATGGGAGCTCAGGGGAAAGGGAGAGTTTAGAATAGCAGCAGACTGTAAAATCATCCATTGGAGGACTAAAAGATTTATACAAGCTGGAAGAGCTATAAGAGCTCTGAAGTGACCAAGTCATTTCGATATGGATTAATTGTTGCACTCGGGTCTCTTTAGAAGGTTTTGTTAAATCTTTGATTGAGTCATCTTAGCAACTCGAAAAAGAGCTCTGCTAGTCCCACCGTCCCAGAACCAGACTGATGGCCAGTAAAGCGGAACTGCACTAATACTAAGGACTGGTATTATATTTTTGGTGTGTTTTGGCATGCACACACACCTAATCATGCTGACATCTCAGGCAAATTAATAGACAAAGTTCTAACGCAAACCTAAACAAATCCTTCTTCATTCCCTAGTTAGAAAATCAGCTATCTTGGACTCTTCCAGGACTAGAAGCAAGTGGTAGCCCATTGCATTGCCCTGCAGTGTTGAGACAGATCATAAATCTGTCACTTGTCCAGAACGGAGTATTACCCATCATGGGCCTCAGACCAATGAACTTTTTGTATGGAGGTAGATCCTCATTTTGCGGGGAAAGGGACCATTTTTGTTGCCTGCTAAGGTTTTTGTTTTGTTTTCGTCTATTTGATTATGGCTGTTTGCAGATTCTCAGAGGTTTGAAATAGAATAAATCTCAAGGGAGACATTAGTGGGCAGAGTAAAGATGAGGTAATCAAAGCTACATGCTAAGTACAGTTTATCACAGCTAAATTACAGATATCATTACCACTTAAAGCATGTGATGTGTGTGAATTCATAGATATATACATATACATAGATGTGTATATGTATATATTTGATATTATATCACAGTCTGAGTGTTGTGTTTAAATATGACATGATGTAATGGTGCAAAAATAGGAGTCTAAATCCTGTTGCAGTTACATTTTCATAAAATATTTGTTGTTTCATAATCCTCAAACAACAATAGCCCTGGCAACTGATGGCCTGTTTCCAAAAAGTTAATCCAGTAATATGGTCCTATCCTAAAGAAAAAAAAACCTGGAAAACTTACACCATGAAGATTGGTTTTATAAATGAAACAGATTTTATAAATGAAACAGGCAGGATTCTTAGAAGTCATTTCTCACTACAGCAAGAGGGTAAGATCTTTGTGGTATTTCCACATGTAAATTTTGAGTCTTAGCCTCACTGAGAGAGATAAATGTGGTATCAGACTCTAAAGCATTACATATTCACTCTGTCTCTGTCCCTTTCTCTCTGTATATATTAATTTTATAGATCTTTTTATTGTCTGAACTCTACTGGTTGCGTGAGAAGCAGAACAATAGGCCAAGTGCTTCTATTTCACACATGCCACCTCTATAATTCAACAAAGAATAGTAAAAAAGATCTATAAACTTGTTATAAATCAGTGCCCTAAACTAAATTAACCATTGAAATAGATTATCATAAAAATAATGTCATAAAAAATATTCTTCACCTCTGTGGCTCAGGTGTGGGTGTGCGCACGTGTGCCAGCCGCAATGGCAGTGCTAGTGATGTGAGATGCTGGGCTTGTGCTGCTACTGCTGTGGGGGCGAGAGGGAGGCAGGCAGGGCTGTGGGAAGGAGCTTTAATATCTCTACGTCTGGGAAAGTAACTCATAAACAGATCCACTAAAATATAATTACTCTACATAACTCACCTTTAGTAGCAGTGAGTCATCTTCTCTTTCTTATTAGCAGTCAAGCACTAGTCTTTTGGGCTGTATCTCTGTGCCACTTGAAGAAATGAACGATTAAGCAGATTGGGCTGCTCTAATGGACGCTACGGTTTAAGCAATACACAGCTTGTACAAGGTGTCTTTGGGTTCTACCCTGCATTGCTTATCCACTGGAGAGAAAGCTCCTCGTTTGCACATTTGTAAAATAAATTCCTAGAAATAAGCAAATATAAATATTATAAGAAGATATATAGAAAATGTAACATACAGAACAATCCTGGATTGGTAGGAGAGTGGGCTAAATGCCTAATAGGCCTTATCCATCTAATATCTTCCATTATTTCTAGAGGAGCAGGGAAGCAGCAGGACACTTAAAATACAGTACAGCTTCAGGGCTGCTCTAATTTACATTCTGACTGCAATGGCCCTCTAGTGGCTGTCGGCCAAGAAGAGCTGAACTACCACATCCTTGGGCCACTCCCTCTCCTCTCTCCAGCATGCCCTCTACACCTCAAGCCAGTACTTTTAAAATCTAAATTTCATTTTAAAAGCATGTATTTTGACAAGGAGATTCATTCGGCATAGGTGAGCTGTGAAATCTTCTAGAAACTAAACTCAGCGGCTGAACTGTCAGGCCTGGGTGTCAATCATATGGCAAGAACTGAACCTTCTAATAGCTTTTTGCCTTTGGTAAAAAATGGAGATACAGAGAACCACCATGCATTGGCAGCCTGATCTGCATAAGATGGGTTAAAAACCTAACAATGATGTGGAATGCTGGCTTCTGCTGTTGCTGGTGGAGTGGAGGGAGCAATGTGAAAAATAGCCACCTCCGTATAGGGTGACCAGATGTCCTGATTTTATAGGGACAGTCCCGATTTTGGGGGCTTTTTCTTATGATAGGCACCTATTACCTCCCCCCGTACCCTGTCCCGATTTTTTAACACTCACTATCTGATCACCCTACCTTCGTAGGAATGAAAAAAAAGAAATCCAGGGGGGAAACAGCACATAAGGAGCTAGCTGGATGGGAGGTGGCTGTCAGCTGTAACAATCAGAGACAAAAATAGCCATTTGAGGCCACAGCTGGTTGTGTTTCCCAGATTTAAAGGGCTAGTTTTGGAGGGTATGCTAGGAAAAAAACACTCAGGGTAAATCAAACGAAGGAGTTTAGTGCTGGTTAAGGAGTCAGAAAGTAAGGAGCATGCAGGGAAAGGGGTCTGAATTCCTTACTTATAGTGGGTGAGGACTCTGCGTGCATTACAACCTCACATTTCTAGAATCAGAGCCTGCAATGTTGTGTTTTTCTTTTGTTTTCATTTAGAACATCGTGATGCTATAAGAAATATACAGATCCTTGTTGAATAAAGATTCCTTTGTTTGTGGTAAACCACATCTTCATCACAAAACAGCTGGGCATAACCCATTGTTAATGGGGTTGGGGATATATTAAACTGGGGTGGCGGGAAGCTGTAGCAGTTCTACAGAGGTTGTAACGTGCTTGGTGATACTATCAATAATAGAATTAATCGGGCAGTTTAAACTATACAGCAGTGATCTTTTGCATATATTGAAAAGCATTAAGACTCAAAGCATCCTCACTACTAGAGAAGGGGGACTGTATATTTTGCTTTTAAGTGTCTCAATCCAGTATATAAAATAAACTCACCTTTCAGGATAGATTAGTTGTTATGCCATTTCAAATAAGCATTGTTAACAGATACACTGACTTATTAATCCAGGTAATAACGACACCACATTTTATGTATATGGCTCCCATCTGCTGAAGCCTTCTAGGCAGCTCACAAAGGGCTTGATTTTCAGCCAGGCCTTAACATAGCTGCTTTTTATGCCAATGCAAATAACAGTCGTTCGAGGCTGTGAGCACAGGTCTAAATGCTAATTCCTGCACCCGCAATGCATTATTTTATTTACTCCTGCAACAAAGGCTCTCTTGAAAATTCAGGCTCACAAAATACATAAGGGATGAAACAGTGAAGATTCCCCATTACAGTCGCTTAACATTATCAAATGACATTACACCCCTCCCCGAGGCTTGCCATGCAGGGGGAGGAATGGTCATCTTCAGCTCCTCCATCTCAATCTCATACCCCTGTCTCACTGTTTTTTTTCTTCACAACATACTGAAAATTCAACCCATCTTCTATGTCCCAATAGTTGTCACTGTGCCATCATTCTCTCCCATCTTGATTACTACAACCAACTTCTCCATCAATCTATTTAGCTTAACAAAGAGAAGGTTAAGGGGTGACCTGATTACAGTCTATAAGTACTTACCTGGGGAACAAATATTTGATAATGGACTCTTTAATCTATCAGAAAAAAGAGCTAATACAATCCAATGGCCGGAAGTTGAAGCTAGACAAATTCAGACTGGAAAGTAGGCATCAGTTTTTAACAGAGGGTAATTAACCATTAGAACAAATTACCAAAGGGTCATAGTGGATTCATCTTCACTGGGAATTTTAAAATCCAGACTGGGTGTTTTTCTAAAAGATACACTTTAGTTCAAGCAGGAATTATTTTTGGGAAGTTCTATGGCCTCTGTTGTGCAGTGGTCCCTTCTGGCCTTAGAATTTATGAGTCACGCAGCTACAGAACACTCAGCTCTGGTCCATCCATGCAGCTCCCATAGTTACCTTCCTTGCGCCAGCTATGACAACTCCCCCTACTTGCATCCTTCAATTCACTCCTCTTCCAGCTCTATTTCAGAGGTAAGGCTATGGGTACAAGAGGCTTTTAGCGAGACAGCAGTGCCGCTAAAAGTCACGCAGTGTAGCTGCTGTTTGTCAGCAGGAGAGCTGTCTCCTGCCGACAAAAAACTCCCACCCCCATGAGCAGCAGCGGCTTTGTCAGCAAGAGAGCGTGCCTGCCAACAAAGCGCTGTTCACACCGGTGCTTTTTGTCAGTAAAACTTTTGTCGTTTGGGGGTGTGTGTGTTTTTTTTAACACCCTGAATGACAAAAGTTTTGCCGACAAAGTGCCAGTGTAGACAAAGCCTAAATATCTTGCTCTCATTTACAAGCTTCTACACAACTCTGCTCCATCTATGCTGGCAATTCCTCTCTACTCCTCCTCCCACAGCCCCAGGCATCATTTGTATCCTTTTCCTATTCCCATCTCCATGCCTTCATCTCTGCTGCCTCCTGCTCATGCATGCTCACTAACCAATCTACACGAAGTGCCATGCCTGCTCACCAACTCCCTACCTTCTACAAGCCTCACTTCTATTTCACTGCCCACAAGCGGTAAGTCATTAGCTTAATCTAATTCTGTCCTCCACACACATCTTGACAGCACACAGCACACACACAGAAGTTAGATAAAAATGTAAATACTCTTGCTGGAATGTGGCAACATAACACTGCTTCCTTTCTTAGAATTCAAAATGATAACACACAAGAACCCTAAAGCAGAGAGAGACATGAAACAGATTGCTCCCTAAAACAGAGAGGCACAACTCCCATTCTATCTCTGGTTTGCAGGGCTGGACCTTTATATGTTTATATTTATGGTCTGTGAATTGATTATTTATGGTCTGTGCATTGATTATGCACTGATAGGTACCATGCTAGTAAACAAACAACCACTCTCAATGAAACAATGATAAACTAGGATCATTGTCTTTGATCAAAGACAGAAGACTATGGTCTTTAAAAGATTTCTTTGCACTTTTATGCAGATTGGTTTTTTGCTGGCTGAAGCACAGCCAGAATAAAGAGTCTGAAAATCCTTAGAATGTATTTTTTGTGGCTCTTCAGAATTTTCAGTATTTGCCTGAGAATTAGAGCAGGAGGCGAGATGACTAAGCTGGGGGAGAGGAAGACTCTGCACCAATAGTCCAACAGCCCTGGCAGAAACCTACTGCTGAGCTCCCTGGCTTTCTCAAAAAGACAGCGGGAGCAGACAGAGGAGCATGGCACTGCCCTCCTGGTGCTGAGAGCCCTAAAGTGCTGTTCTGTGCTTACAGGAATTTTAATTCACTCTGATCATACAAAGCCTCTGGCTCTTTTCCTAAATCCTATGAGAGCTCTTTTCCAAAGAGCCTTGCTTCAGTGGCTCAAATTTGGGGACAGCAGTTTTTGTCTCTAGTTTTGAAAGTGTAAGGCTCAATCCCACACAGGGGAGTAAAGAAACTTAATGGGTCCCTTTACTCCTCTGGTTGGGCCATTGGAGTCCAAAATCCCACACATTGTGACCTGGAGGGCAACTGCTGTCAGACCACTACTCTCCCTCCCTCACAGGTGGGGAATAGATGGACTCATGACTACGCCCCTCCTGCCTTTGCAGCACACTGGCCTGGACAGCTGAGCCAGTGTGAGCTGCACTAAGAAATGGGCTGACATGGCTCACTTCCCCAATGGAGCAAGGGAGAAGCAGAATTGAACTGTGACTCCTAGTCACAATTTGGGTCCCTGCTTTTCCTGCTGGGGCAGTGCAACCATGTGCTGGCCCTTACTCAGGGTGGATTGCAAGCTGCCACCCTCGCCCTTAGTGATATCTCTGGTTTTATGGAGATTCTTTTTAGGTTAACAGAGGAATGGGTGGGAGTGAGAATCATGTGTCATTTCATAAATGGGGCAGCTATCTTGGGTGCCATTTCTTGTTCACTTGGGGCCGGATCCTACCCCTGATGATAAAGCAGCCCCACACTCACAGATTTAACAGGGTTTGCTGTAGAGACAGGACAAAATGGAAAATTTGAGATCCAGATAATCAGCCTGCAGTTTTGGGTATTTGGATCCAGTCTTTTCATTGTTATAAAGAGAGGGTCCATTTGCAAACTCTAGCTCTGGATTTGCATTTCTTACCCTCCTCCCATCTCAAAACTAAGAGGTGTTCAGTTCAATGTCTATTGTTTTCTTTTTAAAGAGCTAAAGCCTCCATAATCTATCAGTCTCAACTTGGTTATATCCAGCTTCACCAGAGCCATTTGAAAATCAGTGATCTAACTCAACAGTACAAAACCCAACAATCTTAATTTAGATTTTTGTTTCTTTATTTTCACATCTGCTTTCCAAAATAAACCAATCAGTTTTTCACTGGTTTGTACATGAACTAAATATATCTGGCCTGAGTACGGAAGTGACTTAACTTAATGAGTTACATTTATTTAGGTTCTTCATTTTTATAGTAGTATAAAAATAGATTTTTATATTTCTAAACTACTAGTTATTACTGGCCTGATTTTTAGACTGCTGAGCAGTTGTAGCTCCAAGTTAAATCAGTCGATACTCAAAACTCTAAAAACCAGGCCATGAGAGACTTACTCATTGAAATGTATAAACTGTATTCTTGGTTAGAACCCACTAAAATAAGCATATTAGGAAACGTTTGTGTTATTTGAATACAAAACAACTACATTTTGATTGAGATACAGAATAAAATTAATGAAGATGACTCATCTAATAACTTTGCATTTAAATGGCAAGTTTCAGAATGAATGATCCCCAGGCATTTAGCAGAAGGGAAGAATAAACAAGTCATTGAATTTTTAGGCAGAATGTAATTACCCAAGTTGGATTCTGGCCAGGACACAGGGCTACCCACTCCTATTCTTGCAAAAACTTCTACTACTAAAGAGACGGCAGCTGATATGGCAAAGGAACCTACCAATTGCTCATGCAACCCACATCTGTTTAATACTGAATGGGTTTGACTGCTACCAAATACATAAAGACAAACCACTGAACTGGAAGTTACCAGCTAATGACCTAGATGCAGAAACCCACCTGCTAATCTTCCACATCTTTTGGCAAGTTCCACATACAGCCCAGAAAACTCCCAGTTTCCACTTGAATACATTCTTCCCATTTTCCTGGGAGGGGTAAGATCAGAACTCTCTCCCATTGGGTGCAATGGCCAGAAACCAGCAGATCTTGGGACACATGCAGAGGAAAGGAGCCCCCTCAGATGAGACAGAGAACCAGGGAAGCTATGTAAATGTAGCTCTTTTAAGAGCCATGCTGTCACACTCCCTCCATACTACCTGCCAGGAGCTGCCCCAGAATCCCTTTTCAGAGGGAGGAGTTTTCAATTACAAATGGAAAGGTTCTACTGGGCATTAAGTTACTTCTGGAACCCCACTGGGGAGTAGGGGAATATTTCCTGACCCCAGCTATAGAACCTAGTCCCTGTAGAAGGCTATCCATGGTGACAGGGGAGAGCATATGCACAGCCAGCATTCCTCCCACCCCTCAACCCTGACACTGCTTTTAGATCTCCTTTTCTTTAAAAATCACTGCGTTTTCTATAACTTGTGTGGGATTCAGGAACCATCTGAAAAAAGGACACCCCTGAGGACAATCTAGTACTTACTAGGCCCTGACTCAGTAGAGCACTTAAGTATGTGCTAAAGTCTCAATGAAGTCAATGAAATTTAGGAATATGCTCAAGGGCTTTGCTCAATAGGGATGGGATTACTCATGTACTTAAAGTTAAGCACACATTTACGTGCTTTGCTGAATTGGGCCTAAGACTCAAAAAAGGACCGTTCCCTAGCAAGGAACTCTGCCCAGAGTCCACTGTTTCTTGCCTCTCTCCCTTAAATCTCTACAGAACTGTTACCAGACCAAGGCTATTCTAGAACCAAAAAGGCAAATTGATTCAACAAACACTAGATCAGGTGGCAGCTGCTAGACAATCTGCCACCAATCAGCAGTTTATGAAAGAGTAAAGAATCCAATAATAACTCAAAGTCGGGGAGGGAGACACAGCCTGCAGTTATGCGGGGGAAGTCATAGTTAGGCAATTCTTTTGGTGAAATCATTTCTTATCAAATCTATTTTTAGCTGTTAAATTTTCCAGTCCTTCTGGACTCTGCTAGCAGGATATCCACAGGTGAGCCCTCTGCAGTACATACTATGGGTCAGAGGTGTGGGACTTTTGCATGGGAGGGGGAGATTTGAAGATAAGGGAGAGAAAGATGTACCAAAGCATTTTGTCCCATTTCCCCTTTTACCTCCCTGCTTCTCAAGGTGGAGAGAGAGAGAGATCCTTATGCAATGACAATGGAACTGAATTCTGATGACACTCAGCCCATTCCCAGGCTATAAAACCTGATAAAAATATTCATCATTCTCTCCCAGTCACAGTATGATTTGTGGGTGGTTAGGAAGGGCTCAGGTTATACAACACATCTGGAAGGTACTTTTGTAGTTCCCCCACATGCAGCTGGCAGCCCTCTGATTTCTATACCCATCCATCTCAAATGAAAGGATTTGTCTATGTCATTTTCACTTACAGCTCAGAAATCCCTATGCAAAAATTGAACAAAACCAATCTGAGTTCAACTTTCCTAAAGAAGCACAAAAAGCTCTGACCAGTCTCAGTGTAAACCAAGTTTTTGCAGTTGGATTACAGCACCATCTACAGGCCTTTCCATCCTGCAAGCTTGTTCAGTTTATTCTCTTTTCGGTCCATACATATTCTTTGAGTCCAGCCGGATATTTAATGATTTAAACAATGACAGACTATATCTTTTACACAGTCTCGTTTAGAAGAAACTGAGCAAAATCCCTTTGGATATGGGTGGTAAATTTATTGGTTACACACTATATACATATCTGTATATATACTTACAGTACAGTTCTGTTTGTGATAGTTGAAAACAGAACTGAGAGATAATAGTAAGATATAGTGTGTGTGAAATGCCTTAGTTAAGATCTGAAAACTGAACAACAGATTCTTGCCACAGTAGCACAAGCTTAAAATGCTGCTTGCGTTGGTCCATATATACTACTATGTAGCAGCAGTAGCTGTGATTGGTCCATTAGCTCTCATTACACTTTTCTCAGGCAGACAGATAAATATAGATATCAAATATTCAGAATTTTCGATGACACAAATCACCTAGGTCAGCTTTGTCCATGGAGTCTCTTGTTTGATAAATGACTTATCAGAACAAAAGAAAATAAAGTGTTCGGATACATTCAAAAGACCCTGGGATATAGGCTGGTTGACTGTGCAATTTAACAATTGGACTTGTATTAAAATAACATCCATCTGTGCAGAAATGATCTGCTGTAACAGTACAAATGGATTTTTAAAAACACCCACCACTTTTCACCTTGAAGAACCTAAGGAATTTACAGGGCTGGATTCCATTCCAAAGTGTTCAATGGACACCATTTCATCACTTGAGAAATCCACTAGTGCTTGTGGGTGTGCACTGCTGCTCCAGGCCAGTCAGACAGATTTTAGAGATATGCAGCAATCTGAATCTTAAGGGCAGGTCTTTACAGAACATGCTTTAGGGCACAGACATGGATTCTATGCAGGCTCTCTTCACCTGCTCAGTGCCAGGTGAGATCACTTAACAAGATTTTGTGCCTTCATCTGGACACCAAACTGCACCAGATCTTCAGCTCTTGCTGTAAATTACCAGGCAAACTAATCTGACATATGACTAGTCTCACCAACCCCAAGTATTCAAAAAATCATGTTGGCCCTCCATATCGATCATGAGATTGACTTAAAAGTCATAAGCGTAAAACTAATGGTTGTTCTTTGTTTGCTTTCTGATGTTTCAGATCTCTGTGAGGGCTGTCACATTTTCAAGCTTTTCTCTGCCACTAGGAGGTACAGAAACTTTTTATAAATGAAAACTGAGATTCAGATGTAATCCCATTACTCCAGGAGCTTGGACTTTAGCAAAACATCAAATATCATGAACTGCATGATAATATCATGAGAGTTGGCAACACTGCACATCAGCATGTAAAACCTTTTGGATGGCTTTTTTTTTTTTTTTTTTTTAAATCTCTGCTGTGGTAAGAATTTGAACTAAAATAATGTCCTGAATGCAGCCAAAAATGATTGAAGTCCATGTAAATGCCCTTTAAAACGAGGATACTTCATCATTCCAAAAGGTGTGTGTGACAGCTATGTACCTATGTAGGGCATCTGTTGTTTTAAATGCTATATATGTTATGGGGTTAGAAGCCATGAAGTTGCTGCATTACTGGTGAGAAGCAGCATATGCCACACACACACACACACTGCTTCAGAGTAATTGCACATATAAAAGTAGATTTCTTTTTTTAAAAGTCTTGCGTGCAGAGGAGAATCATTAATTTCACTTGAAGTGATTCCCAAACAGGATATGGAGCCTCTAACAGCTCTTTGGGTTGTGCCAATTGTATTGTGCAGGTGTTTAATCCAAGTGCTCAACTGCACGTAGGGAACACTCATTCTGCAAGTGCCGGGCGGAGTGAGAGCTGCATGCTAGTGTCACATAGCTGCAAGGGGTTGATTCCTCAAAATCAGCAGAAACCTTGGGAAGCTGCTAATTTTTGTAAACAAGAGCCTGGGTTTTATGGAGCAAAACGGAGCAGAAAACACTGAAATACACGAGAACCAAATCCCTTCTGCCAAAGCCTCTTATTACAGCAGCGAAGCACTAAAACCTGCCATAAACAAGTTGATTGCTCATTTCAGCCTCTCTGTGTCTGCAGTCAGGAAAAGCAGCAGCGGCCTCAACCTAATTGGTGCTGTTGGGATAGGAAACATCTCTTGAAGGTCATTACCAATCTTATTTTTAGGCTTTCTTAGAACTTCCTCATTCACATAGGATAGAAAACAATATATACTTGCTTCGGATGAAAGCTGAGATAGGGTCACTGGAATTGTTGGTGTACACAATACAACTACACATGCTTGCTCTGCTTTATAAGGCAGTGATTGACATGAGGCTGTGGGAAGATTAGATGTTCTTAGGTGAAGTAAGGCTAGAGGTCCCAGTGTGGCTGCTAATGGACTTTTGATCTCAGTACATACCACTAGAAAGAGTTTGACAAAAGGATGGTCTCCTCTAAAAGCTGACATGGAACCAGGGAGAAGACTAAGGTTATGACTGTCTCCCACTTCCAGGAGGCTGTATTTGTGTGTGGTGAGGAGAGAGGTTATGCCTGCAGTGTCACTCCAGGACAAGGGGGAAGGAAGTATAGCAGAGTGGCAGCATGGACTGGCCCTACACAATGGAAGTGCGGTTAGTGAGGGTGCAATTGTGGATGATCCTTATGAGACGGTATTAGCAGAGGTTGAGCCAGAACCGTTGATGTCATTGGCTTTATGGTTCCAATCCCTCTACACACAAGGCCCACTCCTAATTGCAGTCTCTCCAATCGGTAATTGAAGTTTAATTTATGTGCTTCACTGAACTGGGTCCAGCGGGCCTGACTGAAAATCCACTGAAGCACAGGTGCAGACTTTGTGATTTCCTGGGGGGTGCTTGACCCCCACTCTGCCCCTTTCCCCACCCCCGCTCCATCTCCTCCCTGCTTCTTCCCGCTCCCACCCCACCCAGCCCTGCCTCTTCCCACCCCATTCCGCCTCCTCCCCTGAGTGCGCCCCGCCCCTGCTCCCCTCCTCTCCCCAGCACCTTCTGCACACTGCTGAACAGCTGATCACAGGTGGGTGGGAGGTGCTGGGGTGGAGGGGGAGGAGCTGGTTGGGGCCCACTGTCGGGTGGGAGGGGGACAGGCTGATCTGTGGGGTTGCCAGTGGGTGCTAAGCACCCACTATTTTTTTTTCCGTAGGTGCTCCAGCCCCAGAGCATCCACGGAGTCAGCGCCCATGCACTGAAGTCAATGGAAGTCTATTCACTTCTGTGGGTTTTGAATCAGGGACTGAGAGAGAACTTGCAAGGTAAGGCCCAAAGTAAAAATGTATCTTGAAATTGATCTATCAATTCTTTGGTGCTGTAAACAACAATGCTGCCCAGAGCACAACCAAGAGGAAAGTTGGGAGGGAACACAAGCCTCTCTCCCATAAGGTCTCAAGAGAATCTCTGAATTCCCATCTGCCTTTATGCAGAGGTAGCACTAACCTTTACTAGAAACTTATTTAAAATCTATAACATTAAACATTAATAAGCCAAAAAAGTCAACTCCTAAAGGTAGCTGAAATATATAAACAAAAACATTTAGTTCATATGATTCAGACTACCCAGAATGCTATGGGACAACTATGCAAATACAAAACCAGCCAGAGTGTTAAACGTTCATAGAAATGTAGGGCTGAAAGGGACCTCAAGAGGTTATCTAGTCTAGCCCCCTGTGCTGAGGCAGGGCCAAGTAAACCTAGATCATCCCTGACAGATGTTTGTCTAACCTGTTTAAAACCTCCACTTCCACTTGAAATGCTAAACTAGACAGTAACTATTATATCTACCCAGGAAATTGGAAGGACCCCTATAGTAACAGAATTAGTGTCAAATTGTGACACTTGGCTAGTGGCTCACACATAGGACTGGTACGTGGCCTTAGGAGGGATTGTGCATCTCTCTCAGCTCGCTGGTGCACAGAGCAAGCACACAGGCTCCACGCTGAAGAGGAGCAGTTTGATGTATCTCTGTGGAGAATCACCTAAGAGGTAGTTTATCCTTCTAGACTTATTCTGTAGGTGCCAGTTTTTCCAGAAATTGTTCTACCAAAAGTAATGAGAGAGGCCAAAGAAAGATTATTATTTGAGCGCTGTACAGACCACAAAGGAAGATATAGATCCTGGCCAGAGGAGAAGTGTAAAAGGTTTTATAAAAATAAATAAATAAAACTCCCATTTAACAGAACAAGCAGACTTGCGCATAAGTGTTTTACACAACTCCCACCTTCCCAGCCAACCCTCCCCCGTCCAAACTCACAATTACAATTACTGAAAAGGCATAAAATGATTTTAAATTCGCTTTATATCTTCATTGAACTGAAAAGAAACCTGCATGGGGCCAACATATTGAAAACAAACACCTCGTCTCATTCCAAGTCTGTTACTTTCAGCGGAACTAGCGATCCACTCCATGGAGTAATTTGATTGAGTCTTTCTTTTACAACATATGAATTGTAGAACAATTACTTGCACTGAAGGAAAGGTTAGCACTATAGGCGGAGGGGAGGGAGCAGGAAAGGAGCACGCAATCTCAGTCTGGGGTTTACCTATGACTGTAGCTGGCATAAAACAAACACATTTACTAATGAATTATTCCAAGATAATTAACAGACTGAGGGAGAAACGTGCAACAGTTGAATTCCTACTGTCAATGGAAATGACTACCAAGCTCAGCTTTGCCTACCCAACTCACAAAGGGCAACAAGGCGGAGAGAGAGGGGAGGGGAAACAAATCAAGGAAGAAAACACAGCATTTGTGAGTTGTTAATTATAAGGTGCTCACACTGGAGTAAGAACTTATTAGGAGATGAGACAATAGTCTTTGGAAACAAGTAGCTTTGTAAGAGAGCTAGAACCCACTGGGCCAGATACTGAGCTGCTGTAAATAGACAGAGCTACAGTGAAGTCAACATGAATTTGGTCTGCTGGGCATCTTTCATTTTTGTTGTAGACACAACATAGCTGGTGAAATGGCAGTTTTTGTTCAGCTGAAAAGTTGAATATACCCTGGTCAATGGCTGCAGAGCCTGGTCCTTTAAAAAGATGCATGTTTCAAACCAACAAAATGTGTTTGCAGAGTTTTACACTTACAACTTGGCGTGCAAAACAAAACAGGGTGGTTGCTGATGTAGAGAATCATAGTCCCATTCACATAAAGAGTGGCAGCTAACAGATACAGCCCTCTATAGGGAAGATATCCATGTGAGATTTGTAGCTTATCCACGTACAACAGGAATAAATAAATGGTGAAGAATCAGATATCAATCTTACTCTGCCTTTTTTTTTTTTTTTTTTTTTTTACTTGCTCTAGGGAACATAATTCAAATGCTTCTGTGCAGAGTCATTATGTACAGAGCTAAGTTGATCTTCCACTTATTAAGGAATATTTAGCACCCTTACTCAGAAGCTCTTAGATCAATGGAGTCCACCAGTCTTGATCTCAGATTGCTCTTGCTAACAGTATGGTTACTGTAATGCTTGCCCTGATCTTCAAAGGAAAAAGGATATTAGAGTGGAAGCCTATGGTAATAAAATCTGCTGCAATGAAACTATTTACTGTGAAATGTTCATATGTCGCCACCAAATCTTAGCCTGCACTTTCAATAAGAAACTCTAATTATGCAACAGTCACAAAGTGGCAGGAAGGTTGTTTAAAGATTATTTTTACAACACAACACACTGTGACTTTGCAACCACAAAGGAAGTGTGAGGGATATAAATATTACACAAAATACTCAGAGCAATTACGAATCACATATTCTGAACATTTTAATAGCAGCTTCTAAATAAATAAAAATGTATGCTATTTTTTTTAAATTAAGGAAATTATATAAAGCAAAAGAAAAGGCTTTACACCTGTACACATATAAGTCCCATGGAGAGGTCTGATCAATGAATGTAGCAGAGGGAGAAACAGCAGGACTAATAGAGAAAGAGTGAAAAATCTAAGCAAGTATAACAAGAAGGCATGTGTGTGCATGAAATTGGTGCCCACATGAATCATGATGTTTGAATGAACCTGACAATTTGTGACAGAGCAAAAAAACTATCTTGCCCGTAAACTTATGAGATATAGCAAAGCAAAATGCAAATCTTATAACTCCCAAACCAGTGCCCTGGCCTGTAGAACACACTGCCTACTGGTCAGTTCTGGGACTTTTGTCATTTGTTAAGCAATTACCATCAAATGCTGGAAAAGATGAAACCTAAAACCAAAACCCCTTTAAAAAGCCCCAAAATAGTTAAAATATCTCTGCTGCAAAGCTGAGAAGAATAGGCTACCAAGTCCACAGCCCCAAGAACCCCCAGCAGAGGGAGACGAGCATTCTGCCACAACGAAAGAGCCATTTTGTTTCTGAAGTCGTCACACACACACCACACGTGTAAGTACAATTCCAGCTACCAGCAATTATTTGTGAACAAAAATATACTTAACACTCTTGTTGTTATATCTATTTCCTATCTATTGTCGGTTTTTCTAAGGCACCTATCAGCATGGTATCTAAGTGCCATTATATAGTTATATACCCTAGATTTTTACTGTTTTCATGTATCTGGGAATGAATAGACAGGAGACAAGCTGGCTGTTAATTAGATAAAAGAAAAGGAGTACTTGTGGCACACCTTAGAGACTAACAAATTTATTTGAGCATAAGCTTTCGTGAGCTACAGCTCACTTCATCGGATGCATTCAGTGGAAAATACAGTGGGGAGATTTATATACATAGAGAACATGAAACAATGTGTGTTATCATACACACTGTAACAAGAGTGATCACTTAAGATGAGCTATTACCAGCAGGAGAGCGGGGGGTAGGGGTGGGGAGGAACCTTTTGTAGTGATAATCAAGGTGGGCCATTTCCAGCAGTTGGCAAGAACGCCTGAGGAACAGTGTGGGGTGAAGGGGGGGAATAAACATGGGGAAATAGTTTTACTTTGTGTAATGACTCATCCACTCCCAGTCTCTATTCAAGCCTAAGTTAATTGTATCCAGTTTGCAAATTAATTCCAATTCAGCAGTCTCTCGTTGGAGTCTGTTTTTGAAGTTGTTTTATTGAAGAATTGCAACTTTTAGGTCTGTAATCGAGTGACCAGAGAGATCGAAGTGTTCTAAGACATCCATAAAAATGTTGGCATACTGTGGGGCCATGTGGGTACCCACAGCAGTGCCGCTGATCCCACTGAGGGTTACCAAAAGAAACTACAGCATTTGCTCAAGAAACTCCCTGAAAAAGCACAAGAACAAATCCGCACAGACACACCCCAGAACCCTGACCTGCGGTATTCTATCTGCTACCCAAGATCCATAAACCTGGAAATCCTGGATGACCCATCATCTCAGGCATTGGCACCCTGACAGCAGGATTGTCTGGCTATGTAGACTCCCTCCTCAGGCCCTACGCTACCAGCACTCCCAGCTATCTTCGAGACACCACTGACTTCCTGCGGAAACTACAATCCATCCGTGATCTTCCTGAAAACACCATCCTGGCCACGATGGATGTAGAAGCCCTCTACACCAACATTCCACACAAAGATGGACTACAAGCCGTCAGGAACAGTATCCCCGACAATGTCACGGCAAACCTGGTGGCTGAACTTTGTGACTTTGTCCTCATCCATCACTATTTCACATCTGGGGACAATGTATACCTTCAAATCAGCAGCACTGCTATGGGTACCCGCATGGCCCCACAGTATGCCAACATTTTTATGGCTGACTTAGAACAACACTTCCTCAGCTCTCGTCCCCTAATGCCCTTACTCTACTTGCACTACATTGATGACATCTTCATCATCTGGACCCATGGAAAAGAAGCCCCTGAGGAATTCCACCATGATTTCAGCAATTTCCATCCCACCATCAACCTCAGCCTGGACCGGTCCACACAAGAGATCCACTTCCTGGACACTATGGTGCTAATAAGCGATGGTCACATAAACACCACCCTATACCGGAAACGTACTGACCGCTATGCCTACCTACATGCCTCCAGCTTTCACACAGACCACACCACACGATCCATTGTCTACAGCCAAGCTCTACGATACAACCGCATTTGCTCCAACCCCTCAGACAGGGACAAACACCTACAAGATCTCTATCAAGCATTCTTACAACTACAATACCCACCTGCTGAAGAGAAGAAACAGATTGATAGAGCCAGAAGAGTACCCAGAAGTCACCTACTACAGGACAGGCCCAACCAAGAAAATAACAGAACGCCACTAGCCCATCGCCTTCAGCCCCCAACTAAAACCTCTTCATCGCATCATCAAGGATCTACAACCTATCCTGAAGGACGACCCATCACTCTCATAGACCTTGGAAGACAGGCCAGTCCTTGCTTACAGACAGCCCCCCAACCTGAAGCAAATACTCACCAGCAACCACACACCACACAACAGAACCACTAACCCAGGAACCTAGCCTTGCAACAAAGCCCATTGCCAACTGTGTCCACATATCTATTCAGGGGACACCATCATAGGGCCTAATCACATCAGCCACACTATCAGAGGCTCCTTCACCTGCACATCTACCAATGTGATATATGCCATCATGTGCCAGCAATGCGCCTCTGCCATGTACATTGGTCAAACTGGACAGTCTCTATGTAAAAGAATAAATGGACACAAATCAGACGTCAAGAATTATAACATTCAAAAACCAGTTGGAGAACACTTCAATCTCTCTGGTCACTCCATTATAGACCTAAAAGTTGCAATTCTTCAAACAAAAAAAGACTGCTGAATTGGAATTAATTTGCAAACTGGATACAATTAACTTAGGCTTGAATAGAGACTGGGAGTAGATGAGTCATTATACAAAGTAAAACTATTTCCCCATGTTTATTCCCCCCTCCACCCCACACTGTTCCTCAGATGTTCTTGTCAACTGCTGGAAATGGCCCACCTTGATTATCACTACAAAAGGTTCCTCCCTCCCCCACCCCCCTCCGACTCTCCTGCTGGTAATAGCTCATCTTAAGCGATCACTCTAATTACAGTGTGAATGGTAACACCCATTGTTTCATGTTCTCTATGTATATAAATCTCCCCACTGTATTTTCCACTGAATGCAACTGATGAAGTGAGCTGTAGCTCACGAAAGCTTATGCTCAAATAAATTTGTTAGTCTCTAAGGTGCCACAAGTACTCCTTTTCTTTTTGCGAATACAGACTAACACGGCTGCTACGCTGAAACCTGTTAATTAGATAAGAGATTTAAATAATAGGAACCCTCCTATATTTAACCCAGAGCTGTATTTACTATATTTTTCTTTATAGTGTAGGAATTTGTAACAACCTATTAAATTGACATAATAATCTCATACAAAAATGATCATATGTCCCAGTTCTAGTGGGGCAGTCCCTGTTTATCACGTGATGTCCCAGGAGTTCAATTTGGAACACCCATAACATCGAAGTTTTTCATTTCATCAGTCAAAACATTTGTTTTTATAACTAAAATATGTTTGTTCAAGGTGTATTGCTATAGCCCATGGAACGTGCTCTGTGTTTAGCAGGAACACACAGCCCAGTGGAACGAGTGTTCTGTGTAATCAACAGCATTTGGAGTGAAGATGAATGAGTGAAGATACCATCACAGCTGTTCTTTTGCTCAGTAAAAGCTAGGGACACATACTCAGCGTTGCACGATAAATGCATGTAGAACACTAAGCATTGGGGAAAGTCCTCCACTTTGAGAAATATACACATGTTGCTGTAAGTTAGAGGCTAGTAGGAGTGACATCATCTCATGCTATTTTAAAAATACACTTTTGGAACAGTATTTTTGACCCTAAAAATGTGGCTACAAAAAACAAGTCAGTTTTTCATTTTGAAAATATGTCCACCTTATTTATATAGCACTTTTCATCTGTAGATTGCACCTTGGATTCAGTCAATTATAGAAAAAAAAATCCTTAAATTTAAAGCACTTCTGGGAGCTGACTTATGTTTTACTACTTTCCCTAAAGGTAACAATAAGATTCTCAGATAAGTCTCTAACTATGGAAAACTATTTTGAATAGCATTTAATAATAATAATAAAAATGCTTTAATATTTGTACATAGGAATGAACTGAGACCCAAGAAACCTTTTTCCTACTCGGAGCTAATTTTCATACTGGGTCATGCAACAGATCCTAGCCTTTAGTCAAAAGACTAAAAGACTGTAGGAACTACTAGGAAATGGATAGAAAATAAGACAGAAAATATCATAAGGCCAATGGTGCACCCACACCTTGAATACTGTATCCAGTTCTGTTGCTCCATCTCAAAAAGGATATAGTGGAACTGGAAAAATATGAGGAGAGAGTACAAAAATTAGGGCAGTTCCACTTAGAAAAGAGATGACAAGGGGGGATGTGATAGAGATCTATGAAACCATGAATGGTGTGGAGAAAGTGTTATTTACCCTTTCCCACAATACAAAAACTAGAGGTCACTTGATGAAATTGATAGGCAGCAGGTTTAGTACAAACAAGAGGAAGTACTGTTTCACACAATGCACAATTAACTTATGGAACTCATTGCCATGAGGTGTTGTAATTAACATTAAGATTTTGTCACGGTTATTTTTAGTAAAAGTCACGGACAGGTCATGAGCAATAAACCAAAATTCACGGGAGCCCATGACCTGTCTGTGACTTTACTAAAAAAAACCGGGGGGCAGGGCTAGGTAGCAGGGGAAGGAATGACAGATGGAGTCCCATGGCGGTGGGGACTGACAGGCCGAGGCCACCCACCATGGTGGGGGGCAGAGCCTCGGCTCCAGCGGCTGCAGCCACAGCAGGGGCATGCAGCCATGGAGAGGCGCAGTCACGGGGGTGGTGGGGGTGCAGCCCCTGCTCCGGAGCTGGCTGCAGCTGTGGGACAGGGGCACACAGTCCCGACTCCAACCCCAGCCACAGGCACACAGCCCTGGCCGCAGCCAGAGGGGCGCACAACCCTGGGAAGCCGCCAAGGGGGTGCACAGCCCCTGCTGTAGTCCCCAGCGGAAGGTGTGGGGCAGGGACACACAGCCCTGGCTGCAGTCCCCATTGCAAGGCACAGGGCAGGGCCGCACAGTCCTGGTTCGAGCGAGCCCCAGCTGCGGGGCAGGAGAGAATAGCCCCGGCTTCAGCTGTGACAGAGGTCTAGTAAAGTCACAAAATCCATGAGTGCCATGACCTCTGTGACTAAATCGTAGCCTTAGTTATGATGGCCAAAAGTATAACTGGGTTCAAAAAAAGAACTAGATAAATTCATGAAGATAGCCACCGATGGACCTATTAGCCAAGATGGTCAGTGATGCAACCCCATGCTTAGGGTGACCCTAAACCTCTGACAGCCAGAAACCTGAAGGAGAAGAGGGGGGCGTGGATTGCTCCAACTGCCCTATTCTGTACACACACCCTGAAGCTCTGATACTGGCCACTGTAGGAGACAGGATAATGGACTAGATCAATGGACCATTGTTCTGATCCAGTATGGCCGTTCTTATTGCAATCACTACACTAGTACATTGAATAGATAAGTAAACATAAGAACATAAGAACGGCCATACTGGGTCAGACCAAAGGTCCATCTGAGCCCAGTAGCCTGTCTTCTGACAGTGGCCAATGCCAGGTGCCCCAGAGGGAATAAACAGAACAGGTAATCATCAAGTACCTTGAAACTGTCTACTTTAACTACTTCAATAAACTCTTCCCATTAGATTACAAATTCATTGCGGGAGAACGTATTTATTTGATACATACATGAACACCATGGGCCTGATTTACAGAAGGTTCTGAGCACCTGTATCTCCCATTGACTTCAAACAGCACTCTAAGCACTCGGCACTTCTTTCAAATTAAGACTCCAACAGATCAGCCTGCTAGGAATTTTCAGGTAACAAAAATGAGAGAAAAACAGAAATGGATAAAGAAAGGGAAGTATTTGTATGAGTGTGTGAGAGTGTGGGTGCATTCATAATATTACTGGAATTCAGAATAATGAAAATGGCATTTAGCCTGACACAGACAGTCCATATTACTCAGAGTTTTTCCCTAGGTTGGCAGCTAAGCCAAGCACTTATATTCTGATGTTTTTTCAGATATTCGTGCTGGACATTACCCCACAGCTACCAGAAATAGCACTACAACAGAGGGAGCAGTATATATCATTTGATTTGTTTGTAGAGCCCATAATAGTAGCCCTGTGACCATTAACTTTCTCTTTGTGATCATCTTTTTTTTTTTTACATTATGGCTGAGACTATGCTTTATTTCTCTTTTGTGGCTTAGTGGGGCAGATAATATTTCAGAGTGCACTTTTTCTCTCTCTGTCTCATACACACACTTTTAACATGTCATCGCTGTTTTGGCAAAGTACAACTGAGTGAAGTTAAATTCATGTCCACTGTGGGTACAGGCAACCAAGGTACAGTTGGTTGTACAGTGGTACAGTTCCATCAGGTGAAATGTCACAAGAAAGTGCGAAAAGCTCAACATACTAGTTTGATAAGACTACATTCGTGCATCAGTCTTTTAGCATACACCCCATCCCCTGTGTATCAAGTTTTTAGTTGGAGTTGTTTTGAATGATTTTCTTCCCATTGAAACTACAGACAGTCATGTCAGTTGCAAAGCAAAATGGCTGCCAGTCCTGTCAAGAAGTCAGAGATTCAGGCCTAGTCTACACCTAAAACTTAGATCAGCCTAGCTACGTCACTCAGGGCTGTGAAAAATTTCATGTCTTGAGCACCAAAGTTAAGTCAATCTACCCCTCATTTAGACAAGGCGAGGATGATGGAAAGATTCTTCCTTTGACCTAACTACTGCCTCTTGAAGAGGTGGATTAACTACATCAATAGAAAATACATTTCTGTCAATGTAGGAAGCATCTGCACTACAGCGTCACAGTTGAAGCAGCATTGCTGTGCAGCTGTAGCATAAATATACCCTCAGTAACAAAAGGTGGTAACTTCTGAGGCTGAGGAAAGTCTTTCTTAAAACAAAAAAGCTCTGCCTTTTGATGCCTCCCCTTCTGCTAAAATGAAGAGGGTATGAATGTCCCAACCACAATGGCAAGTAGGTAGCTTGCAGGCAGCAAATCCCCATCCAATTCATATGCCTCTAAGCTTATGCATACCAGGATTACAGCTATCCAAAGTTTTTGCAAGTCCGGCTGGTTCATCTTCCATCCCCATTCTTTGTTAACTGTAAAATAATCCCTTAGAGGTCTTTTCTTAGTAGTCAGCTGCTAAATGAGAGTCTGACTATGATGTGAAGGGATGATACCAAGAATTATCTTGAACCCCCATCCCACCACTTGAGTAATCCATTTCTGTTTTCTTTTTTGATTGGACAGACCTGATGAGATGTAATAGAACAAACAGCATTACTTCTGTCAGTCTCCATTTTAATTTACTGAATGAAAATTATTAATAGTCTTCCTGGAGATATAAGGACATGGGACTATTGTGGGCAGAAATAACATCTGCAACTGGTGTTGACTTTTATTTTTCCCCTGGGTGCTCCACTCCGGCTCCACCCCGAGGTCCTACCCTGGCCCCTCAGGAAAGGGGTTCCACCCTCACTCTGCCTCTTCCCACCTACTGCGCCCCACTCCCTCCCCCATGCTGTCTCCTCTCAGCCCCCTCACCCAAGATCTCCTGCTGCTGGCTCCTCTCCGCCCTCCCCTAAATGCCTCCCGCCAGCTGCCAAACAGCTGATTGGTGGGCCCCTAGGGTTGGTTGCCAAACAGTTGATTGGTGGCCAGCCCTTGAGCCGAACAGCTGTGGCTGCTGGGTGCTGAGCACCCCCTATTTTTTGCTGTGGGCACTTGAGTCCCGGAGCACCCATGGAGTTGGTGCTTATGTTGGTGCCACTTGTGTTGGACGCAGCTAGTGTTGGTAGCCATTAGTATTCTCAGGGATGGAGTGGTAATTTTAGAAGTGATTGTAGTGTGCTAGATGCATAGCATTTAGGAGAACTGGAAAGCTACAATCCACTGGAATCACTTTTGAAGTACAACTTATTTTGGAAAACTACTCTGAGTTTTGTGAAGAGGTGGTCTACATTTTTTGGCCAAACTCGCTTCAGTGTAAAAAAAAATGCAGATTTGGCAACACAGAAAAGTTTTGTAAATCTGTGTCAGTTTTGCTGAATTGCTTTGGCTGAAAAAAAAATGAAAGAACAAAATATTTCATTTCAACATTTTTTAAATGAAACATTGATTTGTTGTGGTTCAAAATTGCTTTTTATTTTGACTATTTTATTATTTTATTGATAAAATATCAAAAACATTTAAAAAGATTGATAATGAAATGGTTCTGTTTTGTCAAAATGAAATGTTTAATTAAGAAAAAAAATTCCCCCCCCCCTCCACTTTTCAGTTCTCAAAAAAATTTCAAAACATTTCATGCCAGACATTTTTTAAAAATGTTTGGAATTGCCAGGGAAGCTGGAAAAAAAAATCTGCTATTTGCACAGCTCTAGTGCTGTGTCCTAAACTTTGCTTGCATTCAGTGGACTATTTATGATGTAACACACAGAAGGAACTATCCACCTTTAGCAAAAGATTCCAAAACTCACTCCTTTTATGTGAGGGGCATGGACAAGAGAGAGAGGAAGTAAGAACAGAAAACTTCTGAGTTGGTAGAAGGCTGATTCCTTCCTTCTAGAGTAGAAACAGAAAATAAAGTTTTTGAATTTGAGGCTACTACCTTGGGTGCCAAATGAAGCAGACACAGTTACAGGGAACTAGAATTTATGCCATTTAAAATGTCTTCGTTCCCTTTCACCCATCATATGCCAGTACTTACAACCTCTCAAAAGCAGACATGTTTCATAAAGCCATATAATGGTGGGGATATGTCTTTCCCATTCAATATCTGTCTACTGTTGTTCTCTTTGTTGAAGATGTAGTTGCTTCTGCTGTTTTTCACAATCTCATCCTGTCTGTATCTAAAAAGTTGCTATAAATTTTCTTTTCCCCTGCAGTTTCCATATGTTAATAGTGCAGGTTCCCCGCTACTTGAGATTTATCATTAGTTCAAAAGGTCTATCTGTCATTGGCAGGATTTTCAAAAGCACTCAACATGACCTAACTGTATTCCCCCATTGAATCAATGGTAAAACTCCCACTGACTTCAATGGGGGCAGAGTTAGGCCAACACTGAGTACTTCTGAACATCCCAACCTTAATGCACCATCCATCTAATGATCATCCTGACACTTTCCCTAATACCTTCTCACCCATTTTTATCTTTATATTTGTCTACTGTCATATAAGCAGTGCCTTCTACTTCAACATTCAACATAGCGTATTGGCAGAGCCATCCCTTGGGTACAGCAAATCGGGGCGACTGCCCCGGGCCCTGCACTTTTGGGGGCCCTGCCCTTCTATAAAATTGTGAGGAGGCAGGTGGGAAGGTGAGGTGGGAGGCGGGCGGGTGAGCGGGGTGAGGAGGCGAATGGGGATGTGGGTGGCAGGTGGGCAGGGGGCGAGGAGGAGCCCCTCTACCAGAACCTTCCCCTCCCTGCAGCACCTCCTGCCCCCAAGCAGGCCCTGCCGATCAATGTCTCCCCCTCCCTCTCAGCGCGTACCAACTGCCGCGGATCCCATGTTTCACGGCATCAGGAGGCACTGGGGAAGAGGAGCGAGGATGCAGCACACTCGGGGGAAGGGAGAAACTGGGCAGGGAAGAGGCAGGGTGGGGGCAGGAAGAAGCAGGGTAGGGGTGGGGCCTTGGAGGAAGGGATGGAGTGGGGGCAGGGCCTTGGCAGAGCCAGCGGGGGAGCAACCCCCGGCAGATTAGAAACTCGGCACCTATGTCCCAGGCCCCACACACCTCTAAGGACAGCCCTGCATATTGGTCTAAATGCATGGACTTGTCTGATCAGACTCCTGAAATCCAAGTGGCTTCTGTCTGTTTCCCCTTCCTTCCCAGTCTGTTCTCTGAATGAGCTCCACAAAGTAACTTCACTTGCTTTGTCATATAAGATGTCCTGTCTGTGAAAAGACATTACTTTTAATCAGTTTACACTTTTCCATATATTTTGCCATCTCATCTCCATACACCTCTGGGATCTTGCCTGCCATTGGAGTCAGATTTACTACTCTATAATTTCCTATTACTATAGTGCCTCCTTCAAAGACGGAGGTAATATTTCCTTCCTTCATATCCAATGACACCATTCCCTCTCTCTACAGGATTATTAAATTATGTTATTGACCCACTATTTTCTTTGGAGTCTCTCAGTATTTGGGATCAAGACCCAAAAACATTCCTACTTCTTCCCACTTGTCAAACAAGCCACAAATCCTGCAAACAAACATATGTTATATAATCCATAGATTATAAAGCCAGAAGGGACCAATATGATCAATTAATCTGACCCTCTACAAAATACAGGCCATAGGTCTTCTCTGAATTAATTTAGGAACTAGACACAAGAGCATATCTTTTAGAAAGAACATCAAATCTTGATTTTCAAATATCCAGTGATGGAGAATCCACCACAATGGTTGGTAAATTGCTCCATTGGTTAATTACTCTCACTGTTAAAAAATGTGCACCTTATTTTGAGTCTGGGGACTGACTGGCTAAGCGGCAGTTCTGCAGAAAAGGACCTGGGGATTACAGTGGAAGGCTAATGGCATATTGGGCTGCATTAGTAGGAGCATTGCCAGCAGATTGAGGGAAGTGATTATTCCCCTCTATTCAGCATTGGTGAGACTACATCTGGAATATTGCGTCCAGTTTTGGGCCTCTGCACTACAAAAAGGATGTGGACAAATTGGAGAGAGTCCAGCGGAGGGCAACAAAAATGATTAGGGGCTGGGGCACATGACTTATGAGGAGAAGCTGAGGGAACAGGGGTTATTTAGTTTGCAGAAGAGAAGAATGAGGGGGGATTTGATAGCTGCTTTCAACTACCTGAAGGGGGGTTCCAAAAGGATGGAACTCGGCTGTTCTCAGTGGTGGCAGATGACAGAACAAGCAGCAATGGTCTCAAGTTGCAGTGGGGGAGGTCTAGATTGGATATTAAGAAAAACTATTTCACTAGGAGGGTGATGAAGCACTGGAACGGGTTACCTAGGGAGGTGGTGGAATCGCCATCCTTAGAAGTTTTTAACGTCAGGCTTGACAAAGCCCTGGCTGGGATGATTTAGTTGGGGATTGGTCCTGCTTTGAGCAGGGGATTGGACTAGATGACCTCCTGAGGTCCCTTCCAACCCTGATATTCTATGATTCTATGAATTCGTCTAGCTTCAAATTCTAGCCATTAGCTCATGTTATACCTTTGTCTGCCAGATTAAAGAGCCCTCCATTATCAAATTTCTGTTTGTAGTTACTTACAGACTATGATGAAGTCACCTCTTCAATTTCTCTTTGATAAGTTACATGGGCTGAGCTCCTCAAATCTTTCACTATAAGTAGGGCCCGACCAAATTTATGGTCCATTTTGGTCAATTTCATGGTCATAGGACTTTTAAAAATGTCAGATATTTAAATTTGACATGTCAGTGTTGTAATTGTAGGGGTCCTGACCCAAAAAGGAGTTGTATGGCAGTCCCAAGGTTATTGTAGGGGAGGTTGCGGTACTGATACCCTTACTTCTGTGCTGCTGGTGGTGGTGGTGCTGCCGGCAGAGCTGGGTAGCTGGAGAGTGGTGGCTGCTGGCTGGGAGCCCAGCTCTGAAGGCAGCGCCGCCACCAGCAGTAATGCAGAAGGAAGGATGGCCTGGTGTGGTATTGCCACCCTTACTTCTGTGCTGCTGCCTGCAGAGCTTGGCCCTCAGTCAGCAGCCGCCACTCTCCAGCCACCTTTTTTGGATTTTGCCTTTAATTTTTCATTCTTTTGACTGATAGAGCCCAGCCCTCATTCACCACCAGGAAGCAACAACCTTCTCCCAAAATAAAACTCAAGCATCTCTTGGCACAATGTACATTAATTAATTTAGAATATCATTAAGTCCCTGATCCCGCACCACTAAAGTCAATGACAGTTTTTACCGTTGACTTAAATGGGTAAAGGACCAAACCCTAGCTCTGCATCATCAAACACCTATTTATGCATTATATAACACCCATGTTTAAAACTAATGAAAAGCAAACTTCCCAAGGTTGGGGTTTGAGGAAGACAAGCACCCAAACCCTTGGATTCTTAACCGAAGCTTATCCAAACATCTTAAGCGTGCAAATAGAAGAGGAGGTAGAAAAGAGAGTCGGGTTTAAGTTAGGGTGTGTCAGGATCCTGGGCAAAGGTAGGCAGAACTAGTGGCAGGAGCTTAGGGTTCCAGAAATGAAGCCAGGGGTCAGAGCCAGCATCAGGTTCAAGAGCCAAGCTGAGAGCCGAGTCAAAATCAGCACCAGGAGTTAACCTGAGGGCAGAGCCAATGACAGGAATCAGGCCAACGGTCAATATCAGGATCAATATTGGGATTCCAGGGTCAACCAGGAGTCACAATCCAAGTCAGAGGCAAGATCAATACCAGGAGCTCAGGAACGGCAAGGCACTTATAGCACCTACCTAGAAAGTCACATTGTTGCCTGGACACTCCTTGATTAGCTCCTTGTCCCATGGGGCATACATAGGATTGCTAAAACTACTGTCAGTCAGATCATTTGAGGTGGAACTTCCTAGGGTTTTCAACCTCTGTGGATTGTTGGTCACAGGACAGCACGAGCTTAGAGGAGATAGCATTGCAGGGCTCTTGGTTACTTGGTAGCCCTGCAGGCCCTAGCGGTCCTTACAGGGCGAAGATTTGCTGGAAAAGGGGAGGGATTATTTTACAGTATTTTATCCAAACTAGTTTCCCCATCCCAGATACTATGGAGATACTCAGCTAGTACAATAATGAGCATGGTACACATGCACACACACACTCCTACCTACCTACCTTTTAAAAAACATTTCTAGCATTCACGACAGGAAGACTCAACAGTTAATGTATAACAAATTCTGCTCCCAAGATAGGGGACTATTTTGCTCATCGCAAGAGTGTTGGAGCTTGGGTACCTCTTCTTTGTCAACAAAAAGTTACACCAAAGTAAAGCCCAAAGAAATAATAATCTGAATAGGAGACAGTTTACAAGTTCTGCCTTTAAAATATAAAATTTTTGGAGGGTCGGGGAAGTGCAAAGTTGACATTTGTACCTAACCTGACTTCTCCTAAATTGTCAGCACTAGGAAATGAATCGCACTCTTTGAAAAGCGGGAAGGCTGATGCAGCCAGTAATAGGAGGCTTCCTCTGGCTGTCTTATCAGTGACCTCAGCCATACTATCATAACTCAGTCCTTTGCCATTTCTACATAGATTCCACTGCTGGTCCTTCCAAGGTATATCTAATGGCAATTATCAAGTGCAATTTTTCTGCAGTCGTAAATACTGTTTACTAAAGACTGAGACACCAAGCGTGGTGAGGATTTAAATTGGTTTAATCCATAAATAGTGCCAAACTGGAACACTGGAATGCCAGCCCCTATCAAGATCTGAACTTTCAGACTTGGGCCCATCTTATGTTTCAGCAGGGGGAAAAAAGCAAAGACATCATGCATAAAACCAGAGAAAATTCCTTTGTCCCCCAGTTTTTATTTCTAGAATAGTAAATCTAGTTTAGATTATCCAAATCCAAAATTGCATTAAAAGTATTCGCAAAAAGAAAAGGAGTACTTGTGGCACCTTAGAGACTAACCAATTTATTTGAGCATGAGCTTTCGTAGCTCACGAAATACAGCTCTGCGAATACAGACTAACACGGCTGTTACTCTGAAACCTGTCATTAAAAGTATTAAAATTAACCATTAACTCCTGTTCATTGCAAATCCTGTGTTGAACTGCAGGACTTTATGCGAAGAGAGGGTTGTGTATGGGTTTTTTTGTGCAAGCTTTTTTTTTTTTTTTTTTTTTTTTTTTTTTAAGTTAAAGGTTGTTTTTACTGATAGGAAGCCTGGCTTTCACCTATCTTTTTCCTAAAAAACAACCAATTGTAACAGGTCTCACACAATCAACTACAATGGATCTGATCCTTAAAAATAACATTTGAGAAAGCAGGTGTCTTCCGGAGAGACTAGCCTTCCACAGATGGGCGAAACGATTAAGTATAACAGGAAGTGCTATCTTGCACTACAACAAAATGTAGTGACAGATTGATAATTGTACTATTCTCATGAGAAAAGCAAGGTCATTATTAAATTGATGGAAACAGTTGTTCATAAAAGCCATTTGTATAAACCTAAACCCTTTTTTACTGCTATGTTAAATTTACCACAAAACAAAGAACTGTCAGTTAAGATGTTGATCACTCTTTACCCCCCAACTCTTCACCATGCACTGTAGAACATACATGTTTAGCCATGGATACATAGATTCAAATTTTTACATTTGTGTAGTCATCAAAACATTCCTCATACTCAAATTCCCTGCTAAATTCCCTTCATTTCAATTAGATTCATTACACAAAATCCCTGCATGCAGGCAGGCATTTACAGACATGGAACTAAATAATAAACCTCACCAAAAGCATCCTCAGTTACCCATCCATGGAAAATCCTTTGGAGCATTACAGAGGAAATTCCTTGCTACAGAGAAGAGAAAAACAGCAATCACTTTTCCATGCAGTTTCCAATGTTCTTTGTTCCCTGGTTTTGGGAAGGAGGGGGAAGAGACAAAATCCTTCCTGTTCAAATCATAACGTATTGGCTTTCTCCAGTATGTTCCCTATAGGTCAGCTACATCTTCTGAGCTTTGTCTAGGTTAATAGAGTATACTCTCACTCAACACCACCATGCTACATAGCCTGGGTAAGTTGGTTATTTACTACAGAGGGAGACAGGAGCAATCCCTGTATTTAGGTTGCTTAACAATTTCCATAATAAAGGATTTGTGTGAACTTTTCATTGAGACGTTCTCACATCACCATTGTTTACAGCAGACCTTTGATATGTGGTTTGAGGCACAACCTCAGGTTAGAGAAGTGCCTATTTTTGTCTCAAAATTCTGTTCGGGTTATGCTAAGAGATAAACTGTTAGGAGTAGCTTTCTCTCTTCTCTGGCTTGCATTCTTTTTGGCAGTGTGGTAAAATAAGTAAATAAACACACAGGCCAGTCCCACTGCCAAAACAGTAGAAGCAGATGACAATGCCTTGGAGCTGCCAACGCAGCTATATGAGAGATATGGGGGCAAAGACAACCAGGCTATCCTCCCCACCCCAAGGTTCTATACATGGCTCAGTGGTCCATGCCACCATCTGATGGCAGCACATGAGGTAGAAACTTCCTCCAACTCCAGGAGGTTGGAGAAAGAGACAGATGGGCCAGAAGTAGGATCTCCCCCAAACATCTGGGAAAGTGTGTGTAGGGTGAGTGAGATGGGTTGGCCTAGGCTTCCCCCACCTTCTGTATACGATTAGGACCCAGCACTTGGACCCAGTGGTCCATCCCTGTTCTGGGGTATGAGCCATCTCCTCCTACTAGCTAAAATAGTTAGCTCGGTAGCTCAGATGGTATAATACCAAAGGCTATAATACTGAAGGCTGAGGGTTTAAACCTTATAGATGATGTGCAAAGGAGAGATAGAGTTGTTTTTACATCTTTTAAAAAAACCTAGGAAATTAAATTTTTAAAAACCTACAATAAAAGGTGGTTTCAAAGTCAAGCACTCAAAAGTTTAGAAATACCAGAATCACAGTTGCTTGTGCAACCTTAATTCTGCCCCCTTATACATATGCATTATGATACAGTCTTTAATGACATTACCAGTTTCCCAAAGGACCCTTTGCCTCATTCAGTGCACAGAAGGCAGAATTAAGGTTGTATGTGCAACTGTAAATCTGACATTTTCAAGGTGTTTTGTATTTTATATTAGAGAAGATATACCATTCCCAATGTTAACAAATGAAAAATAATTGGGACCGCAATCAAAGTCCTGAAAGGCTGAAAGTACTGGTGCTCTACAACAGATGGCTGAATGCAAACAAATTTTTCAGGGCTTTGTAGAGGGGAGAGAATTCCAGGCATAATATGATTAGGGTAGTATTCATTGCAGATAAGTAAATGCAAGGTCACAAATTTACCCAACCTGCCTTCGAGATTCCAAGTACTAATGTAACCAGATTCCTTTTTAGAAATTATACTCCACTCATTTATTGGTATGTGAATTTAGTGTCCATGAAGGCGCCAAACTGATAATTTAGGGAGCAATGTCTTTTATTTGTCTGCATAACAGAAACAGCACCAGCACAGGTAATCCAAGTTTCTCTTATGCCACCAGTGTGATATAATCTTAATCTAGAAAGAGCACACTTAGTGGGGAAATGGTAGTTCCTCCTCCATGATTATTCAAATTTTAGTGTCTCTGTTGAATTGTTTATAGGGGATCCAAAATATTCTTCTGGTCTTTGAGTTGAGACAGAGTGCCTGTCCATATACAATAAACTGGACTGAGACTACCAATTAGCCATTTTATGAGGATCTCCAAATAACCTTAGAGCTGACTTTCAGTTACATCTTACCTGGGCTAGATCTGAACAGGCAGCCTAAAGGTAAAAGGCTGAGTATAACATTATAAAGCCCCCTGAGCTATCCAGCCCCACAAAAATAGTACTTATTTTTTTAACAGAGGTATACTGTAGACATAGATTAGGTAAGCAGTGTAACAAAGTAATCTCAGTGTGGTCTATACCCAATAATTCATTCTTTCTGAATAGAAACACACTTCTCTCTGCTGACTAGATTTAGATTCAGTCACTAACCAGTTCACCCATGTCTAATGTTCACCAGTGCAAATAGCTGTTTTAGGGATCCTTCTCTGCTAAAACCAAATTTGAATCAATTTCCTGGGTAGCCTCACCAGGTCTTGAGGAACTAGGGTTCTATCTTTTTACTATCTGAGAAGAATACACTCCTTTAGTCCTAAGGAAACTCTAACCCTAACTTTATCATCCCATCTTTTTGCGTGCCTGGCGTCTGTGTGAAGCACAATATGGGGAAATTGTATTTTCTACTGTGTTTTAAATAGATACTGATTAGGATAGTGTCTTTCATGGAAAAATATACTACTATGAAAATGAACTTTGTTTTAGTTAGACTGTACAAACATGTCTTTTAAAAGCAAACAAGATGAATTTTCCTTAAAATATTTCACCAGAACAGGAGTAACAGGTAGAAACAGCCTGACCTTGGAGTGTTACATTGTTATGTTCCCTGATATCCAGTCACAAAACAAATTATTTTATAGGCACCTGGCTCATTATGCCTTACAAATTAAATCGTCATTTATCTATATTCACCAAACAGTACCTATTTATCGCCTTCACTTAAAAACACATTGCCCTTCTTTCTAGCCTTGTTAATTTGCAGATGCTAATTAAATTTATACTCATAAAAGTATCTGTTTAGCATGCATGACTAGATCATCCTTCAATATCCATTATCCATTGTACATTCCAATATGTTTACCTACTGCTTTTTTGTTTTGCTTTGTTTTGATCTGTTTGCATCAGTTTAAAGGGCTTGCAAATTCAAGTCTCACATTTTGATTCCAGCTGAGCAGCTTTTTCAATTTTAGTGCTTTGTAAGCAATTTTGTCTCAGATTATCCTGTAGAAGAATTACTTCCAGATAATAGCCCTTTAATATGTAACAGCAGGATGAGATAAAATACTCTGAAAAGTAATATTTCAGCCTTCTTTATTGGGCCATTACACCAACAGAGAGGACCTTCCTCTCTCAAGATCTGCAGTAGATTATTTATTGTAAAAAACCTGACATAAAGACTGTTTTAACAGCATTTTATGAGATACCTAGTGCTGCTTAGTATAAACGGAACAACCCAAATGCTACTTAAAAAAGTACTCTGAAGGGCTCCATCCCCCTTGTAGTCTAGGGGTGAGTGTCTGAAAAGCTGTGAGGGAAAGCCATGTTTGATGTCCAGTCTTGCTTATACCCCAGGCTTGCAGAGCACTCAAGAACCAGCACATCCTTCTGCTGGAAATGACTAAGTACCTTCCAGGAGTGACCCCTCTCTGGCCAGTTAAGAAGCAACCTTCAGACTGCAATGCAGCCCAGTCCTTTCTGGGAGCAAGGATGGTAATCACAATGTAAGGCCTTGCAGGGCCTTAAAGTTTGGGTCTTAAAAAGAGGAGAACCTTCGAACTCCCTTAAAAAAAAACCACAGCAATCCAGTGCTTAATTTGTAATGAAAGAGATGCCAGGGCTCAAGCTGAGTTGTCGGAGAGCGGTGACTGCTGGGCGGGCACCCGGCTCTGAAGGCAGTGCCACTGCCAGCAGCAGCACAGAAGTAAAGGTGGCACAGGATTGTGTATTGCCACCCTGTCTTCTGTTGACAGCAGCTCTACCTTCTGAACAGGGCAGATGGAGAGTGGCGGCTGCTGGCCGAGAATCCAGAGTTGCCAGGGCTATGAACTGCCAAGCCTAGAAATGCCGGGGTTCAGCCCCAGCAAGGCCCAGCACAAATTAAGCACTGCAGCAACCCTCTTTACCTTCACCCACACATTGAAGTCAATGAAAGTTTCACCTTTGACTGTAATGGGAGCAGAATTAGGCCCAGAGTTTACAGGGTTTGTTGTATCCCAGTCTTTGCCATAGATTCCACAGAGATATTTGGCTCTTTGTCCCTTTATAAACATAATAGGATGTACAGTTGCAAAACTGAAATTTCCTCATCAATCGTGGTTTATTGCTGGGGGGCCAAAGGCAGATAAGACAAGGATATCCTCTTCCCTGCCTCTAAACAGTTAACCATTTCCCAGCCTCAGAATGCATTTCTGTCTCTCTCCACTCTCTGTTTTTCAGTGTTTTACATTATCTTTTACTAATGATAATACAACTCTATGTAACCTGATCTGCAGCACTGAAACGAGATACGGTTGAAAACCCCCTGGGAAATTCTGATATTTCAACATTTCCCAAACCAGGATGAACAAAATTAAAACTTTGAAATTTTTCTCAGCATAGGAAGTTTTGAACATTTTCAGTTCAGAAACACCAAAAAGTTTCATGTTTACACTTTTGAGCAAAACTAAACATTTTGAAATTCCCAACTCAAAACAGTTTGTTTTGTTGTGTTGAACTGCATCAAAATGTTTCACTTCAGCTTGATTTGACACTGAGCTGTTTTGCCTGAGCTGCTGTGGTGTCTCATGGGAATTTAATATGGGTGCCTCAAACCCCCAAACTCTTAGGTGGGCTGGTCTTCTCTCTCGGACAACATCTCATGAAGCACTGCAGTCATGAGACTCGTATGATGTGCTAAAAGAAAAGGAGTACTTGTGGCACCTTAGAGACTAACAAACTTATTTGAGCATAAGCTTTCGTGAGCTACAGCCCACTTCATCGGATGCATGTGGTGGAAAATACAGTGGGGAGATTTTATATACACAGAGAACATGAAACAATGGGTGTTACCATACACACTGTAAGGAGAGTGATCAGGTAAGGTGAGCTATTACCAGCAAGAGAGAAAAAAAACCTTTTGTAGTGATAATCAATGTGGGCCATTTCCAGCAGTTGACAAGAACGTGTGAGGAACAGTGGGGGGGAAGGGGAGAACAAACATTGGGAAATATTTTTACTTTGTGTAATGACACATCCACTCCCAGTCTTTATTCAAGCCTAATGGCCCACCTTGATTATCACTACAAAACGTTTTTTTTCTCTCCTGCTGGTAATAGCTCACCTTACCTGATCACTCTCCTTACAGTGTGTATGGTAACACCCATTGTTTCATGTTCTCTGTGTATATAAAATCTCCCCACTGTATTTTCCACTGAATGCATCCGATGAAGTGAGCTGTAGCTCACGAAAGCTTATGCTCAAATAAATTTGTTAGTCTCTAAGGTGCCACAAGTACTCCTTTTCTTTTTGCAGATACAGACTAACACGACTGCTACTCTGAAACCTGTCAGTATGATGTGCTGTGGCAATTAAACCAGTGCATCATGGGAAATGTGGAAGGGAGAATGGCCCATAGAGGAAAATGGGGGACAAGACACCCAAATTACAATTCCTATGAGGCATTGCACCAGTGTAAGCAGACACAGATTAATGTTGGTTTTGTTGGATCATATTAAAGAAGTTCTGTATTAAAATCACAAATTAGTTTGATTCCCCATAGTTTAAATTCCAGGGTATTGCTAATTAAGAGGTCTCTTGGTTTTTGGTACTGTTTCTCTCCCTCTATGTGTGAAACTTGCAAGCTGCTAATTGTGTTAGTACATCCTAAGACAGAGTCTGTTCTCAAAGCAATTCTTTGTAACAACAACTACTCACACAGAGAGACACTCAAAGCAATACTCTAACAACAGAAACAGCACCCAGAGACTCCCCGCCCTTTTGTTGTATTCATCTCGCTTTGTTAACAATTGTGATTAAAATAGAGATAGAGGATGTATGTGGATGGATGCTTGGTGTGGATAATAACTGAATGATCAGGGAGGTGCCAGCCTTAGAATCCAGTGTCCATCGGCTGAAGAAGGCGTCAAGTGGAAATAACCAGAGGACCCCTGGAGGGAGACTGGAATCCATCCAACAGCCTCAAGGATGGGAGAACCAAAGAACAAGATAACATCTGGCAGCACGGAGCCATCAGGAATGTGCTATCTGCTGATTGATTCAGCAACAGCACGATGAAGCAATTCCCATAGACTGGCATAGGAAGAAATTCCTATAAAAATGGACTCTAGAAAGTGAGAACTTTGGGGTCTGATTCTGCAAACCAACTTCCAGGAGCATCAGATGAGCGTCTGACAAGGCCCTGCTCCCTCCTCATGTCCAGGCCACCTGGCCAGTGGCTTGGCATGAGCAACTACCTGAAAGGTGGATCCAAAGAGGATGGATCTAGACTATTCTCAGTGATAGCAGATGACAGGACAAGGAGTAATGGTCTCAAGTTGCAGTGTGGGAGGTTTAGGTTGGATATTAGGAAAAACTTTTTCACTAGGAGGGTGGTGAAACACTGGAATGCGTTACCTAGGGAGCTGGTGGAATCCCCTTCCTTAGAAGTTTTTAAGGTCAGGCTTGACAAAGCCCTGGCGGGGATGATTTAGTTGGGATTGGTCCTGCTCTGGGCAGGGGGTTGGACTAGATGGCCTCCAGAGGTCCCTTCCAACTCTGTTATTCTATGATTATATGATTCTAACTCTAAGGCTGGTAACTATGATAACAACCTTGCAGAACGTGTGTGTGTGTGTGTGTTTGTATGAATGAATGTGTGAATAAATATGAAATTGAATGGAATGTTATAGCTATAAGTAACTGCTTACTATGATTCTTTCTGTATTCACAATAAATGTGGCATTTTGCCTTTTCCCCTTTAATAAGATCCTGCTGGTTTTTATTTTATTGGTATAATAGTTTGACAAATCAAAAGGTTTGATTTGGGCCAACCCAATGCAAAACAAAATATCTAGTATATATTTTTTCCACATACACAAAAATTTGATTTTGGAGAAATGGCATTTTCTGCAAATTAAACCAAATTAAAATTCTTGACCAGTTCTAATTGAGACCTTTAGACCCACACCAGCAGTGCTTATTCAGGCAAAACGTCCAATGATTTAAATGAGTTGGGTCCTTTAACCCCACACCCAAGAACTACCAATATTATATCACTGTTAAGCAACTTAACTTGGAGAAATTAGAAAATTCATATATTCCAAGTAAGGCCATTTGGACAGATTTATTCAACTTCTAAAGGGGTTCCTATAGAAATGGCATAACATGGGAAAAGGAATTAGTGTTATTGGGGGCTAATTCTACTCACCAATGTAAAGGGGAGACACCCTTTAGCAGCAAAACATTTCCAAGTATCTGTACACTGTACAGTGCAAAGGCATTGCTGCTACAAAGGAGAATTAGACTGCAGGTTAGCTTACATACCAGAGGATCAATGTTTGGGGGTTTTTTTTGTTTTTGTTTTTTCCATGGGCTCTGCAGTTATATTTCATTTGCTGTAACACAGAATCATTATCTGCATGTGGGTATAGAGGGGACAAGGTGGGAGCTTGGAAATCAAGGTCAAGGAAATAAGAAAAACTGACTCATTTATCCTATAGAACAGTTATTCTATTCTGCAATAAGTTGGGTTAACAAATAACGTAATAAAGATTGGCATGCTGCCAGGATAACTGAATTGATTTGTACACTGCACAGCACAAATCTCTTGATCTCCACATAAAGAATGGGAAATTATAGCCATAGTAGATACCTCATAGAAAAGCAAATAAAAATGAAATGAACATTTCTAGCAGTTTTGACCTTGCTTTTGGGAATACTTCTTTAAATTTGATTGTCCTGCCCACTTATTATTTCACTAGAAGGCACTATCAAGTCACAAAGCTGTGTTTTAGTATTCTCTTTGAGGAGGTAGAAAACTCTATACTCTTCCCCCTCCCCCCCCCCTTTTTTTTTTTTTTTTGGTTACTATACTCAGCAGAAAGGATCTTATCCAGGCTTTGATTTGATTTTCAAGATTTCTGGTGGGAAATTCTTACAGCAGGTATTTAAGCTTCCACTGGGGTTTATGGTGCTATTCTGTCTAATTATTTCTGGCATTTTGCCCATCAAATTGTGAGTTTCTTCAAAGTAATGAAATGACAGGAAGCCTCCTTTACAGCAATCATGGATGGTGTTTGAATTTTGTTGTCTTGGAAACAAGCTAGTTCTTGTCATTGAATATATTCATAAAATAATGGCTGAAACATCCCTGATAATAATGGGCTCTTTCTTTGTCAAGACTCATCTTCTTGGGATTTTGCTTCAAGAGTCTGTCAGAGAGTTTTTGTACATTTTTAAGTTAATTTCAACTTGCCTGTTCAAAATTACCATCATGGATGCCCACCTCCCCTCTTCAAATCATGCCTTTGCCCAGTTCCATACGTAGAAGATGGTCCATAATGATAAGGATAACTCTGCTAAGCACATTTTTTAAAAAGCCAGATATGCTTGGAATGGGACTCTCAGAAGAAGGCTAACTCTATCCTTCCTGCAGCTGAGCCTTAAAGGCACACATTATCCTCACAATGTTTTTCAGAACTGACAGGTGGCTCTGGATCAGCATGGATAACTTGATATGTACTTGGCCTATTAGATAGAAGATATATTTTTAGTCAGCTGCCTACATAAATCCCAAGTGTCATGGCATTTATAGTTTCTGGCAGAGATCTTAATCAGTTTTACAACAGGTACCAAACTTTCCAAACAGATGGATACTGTCTGATAACTACAATCCAGAGACTAGGTAGGATGAAGTATGATTTTTTTCAGGGAGGTTATTCTAACTGGAAACCAGCTTTCTATGTCAGTCAATCCACCTTCGGACTGGTTTTTCCATACATAAAAAAGACCCTGCACCAAAGCACTGGTGGTCTCTGAATCATAAGAATTAATCTGCGAGCTGCATAGCATAAGACTTGCAAAGTCATACTCCTCCCTGATTATTTATTTGACTCTAGTCAAGAAGCACCCTGTGACACATCATAAAAGACTTCTGCGCTGCCAACATTTGCAAGAATCACTTGGCTGATTATAGTAAATCTGTGGGACACCTGAGAAAATTAAAACCCTAAACTACTACTGGTGGGATTAGCTAGAATACATCTGCAGAGAGATTCCTACCATCATGTTTAGGCTTTTTTTTTGTTCTTCTCAAATCATTATATGAGGATATTCAATACTCAGACATCTAAAAGGGCCTTTTTTACACAGCCTGCAGAAGAGGCTTCTCTTCCTAAATTTTATTACAACATCTTTCCAACAAAGCTTTTTCAAATTAAAAGTAATATGCAGGAGACTTCTTTTTTAAAAGAGTGCCACTTCCGTGACCACTTAGACATTCAAGTTTGGCAGCTGCAGGTCTCTAAAAGTTACCTAAAAGAATTCTACAAGCCATTTGAGAGTACAGATTTTCACGTCATTGAAAGAAGTGAAAGCAGGGTGAACCACAAAGCAAGGCCAAAAACTCTCCTTTGTGACATGAGCAGTGCAAATGTCAGCCATGTGACCAGCATGCCTGTGTCCTTCTCTAGCCCACAGCCCGCTGGATAATCTTACATGGAAAAGTCTAGTGTCAACACTTTAATTGTCTGAAGAGTTTAATTGTCTGAATGAGTCGAAGAGTTCCGTCTGGGCCCCTTGAAGAGAAAAGCCTTTGTTTTAACAAATGTCAAACAAGCAAAACTTTTTTTTTCAAACATGTAACAGGGTGGATCAATGGATTAAAAGATCAGCTGCTACAACATTCTGAATGATTGAAGAGTGCTGATAGTCGTTCAAGGTAAAACTCCCAGAAGATTATGAAGGCAAAAGAGAAGCAGCAAAAGAAAGGCACAAGTTCAGTCCTCTTTTTAAGACCAATCAGTTCTTTGCTCCTTCTTCCCAACCGGTCTGACATGTTATATAACAGTTTTAAACATGAAAGAACAGAGATGGATAGGTCTGAACCAAACCCTAGATTCTGCTAGAGCTTTCTTATGCACTCTTGTTGTTTGACATCTGAGTGTTGGGGAAAAGGCCACATCTGTGCCCAATTTTAAACTGGTGTCTGAGTGGATATAAAAACACACAGTCACAGAGACATATGATCCTAAACCTAAAGGGACAGACTGTGAACGGCTTTCTCCCCTGGATGAGCAGTTATGAGTACTCCCACTGACTTCAGTAAAGAGCACACCATCTAGCCAAAAAAAAGACGCCCTGCACCCTTTACATCTCTGTAATTCTTCAGACTCCTACAAGTCTGTGTTGGTGACATCAAGGGTCAGAGACTATGCTATCTTTGTCTTAACTCATGAAAGCAGGACCCTGATGACAAAATTTGCCCACCATTGCAGTTCAACTATCTGGTGAGTCAAACACTGAGCTCAAAAAAGATAAGGCCAAAGGCCTACAATATGCCTCAGAGGTATATATGGCAAACTAATCCATAGAGTGATAGAATATATCAGGCTACCTGCCATAAAGATTTGAAAAGGAACAGCATCATCAGTGGTAACACTGTGTCTAGCCTTTAGAAATTTGAACTCGCAATGAAGCAGGTGGGGGGAGGGGATTCCAGTCTGTTCTTTGTAAGTCAATGATTATGAATCAGATATATAATGAAGCAGTAATAGGAATGATGACTAAGTAAAGTAGCTAATAAAGCTAATTTATGAGAGGTTGAAAATTTTAGTACTGTGCATTAAAGAAAGCATGATGTCTCAGCATACTGGAGATGATGTGAGTACTATATACCAAGTGCCTGAAATGTTTGGAGATGATAATGCAATTAGATGTGCTGGGTTCCTGGATCTTGGATAAAGGGTTTTGTTCCTCAAGATGAACATAATGGCTTCTTTCCTATCGTATACACACTTGCAGGGAAATACATCCTACTAGGTGGCGCAGGGTGTATGCATATCTGTCTATGTGACATTTTACACAATTCAACTGGGAAAGAAAAAATAAACAGGGAATAATAAGGGGAATGTTTTTGCAATTACTGGTGTCTCAATTTACTATTACAAAACTCTGTCTAACCTTGACTGGAACAAATCTGATACTCTGCAATATGTATAGTGGGCAATAAACTATGCTACATATAACTTTTCAACATTGCATTTCCATTTTAACTGCTCAACTACACGAGTATTTCACTCATGCTGTAACTCAAATGATTACAGATTACTTAATGCAATTTGCTCTTTTTTTGCTTTCATGGAGTTTAGAAAATTAATAGACTTGAACAAGCTTGCCAGAAAGTCTGAAAGCAAAGACAAATTAAGGTCTTCGGAGCCAAAACACAAACTCCTCAGCTTCTCCAACTACAGACCTCTGAGAAAGGAAATATATAATGTGATCTATTTGTTCACTGTGACCAGCAGGAAGTTCTGCCAGAATATTCTCAGTAGTTTGGCTTGTACTCATGTTTTTCCCCATACACAAAGTCAAAGACACAAAGCCAGGACACAACGTAAGCCAGGCTCACACTGTCATTGGCTTGACCACCTTTACTGAGGAAGACATACTTCTGATGATCATAAATATCAATTAGGCAGAGAAGCCCTTGCTGTTGAGATTGCCAGATAGGGAATTTGAATCGAATTGGCAGAAC
This sequence comes from Natator depressus, assembly GCF_965152275.1. Taxonomy (NCBI): domain Eukaryota; kingdom Metazoa; phylum Chordata; order Testudines; family Cheloniidae; genus Natator; species Natator depressus. Next base: position 84,748,898 of record NC_134239.1, read on the forward strand.
ATTGTTCCACTCTGCCATGAAAGTAAAACACAAAATAACCTAACCCCTTGCCAACCAATGATAGCATGTTAGACTAAGGCCTTGGATTAAGGCCTTGCAGTATGAAGGCACCTCACTGCACAGCTACACAATGGATCAGCAATTAGCCCCGGCTTGTGAGAGCTACCAAGCTGAGGCAAAAAGAAAAGGAGGACTTGTGGCACCTTAGAGACTAACCAATTTATTTGAGCATAAGCTTTCGTGAGCTACAGATGCATCGGATGCATCCGATGAAGTGAGCTGTAGCTCACGAAAGCTTATGCTCAAATAAATTGGTTAGTCTCTAAGGTGCCACAAGTACTCCTTTTCTTTTTGCGAATACAGACTAACACGGCTGCTACTCTGCAAGCTGAGTCACTGTCAAAGAGAGCTCTCCATATTGCTCTGAAGCAACACTCCACCGCAGCTGAATAGTGTTAACAGCCTGTGGAGGAAGCAACATCCAGCTTTCCTTGTAAGAAGTAAGATTCCCATGATGTGAGGGCTTCAAAGAGTGGTCAGGTGGGATCCCTAAGGATCCCTTGCCTCCCAACTGCCCTCTCCCCAAGAGAACAGACTTTGAAGTTATATATCACTATCAAAAGTGATGTGATCTTTTATTAAGATGTAATTCAAGGGCAAGAGTAATCATCTGAACGTACTAGCCAGATGGCTAATACTTCTGAACATACACGCATTTTATCACTTATAAATTTCTCCTAAACATATTTTTCTCTCTCTTGCTCAGAGCCTCCGCCCATGAAATTGAAAGATTCCTAGAAGAAATGCCTTTGTTGTATCAGCTTTGGAATATGGATTACAGTATTCTCTGAAAAACATTGATTACTCTGAACTGTGACTCAGACATTGTTGCATTTCCAGGGTTATAAATTTTCTTTTAGCTAAACTAAGGCTGTAAGTCACAGTGACAGTTGTAATGTGTGTAATACTATCGTACCAGATTCTATTACATACATATTTTTGCTAGAGGTTTATGATGTTAAAAATATTTCTTCTTTTTTCAATACCTTTCTGTACCTGTTGTGTAAATATATTGGAACCTATAACACTGAAGTCAATTTCCAGATGAAATGTGCACAGGAACAGTAGTTTGTCCTTTTTTAAAAAAAGGAACACTGCATACAAACTAATTATATTCAAGCACAATATTGAATTGTAATAAAAGATGAATGAGAGAAAGTGTGTGTCGTGAAGAATGGGGACGGTTACAGAAAGCTGAGACTGGGGAAGGATTTATCATGTGCACTGCTTCAGGCATTGTGTTGAAAGATCTGCAGACTTATTTGCAAGAGTGTTTTACGGGAAAATAGAGAAGTCTACAAAGGAAAGAATTACTATAGATTTTTATCTTTTATACAAGACAAAGATACAAAGATAAAACAGGGCTTCATTTTTAAAGAAATCTATGAGAGAAATCCCAGTTGCAATACAGAAAAAAACCTTCAAACTCAGCTGAGAGACCATCAGCTCCATAAATTCAGGGACTAGACATTTGTTAAAATACAGCTGATCCATAATTTTCAATGCAAACACAAAAGTGTGTTTTGGGTTACAAAACACACCACAATCTGAGACAACTAGAAAGATTGCCAGTTTTGCTTGCAAAACCTCAATGTGCATATACATGGAAACAAACTTTTTGACTGATTGTTACAATTCAGATCTAGTACAGCCATAACATAGCTGTCGAAGCTGGAAAAATAATGGCACTCTAGGTGTATTAGTAAGGAAATGAGCATGCTAATTGACCCACTTTGCTTCCAGAATTCCTACAGCTAGCACAAGTAGTGTTTCAAACCAAACAGGGTTTGGGATCTGTTGGGTAAAGAACAGTTGACACATTTTGCTCCATTATTGCTCCTTAGCATAATGCAGCAGCTTGGATAAAGTAACTAGTGGCTCATCCCAAATTGAAAATGCCATATTCAAGAACTATTTCCAGTGGATAGAAGCCTAATGTGGCCGCTTAGTGTGTCAACTACAAGGAGGCTTCCAGTTAGCTCAGCTGTTAGAGCCACTACTTTGTGTCCCATGATAGTGTGTATGTTGCACTCAGAGCTGGGGAAATAACAGATTTTTTTGGTTTGCTGGCAATTCTGAAAAACTGGGGTGGGGAGAGAGAATTATTTCAGGTCAACCTGAAAACAAATTTTCAATATTTTTGGCAAATTGAGGAGTCAAAATAATTCATTTGGGTCAAACAAAACATTTCCTTTTGACTGACCTTTTAAAAAGTTGTAATGGAAATTTCATAATGAAAATGTTGGTTCGAATAAAAAAATTTCAAAAATATCAAAATGAATTGTTTTGATTTTTTTAGACTGGCTGGGTTTTCTCCCTGACCAAAACAATTTGGTGAAATTGACATGAATTTGCAACAAGTTTCAGCATCACTGCATTTTTCTCCAAATTTTTTTTGCTCAGCTCAGCTCTAGTTGCATATGTCAAGAACTTTATCAACTGCCTTAACCATGGTAATGCTTTGTACAGCTCTCAAAGCACCTCGCGGTAGTTACATCTGAATTAAGCTTCAAGACATATTTATCAAGCTCATGAGGGTATTATCCCTATTTTACAGATGGAGAAACTGGACATAGAGTGGTTAAGTAACTTCCCCAAAGTCACTAGTAAGTGAATTTCAGAACCAGAATTAGTCTGACATTCACTTGGAATGTCTGATCACAGACAGCACTGATTTTTTAAACAAAAAGATGTTTATAAGCTAAACTATTTAGGACCTGAAAGGTGAAAATAAAGAGAGCTTATATTTGGGGGCATAGAGAGTTTGTTTTGATAACCTTAAATTTGAGGTGGAAAGGGACAGGAAACTAGTGTTGTAGTCTCTCCCTTCTAGTAGCTGGAACCATTCTACGGCTTTCAGTTAGCTAATGAAGATTCTCCTTTGGCCCAATAGGAGGCACTATAAATTTGAGCCCCAGTGGTCAAATGGAATCCTCCTGGATCAGTGGTCCCCAACCTTTCTGTGGGAATAGCAATGGCAACGCTTCTCGGCGGCATTTCGGTGGCCAGTTCTCCGGCAGCCGCGTGGTGTCCTGTGGGCACACACAACTGCCCCAGCGGGCGCCATTGCACCTGCGGGCACCATGTTGGGGACCCCTGTCCTGGATGCATCTTATAAGTGAAGAGACATTGAATGAGACCATTCCTTCCTTCAGGATGAAATTTACTTCACCAGTCTTTCCGAAAGCCTAGTTATTCATTCCATGGAGTCAAAGTGGAGGAGGGGAAAAATTCACCATGAATAACTTGATGCCACTGCATGGGTCTCCAACACAACAGCTGCTTCTGTAGTCCCTACTCCAGCATACAGGCTACAGCAACTGCTGCAGCTCTCCATGCTGTGTGACTGGCCACTTGGACCAGTGGATCCATCTTAACACTCTCAGTCCACCCCATCACTTCCATACATGTCTGCCTATGTGGGCTGACACGAAGATCCTTTGTGGGGAGGGGGGGTGGCAGACAGAGGATGCAGAGGCCCACAGAGCAGCTGCTCTAGATCCCCTGCACAGTCCGCAACACAAAATCTGAGTAGTACAAAAGGCGCTGGTCCTCTTACCAGCCCGTGTTCTCAAATGAAGTTTGAACCCATTCTGAAAATCAGTGAATCTCCTCAAACACAGCTCTCTCTCTCTTTCCCTCTCTCCACCCCACACCCATATAAAGAATTATAGATGAAACTTTAAACCCACAAAAACCAGGAATAGTTAGAGTTAAGCTTGGGTGAAATCTTGGCTCCACTGTAGTCAATGATAAAACTCCCATTGACTCCAGTGGGGTTAGGATTTCACACAATAATAATGATATGTACAAAGGGTCGAATTAAGTTATGTGCTATGGTAATGTAAATATGGGTTTTCTATTAATAGGTATAGAAATAGTTTACTACAGTTAAGGAATGAACTAACAGATCATGCTGACAAATTCCCAGAATTATAGGCAATTATGGGGAATATAACTAGGACTCACATTTTATTCAAAATCCCCCAACAAAACCTGCAAACTAAAATAATTTTTCACATAGAAAGAGCTGCATTTGTATTGTTTAACAGTATTAATAGCCAACAATGTCTTTACTCGTATAAACTACTATTAATTGTTACCAGTACAGGAATCTTTTTTTTTTAAAAGTCAATATTTATTAGAAATAACAAAAATGGTTCAAACAGCAATAGTAGTAAATATTTATATTATGGTCGCACTCAAAGGGCCCCATTTTGCGAGAGCTGTATGAACTGAGAAGAGAATTCCTGCCTCAAATGGCTTATGGTCTACAGATAGAGAAAGAGAATCATATTATATTAGACAGCTTGTGAAATATTACCACACATCGTCAAATATGGCTCCTGGATTTCTCTGTCCTGGAAAGGAAAAAATAACCATTTTAAGTGTACAGGATAACGTCTATAGTGGCTTCCTAAAAATTTCACTTTAAACTAAAATTTTCCATGCTTAAATAAAATTCACCTCTGACCAGAAGTCAGTTAAGAATTTTAATAACATTTATTCAGTTATTTTTGAGTTATGGAAAGGTAAAGAAATACTCCCCCCCCCCCCACAAAATGTAAGCAATTTTTAGACACTTTCTTGCATACAACTCAGAAAGGGCTGAAGTTTATATATTGAAATTCACAAGTTAGCTAACAGGTTTAAAAATTCAACTTCAATGTTGCGTTAACATAGATATTTACATTTAGTAATCCGCTGAAGTCTATAGGGATGGGGTCCAACAAATCTCTTCAATTTCTCTTCACACACACACACACACACGCTTTCATTACATCGTCTCCCCATTCTTCTGTAAGACCAATTACAGTACACATAATGGAGTCATGATCAGCCTATTCATAGAATCATAGAATCGAATCATAGAATCATAGAATATCACGGTTGGAAGGGACCTCAGGAGGGCATCTAGTCCAACCCCCTGCTCAAAGCAGGACCAATCCCCAACTAAATCATCCCAGCCAGGGCTTTGTCAAGCCTGACCTTAAAAACTTCTAAGGAAGGAGATTCCACCACCTCCCTAGGAATGCATTCCAGTGTTTCACCACCCTCCTAGTGAAAAAGTTTTTCCTAATATCCAACCTAAAGCTCCCTCACTGCAACTTGAGACCATTACTCCTTGTTCTGTCATCTGCTACCACTGAGAACAGTCGAGAGCCATCCTCTTTGGAACCCCCTTTCAGGTCGTTGAAAGCAGCTATCAAATCCCCCCTCATTCTTCTCTTCTGTAGACTAAACATCCCCAGTTCCCTCAGCCTCTCCTCATAACTCATGTGTTCCAATCCGCTAATCATTTTTGTTGCCCTCCGCTGGACTCTTTCCAATTTTTCTACATCCTTCTTGTAGTGTGGGGCCCAAAACTGGACACAGGACTCCAGATGAGGCCTCACCAATGTTGAATAGAGGGGAACGATCATGTCCCTCGATCTGCTGGCAATGCCCCTACTTATATATCCCAAAATGCCATTGGCCTTCTTGGCAACAAGGGCACACTGTTGACTCATATCCAGCTTCTCGTCCACTGTAACCCCTAGGTCCTTTTCTGCAGAACTGCTGCTGAGCCATTCGGTCCCTAGTCTGTAGCGGTGCATGGGATTCTTCCTTTCTAAGTGCAGGGCTCTGCACTTGTCCTTGTTGAACCTCATCAGATTTCTTTTGGCCCAATCCTCTAATTTGTCTAGGTCCCTCTGTATCCTATCCCTACCCTCCAGCATATCTACCTCTCCTCCCAGTTTTGTGTCATCTGCAAACTTGCTGAGGGTGCAATCCACACCATCCTCCAGATCATTTATGAAGATATTGAACAAAACCGGCCCAAGGACCGACCGTTGGGGCACTCCACTTGATACCGGCTGCCAACTAGAAATGGAGCCATTGATCACTATCCGTTGAGCCCGGCAATCTAGCCAACTTTCTATTCACCTTATAGTCCGTTCATCCAGCCCATACTTCTTTAACTTGCTGGCAAGAATACTGTGGGAGACCGTGTCAAAAGCTTTGCTAAAGTCAAGGAACAACACGTCCACTGCTTTCCCCTCATCCACAGAGCCTATTCATCTCGACACATAAGGCCCCAATTCTACAAACACCTAGGCACATGCTTAACTACGCATGTGTCTATAAATGTTTGCAGGATCAGTGCCTTATGTTGGCATCCATTCCCTTGTGTCTGCACATGGGAAGCTGAGGCAGAGAAAGATTAGGTGACTTGCTCATGGTCACACAAAAAGTTTGTGTCAGAGCCAGATCTTCCCAATTTCAGTCCAGTGCCTAAGCCATGAGAACATCCTTGTGCTGTTCCTCAAGGTGCCAACATGGGGCAAGCCCCACAGTCGCCATTTAAATGTTGAGGCAAACTATAAATAGGAGGCTGCCACAAACTGGATTTCCCTCTGCCCCCTTCAGTGACTGGCTTTTGTGGATCCTGAAAGCCAGCTCTGGGAGTCTATCCCAATCAATAACTCTAAAAAGCTTCTAGAAACATTTCATTCTAACACACAGCATTAAGAAAAACAAAAGAAGAGTTATACCTACACTATATAAAAGAGTACAAAGAAATTCCACTGCACCAGACAAGAGAATGATTGTTAAGAGACCATAATCTAACAAGGTGTCTGCTATCAGCTGCAGCTGTACTAGTTGAATTCACTTTCCATGAACAGTGATGTTATTTGTTATAGTTTTCTGCAGGCAGTGATCAGCAGATACTCTATTATAAACATCTACAGAAGTGAAGTCAGTGTTGAAAAGCACTTCTAGCTCTGCCTCCTTGCTGCCGGCCATGTTCCTTAAGCATTGTTTTCTTTTATCAAAAGGGACGGTGATATCAAAATTGAAAGGAAATTGAAGCTGTGAAAATAACAGACACAGGATAAGAATTTTTAATTTTGCCTCATTTTCTTTGATGATGAAACCAGTGCTGAGTATTAAATAACAGCCTTGAAGTTGAATATCAAGTATATGTGAAAATTCTACTTCTGTCAGAATCATGAGCCAGATGTCCCATTACTAACCACATTCAGAGGGGCATTCAGTGTGTAGCGAAAATTCTTCTTGCTTTTAAGGTCACTCAAAATCAGATGCCCAGCTCTTACAGCACTGTGCTCCCCCAATCTCACACCAGGCTGTGACATCACAACTACAACTCGTCTATGGGGTTGTGGGGGGGGGTTTAGAATTTTTTGCATAGAAGACCGGGATTTCATCAAAAACAATTTTTTTCCAAAATTTTGCTCTTAAAAATTTTTTTTTTTTAAAAAGCCAGGGGTTTCTCAAAAAGCCCCAAACTAAAAACTTTTGGTTTTAAACCAGAAATTATTTGGTTACCAAAAATCCTTCCCCGCCCCCACCCCAATTTTAAACCAAACATTTTTGGTCTGGGGGAAAAAATGTCAACTTCTCAACAAAACCCCAAAATTTTGATGGGGAAAAAATTCCCAGACCATCAACAATCATCACTAGTAAGCAACTCCATTGAAGCACAAAACTGCCTGACGTGGGTCAGGGAAGTCACATTTCTTCAGCATAGGTCATGGTTTTCCAAAGGGGATTTTTGGCTTAGAACCCAGATGGTGACTTGCAACTTCAGAGAACCTAAGAGAGAGAAAAACATTATATTTTAAGTTATATGCTGAATGCATCTTTGAGCCTGGTTAGTGAGGTCATTCAGCACATGTTGCTTAAGTAAAGAGAATTTCCATATTTACATTTCTAGCTCACTGGATATCTTTAAAAGATACATTTATAACTAACAGAATTTATGGGATTGATGCAGACATTAAGCAAGGTTCTTTGGCCTCTATTTTGCAGGAGATCAAATTAGATTAGCACATTGGCCCATTCCGGTCTTCAAATCTATGAACCATTATTAGTGTTACTATTTTTAATAATGAACATTTATACAGAGCTATCCAAACAGAAGGCTCAGTTCTATTACCCTTAGTCAAGTTGGGTAATACTTGCTCAAGCTGAATCAGCAGGATTACTTGAGGCGTAAGATAAATTACGATTCAGCCTGAGTTAGGGTGGCAGAATTGGGGCTACTGGGCTAGACCAGTTCTCTACCCAAAAAGCTTACAACTTAACCTCTGAAAGTGTTTGTCTTTTTTATTTTAAAGGGTCAGTACAATGTCAATAACCTTATTAGATTAAATACAGAACCAATTTAGAAATGTGACACTTTGTTCCTTTTACAAAAAGAAAAGGAGTACTTGTGGCACCTTAGAGACTAACCAATTTATTTGAGCATAAGCTTTCGTGAGCTTCAGCTCACTTCATCGGATGCATACTGTGGAAAATACAGAAGAAGTTTTTATACACACAAACCATGAAAAAATGGGTGATTATCACTACAAAAGGTTTTCTCTCCCCTCACCCCACTCTCCTGCTGGTAATAGCTTATGTAAAGTGATCACTCTCCTTACAATATGTGTGATAATCAAGGTGGGCCATTTCCAGCACAAATCCATGTCACGGCAAACCTGGTTGCTGAACTTTGTGACTTTGTCCTCACCCATAACTATTTTACATTTGGGGACAATGTATACCTTCAAATCAGCGGCACTGCTATGGGTACCCGCATGGCCCCACAGTATGCCAACATTTTTATGGCTGACTTAGAACAACGCTTCCTCAGCTCTCGTCCCCTAATGCCCCTACTCTACTTACGCTATATTGATGACATCTTCATCATCTGGACCCATGGAAAAGAAGCCCTTGAGGAATTCCACCATGATTTCAACAATTTCCATCCCACCATCAACCTCAGCCTGGTCCAGTCCACACAAGAGATCCACTTCCTGGACACTACAGTGCTAATAAACGATGGTCACATAAACACCACCCTATACCGGAAACCTACTGACCGCTATTCCTACCTACATGCCTCCAGCTTTCACCCTGACCACACCACACGATCCATTGTCTACAGCCAAGCTCTGCAATACAACCGCATTTGCTCCAACCCCTCAGACAGAGACAAACACCTACAAGATCTCTATCAAGCATTCTTACAACTACAATACCCACCTGCAGAAGTGAAGAAACAGATTGATAGAGCCAGAAGAGTTCCCAGAAGTCACCTACTACAGGACAGGCCTAACAAAGAAAATAACAGAATGCCACTAGCCGTCACCTTCAGCCCCAACTAAAACCCCTCCAACGCATTATCAAGGATCTACAACCTATCCTGAAGGATGACCCAACACTCTCACAAATCTTGGGAGATAAGCCAGTCCTTGCCTACAGACGGCCCCCCAACCTGAAGCGAATACTCACCAGCAACCACATACCACACAACAGAACCACTAACCCAGGAACCTAGCCTTGCAACAAAGTCCGTTGCCAGCTGTGCCCACATATCTATTCAGGGGACACCATCACAGGGCCTAATAACATCAACCACACTATCAGAGGCTCCTTCACCTGCACATCTACCAATGTGATATATGCCATCATCTGCCAGCAATGCCCCTCTGCCATGTACATTGGTCAAACTGGACAGTCTCTACGTAAAAGAATAAATGGACACAAATCAGATGTCAAGAATTATAACATTCATAAACCAGTCGGAGAACACTTCAATCTCTCTGGTCACGCGATTACAGACATGAAAGTTGCGATATTACAACAGAAAAACTTCAAATCCAGACTCCAGTGAGAGACTGCTGAATTGGAATTAATTTGTAAATTGGATACAATTAACTTAGGCTTGAATAGAGACTGGGAGTGGCTAAGTCATTATGCAAGGTAACCTATTTCCCCTTGTTTTTTCCTACCCCCCCCCCTTCCTCTGATGTTCTTGTTAAACCCTGGATTTGTGCTGGAAATGGCCCACCTTGATTATCATACACATTGTAAGGAGAGTGATCACTTTAGATAAGCTATTACCAAGAGGAGAGTGGGTTTTTTGCGGGGGGGGGGGAGGGGGGAGGAGAAAACCTGGATTTGTGCTGGAAATGGCCCACCTTGATTATCACACACATTGTAAGGAGAGTGATCACTTTACATAAGCTATTACCAGCAGGAGAGTGGGGTGGGGGGAGAGAAAATCTTTTGTAGTGATAATCACCCATTTTTTCATGGTTTGTGTGTATAAAAACGTCTTCTGTATTTTCCACAGTATGCATCCGATGAAGTGAGCTGGAGCTCACGAAAGCTTATGCTCAAATAAATTGGTTAGTCTCTAAGGTGCCACAAGTACTCCTTTTCTTTTTGCAAATACAGACTAACACGGCTGTTACTCTGAAACCTGCCATTTGTTCCTTTTAGGCACTTCTCGCCTGGTTCAGAAGAGTTTGGGAGAAGCCAGGATGGCTGATATTAAGGGGATTCTTGGGAATCTTTTTCAGTGTCAGGGCAGAGCAACCAGGCTTGCCTGCAGGTTTTACAAATAAGGCCAGTGGGGACCAAGGTTGTTCTAATTCTAAGTGTTTCTCATTTGTTTTCCCCACAAGAAAATAAATAAATAAATCCATTCCCTCATGCTTAAAGCTAGGGAAAGTATTTCTTTGATATTCATTGGACGTCACAGACAGTTTGCTGGATATGTCTTCCAAAGCTTATGATTATTGCTGGGAACTAAACCAAAAACCTTCTAACCCCCCAGCTGGTTGAACGTTAGACTTCAGCATCATTAATATTTTGGTTTGTATTAGCCTATTGTAAGTGCCCGGAAGAGAACATCAGTTGCTGAGTTGTTTGGTGGGGGTTTTTTTGTTTGTTTGTTTTTCACTTTGGCTAGAGTTGCTAATAAGTGTTAATTTTTGGTACCCTGGTGGGAAAAGGAGATACTAGGCCTTGAATGTGCAATTCGGTTTGCAGAAAATGTAAAAAGCCTCTGACTTTTCTTAACTTCTGCCCACTTTCCCTCCTGGAAAAATGTTTAAATCTCACAGGGAGCTATTTGGATAAATTTTAAATTACAATTAAGATTAATTTTAAATTGCTCAAATTGAGGGCCAGACTGTGAACCCCTGGCTATTACTGGTGAGTGGTTACTCCCAGCAGTGGTCCCACTGAAGTAAATGGACCTAATCTTGGGAGCAACTCGCTCACCAATAGCTGTAAGTGGTTCACAATCTAACCCCAAGTAATTTCTCCCCCGAGCCTGTGTGGCAGAGGCATATGTTAACCATGTTAGCAAGAATCAGGAACAAAAGAAAACAATAATCAGAGTAACATACTTTGTGGTGTCTTCTTGGCTATTTTTAATGTACAGTAGTTCCCACCTCCCACCCCCATTAGTACCTCAACAAGCAACCCCAGGTCAGCCCTCCAGGGCCTTCATGTCCAAAGTTCTATCCAGTATGGCCACCTGTCCCCATCTCACCAAGTTACTTGTCGTTTTAAATTTCCATATTTGTAGTTCAGAAAGTTGAATTTAAACCTAACTGGCTGTATTCCTCATAATAGAGTAAGCAACTGGCTGCCAATGTTGCAGTTCCACCTCAACTGGATGTATTTTAAAACAGAAGTAAAATAAAATTTTAAAGCAATGATACATAAATTAGGGCCTATGACAAACAATAGTTTTATATTGGGGAGAGGAAAATTGGCTGTATCAACTCAGCATTATTCAGCTGCTATCTGAGGGGCTAACTCATGCATTAGTGCATGGAAAGGTTATGCACAGGACACCAGTTAGGACCTGATCCTGCAATTCAGCATGTAGACAACACTTCCACAGATTTCAGTGGGAGTTTTGTCTGTAGTCCTTATGAAGAGTCAAATAGTGATGTACCTGGGGAGGGATCTCGGGAACCCCTGGTTGAAATTCTACCACCAAACTGGAGAGAAGGTTGGGATTATTTCCCTGCCTCTGATGGAGTTAGTTACCTCATCTCTGGATACTGCTAAATCATCCCCATCAGAGATGCCTTATCTCTGGAACTCATAAAAATACTTCTGAAGACCATGTGCTTTGGCTTTAGAATGCACCAGGCTGTACCACATTGTGTCAGGTACTTTAAAAAGCGAAATAATCTCTTGAGGGAGCCTCCCTTTCCCCCTAAGGTCCTCACACAAGTTCCACACCATGCTGAGCTATCAATATACCCTGTATATTTTTTCAGGAACAATGCATAAACATTTCCTGCAAGTGCATACGTTTGTTTGCCAAGTGCTTCTCTGCTTGGTTACAGAAAACATTTGTGTTTAAAGGAGAAAAATGACCAGATTCCTGTCCTTCAGCCTCTCGTTCTACAAGAATGTGCACTCATGGTACACAATGTTTATCTTGCTTAGAAGGAATCCTTTATATCAGCACCCCTTGTTATAATACGGGTAGCAGATCACTGGGATCAGAATGTTAGTGCTGATAGAAGTTCTGGAGCTAAATAACCCACTGCATCAGTGGGAGAATAGACACCTACATTTCACAGTGTACACAATTCAGTGACTCATGCAGGATTTCTAGCACAACATGTAAGCATGACACAAAGAAGATTGCTCCTTACACTAGAATTTAGTATTTCAGTTTCCAACTCATGAATACAATTTTGGTCGTTTTTGACAAATAGTTGAGCTAAAAAATCAGATTGGATTATATTGCCCCCTACAGTTACAAAATTAAAATATCTTCAGTGTTGCTTCTATCTTGACAGCTTGCTTGCCACGCTGTGGTATGGGAGCATAAAAGCTTTAGCATGACCAGAGTGCTTGCAAACACTGATCCTAAAACAGGATTGTGTGATCATTTTAATAACATTTTCCTTTCCAGCTATAACCAGAGAAAGCTGGTTTGTTTGCTTGTTCCCAAATGCTCCTGTCTGATTAGACGGTGAGCTTGGCGAAAAAAATTACATTTTATGGAAGACAGCAAAAGATCTTATTATTTTCTTCTGTTTGTGGGTGGCAAACATCTCTCTCAAGAGATTTCCTCTCTTTTCATGATATGACAACCTGGGTTTGGGGGGAGGGGAGGAGTAGCTGATGAAATATTCATTAATCCAACCAAGTCAAAGAAAAGCAGCATTCCAAAGGGGGTGCCAAAAAAGGGTTTTTTCCCCATACTTCAAAAGGTGCTGATGCACCATAATATAAAAGATGGCACAGAAGGCCAGGCACAGAGAACTATGGAGAGTGCACAGCACACATGCACACACACACTCCGAAAGACCAAGTGTTGGTCCCATTCTCTTTAGTAACAAAGACAGTGCCACATAATCAGTTATTTTACTTATATACTCACATCTCTGCCTGCTACTTTGCTGTAAAACTTTTCAAGTATCCTGGTTTACCAGCTAGTAAATGTTGGACTTCAAAGGAATAGGAAATGGCCGCTGAATGGCAAAATGTTCTTTTATTGCTCCAGCTACAGTGTGTAACCTGGAACGTGACAAAACACTTTTCATTCTACAAAAACATTCTAAGGACTACACTTTCAAAATGGGCTGTAATAGGGTGTGACACAGGAATTCTGGCAAGACATTGAGCTTTATTTCCTGGCTCTAGTCATACGATACGGAACAGATTACAGATGGTATAGCCCCCGCAAATGGCAGAGCTCAGTATCCTACCTCAATGGCCATTATTATGGGCTTCAAACTGACCTCTAAGCTTGCACCCATAATTTTATGTGTGGAAATTGCCATTAACAAAAATTAACTTAAATGTGCATGCGCAAATAACTCTTTGCTACGCAAATCAAAGTAGCTAGAAGTCTACGGAAACAACATGCTCTAATTCAAGCTTTGTGCACATAAAAGTGTGCAGAAATTAAGTGGTCATTTTGGAAAATTTTACCTTAAACATGTGACTTGTTTGAAGCTTCTACTGAAATTCACCACAAGTAGTACCCCTGAATAGCTGTCATTAAACTTCCAATGTTTCAAGAATTTCCATTCAACAGGAATAATGGAAAATGACTTATTGTTGGGATTGGAGATTTGGATACATGCAACAGTTATCTTCAAATACAATTAGCAGCTCAGCCACTTTTTCAGCCACCCTGATCTCTTGCTCAAATTTCAGAGGTCCAATCTTCAAACCCAATTTTCCCAGTCTTTGGGCTGGTGTCTTTGCCCCAGTGACTGTCTCCGTTTGAGACCAGTTAGGGAATTCAGGTTTGGCTCCACTATTCCCTAGCCTTTTTAGAGTGTCTGGTCTAACAACTGTTATGTCTGAGCCTATGTCAATTATCCCTATACAATTCACAGAACCTATTACACATTCACTAGCCAAATTCCCATTATTGTTGTTTATCTGCCCAGATCTAAACAAAACCTGTGGGGCTGATCCTTGTACTTCCAAGCTTTGCCTCCCCCCTCACTCCCTAGCTTGGTGCAATACCCCCTCCCCCTTCCCAAATTGGGAGAGAGGCTTTCACTAGACACCTACAACAGTCTGTCTTGGCCCTCCTTAAAATTTATAACAATCCTTCTTTATGTGGCCAACTTTGTCACAGTACCAGCATTTAACTGAACTGTTTTCTTCAATTTTTGCATTGTTGCCAATTTCCTTGGTTGTACAAATGACATTTATCATTTGTTCCAATCATTCAATGTGGTCATGAACCAGATTAGAATCCCCTCCTTCACCTTACATATTAGACAGAGCTGTACTTACAGGACTCATGTCAATCAGCTTTCATCTTCCATGAAACCTGCTGCTACCTCTTCTGGTGCACTGCTGCAAGAAAAAAATCCACATTCTGTGGCAATTTCAACAGCCTCTTAGAGGGTCTTTGGTATCCTTTTCCCGATCTTGATCTGCAAGTCCAGGTCCAGATGAGCAGCTATAAATCCTGGAAGGCCTCGGTGGTATCTGGGTATGCCAGAAACACAAGTGTCCACAGGTCCTGTGCTGGTTCAGGAGGGTTTCTTCTTTCCTTCTCCTTCTAGCTCTTAGCTGTGCCTTGGCCAGCTTGTATTGATGGCTAGCTCCAAACCTCATGTCAAGGGCTTGTACAAGATCTGAATAACTCCATCTCTTTTCTGGGATAAGTTCTGCAGCCCCCTCAAAGCTAGGCCACCCAGAAGTGCTACTAACGCCCCTTTCTGTCCCTCTTCCCAGCCACTCATTTGAGGTATAACATTGAATTGAACCAAATAAGCCCCCCAGGGTGTTTTATCCCTCAAAGACAGTAGGGCTTTTGCATCATTAGAGCTGGGACAGCCTGATCTAGGCCTCTGTGGGTTCCAAACAAGAGAGAAAATTGTTGTAAATGTCTGGTCTTACCCTCTCGCTGGCTCAATTCCTCATTCAGATGGCTGCTTTCCACTGTGATTTTCTGCTGTAGCTAAGTTTTTCACTCCCTAAATTCTTCCTGCAACTTGTCTGAGATGGCAAGTTCCAGATTGGCTAAAGATTGCCTGGTTTCTGCTATTTCATGGAAGAGTCTCTGATCTATGGCAGTTAAATTGCTAGTCACCTCATCAATCCGTTCAACCATTCCAACCTGGATGTGTTGCAGCTGAGGTTCACAATCTGTCCAAACACTTTGGCCTGGTCTACACTACAGAGTTACGTCGAAGTAAGGCAGCTTACATCCACCTACCTCTGTAAAGGTCTATACTACAACGCTGCTTCCACTGAGGTAAGTCGCCCACTACACTGACTGAATAACTCCACCTCCGTGACAGGTGTAGCACTTCGGTCAATGTAGTTAGGGTGATGCTGTGTAGACACTGCTTACTTACATTGCCTGTTGGCTGACAGACCCATGTGGGGCACACAGCTGGAGCCCATGCACACACACACACCCCTTCTCTTCCTCTGCGGTGAAGACTAATGCAAAGAATTCTTGTTTTCCTTGAGTGCTCCTTTAGCACCTTGACTGACTGTTGAGGCCTTTTTCATGCAGGTTTGCTATACATGTTAAGGTGCTGTCTAACTGGGTCATGAAGCTGAGTAATGCTCAGGAGATTATTGATAGCTTTGCACTGATGAGGTCCCCAAACTGTATCGGGGCAATTGATAGAACCCATGTGCCTATCATTTCCCCTCTCTCTTCCCTCCCAACCAGGGTGCAGAATTTATAAACAGAAAGGTTTGTTTCCCCATTCAATTCCTAAGACTGGTGGACCACCGTGGCAGGTTTCCAGACATAAATGTAGGGTGGTCTGGGAGGATCCATAATGCTAGGATCTTTCAGAACTCAGTACTATTTAAATTAAGGGGAAAGGACTTTTTGTCCCCAGATGCTCTGTAGGCACTGATGGTGTGGAGGTTGGTCCGTTTATTCTGGGAAACCTGGATTATCCCCTGATGCCCTGGCTAATGAATTCACACACAGGCTGCTTGGATAGAAGCAAGAAACATTTTAACTATCACCTGAGTAGTTGCACATAGCAAAGTGTGCATTTGGCCATCTGAAAGGCTGATGGTGCTGTTTATGGAATAGGTTGGAAGCAGAAGAAAAAAAGTGTTCCAGCCATTATAACTGCATTTGTTGTGTTTTGGACAATATTTGTGAAAGCAAAAAAGAGAATAAAGAAGTGTTATTTACCCTTTCCCCCCCATACAAAAACTAGGCATCACCCAATGAAATTAATAGGCATCAGGTTTAAACCAAACAAAAGGAAGTACTTTTTTCCACACAATGCAATCTGTGGCACTCATTGCCAGGGGATGTTGGGAAGGCCAAAACTATAATTGGGTTCAAAAACAAATTAGATAAGTTTATCAAGGAGAAGTCCATCAATGGCTATTAGCCAAGATAGTCAGGGATGCAAACCCATGCTCTGGGTGTTCCTAAACCTCCAACTGCCAGAAACCGGGGCTCGACAACTGGGGCTGGATCACTCAATAATTGGCCTGTTCTCTTCATTCTTTCTGAAGCATCTGGCACAGGCCGCTGTCAGAAGACCATTTGTCTGACCCAGTTTGCCCATTTTTATGCTATCTTCTCATGCCGAATTGGTTGGCTACAGACCAGTAACGTTCTGGAGTGGCCGGCTTCCAGATGGCAATGACGACCTGTTTCTCTATGGGTATGTTGGTACACTGTGGCTGAGGCTCCAGGATCAGTTCTACGGTTCTCAAAAAAGGTAGCCCTCCCCATCTTTGATGTTCTCTTGCCACTGCTACTCATCCCAGCTCTGCAGAACTGACCTCTCCCACTAGGCTTGGCGTTCTCCTATTCTTCCACCTTGTCCTGGCGCCACTGCTGCAGGTAACCTGCCGCTGCCAAAGGAGTTGTTGCTGCTGCCATAAAATATTCTCCTGTTCCTGCATCATCTGCTCGGTGGTGTGATGGGTGAAGTCCAATGCAGAATTCATCGAGCTCCGACTGATAGAACATAGCCCAAGCAGCCTGTGCATATCCACACTTACCACAGAGTATTGTTGGGTCCATGCGAGCTGACAATTGTGCATGCTAGCCCAGAAAGAATTATAGGGAAGAGACAACGGAAACAAAAGATTTAAAAAAAAAAAAATTGAAGCCACCTGGCTTTTCACAACTCACAGAGAAAACAATCCCAGGATGCGTGCTGCTCAGCAGAAAAGCAAAGGACCATGGGAAACCTCCAGAGAATTGCTCTAAACTGAGGGTGTAGCAACTACCAGCATGTGTTCACACAATGCAACTTGAAAATGGAACAGGTATTCTGCGTGCATGCTAGTGGTACGAGCGAGTTATCTGACATGCACCAAAAAGCTTTGGATTCCCCCCCACCGCTGCCAGGTAGACACACCCCACCTGAAGAAACTTCAGCAGCAGAGGTATGTAATGAAGAATAAAATAAAAATCATAACTGAACATTTTCCTACCTGTAAAGTTGTTTGGTTCCTGTTCTAAAGATGAGCACCTAATAAGATGGTGAGGAGAAGGTAGGGCCATTGAAACAGAGTTAGGATCCATATCAATGATTTTTGCTCCCCAAATCAATTATGCTTCTAAGGGAAAATCCTGTCCCCTCTTCTATTTGGGAAACCAGATTTTTGAAACCCAGCTCTACAATGGCTCCCTCACACAGGCAGGAGTTGTGACCAGGGCAGGCTAGTAGCAAAGGAAGGGTCAGTAGCCCAGTGACCATCATCCTCACCATAGAGCTACTGGAGCCTTGAGGGTGCAATGGCAGTCATTTTGCTGCCTCTCTGGGAAGTGGAGTGGGGCAGAACACTTTCATCTGAACTGAAAACCCCAGTGCACAGCACAACTATTCAGACTGCCCAGCAAGCTCCAGGATTTGGGCCTAGCTTGTAGTCCTTGCTATTGTCTAAGCAGCCTCTTGAATGCAATGAATCCTTTGCTAACACAATCAGAGAACATGGGGCTGTTTATGAGGTTTCACAAAAACTCTAAAACTTTTACATTTGGGGTTTCATGAAACTTTTAGGCTCACAAAACTTATCTCTCTTTCATAGAGAGCATTTGTTTTTCAAGGGCAATTTCATTTAATAAAAAAAAAAAAATCAGATCGAACTGAACAGAAGCCAGTTCTGTGCACACAACAAAGATGCTTGTATGGAAATGATTCTTACCCTGCTTCTAGGCAAGCAGCAAATTGAAATAAAAACAGGCAGCAGCTTGGAACTCACATCATTGCCAAGCCAGAATCAATTCAAACCTCTGAATCTGCTCCTGGAAGCAGCACGGGCCGAGGGACGTACTGGCCGCCACTTCCAGCAGCTCCCGTTGGCCTGGAACAGCGAACCGGGGCCACTGGGAGCCGCGATCAGCCGAACCTGCAGACGCGGCAGGTAAACAAACCAGCCCGGCCCGCCAAGGGCTTTCCCTGCACAAGCGGCGGAACAAGTTTGGGAGCCACTGCATTAGACAATATATTCCCCACTCATATCCCCAATGTACCCATATTCTTCTGTATATGAGTGGGGAATATATTGTCTAATGCAGTGGCTCCCAAACTTGTTCATAATAGCACTTCCCTTCTTCACAGGGGTGCTGTGAGGAGAAATAAATTTAAAAGATTAAGAGGTGCTCAACTACCACAGTAATGGGGGCCATAAAAGCATGTTAGATGCAACCATGGTGAAAGGAAGAGAACAGGCTGGGCCATGCAGGCAACAGATGTAATAAATGGGACAGAGAAAACAATAGATGGAGAAGTAAGAAAAAAATGGAATGGGGATGAAAAGAAGAGAAACGGGGTAGAAAGAAAGAGATGGGAATAAAGAAATTGAAAAAAGAGAGGAAGCAGCAAGAACAGCACACACACAACATTGTAGAGAATAAACTTCATTTTTATTTTGTTTATTCTGGAACCTACCAGCCAGTTTTCAGAGGTAGCTCTTGGAGAATGCTTAGTTAGCCAATAGTATCTACAAATTTAATTTTGCTCAGGTTTGGAGCCACCAAAAATTCTTTAGTTAAAGCCAACCATGACTACATCCTTGGTTAGACCTGTCAACAGCGGGATTCAGAGACCTGGGACTCTCTTTTCAAACCAATATTATTAGCTTTCCCAGTTCTCACCAATGCCATTAGTGGGCATCCACAGTGCTTAATTTGTGCCAGGGCTGAACCCCAGCAACGATAGGCTTGGCAGTTCATAGCCCTGGTGTCTCTGGGCTTTTGGCATCAGTTATGAAAGTAAAAAAATTGCTTGAGCCCCAGCACCTAACTGCTTAAGCCCTGGCACCTCTTTCATTACAAATTAAGCACGGGGCATCCAGTTACAAAAAAGCTACATAGTTTTGTTAATCCTGGACCAATTCCTCATCATAGTTATTCAAACCAAATCTTCCTCCATTAGTAAACTCTTCCTTTGGCCAAATAATAGTGAGGCTAGAGAACCATATTGATTGCATGTCAGCAGCTGAAGTTAACTACACAGAAACCCAACTTCCACTCAGTTTTTAGCTGTATTTCCTTATTAAAAACAAAAAGTATTTCCCTCTCAGCTTGGTAAGAAATACAGCCAGTGTTTTGACTGAAATTTCCGAAAATTTGTTAAAGTGAGCATGGAGCTTCCATAAAGAGCTTAAATTAAGGTTTTCTTCCAAGCATGCTGAAAGTGCGTGGAAGGCAAATTTAGACATCATACAGGGGCCCACACAGTGGAAATCCATCTGGCTACACTCAAGATTGGGCATTCACTGCCTCGGATGTGCTTTTACATTATGAACTCGGTCATTTGGATAACAATAAAAACTGAGCCAGCCAGGCGTATCCTCAGTTTCTATATGCCAGTCCAGCCAGGCTGACGTTGGTACATCATTCATGAGAATGCAGCAGTCCACAAGGCTCGCAATATGGGAAATGTATCTGTAACCTCCTGTATATAAATGAATATTGCATTATCTCCTATGCTGGGGCTACTTAGATTGTGTGGGAATAGATTTTTGTCTTTATCAACAGACTGGTGGATTTTTAATAATAGTTGTGGTCATTGTGGCCAATTGGAAAGACACACTGCGCCCATCTCACTGAATGGCTCATAGCCAACTGAATATATAAATCTGAAACAGCTCCAGTTAGGAATAGATTGAAATGGAAGCATTTTTCTGACATGTGGGAGCCTTCGGGAATTATTTCTTTGTTATGAACCAACAATGTGCTCAGCACTGTACATGACTCAAACGGAAGACAGCACTGAAGAGTTTATATTTATATTCCCTGATCTTGCAAATGCTCCCGTAGAATACTCAAGTGAACAAAATTAATCTCAAGGCCTGGTCCACACTACGAATTTATGTCAAATTTAGCAGCTTTATATCGAATTAACCCTGCACCCGTCCACACAACGAAGCCATTTTTTTTGACATAAAGGGCTCTTAAAACCGATTTCTGTACTCCTCCCCAACGAGGGGATTAGCACTGAAATCGACATCGCCATTTCGAATTAGGGTTAGTGTGGACGCAATTTGACTGTATTGGCCTCTGGGAGCTATCCCACAGTGCACCATTGTGACCACTCTGGACAGCACTCTGAACTCGGATGCACTGGCCAGGTGTACAGGAAAAGCTTTTTAATCTCATTTCCTGATTGGCCAGGTGAGCTCATCAGCACAGGTGACCATGCAGAGCTCATCAGCACAGGTAACCATGCAGTCCCAGAATTGAAAAAGAGTTCCAGCATGGACCGAACGGGAGCTACTGGATCTCATCGCTGTGTGGGGAAACGAATCCACGCTATCAGAACTACGTTCCAAAAGACGAAATGCCAAAACATTTCAAAAAATCTCCGAGGCCATGAGGGACAGAGGCTACAGTAGGGATGCAACACAGTGCCGTGTGAAACTTAAGGAGCTTAGACAAGCATACCAGAAAACCAGAGAATCAAACAGCTGCTCTGGGATAGAGCCCCAGACATGCAATTTTAGGGGGGGGGGGCCGCCACCACTACCCCACCCCTGTCCATGGACTCCGATGATGGGGTACTCTCAGCTATGCCTGAGGATTTTGCGGACGGGGAAGATGAGGAGGACGACGAGTTTGAGGAGAGCACACAGCACACCATTCTCCCCAAGAACCAGGATCTTTTTATCACCTTGACTGAAATACCCTCCCAACTCAACAAAGCCAGAGAAGGGACCTCTGGTGAGTGTACCTTTTTAAATATAATACATGTTTTAAAAGCAAGCATTTTTTAATGATTAATTTGCCCTGAGGACTTGGGATGCATTCGTGGCCAGTACAGCTACTGGAAAAGTCTGTTAACATGTCTGGGGCTGGAGCGGAAATCCTCCAGGGACATCTCCATGAAGCTCTCCTGGAGGTACTCTAAAAGCCTTTGCAGAAGGTTTCTGGGGAGAGCAGCCTTATTCCGTCCTCCATGGTAGGACACTTTACCACGCCATGCTAGTAGCAAGTAATCTGGTATCATTGCATGACAAAGCCTGGCAGCGTATGGTCCCGGTGTTTGCTGGCATTCAAGCAACATCCGTTCTTTATCTCTCTGTGTTAACCTCAGGAGAGTGATATCGTTCATGGTAACCTGGTTGAAATACGGGAATTTAATTAAGGGGACATTAAGAGGTGGCTGTTCCTACTGGGCTGTTTGCCTGTGTCTGAAAAGAAATCCTCCCCGCAGTTAGCCACATGGTGGGGGGGAGGGGGACACTGGCACTGAGCTGTTTGTGTTTGGCTAGCAGGGATCTTCCCTGATACCAGCCACAAGATGTGGGGAGGGGTAAAGCAATCATCCCAGAGAATTGGATTGGGGGGGCGTTAGTTTGGTTTCTGCTGCTGCACGTTAACACGAAAACTGCAGCACTAAATGGCCAATTCAACGGGCTTTGCTTGGTATGGGAAAGGAGGTTGCAGAGGCCAAAAGACTACGGCTTACCATGGCCTCCTGCAAGCCGAATTCTGTTGCCTGGCACTGCGTGTGTGATCTCTAACACCAAAGCCACAGGCACTCAATATAAGATGCAAAATGCGACCTTGAACCAAAATCACATGTGCTATGTAATGTGAACAGTGGTGTTCACCATGAAAGAGTATAGCCATTGTTCTGTAAAATGTATCTTTTTAAATACTTCACTCCCTCTTTTTCCTCCTGCAGCTGCAAATGTTTCAGGCTTCTCTCCTCCATCCCAAAGATTATCTCAGATAAGGTGGTGAAAAAAAAAGCATGTGCGATGAAATGTTCTCTGAGCTCATGCAGTCGTCCAACACTGACAGAGCTCAGCAGAATGTGTGCAGGGACACAGTAGCACAGTACAGGAAAGTGGCCAATGAACATGAGGACAAGAGGGACGATCGAGATGAGAGGTGGCGGCAGAAAAATCAGAGGAGGCAGGATGCAACGCTGGGGCTACTGAGGGATCAAACGGACATGCTCCGGCGTCTGGTGGAGGTTCAGGAACGGCAGCAGGATCACAGACTGCTGCTGCAGCCCCTGTTTAACCGCCCTCCTTCCTCCCCAAGTTCCACAGCCTCCTCACCCAGATGTCCAAGAATGCGGGGGGAGGGGGGAGGCTCCGGGCACCCAACCACTCCACCCCAGTGGACAGCCCAAGCAACAGAAGGCTGTCATTCAACAAGTTTTGAAGTGGCCTTTTCCTTCCCTCCTACCCTCCTCCCACACCCCACCCAGGCTACCTTGTGAGTTATCTCCCTATTTTTATAATCAATTAATAAAGAATACATGGTTTTTAAATGATAGTGACTTTATTTCCTTTGCAAGGAAGCTGTGATCGAAGGGGGGAGGGCGGGTAGCTTACAGGTAATTAGAGACAACCAAGGGGGTGGGTTTTCATCAAGGAGAAACAAACAGAAGTGTCACACGATACCCTGGCTAGTCATGAAACTGGTTTTCAAAGCTTCTCTGATGCGCACTGCTTCCTGCTGTGCTATTCTAATCGCCCTGGTGTCTGGCTGCGCGTATTCAGCAGCCAGGCGATTTGCCTCAACCTCCCACCCCACCATAAAAGTCTCCCCCTTACTCTCACAGAGATTATGGAGCACACAGCAAGCAGCAATAACAATGGGAATATTGGTTTCGCTGAGGTCTGAGTGAGTCAGTAAACTGCGCCAGCGACCCTTTAAACATCCAAATGCGCACTCTACCACCATTCTGCACTTGCTCAGCCTATAGTTGAACAGCTCCTTACTACTGTCCAGGGTGCCTGTGTACGGCTTCATGAGCCAGGGCATTAAGGGGTAGGCTGGGTCCCCAAGGATAACTATAGGCATTTCAACATCCCCAACAATTATTTTCTGGTCTGGGAAGTAAATCCCTTCCGGCAGCTGTTTAAACAGACCAGAGTTCCTGAAGATGCGAGCATCATTCTTTCCCAGCCATCCCACACTGACGTTGGTGAAACATCCCTTGTGATCCACCAGTGCTTGCAGCACCATTGAAAAGTACCCCTTGCGGTTTATGTACTGGCTGCCCTGGTTGTCCGGTCCCAAGATAGGGATATGCGTTCTGTCTATAGCCCCACCACAGCTAGAGAATCCCACTGCAGCAAAGCCATCTACTATGACCTGCACATTTCCCAGAGTCACTACCTTTGATAGCAGCAGCTCAATGATTGCGTTGTCTACTTGCATCACAGCAACCCCCACAGTAGATTTGCCCACTCCAAATTGATTACCGACTGAGCAGTAGCTGTCTGGCGTTGCAAGCTTCCACAGGGCTATTGCCACTCACTTCTCAACTGTGAGGGCTGCTCTCATCTTGGTATTCTTGCTCTTCAGGGCGCGGGAAAGCAAGTCACAAAGTTCCATGAAAGTGCCCTTACACATGTGAAAGTTTCAGAGCCACTGGGAATCATCCCAAACCTGCAACACTATGCGGTCCCACCAGTCTGTGCTTGTTTCCAAGGCCCAGAATCAGCATTCCATGGTATGAGCCTGCCCCATTAACACCATGATCTCCAAATTGCCGGGGACCGCGGTTTTAGAGAAATCTGTGTCCATGTCCTCATCACCCTGCTGCCGTCGCCTCCTTGCCAGGTTTTTCAAGTTCTGGTTCTGCATAAACTGCACCATAAAGCGCGAGGTGTTTACAATAATCATAACTGCGGGGGTGAGCTGAACGGGCTCCATGCTTGCCACGCTATGGTGTCTGCTCGGACAATCCAGAGAAAAAGGCGTGAAGTGATTGTCTGCCGTTGCTTTCACAGAGGGAGGGAGGGTTGACTGACGATATTTACCTATAACCACCCATGACAAATGTTTGGCCCCATCAGGCATTGGGAGCTCAGCCCAGAATTCCAATGGGCAGCAGGGACTGTGGGAACTGTGGGATAGCTACCCACAGTGCACCGCTCAGAATGTCAACGCTTTCCATGGTACAGTGGACACACACTGCCGAATTAACGTGCAGTCGACTTTATAAAATCTGTTCCCAAAAATTGATTTCTGTAAAATCGGAGTAATTTCATAGTGTAGACATACCCCAAGCGTTTGTAGGATCGGGATGTAAGACGTGAAACGGAGAGAATGGGACATAATGTGAAATCCAGAGGAAGGATTGATGGAGTTTAAACTTTGTGGTGTGTAATTAGGGGCTGGGAATAAGGGCACAGCTTACCTCACTGACATCAATCGTGTGGCTCTGCCTTAGTTTACCCACTGAAGGGGGTCTTGCCAGGACTGGTAGGGTGATTGTGCTCATCAGCCAAATCAAATGTCCCTCCTTTCCAGGGTAAATAAACCCAACCAAAAGACACAACCAGCCTTTTCACAGAATCAGAATATCAGGGTTGGAAGGGACCTCAGGAGGTCATCTAGTCCAACCCCCTGCTCAAAGCAGGACCTAATCCCCAACTAAATCATCCCAGCCAGGGCTTTGTCAAGCCTGGCCTTAAAAACCACTAAGGATGGACATTCCACCACCTCCCTAGGTAACCGATTCTAGTGCTTCACCACCCTCCTTGTGAAAAAGTTTTTCCTAATATCCAACCTAAAGCTCCCCCACTGCAACTTGAGACCATTACTCCTTGTTCTGTCATCAGCTACCACTGAGAACAGTCTAGATCCATCCTCTTTGGAACCCCCTTTCAGGTCGTTGAAAGCAGTTATCAAATCCCCCGTCATTCTTCTATTCTGCAGACTAAATAATCCCAGTTCCCTCAGCCTCTCCTCATAAGTCATGTGCTCCAGCCCTCTAATCATTGTTGTTGCCCTCTGCTGGACTCTTTCCAATTTTTCCACATCCTTCTTGTAGTGTGGGGCCCAAAACTGGACACAGTACTCCAGATGAGGCCTCACCAATGCCGAATAGAGGGAAATGATCATGTCCCTCGATCTGCTGGCAATGCTCCTACTTATACAGCCCAAAATGCCATTATCCTTCTTGGCAACGAGGGCACACCATTGACTCATATCCAGCTTCTTGTCCACCGTAACCCCTAGGTCCTTTTCTGCAGAACTGCTGCCTAGCCACTCGGTCCCTAGTCTGTAGCAGTGCATGGGATTCTTCCTTCCTAAGTGCAGGGCTCTGCACTTGTCCTTGTTGAACCTCATCAGATTTCTTTTGGCCCAATCCTCTAATTTTTGTCCTCATTGGGCCACACCTGTCTGTCCGAGGATCTGTGCAACCATTAAATCCTTCCCTGTTAGTTGTAGGAGGTCCTTCTCCCCTTTCACTGGGTTCAAGGCATCCTTTATCTACAACCTTCCTCAAATTACTTCTCTGTCAGTGGTGAGAGCCTGCAGCTGCACCTGCTCAGTCGTCAGGCAGCCAATGAGTGCAGCTGGACCCCAGCAGAACCCCACCTGATTGGCTAAGGCAGCCTGGTGGCTTGCTGTTAAGCCCAGCAGCTGCAAAGGATCAGTGGCCACTCAATGCACACACCTTTGCATTCTCTGCCTCCCTTACTCCAAGCCCTGCTTCTACCTTGCCTGAGTCCAGGTAATCCAGTTCTTACTCTGACTTGATCTTGGGCTCTGGCATTTGGACTGTGACCAGTAGACCTGACTCCTGCTCCGATGAGTAGGCCTGACTGCCTATGACCTAGTCTCCTGACACCCTCAGTTATAGGATTTTTTGACTGCCTCTAGGTAGCATCATAAGGGAGACCAGGCCCTCCCTCTACTCCAAATGCTGCTCCTGGGACCCTTTACTATTGACCAGCTATCTGCCCTAACTCCAACCTATACTGCTTCACAATTCTCAAGGACACCTTCTACTTCTGCCTATCTCCTCCAGCTTTCTCAGAGAGGCTCCTCACGGGCTCCATTCCTGGTCCTCTCTACAGGGAACTGATGCTGGTCTCAGTCTAGATCCTTGGTCCTATGAAAATCCTGCCAACATGGTGCTGCGCTTCCCCAGATCTGCTCCTAAGCTCTCTCACATAACTTCAGCCAAACCCCTTCCCAGCTCCTTCCATAGCTGTCTCTTAGTCCTGGCCAGCTTACATAACCACCTAAGATTCCCTTAGGTCTCTCTCTCCCATGCAATTTATAGTTCCCCCTTCCCAACAGGCCTTGCTGTAGCCCAAAGTCACCTGATCTGGTAGGAAAACTAGGGAGAGGTAGGGACTGGGGCTGTTTCTGAAGCTCCCCTTGTGGCGGAGTGGCTTGTTCATTTTGGGGCATTGTGTAAGTAGTAATTCTTAGAGAGATACCTGAATGCAGAGAGGGATCCAGTTTAGAGAATCAGGGTAGGGGGGTTATTCTATGTGGAGGGGCTGTGTGGGAACAAGCACAGAGACAAGTGTAGGAGAACGAATCAAATAGTACATTGAGGCTGGTGATGATAGATATTTGGGTGAAATCCTGGTCCCGTTGAAGTAACTGAAAAATCTTCCATTGACTTCAGTGGAGCCAGGCCTTCTCTTTAACTATAATTTAGTTATATTGTCCAAAAGTAGTCTTCCTCCTCCTCTATGTGTTCTCTTTTGTTATAACTTGTCCAGCTCTTCTGAGGTTATTACACCTGGCCTGGGGATTGTATCTTTCTTTGTTCCTTCCAAGTCATTTTTTAAACAAAAGAACTGAAAGTATAAATCTATGAAATGTAACAAAAAAAAAAAAAAACCTAGTGATCATTATGTACATTTAAATACATTAGCTCTTGGGCCCAATCCTCATTTTAGTATAAATTGGTAGGAGCTACACCAAGTTTACACCAGCTAAGGGTTTGGCCCTTCACTTTTCTGAAGTCTGATAATATCAGTCTCTCTCTGCATTCTGATGCACAAGAAACTTATAAAAAAAGGCTAGAGCTTTGGGACCATCCACATTTCTCTTGGAGAGCCCATGTGACATTTCTGAAATGAGATACCATTTTTTATTTAATTAACTTCCAATAAAGCTGATTTAACTACAAACAATAAAACTCCTTCTACCATGTCACTCTTCCTTCTTTAATAAACACAAACCTCAAGAAACCCCTGGGCATTCTGAGAAAAAGAAATAACCAAATAACTCAGAATATTTAATTTTCTATGCTGGAAATGAAAAACAGGTGTAATTAAAATAACACTTCTTTAAATTCAGTGACCTCTGTTGGCCAGCCATCTATGAATAATTTAGATTTTTCCCCCCATTATTATTGTAAAATTAAAACTAGGGCATATAAATTGTGAGATCCTCTTTAAATATCTTTAAGCACCAGCAATATGTATTTTCGACCAGTTAAAATCCTTAATGATACCAAAAATCTGTCAAGCATAGCTCCCCCAATTCATTTGCCTGAAACCATCAATATTTTATCATGCACTTGCAGTTGGCTTCAATTTAACAGTCCAGGTTACTAATCAAACAAAACACCCAAGTCATTAAAAGTTAGCATGCCATTTAGAAAGTGCATTTCACGTTTATTAAAATATCTTTCATGGAGCCATTAGAAGGCGAAAGTTTTAATTACAATCAGATATTTAGTTCTACTTCAGTTATGCTTTTGGCACTCTCTTGCAACCGCCTTGATTAATCTTCTGGACAGAACTCCTCCATTACCTCCTGAAATTATTTTCCTCTTTACTTCTTCATAATTCATCTCTTTTTCTTCCCCCCTCCAAACATATAAAATGTATTAAAAAGGTGTGCACAATACCTGCCTGAAAGATAAGTCATTAGAAAGATTCCATTTCAAATGCAATTTGTTCTCAAAAGTACCAAATAGCCATAATTCAAACAGATGTATTGAAATTGAAATATAGGTCTTAGTCATCATTTTAAACTATTTTCCTACAGATGAGACTAATATGAGCTCCCCCCACTCCTTCATGGTTTGAAATATACAGTTGTCAGATTTTGTGTGGGTAATTCTGAGAACACCATGAACTCTCACACATTCCTTGTCACTGCAAATCTCTCTTCTCTTTCCTCCTCAATATAAATAGACAATGAAATATATTTTACCAAGGCTCTGTGGCGAGACCATTTCAATGGCTGCTTTCTGTCCACATTAATAAACAATTACATATCCTCAGCCTGCAGTAACTAAAATACTCATTTCCGTCATCTCATTTAATAGACCCATTTGCTAAGGGCATACCCAAATTTGAGCTGTGTACAAAAAACTTAAGAGCCATGTCTGAAAGTTTGGCCCCAATATGTATCAGTTTTAGATCTATGTATCACCTACTTTCTGTGGAAAGACCCTACCTTGAAGCTTAGCCCCATTTTTAGCTTGAATAGGATCAGATATGTTTCCTCTCATCTCCCTGATTTTCAACACCTTTCTCCTTATTCCCTCCCTGAAGCCCTTTTTATGCCACCTTGGGTCCCATTACAAGACTTTCCAATAGGCCCTAGTTAGTTTTCTTTCCATCTTCCAATAAGCTTTACATTAGTATCCCCTACGCAGACATCCAGTCACAGGGGATTTAAGGCATCCCTCTTGCCATCTCTAGTGTTGCTCTGCTGGGGGATGGATTCCCACATTGAGGCTCTTCAGGGCCCAACACCCAGTTCCCTGCTACCCACATTCCCAGACTAGAGTCTACTGTGAGCAAATGAAGGGTATTTGGGGCTCTGATAATGCTATCTAGAATCACAGACAGACTCCTAGCCAAAGGTTCATGAGGCCACCAGGCTTGCTCTTCACTTCTCCTCTTTCCTCATCAACTGGAGCAGGGTCATTCCTGTCATCTGAGGAGTACCTCTGCTCTCATGATGGTCAAAACCTAGTGAAAATACAAGGCCACCATCTAAAGGCAGCAAAGCTCATATGTCTGGCTGGCAAAATTAACAGAGGGTACAGTGGCTATACTGGCTCATTTAGAGCCTGTTCACTCCTTGATATGATTGGCAGCATTGGCTCAAGAGGTGCATGGGTGTTTGAAGTCAAGGACTTAAGTACATAGGCTGAGAAGTAGGAGAAGCTTGCACAGCCCCTGCTTGCATCCGCCTTGGTTAAAGACAGTGGTAGTTGATCCTTTCGTTAACACCAAATTCACACCATTTCTTTAAATTATTTTTATTACTTTAAAATAATACAAAATGTTATGACTAGATCTAGCAAAATACAGCAAGAGGTTGGTTTTTTGTTTGTTTTTTTGAATGGTGGGGAAATAAGAGAAGCAGATAGAAAACTGATGAAGTATTCTTTTCTGTGAGCATTCCAAATTATACACAGAACTAGGATAATACATAATAAAAGAACCCAGGGTAGTACAATTTTTAGAGAAAGAGGACACAATTAGAAGTGGGTCAAAATCAAAGGTCAGATTTGGAATTGGACCTATTCTGATAAAAGCTTGGAATTAGTGCTACAGTTCAGCCCTCTCTAAACACAATATATTTTGAAAATGTAGCTAAACAAAAGGTGATACCACTGTGCATTATAAAAAATCCTGTTCTTTTCAATGCCTTCAAGAGAAGGAAAAGACGTTAAGATAGGTTGTTGTGTTTTCTGGGATAATCCTTGATAGCCTAGCACCATCTAGTGTTTGCTGTGAGAGTAGTATCTTAAGTGGGACACTGGAGAAATGAAGAGTTGGTGAAACTAACCCGGAAGAGATCTGAGTTTCCTAAAATTGTACCTTGCTAGAGTTGAATCAGAGTCTTTAGATCATTTTATATAAATGAATTAGCAATAAACAATAAAACTAATGCTGCCATTTTAATGAATAGTGATAAATAGCTGTCCCTTTTCCCCCCCAGGGCAGTTCTGTTTTTCAGCAGTCTAATTTGGAAATTTGGAACTTTACATCAGGACATGTATCTTCTTTTAATACTCAACATCCCGCACTCCTCTGCTCCAGCAGAGTGCTGCTGTGGGCTCTGGAAAGCTCTTCTCTAGAGCCATATGAATAACTGATTTGAGGGGGGTGGGGTAACAGGCAGTTCTACAAAATAGAAAAAATTGTTAAGGGTTGATCTGAAATTAAATAATTTAACATTTTTAGGTAATAAAAAATATTTTTGAGTCAAACTAAATGTTTCATTCAACCCAAATTAAAATGTGTTTTTTATTTTGGCTAAAGAACACTTGTTTGAGTAGAAATGAAAATTTCATTTGAGCTTTAAAAATTTTTAAATTAAATTGAAGTACAATTTTGAAATAAAAAGCATTTCTAATCAAAACCTTTTGTTTCAAAAGCAGCAACCCTACATGTTGAGGGGGGAGTTCAGTTTTTCAACCAAATCACTTCATCAAATTCTACATGAATGTGTGAAACATTTCAGCTGACCCAAATCTGCATTTGGTAGAAGAAAGTTTGCCCCGCTCTAGTATTCTCAGCCTTAGCACTTATTGGCAGAAGCTGGCAATGGTATCGGGGGAAAGGGGTGAATGTAGAAAATAGACTTCCCACTATACAGAGAGTAATGTGTGTCCCATGGTTTTTATTTGAGAAAACTAGTCACCTTAATTAACAAGCACCTCGACTACAGTGAGGGGTTCTATATAAAACAGAGAGAGAGAGATGTTGGTACACTGTGTGTAATCAAGAACGGACATTAAAATTTGGTATTTTGTTAAGACAAATTAGAGTAGCACAATAAGAAAGCTTGGCCCACATGTGGGCTGGCTGAGATATGCCTCTAATTATCAAAACCGCATTCTAATGCCTCCCATAGAGGTTTCTCCCCAGAGGCTCTTCTAGGAGCTTTTTATTGAAAATGCTAGCAGAGGGAGCCCAGAGAGGGAATATTAAGCTTTTGAATTGGGAAAATGAGATTGTTTAAATCTTCTAAAAAAAGAGTTGGGGGGGGAGGAGGGTTGTGTTTCTGATGCCCAGGGGCTAGACTAAATGTGCCTTAGGAAAAGATCCTTTATCATCATTGGGCAATATTCTCAGACTCTCAGCTTTTTGGAGCAGGTATGTGTTCTCATCTGAGTTTATCCAGCACTTAACACAGTGGGGGCTGGCCTCCCAATCCTCACTAGAGCTTTTGAGCACCATTCTAATGTACCTTAGAAATTATATTTCTAAAAACCCTGCACTGGCTAGCCCGACAGTAACAGGTTATCAGATCCACCTGAATTCTGCTCAGTGTAGGACCTGAAAGAGGATTCCTCTCTAGGCAAAGGAAATCCTCATCTAGCCATTTAAGAAGGGCAAAGCATATGGACTTAGATAAATATCTGGAGTGAAACCCTGACCCCATTGAAGTCAATAGGGAAACTCCCATCAACTTCAACAAGGCCAGGCTTTCTCCAGCAAGGCCTAGAACATTCTTTCATTCTGTTATTTCTTCCTATGACACATGCTAAAGTTTGATACAATAAGAGGCTTTGGGTGAGTTATATATACCAGGCTAGACTAACACCATATGTCACAGGGGCACACTCACCGCTAGTAACACCTCCTCCTGGGGATTAGCTCTGGCTAGGCAGCATGCCCTCCTCCAGCAGTGTCCCTCTGTAGGGAGCCAGGGTGGCTTCCCTCCAAACCAGAGGGTAAAGAGCCACCCTCTCAGCCTGAGTGGGCGGGGCCAGACCAAGCTTACACCAATCCCTGGAAGGGGAGGGGTGGGACAGGAAGTACAAAGGGCCGGGCCCTTTGCCCAGGGAGGAGAGCACCAGGGAGGGAGACAGACACAGGCTGCTCCCTTATGATCCTGCTGCTGACTCGGGGAGGCCCTGGGCCAGGAGGAACCTGACCAGGAGGAAGGCCTGCGGCGACCAGGACTGCCAGCTGCTGAGTACCTGGAGGGGCCCAGCTGTAGCCCAGGCCAGCGTGAGTCCGACACAGAGGGGGAGCTGGAGCTGGAGCTGCCAGCAGCAGAATACCTGGACGAGCTTGAGAGACCAGGTAGGAAGTAGCCCAGGGGCAGAACTGCACCTTGGGGTGGGTGTGTTTAGTCAGCGGGTGCGGACGGCCCCGCTGACCGAGCGGTGGGACCTTTGGCTCCTGCCACTGTCAGGGCCCTGGGCTGGAACGCAGTGGAGTTGGGTGCCCCTGCGTTCCCCTACTCCGGCCAACCTGCCCGCGGGGCGCACGGCAGACTCGGGCCGGCGCTCCCCTGCCTGCGGGGCGCGCGGCAGACTCGGGCTGGCACACCTTTCCCGCTAACTCCCCAGTGCCTGAAAGGTGTGACTAAGGCCTGCCAGTGGGACCATAGCTCTCCATTGCCCCCTAGGCGCTTGGAGGACCAATTGAAACCTGTCACACCCTCCTATTATCCTGTCACCATCTGCCTCTCAAGGGGCTCCCCCATCATGACTTGGCCAGAGCCACATGTGGTTCACCTTCTGGGGGGAAGATGTATCAAAGTCCCTTCATATAAAATGGCAGTCTTCCCTTTACTGCTCTGGCCTTGCCAGTCATCCAGTGGCTGGCAGAGGATTCCAAGCCCACCCTCTACTCTGGGTGCCAGCTCAGGGGACCTCTGGTCAGCAGCCAAAGCCTGCACTGTCCTACTTTGCTGCTTTCCCCCTGAGCCTTTTCCTACCTCCCCCCTGGTTTGCCAGCCTCCCAACTCCCTCCTCCTAGGACTCCTAGTAATTGTGGACTACCCTCTAGTCCTGAACAAAGCTTCCTCCTCCTAGGGGGTAACTGCAGCCTACTTCCCTGCAGCCCAGACCTCTATTGCCAGCTTCCTGGCTTATATAGGCTCCCTCTGTTCCTGTCCAGCTGAGCCTCTTCTAATTAAATCCCTGCTCCCTGTTTTCTTCTCCACTTAGCCATCTTAACTCCTCCAAGCCTTGACTCCTCAGCTCTGGTCAGGGGCTAAGAGGGGGACCTCTTCTCTCCCCACCCCCACCCCCGTTGCACCCCTGCTGAGTTCAGGATTTCTGTGGTCAAGATTTTGCCATTCATCTCTGCAGTTTGTTACATCAGTCTACCCAGTTACCAAAGATATGCTTTCTTTTCAGCCTTTGTGGCTTACATTTTTTCAACTGTGAATGTGTGTCTGGGAGGAGGAGAACAAAGAAAGCTGATTCACTGAAAACCAAAAAGGAAACAACATTTACATGACATGACTTTTGCCATCAGGCCCTGCAAAAACTCCTTCTTCCAGACGATGAGATGCCGAAATCTGGCAGCTGGTGAAGTCCCAACAAATGAAAAAAGCCAGCATTCTGGGATCCCATCACTAGGGCAGTGAAGATATGAAGTGGGCCTGCAGCATCCAAGCTATCAGAAGAGAAGCAGAAAGACAGATCTTGGAGACATCCTCAATAGAAAAATGAGGACCAAACATATCCAGTCATTCTCTTTCAACAGATACAGCATGTACCAAGCATTCATGTTGATTAGGTAGAGACCCCTCTGAGAAGACAGCACATCAGTACAGATTACTCTGGATGTGCTTTAATACTGAGAAGCCAATTTAAAATAGGCATAAGCAAGAGCAGTAGCTATTGTGATGTTTTTCACAGAGCTAGGGAAAAGTTTTTTTTGAAATGTCTGGGTACCTTTGGTGTGTAGGCCTGCTGTTACCTTGGATATTTTGACTGTTTAAATTTACAGCAAACCCAACAGGCGACATGACCACCAGATAACTTAATTCATAGAAAGGAAGGCTTCATGCTGAGGGACACAAACTGGATAGAACATTAGGTAACACGCTGTGCAACATGGACTATATTACCTAATAGACTTTATCCAGCTCTAATTTCTATGATTCCAGCAATGATACCACAAAGCTGACCCATGCTGAATGACTATAAGAACCATGTCAGAAATACTTCCAGTGTTCAGACTACATGTGGGTAAAATGTGTATTTGACAGAGCAGGGTGATGGGCTATCAGCAGGCAGTCTGGTAAACTGGATCATTTAATCCCAGCAAATATCTACACCTGTCTGACAACTCCTATTTCTGGCTTCTGAGCAGTAGGGGACCTGAGCTGAAGTATTCTCTTAAAAGAAGGATAGTCTAAGATTTTGACCAAGTGTCAAAGAAGATATTTTAAAGGTCAGAGAGTTGTCTAAGAACCTACAAAAAAATTAAAGCAGGCTCAGGGGAGAGAACTGCAGAAAGCAAAATCATGTCTCAGTAGAGGTTGCTAAGAGGTGAACCAAAGGACCTGATGGCAAGTTAGAAGTGGAAGGCAATCAGAAATACAAACTCATTTAGCTATTAAGGGGAAAGAAAGAAGAAAATAATTTCATAGTATTTAATTATCCTTAATGTTTGGACAAGGGACATATAATGGTAGATCAACTGTAGAGACATGCGAGTGGTAGCATTTTAACTTTATTATAAATCATTGCTCAGAGCTTGCTAATGTTAAAAAAACAAACCTAGTAATAGTATTAAGCTGAAAAATCAAAAATGGACAGTCAGCTAAGATGTGATGAATTGTATTTCCCTGCTGAGAAGGGAGGGGAAGTGACTAGCTGGCAGAGAGAAGACTTAACATTTGATGTCTGATAAATGAGCCCTGTTGAATAATGGTTACGCTTGTCAGAACCACCACAAGATTCTCCTAAAGTAGTGATCTGAATGACCAGAAGTATGCGTCCAGTTTCAACAAGATGTCTCATCCTGCTACCATTGAAATCAATGGAAGTTTTACAATTGACTTAAATGGGAGCTGGAGAAGGCCCTGGTACTAGGGTTGCCAAATTTCTAATCGCACAAAACCGAACAACCTTGCCCTGCCCCCTGCCTGCCCCTTCCCCGAGGCTCTGCCCCATCCCTTCTTTGAGGCCCTACCCCCCCCCCCCCAATCGCTTCCTCTTCCGCATCCTCACTCACTTTCACCAGGCTGGGGCAGTGGGTTGGGGAGCAGGAGGGGGGTGTGGGCTCTGGGATGGGGCCAAAAATGAGGGGTTTGGGGTGCAGGATGGGGCTCAGGGATGGGGCAGTGGGTTGGGGTGCAGGTTCCAGGAGAGGGTTTGGGTGTGGGAGGGGACTCGGGGTTGGGGTTGGGGTGTGGGCTGCAGGCTCTGGGAGGGAGTTTGGGGGTGTGTGTGTGGGGGGGGGGGGGTTCCGACATGGGGCAGAGGATTGGGGTGCGGGAGGGAGTTCGGGATGCAGGCTCTGGCTGGGTGGAACTTACCTCAGGTGACTCCTGGTCTGTGGCACAGTGGGGCTAAGGCAGGCTCCCTGCCTGTCCTGGCTCCACGTGGCTCCCAGAAGCAGCCAGCATGTCCGACTCCCTGGGCGCAGGGGTCTCCGAACCCAGCCTGCGCCCACAGACTCCACCCCCGCAGCTCCCATTGGCCACAGTTCCCAGCCAATGGGCACTGCAGAGCTGGTGCTCAGGGTGGGGACAGTGAGCGGAGCCTCCCTGGTAGTCCCTGCTCCTAGAGGCCTGACCCCGCTGACTGGACATTTAACTATCTGGTCAGCAGTGCTGACTGGAGCCACCAGGGTCCCTTTTTGAGCGAGCTAAAGTTTCTCACTCTCCCAGAAAGTGTCTTCCATCCAAATCAAGTTTAAAACCAACCAAAAGATTTGTTTTCCCAGAGGTTTTTCCCCCACAGAATAGACATGAGGAGTTAAATAGTACTTGCTGGGAAATTTAGCTTAACCTGTTTTTCTTTTCATTTATTTGTTAAAGGTAAACAGAATTGCTGAAAAGAGATTTTCTAAACTAAGCATTAAAAGAGAATCTTGGCTATATAAAATAAGTGAAGATAGCAGAGATGTGACAATTAAGATCTTGAGATATGGTTATTCTAAGAGGTATACCAGTGATTTGTGTTTAATCTTTCTCTCACTTGCTGCATTTTTCCTGAACTAGTTCAGGTGTTTTCTTACCTGTGCAGAGTAGGTTCCATTTCTTTTTTTATTCTGTTGAATCACAATATTTTTGCAACAATAGCAATTAAATATATGTATTAGCTGCAATCACAAATATTCTAAAACTGTTTTGTTTAATTTTAGAAAATCAGGATATTTCCCTACCACCATTATAATAGAATGAAGGGGGAATATAATGACAAAACTAACTGATACCCCATATCTCCTTAGTTTTCTTGTTATGGAAAAATATTGTGTTAGCTGATTGTGATCGTTGTCCTGGGGTTATGTACGTAGAGACTTACTCCACATAAATCAATAAAACATGCTTTAAAAATCAGACAATACAAAGAAGTGATACAGAGTAGTGATGCCAGAGATTCATTTTCCTTTCTCTTAAACATGTTTCCCATACCATTTCCAAAGCTAGCTATGCCACTAGAACACTACCAACAGGCTGCAGATGCAAATTTATACTTAGAGCAGGTTATACATGCCTTCCAGACAGATCAGGTCATAGTGTAGCACTGTACCTAAATGATCCCATAGAATCCAACTGGAAAATTTCTGAATGGGGAGGCCCAAACAGTAGAAGCTGTACATATGGAGATCCAACATATAAGAATGTAAACATCACCTAGATAGGTTTCAGAGTAGCAGCCGTGTTAGTCTGTATTCGCAAAAAGAAAAGGAGTACTTGTGGCACCTTAGAGACTAACCAATTTATTTGAGCATAAGCTTTCGTGAGCTACAGTTCACCTAGATAGTTGTTCCATATTTCTCCACTACAGGGTTTCTTGCATCATTTCCAAAGCTTCAGGCACTAGCTATCTCAGACAAGATACTGAACTAAATAGACTACTGGTCTGATCTGTTATGGCAGTTCCTATGTTCCAGACACAAAAAGAGAAAATCAGAGTTTCCCACAAGTACAGAAAATAGTTGCCCAATGCTAGGGCAACTATTCAAGCAGAATCTTAGAAGTGGGATCAAGCCACAAACCTTAGTTCTAAAAATCAGACTTCTCCAGAATTTGGAGGGAATCGAATCCCAAGTTATGATTTGGACCCCTCTCTGTCTGGAAACAAGATAAACTAATGATCTTGAGAGAATTAAATCCATTTATGAGTCACTGTGTCTGTAATCTCAGTTTATCTAAGATGATGTGCTGTATAGGACAAGCTCATAAGGGACACCAGATTTAAATTAAATCTAGAAAACTGACAGAGGGGAACCTTGCGTTCCTTATGCTGTAGAGTAACTAGCGAAGCCATATGGTGGATATTGCTTCCGATTATAAGCCTTTGCTGCAACAGATTATATTACATGACAACTACTAGCAACACTCTGGGCAGTAGTTAATTTTAGGTGTTGTGCTCTCCTGATAGCTTATTGTTTGCATATGTCATAATTCTGATTTATGGCACTAGAACACAAGAGAGCACTAGCACTGTAATAACACAAGCAGGTTCTACACCAGCTTCTCTGCAGAACTCTACACTGCCCCTCCATCTCAGGCTGAAATTCCCCTGCTGTTCCTGAGCAGAGGCTGCCAATTTCATACAACTTCCTGCTGTTGATGTGACCTTTCAAAGATGTTACAATTGAAGTGAATTACAGAATAGTTCACTATGCCTCAAAGATTCAGTGGGAAGAAAGCACAGTTGTGTGGGTTGTTCAAGCTAGAGGAAAGGACTATTACATAGCTGCCTTGCTGGAAACCATCCCCTCATTTTTCTTTAACAACAGGACCTCCTATCCTGTGTTTACTTCTGTAAGGAGTATTCATTTTGATTGATAACTCCTGTATAAATAGAAAAAAAAACGCCTTTAGTTTTGTTTTTTTCTGCCAGTGCCTTTTGTGTGTGTGGCTTTGTTCCTCTGTTGCCTTAAATCGATTTTAGTACTATGTCATTTAATCAAAGAAGTGCTGAGCCTGATGGGGATCCATAGCAGGTTATCTAGTCCACTGACTTTTTTTCCCCAGATATCTAATAAGTACCTAAAAACAGAGTACAGGCAGGAGGATTCCTTTTTCCTTTAAAGGACTCACCCTTTCTACTGTATTAGTTTTCTATATATTCTATGTTTTGCCTTTCACCTGCTAATAAAGGTACCATTACAAAGTATGACAGTAAATGGGGACTATTTTATTATGGAGACTGCTGGGAAAATGCATTCCTCTCTTCCCAGAAATGTATATTTGTACCTACTCCACCACAGAGAATATGTGATGATGCGATTAGGGTGCTTTGCCAGTCCACTACAGAGTATGCATTACTTCTAAATAAAGTCTTTGTATGTTTAGGCATCTCTTATGCATGTGTGTTGCTAAGGATAGAACTATGATATAGGTCATGTGTATAGGTATTTTCTTCTCTGACAGGTCAGTACTATTGTAATAACTAATCTGTTTATCTGATGGGAGAGGACTATGGACATGCCATTAGGGTTGCAGCCCAAAAAGAGTTATGGGCTCTTTACAGACAAATAAGGAAATGTCGTTCCTGCTCTAAATTTAAGGGTCCAATCCACAAGCTCATGAACAACTTTACTCAGTTGGTGCCTGTGATGCACTCTATATGATTTTATGAAAGTATTCTGATGAGTGTAAATATAATGTAACTAAAATATGCTTCATGCAAAAGGTCTCTTGTAAGGTATAATTACAAAGCTTATAATTTACTGAGTGTGGTCATCCTATTTGTATAAATGTATCACTCTTGTATCTGAAACTAGAAATATGAAATATAACTCTGAGGTCCTATTGTAGTTATGCAAAGTGTGGGCCATTAATGGTTGTTCAGAATCTTAATGGCTCCCAACAAGCAGGACAATCGACCGTGGATGGCTCTGTTTGCAGGCAGGCCTTCCTGAGCGTCAGGCTGGGAGGAATGAAGGCTTGGAGTCTTACAGTGACATGTGATCATGTCACCTGAACTGGAATCCATTTTAACCTGGTGTTTTTCCATGGAGAAGAAGGGGTGGGAACCCAGAGGGACAAAGGATTTCCGCCTTATGCAAAAGATATATATATAAGTGGGTGGAACAGAACAAAGGGAGAGCCACCATGAGAAATCCCCTAGCTACCACCTGAGCTGGAACAAGGGCTGTACCAGGGGAAAGGATTGTGCCCAGACTAGAAAGGTGTCCGGTCTGTGAAAGAAACTTATTGAAACATCTCTAAGGGTGAGATTTTACCTGTATTCAGTTTTTATTACTATACTAGACTTGTTTTGTTTGGTAATTCACTTTGTTCTGTCTGTCACTACTTAGAACCACTTAAATCCTACTTTCTGTATTTAATAAAATCACTTTTTGCTTATTAATTAACCCAGGGTATGTATTAATACCCGGGGGGCAAACAGCTGTGCATACCTCTCTATCAGTGTTATAGAGGGTGAAAAATTTATGAGTATATAAGATTTATACAGGGTAAAACGGATTTATTTGGGGTTTGGACCCCATTGGGAGTTGGGCATTTGAGTGTTAAAGACAGGCACACTTCTGTAAGCTGCTTTCAGTTAAGCCTACAGCTGTTAGGGGACGTGGTTCAGGACTGGGTCTGGGTTTGTAGCAGGCTAGCGGGTCTGGCTCAAACCAGGCAGGGCACTGAAGTCCTAAGATGACTGGGCAGGAAAGCAGGGGCAGAAGTAGGCTTGGCACATCAGGTGGCAGCTCCCAGGGGGTTTCTGTGATCCAACCCGTCACAGTGCCAATCACTAAATCATATAAGCAAAGACATTAATGTGCTTAAATCAATACAGGAGTAGGCCCTAAGTAGACAAACTCCTAATTGGAGAGGAAGGAGAGTTTTTCCTTATGGTAAATTTCAATTATTTTTACATTTTTAGGGTGTCATAAGCTGGTATGCAGACTATATAGATTAAAGGGAAAATATTTTTGGGAAAATATCAAAATAAAATATGTTTTAAGAATGGGATTTGTTAAATACTCTGCTAAACACTTTTAGGTCAGTTGAGGATTGGATTGTCACCACTTACAGGAACTTCCCACATGTGCAGACCAGATGGCTGTCTAGAGCTTAGTACAGGTTGGAGTTACAAGAAACAGACTTCTGTATAGGTTTCAGAGTAACAGCTGTGTTAGTCTGTATTCGCAAAAAGAAAAGGAGTACTTGTGGCATCTTAGAGACTAACCAATTTATCTGAGCATAAGCTTTCGTGAGCTACCTACCACTCTGAACTCTAGGGTACAGATGTGGGGACCTGCATGAAAACCTCTTAAGCTTACTTTGACCAGCTTAGGTTAAAACTTCCCCAAGGTACAAATTAATTTTATCCTTTGTCCTTGGAATAACCACTGCCACCACCAAACACTAACTGGGTTTACTGGGAAACGTAGTTTGGACACGTCTTTCCCCCCAAAATCCTCCCAACCCTTGCACCCCACTTCCTGGGAAAGGTTTGGTAAAAATCCTCACCAATTTGCATAGGTGACCACAGACCCAAACCCTTGGATCTGAGAACAATGAAAAAGCATTCAGTTTTCTTACAAGATGACTTTTAATAGAAATAGAAGTAAATAGGAGTAAAGGAATCACCCCTGTAAAATCAGGATGGTAGGTACCTATGCATCTGATGAAGTGAGCTGTAGACTTCTGTATAGTTTCCAGTTGATTGATGAGAACTTAATGCTGCTGGAAGAAAATGATCTTCAATGCTTATGGCTCAATGTCCTAACAGATAAAATATAACGTGGGGTATTAGTGTCTGCTACAGACTACCACATCACACTATGAATCAGAATGACCTGTTCCTTGTGAACTTACCAATAATGGAGGGAAAAACACTGTGATCATGTGGGACTTCAAGTTGAGTGGCATGTTTTCAGGTCTCATGCTGCCAGTACTAACACATCCTTGGCATGTCTAACAATTATAGATGACAATTTTCTGACTCTAAGTTTTGCAACCAACAAGGGGAAATTCTATATTAAACATCAACTTGATTGATAAAGAGAAACTGATCACAGAACTAAAAATTAATAGTAGCTTATGTACAAGTGATCATGACTTGATCACACTGATCACGTGCAAGCAGAATAAAGTCCAAACTCTTAATATATACAGTTAATGCCTTAAAAGGGCGAATTTCGCAAAGCTAAAACAAGTGTGAAACAAATCAGCTGTGAGGAAGAATTTAGTCAGAAAAATGTGAATGATAATTGGAAATTGTTTAAGAACACTTTACTAGATGCCCCAAAAGTCACTACTGAGGAAGAGGGCCTTATGTATTTAAAAAAAACTTGGTTTACAGGAGAAGTGAAGGCAGGTTTAAAAAAAAGATTAACAAATTGAAAGAAAGGGAAAGCTGATCGTAATGAATATAAATCAGACACTAGCAATTATAGAAAATAGATCGGGGAAGCCAAAGAACACAAGACTCTATGGCTATGCTATGGGGCATCTGCCCCACACTGGCCCATAAGGGGCTAGGTTAATAGAGCCTTAGGGAGGCTGTGCAGGAGGCAGCCAATCAGAGAGGGCTGAAGGGAGCAGCCAATCAAGCCCATATAAAAAGGGACCTCCAGGGCAAAGCAGGACAGTTCTCTGCTGGGAGCCTAGGGAGAAAGGACTGTGGCTCTGGAGGGCTGAGATAACTGCCAGCACCCTGGAGAGAGAGCAATGCTGCTAGCAGGAACCAGGGGAGTGAGAGACAGCTCCTGGCTGGCTGCTGGGGTTTACAGGCTGAGGCCCTGAGGCAAGGGCAAAGAGGAAGTGGCCAGACAATTTGCTGTAGTAGCCACTAAGGGAAGTGGCTGAACAGCAGACTGCAGGTCCCCCAGAAGGGGGGAGCACAGTGTGGGGCATGGCCAAAGGGCTGTGTTGCTGAAGAGGACGCTGCAGTCCTTGGAGAAACATGGGTCCTAGAGCAGGAGTGATGGCGGTGAGGCACCACCCAAAGAAGGCGCACTAACATGCATAGCTAATTCCCAAGACAGCCAGCAGGAGGCACCAGAGTGGTGAATCGCACCCCATTATATGCTATTAGTGTTAAGGACAATAAGGAGGAAGTATTTCAAGTATATTAGAAACAAAAATAATCCTGATAATGGTATTGGTCATTGCTAGATGGAAATGGTAGAATTATCAATAATAATGCAGAAAAGGCAAAATTGGTGCAACTGCTGCTAGAATACTATGTCCACAATTCAAGAAGGATTTTGATAAATTGGAGAGATATAGAGAAGAGACACAAACAAGATTAGAAAACTCCCAGTAAGAATTACGGGGGCAATCAACTTTTTTGGTTTTAAGAGAGAGCTGGACAAATTTGAGCATAATTGTACGATGGGGTTGCCCATGATGATAAGGGGCAGGGCTCAAGAGCCCTGGGGCTCACTTCCAGTTTGTCCTATTTTCCTAAAAGTTCATGCTTCAGGGTTTCAGTTGGTCAACTGCAAGGATCAGGAACCCAATGTGTTCTAGGAGGGTGGTTTTTTATCTTCTTAGTCGTTCCTCTGAAGCATTAGGGAAGGTCATGGTTAGAGATGGGACAGTGGACCAGGACTCTGAGGTGGCACTGAAAATTCTCTCTCTCAAGTGCTTCGCTGGCTGGTTCTTGCTCACATGCTCAGGGTCTAACTGATCACCATATTTGGGGTCGGGAAGGAATTTTCAACCAGATTAGTTTTCAGAATGAAGAGAGATAAATAGTGGTGTCCCCCAGGGGTCTGAACTGAGAACAGCATTATTCAACAAATTCATAAACGATCTGGAAAAAAAGGTAAACAGCGAGGTGGCAAAATTTGCAGATGATACAAAACTACTCAAGATAGTTAAGTCCCAGGCAGACTGCGAAGGGCTA
This sequence comes from Natator depressus, assembly GCF_965152275.1. Classification (NCBI taxonomy): domain Eukaryota; kingdom Metazoa; phylum Chordata; order Testudines; family Cheloniidae; genus Natator; species Natator depressus. The sequence continues at coordinate 84,792,187 of NC_134239.1, forward strand.
CAAATGGATCTCACAAAACTGGGTGCCTGGGCAACAAAATGGCAGATGAAATACAATGTTGATAAATGCAAAGTAATGCACATGGGAAAATATAATCCCAACTATACATATAAAACGATGGGGTCTAAATTAGCTGTTACCACTCAAGAAAGAGATTTTGGAGTCATTGTGGATAGTTCTCTGAAAACGTCCACTCAATGTGCAGTATCAGTCAAAAAAGCTAACAGAATGTTGGGAATAATTAAGAAAGGGATAGATAAGAAGACAGAAAATATCATTGCCTCCACATAAATCCATGGTATGCCTGTTATACCAATAAAATAAAAATCAGCACGATCTTATTAAAGGGAATAAGGCAATACACCGTATTTATTGTGAATACAGAAAGAATCGTAGTAAGTAGTCAGTTATAGCTATAACATTCCATTCAATTTCACATTCATTCATACGCACACAGGTTCTGCAAGGTTGTTGTTATAGTTACCAGCCTTAGAGTTGCTCATGCCAAGCCACAGGCCAGGTGGCCTGGACATGAGGAGGGAGCAGGGCCTTGTCAGATGCACATCGGATGCTTCTGGAAGTTGGTTTGCAAGAATCAGACCTGAAGTCCTCAGTCTTCAGGGTCTGTTTTTATAGGGATTTATCCTCATAGAAGTTTATAGAGTTTGCTTCATCATGCTGTTCTCATGTTTGAAGTGATAATCAATCACTGTTCTCACGTTTGAGGTGATAGTTAATCACGCAGATGGCACAGCAATGATGAAATGACAGTATGTTGTGACCTTGTTCCTCGGCTCTTCAGCCCCCCTGTCCTTGGGGCAAAGTATGCCCTCAGGGTTATCGGGCTATCTCGTCCACTGCTTTCTTCAGCCAGACGATCTTATTTTAAGGCTGGCACCTCAACCTTGAATCTTTCATTCCTCATTCAAATCATAGATACATACAATCACACTCCAACATATATCCTGCCACATCTGCATTTTAATCACCTACCCATCCTTTAACATAACCATTTTAAAATCAGTGGGACATGGCAGTCTTCAATAAGTCTATTCATCCCACTTGTAATATCTAAAAGGAAACGAACAAGATAAGCATGCGAGAGTGGGGGGTTCACACATCTTATTCCAGAGTTCAAGAAAACAAAGTTGTACCAGCCATAAAGGACAGCTGTTATCTCTTTTTCTCTGGATGACTTCTACAGTTAACACTGACCTTGTAAAACTGACAGGCAATTTCAATCAACACAGGCTCAGCAGGGTGGCTGAGAAATATATTTCTTTCTAATGGTCAGGCCAAATTCTGGGGTCTGCTGTAGAGTCACTCTTTCTTACGTATTCCATATCAGAAATATACCGGTTATCAATCTAGTCCAACATGCCCACATCTTGAATACTGCATACAGCTGTGGTCACCCCATCTCAAAAAAGATATATTAGAAAAGGTTCAGAAAAGGGCAACAAAAACTATTAGGGGTATGAAACAGCTTCTGTATGAGGAGAGATTAATAAGATTTCAAGTTGGAAAAGAGACAACTAAGGAGGGATATGATAGAGGTCTATAAAATCATGACTTGTGTGGAGAAAGTAAATAAGGAAGTGTTATTTACACAAGAACTAGGGGTCACCAAGTTAAATTAATAGGCAGCATGTTTAAAACAAACAAAAGGAAGTATTTTTTCACACAATGCACAGTCAACCTGTGGAACTCTTTGCCAGAGGATGCTGTGAAGTCCAAGACTATAACAGGTTTCAAAAAAGAACGAGATAAATTCATGGAAAATAGGTTCAACAATGGCTATTAGCCAGGAAGGGCAGGGATGGCGTCCCTAGCCTCTGTTTGCCAGAAGCTGGGAATGGGTGACAGGGGATGGATCACTTGATGATTACTTGTTCTGTTCATTTCCTCTGGGACACCTTGCATTGGCCACTATCAGAAAACAGGATACTGGGCTAGATGGGCCTTTGTTCTGACACAATATGGCCATTCTTATGTTATCGGATTGGCAGTAACCTTGGGTGGTTTTCTCCTTCCTCTGCAACTTGTCAGGATTACCTGGGTATATCTCATTTAAATAATTTCCCCGCCCTTTTAGGGCCTCAAGCACTAGTGCACCTCAGTCCCTCCTATTCTCTACCTGTGGCAGATAAGAGTCTAGTTTTCTGTGGGCTGTAACACTTTGGTCTAATTTTGGTTATTGGATTTAGTGTGCGGGTGCTGATATACAGGAGGTCAGACCAGATGACCTAGTGATCCCTTCTGGCCTTAAACTCGATGAGAAAACTTGCCTTATAGTGATAGACTCAGGGAGCTTAATCTATTTAGCTTAATAAAGAGGAGGTTAAGTGGTGACTTGATTAAAGTCTGTAAGTACCTACGAAATATTTAATAATGAGCTCTTCAATCTTGCAGAGCAAAATATAACACTGTCCTTTGGCTGGAAGTTAAAGCTAGACAAATTCAGACTGGAAATAAGGCATACTTTTTAACAGTGAGAGTAATTAACCATTGGAACAATTTATCAAGGGCCATGGTAGATTCCCCTTCACTGACAATCCATCACCTAATTTTAAAATCAGGATTAGATGTTCTTCTACAAGATCTGCTCTAGGAATTATTTTGACAAAGTTAAATAGCCTGTGTTGTATAGGAGATCAGACTAGATGACCACAATGGTCCCTTCATTAATTCCAAGGCCAGAATGGAACATTTAAAGACTGATCATTGGTACTAATGAAATTAAACAAAATTAACTGCTCTTAGTGCATCTGGGATCCATAAGTCCCTCAATGCCAAATGGCAAGGGAGTTACAAGAATATCCTGATATGTACATTCTTACTCACCAAAGAATATCATGTGAGGTGTTAAATAAAAGCCAGTGTTACTGGGCATTAGTAGCATCGAGAAATGTATATACAGATACTATGTAAGGAATTATGTAGTATACTAAAAATATGCTCCTAAAGTATCAAAACAGAGTTGACAAACAGGTTTCTGCCAGACAAAGGATGTTTATTCAACTGTCCCTCTCTGTCTGCATATAAATTAAGCATTTTAATCCAACACAATGGAAGCCCCATTTCCTGTACATACAACGTCGACAGCGGATATGAAACTAACAGGGAGAAACACACCAGAGAATGAGGGGTCATCCTGACTAAGAGGTACAATGAACTCTGGGGAACATAAGCAAATGGCAAGGAAGACAGCCCTTTATCCTGCACCTAGGAACTAACTGAACAGTGTGATTACATTCCTAAAAATGGGATCACAACCACTGAGGGTTGAATTATTGCAAAGGACATTTGGGGTGAGATAGGCTAACCTTCTGTCTGAAACAGTTTATTTCATCTCTAGAAAGAGTGTTATTATTCTGTTTTATATGTGACCCAGTTGTTTCCACTAGTGTTACTCACTACCTCTTGAATCTCTAACCATTGATAATAAAGTTACTATTGCTTTCACTATAATTATGTCTCAGTGCTCTGGTGTTATTACAAGGGGCTGATTCTGAGTCGAATCATTCAAGATGATGTGACATTGTTCTATTGGGGACAGAAAACCTAGTATTTCTATGAGTGTTCAGTGGATAAGGGGCTAGACCCTACAGGGGAACACTTCAAAGGGGCTCAGAACTGGGGTGCATCTATTGTTAACCTGCAAGGCTAAGTAAGGGCTGGCATAGCCCAGTGGAGATTATTCAGGTGGATAACAGGCTGGTAGTGTCAGGGAGTTGACAACCAGTTAAGATCAAGCAAGTCCCTGTCCCTGGAGGCAGGTGGGTAACAACGTGACCCCAGTCCCGGGTAGCCCAAGAACTGTCACAGAATCTTGGGGAGGTTGAGGAAGGATTAAGACAACCCAAAACTCTAGGCAGATCCCACATGGGGCCCATTCTGGCTCTGCTTTGGTACAGTGGGCCTGTCCTGCATTGGGGTTGTAAGGATAACCAACACAAGAGCTTTCTGTTGAGCCCATAAGGGGCCAAGATCACCTTTTTTTGGAATGGGCTGGATCTCCCTCCCAAACCACCACATCCTGTCTTCTGGTGAGCTGGAGTCTCAGGGCTGCCAAACCTATGCGCTTCCCATGTAGATTGAGAGTTTTCAGATCTTTTTACAGGTACCGAGTCTACTGGCAAATCCTCATCTGATTGGCTGCCCTTCACCCATTTCCCCACAACTATAGCATTGAAGCCACAGTAGCACAGGCAGTAAAAAGGATTGTACATACCTGCCAAGGAACCTAGGTACATACTTGAATAGCTAGCCTTTGCCTTGGCTTCCCTGCTATTGTTATTCGAGCTATCTAGATCAAAACTAGTTCAAGTATGTCTACACATGCTGCAGGCACTAATTCAGATGATTCCTGTCCATCATGATATTGAATTCCAAACTGTCGGAAATATATGACTCTCACCTCAAATACACTGAAAATCAGTCTTGATTTGACTTTGAATTGTGCCCAGGAATATTTGTTAAAGCTAAATACTATTAGGGACTGGGGCATAGGCAGCCTGACCTATTGGTCACAGCTGGGCCAGTGTCCACCACTCAAGGACAGCCAAGAGGTGGTAGCTGAGCAAGGATCTATAACCAAGAGTCACAGTCAGGCTACAGTCAGAGATAAGAGATAGCTACCAGGCTGGAATCAGGAGGCAAGAGTCAGGGTCAGAGTCAGGCTGGGATGGGAGACTGGAGAGCGGGAAGAATAGTGCAGTCTGGAGTCCCAGCAGGCCAGAAGTCTATGAGGTTGTCCAGACAACTTCCTGAGCCCACCCTAAAGGGTTAAATAGCACACTTGGCCAACCAAAGAGCTGCAGGGTGCTGTCACTCTAGACCCAATATCCACAAGGCTCCATGAATAGGGGCCTGCATACCCTTCCAGAGGCAATGTAGACATAGGCACTGCCCCAGGCTCAGCAGACCTGGGTTTTATTCCATGGTTTATTATACTTTCATTCTGCTCTATCTGGACAGGCAAACCTATTTTAAAGCTGCTCTTTTCTGTTGCATTTCAAGTTCTGGGGGTTTGGGTTTTTTTGTTTGTTTTTGTTTTTTGAAAGATCATATAAGACAAAGCACACAGGATCTCTCTTCTCTCCTTGATTGACTGAGACTATCCCAGATGATCAGGGGTTTATCAGAGGTCATTTTCACTCTGCTTCTCAGAGAGAGTATTGTGTAAAAAAATACCATATTTGATCCCTTTTTGACCATTAATCACACCAAAAAAAAAAAAAAAAAACCACGGTTTGTAGATGGATAAATGAAAGAGTGGTTTTTGTACTGTGATTGTCAAAATTTCCACAATCATCTCAGTCTGAAATCCCATTTAAACAAGATAAAAAAAAGCCATTACAAGAATCCATAGCGCTTTTAATGTACAACACCTTTAAGACACCTTGAATCCACACACAAGGGCCACAAGACATTTTGCAAACATCGACCCTGATGCTTTATGCTGCTCTGCACAGGTAGACCACCCAGCCTGTTACATTACCAAAATGCAAGTCACATTGAACAAGTGGAACATTATTAAACCCTGTGCACTGCTCTGTCCATATGGCTGCATTGCTCCCACAGCAATTCCTTATATTTCCTTGTGTCCCCTCAATAACAGTCTCTCCAAGGAACATGAGCCCTCTGACTCCAGTTCCACTGATCATGGCACACATTCCCTGTTTTACATATATTTTATTAAAAACGTATAACGGACACATAGACCCATACCTCATGTCTCTTTGGCCAGAGGTTGCTAGCAATAGATTCATAGATTCCAAGCCCAGAAGGGATCACTATGATCATCTCCTGCGTCCTCATGTAGATCACAGGCCTTAGAACAGAGGTCGGTAAACTTCGGCACGCGGCCCATCAGGGTAATCTGCTGGCAGGCTGTGAGACATTTTGTTTACATTGACCGTCTGCAGGCACAGACTCCCACAGCTCCCAGTGGCCACGGTTCACCGTTCCCGGCCAGTGGGAGCTGTGGGAAGCGGCAGGCCACAGGGTCATGTTGGCCGCCGCTTCCCGCAACTCCCATTGGCCAGGAACGGTGAACCGCGGCTACTGGGAGCTGCGGGGAGCCATGCCTGTGGACGGTCAATGTAAACAAAATGTCTCGTGGCCCGCCAGTGGATTACCCTGATGGGCTGTGTGCCAAAGGTTGCTGACCCCTGCCTTAGAACTTTCCCAAAATAAATTCCTAGAACATATCTTGAAGAAAAACATCCAATCTTGATTTTAAAATGGTCAGTGATGGAGAATCCACCATGACTCTTGGTAAAGTGTTTCAATGGTTAATTACTCTCACCGTTGAAAATGTACTCATTTCCAGCCTGAATTTGTCTAGCTTCAGCTTCCAGCTATTGGATTGTGTTATACCTTTCTCTGTTCGCTCAAAGAGCTCATTATTAAATATTTATTCCCCATGTAGGTACTTAGAGACTATAATCAAGCCACCTTTAACCTTCTCTTCTTTAAAATAAATAGATGGAACTCCTTGATTCTATCACTATAAGGTTGTCCCTCTTTCATAGTCATCTCATATGACCAGGGTGCCACTGCATCCCTCATGATTTTTTTAGACCACTCTTTCTGGTTTCTCTCTAATGGCTGGATCCTAACAGGAGTGCCTGACACCTGGGCTGGTAGATCCTTGGCTGACCTGTTGTACTCTAATGCCTGCTTTCTCTGATTGTTGGCCATCTCCTCTTGGTGGTGTTTCCAATCTTCTGGTTGAAACAGGTCTTCCCTCACTGGGTTTTGGTCCTTCGTCCAATTAGTGCCTGCTCCTGACTGTTTAGGCCCCATCACAGGGATGCCAATGTGCCAAAAATGTTAACAAGGGGTCTGACCCAGAAGAAACCACCTTGTATAACAGTCTCTTCACAGCTGATTCCACCTTAGCATTACTCCGTGGATATGCTGGGGAGGTGGTGTGGTGGTCAAACTCCCATATGCATTCAAATTCCTTGAATTCTTCTGAGGCAAACTTGGGTCTGTTGTCAGTGAATATGTTGTCTGGAATATCTCGTAGAGTGAGCCTCAGTTTGCCAATCACAGATTGCTTCTTGTATCAGGCAGAGCACTGTCCTCCCAGAAATTTGAATACTGTAGTAATTCACTGTCATCGAGTATTGCTTTTTACTGAAGGTAAGTAAGTCCACTCCCAACTTTTCCCATGGTTGGTGGGTAGGTTGTGCGGTAATAGGTGAGGATACTTAGCTTAAGGAAATAGATTCAATATGTGTAATGACCCAGACACTCCCAGTCTGTATTCAAACCCAAGTTAATGGTATCTAGTTTGCATATTAATTCAAGCTCAGCAGTTTCTCATTGGAGTCAACCTCTGTGGCGACTCAGTAAAAGATTTAAGGGTGGCAATTTTGCAACAGAAAAGCTTCAAAAACAGACTCCAACGAGAAACTGCTGAGCTTGAATTACTTCAGAAAGCCTCCCCAGTACTGCCACTTCACACAAATTGCCCCAAATGATTTTTTGAAGTTCCTAACGTTTACATTAGTCATGTCCCTAGAAAAGTTACATGCTGTCCCATAATAAAAAACATAAGCAATTGCATTTAAATACAATGGATTACCAAAACTATTAAACCTAATTCAATAAAGTTTATCTTAATTCCATAAGGTTTATTCAGGGTATTGCGGGATATTGTCAGTCTGCCACACCTAAATGTTAGAGGTTTGCTTATGCCCTGAAGTGTGAGTATTTTGCAATTTAAAAAATAATCCTTGCTTTTATAACTCTGGGTATTCTCAGACATAGAAATGTCCAGGGGTTTTTTTGAACTCTGATAAACTGTTGGCCTGAATGAGCATCTTGAAGGGGCAACCTAAGGAAGGCTGCTTCCCCAGCTCCATCTTGCTAAGATAGATTGTAAAGTGACCATCTAGACCACAGTATGGGTGGGATTTTGAAAAATGCTCTTTGTTGACCTAACTCTGCTTCCATTGAAGTAAAATGGGAGTGTTATTATTGACTCCAATGGGAGTTCAGTTAGGCCAGCTCTGATTTTATAAGTACAGTCAAGCCCATTTCACTGCTTCAACTATTCTGAACACCAGCCCTTCTTGTATTGCCCCAAGGCTATTGCATCCATTTAATGAGTTGACTTTGCATCATTTCCCATCTAATGTCACGTGAAAGCACAGTTATGCTCCCTCAGACAGTACTATTGTTAATTGTCATATGGAGCTTGAGTGAGATTTTCAGTATTTTGTAGCAAGGAATGTGGCTAAAGCCTGTTCTGTCATTTGAATTTAGTGTTTTACGTTTGTATGTGAACTTTCAAACCTGAGTTGATGAAGTGAATGAATGCTACTGTGGCTTGCTTTGGACGCAGTCAGTCAGGAAATACTGCTCATCCACTTATGTATCCTGGCAGGAGCAGACAGAATTGTGCTAAGCCAAAGTGTTTCAAGAGTCATTGCACTGGCAACTGTTCATTCTCTCCAACAGGTTGGACAAGTCCCAAAGGCAGGGATAGCTAAAATATTGGCTCAGCCTCATGGGTAAATAGCCATCCTACAGTTTGCTAGAGGCCTCTTAACTATTCCACAAATTCTGAAGTGGGAGGTGGGAAATTCTGTGTCCTCCCCTCCATTTTATTTCCTAAATGACAATAGCCCTAAAAACAAGCAGAATCCTGCCATTGAAGCGAATGAAGAGTCCTTTTAAAACTCCAACGCATGACAGTCCCATTTGCTTGCAGAGCACTGGGTTTTCTTCCAAGCATGGGAATGACTCTCAGCTTTGGACAGCTTCTCCACCAATGCTTTCCTATGGTTCTTACCCTCCTTTTCAGGACTTGCTTGTGCAACCGTGCCATTCTGCCTCTCTTCAGCACTTAGGCCTCAGAATATGACATTTTAAAATGTCCAAAAAATATTGGAATGCAACTTTCCCACAGTGTCTTGTTCGCTCCCCAGCCCAACCTCACTTCTACCATTATATATGTTGTAGCTCCACTCTTCCTACCTCTCCTCAAAAATGTTTCCTGCCCGCCTTGGCTTCTGCTCTCTTAGGTCCCACATCTCCTGGCACTAGAACCTCTTGGCTCATAGTAGTAGTAAATGGTATAAATACCAAGTATGTGGTGAATGATTTGTTCATATGCATGAAGCAGTAGAGCATACACAGTAAGGCAGTGTGAGGAACTGAATGACTTCTCATTATGTTGCAAAAATTTTAGCAAAACCCAGCAAGTAGCAAATTGCAAGATTTGCTGTTAATAAAGAAACGCAGTCGCTTATCTATTATGGCTTAGATAGGAAGCTGTGCTGAGCTGAAGAGTTTAGCTCTTTTTAGATATCTCAGACATCCAGATTTTTTACATTGATTTTTAAATGATGCTCTATTCTGAAGCTACACAAGAGCAGAGGAAGGTCCCAGAAAGAATCAATCAGACTTATACAAGAAGAGGATGACACCCTGACTCTCTCCTGGAACATGAAAACATATCAAGTTCAGGCTGTTGGAACAGGAAAACAACACCACAATACCAGCCTCTGTGCCTGCAACAATATTATTAGGGAAAGACCCTGTGCAATTTCAGTTTGATAGTGGGACCTCCTGCAAAAAATGTGATTCACTGGAGGGGTGAACTGGACTCGAACATTGTCATTGCAAAGAACAGTCACAATCTATCAGAGGGTAGCCGTCTTAGTCTGTATCCACAAAAACAACAAGGAGTCTGGTGGCACCTTAAAGACTAACAGATTTATTTGAGCATAAGCTTTTGTGGGTAAAAAACTCACTTCTTCAGATGCATGGAGTGAAAGTTACAGATGCAGAGATAAATATATTGCCACATGAAGAGAAGGGAGTTGCCTCACAAGTGGAGAACCAGTGCTGACAGGGCCAATTCGATCAGGGTGGATGTAGTCCACTCCCAACAACAGATGAGGAGGTGTCAATTCCAGGAGAGGCAAAGCTGCTTCTGTAATGAGCCAGCCACTCCCAGTCCCTATTCAAGCCCAAATTAATGGTGTTAAATTTGCAAATGAATTTTAGTTCTGTTGTTTCTCTTTGAAGTCTGTTTCTGAAGTTTTTTTGTTCAAGTATAGCTACTTTCAAATCTGTTATAGAATGTCCAGGAAGATTGAAGTGTTCTCCCACTGGCTTGTGTGTGTTACCATTCCTGATGTCTGATTTGTGTCCATTTATTCTTTTACGTAGGGACTGTCCGGTTTGGCCAATGTACATGGCAGAGGGGCATTGCTAGCACATGATGGCATATATAACGTTAGTAGACATGCAGGTGAATGAGCCTCTGATGGTGTGGCTGATGTGGTTGGGTCCTCTGATTAGCATAGCATAATTTTCCTATGGGCTATATTATGCTCTCATTGTACATTATTAGATTGTGACTAATTATGCATACTAATTAACCTGAAAAATAACAGACAACTGAAGTTTGCAGTGGTGGATGGTAAGTACCACAGATACCTCTTGGGGAATATAGCCATGCAAGTCATGGATCTGATCAGAGTGCAGCAACAGAATTTTATAGCTACAAGGCATGAAGCAAAAAGAGGAGTTTCATGGACAATGGAACATATGGGGATGTTTTCAAAAGCAATGGGTGCCTCAAACGAAATCTGAGACAGGAAGTAGACCCAGAATGGAACCTGAGTGCTTACCAAGAAGGAAAATTCCAGTGGCATTATGTAATCCAGTATGCAAGAAGCTTGAAAGTCTGCAGCGCAGAAATATTATAGCACCTTCAGAGGCCAGTACAGGCTGGGTAAGCAGCATGATGTTGGTAAAGAAGCCATCAGGAAAATTATGCATCTGCATAGACTCAAAGCCACTGACTGGGGTATTGAAAAGATGTCACTGTCCACAACTGATGACTTCCTGCCAGAACTCTCCAAAGCCAGAATTTGTATTGTCTGTGCTGTGAGACATGGGTTTTGGCACATACGCCTGGATAAAGAGTCCAGCATGGTGACAACCTTTGCAACATCATTTGGTCATTACAGATGGCTGTGAATGCCGGTGGGCATAGGCCCAACACCATAGGTGTTCCAGAGAAGACTCACCCAAGTGTTGGAAAAACTGTCTGGAGTGAAAATAATTGCAGACGATTTTCTTATTTTGAAGGACACAGTGATACAAAAGCTGAACAAGACCACGACAGAAAACTACAAGCTTTTCTACAGCAATGCAGGGACAAGAACATAAAACTCAACCCAGAAAACATGATTCAAACTGTGTGAGGTCTCATTGGACATCTGCTCACAGTAGGGGGACAGAAAGCAGATCCCAATAAGATCATGCCAGCTCCAGTGAATGAGAATGGAGTACAACATTTCATAGGAATGATAAATTTTCTGTCCTCACCTATTTCCTGTAGCAAAACCCACAAGTCAGCTCAGAAGGCAGTATGTTGAATGGGACTGGGCAGGTTCCCAACAGCAAGCATTTGACACTCTGACACAAATGACAATGGATGTCCTTGTCCTGAAGTACTAGTAGCCAGGAGAGCCACTGACCTGGGGGTGTATCGGAGAAAGGACTGGTCTTTCGCAGGAGCAGCCAGTCACCTAAGCCAGAAAAGGCCTGTCAGAGACTGAAGAGGGGTATCCCCAAACAGAAAAAGACTTTCTGGCTGTGGTATTTGTAGTGAAGAAAGTCCATTGGTACACCTATGGCCACCCAGTAATAGTGCAATCAGACTACACACCCTTTCAGACAATCACTGCTCCAATGAGATCACAGCTTGTGTTGATGCACCTCCAGCACTACCAGGCAGAGATCAGATATTGTCCAGGAGGATTACTGGTGTTATTGTTGTGAGCAGTCCAGAAGAGATGAGTTTTCAGGAGGGACTTAAATGAGGTGAGGATACGCATTTGGGAGACCAGAGCAGAGAGGACATTCAGTGCATAGACACCAGCATGGAAAAGGCACAGAGTTGCTTGTGGGAAGGCAGGACAAATGGTGTGTCAAAGTTAGTATCATTAGTGGAGTAGAGGAGGCAGAAGGGTGACACAATAAGAGATTACAGCGGATAAATACAGGAGATGGAGTTCTACAGGGTCTTGAAAGCAAAGGTGAGAAATGTTTTGTTGAAATATTTCCCTTGGTTTTAGATTGCTGAGTCTTGCTGGAGGGTAGTGGACACAAGGTGGTGGATCCATTATAAGCAATTCCGTGACAGTAATGCAGATTACAATCAGATCCACCAGCAGCTCCATATTCTTTCTGGGCAGCTTGCTAGCGATGTGCTGATTGTGAATCAGAGCATGCCTACTTTAATCAAGATAATATATGTCATCACTCTTGGTTTCTTTTTTACAATATTAAGAAAGAGAAAAGGGAAATAGGATGGCTTAGCTAATTAGTAATGGGATACATGGACTTTCACTTCTAGGTCACTGATTCAAGTCCACAACAAGTCAAAAGTAGAGCTGATTGGGAATTATTCAACAAAATGTTTTTCTATCAGAAAATGCCAATTCAAAAATACGTATGCAAACAAATTTCAGTCTATGACTAGCTTGCTTTAGATATGTGATTTGGTCATCTAAGTCACATGATATTGTTTCAGACTGGATCACACATTTTCTAAACAGGAGAATAATTAAATTATATAAACAAATAGTGAATATTTCTATTTGTATGTGAAGATAAGGTATTCATATAAAGAAAAGCCCCAAACTCTTGTGCAAACACCCATTCACTGAAGTGTTCATGAATAGTGAATAATAATCTTATCCTGGAGGAATCTTTAGAAGACAAAGGCATAAGATCCAATGTCTGAAATTTGACTGAGTAAAATCCAAACAGGAATGAAGATGTACATTTTAACAGGGAGGGTAATTAACCACTGGAATATATCAAGGAAATTGGTAAATACTCCATAACTTGGGGACTTTAAATAAAAAATGGATTTTTTTTAAAAGGTCTGGGATAAAATTTTCAAACAAACTTAAGTGACTTAACAGTCTAAATTTTTAACATATTTAGGCACTTAAGAACCTTAGGCTTCTATTGACTTTCATTAAGACTAAGTCACTTAGGTACTTTTGAAAAATTATCTGTTCAACCACAAGTTAATGTGTTAGATACAGGAATCACTGGGTGAAATTCTATGGCCTGTGTGATTCAGGAGATCAGATTAGATTATCATTCTGGCCTTAATCTACAAATACAGTGAAACCAAACAAACAATCATCTGGAATCAGAAACAATGTTCATAAGCACTATTTTTGCAGTACTCAACCAGGCCTACTAACAAATATGGAAGCTAAATAATTAAAGTAGCTTCTCACAAATTTAAGATCCCATCTGCAATCTATAATTAGCTATAACAAGTTATGATGTGCCCTTTTCTGTTGCTTCATTCAAGAGCACAGAATAAGATTAGATTCTAAGCTGTGATAATTTTGTGGAAAAGGATATGAAATTTTAGGACTTATGCTAGGTGACTAAGACTGAGACGACCATCATGAAGTGAAGGGACTCCTGTACCCTGGAACTTGGTCCTCTACCAGTTCTGTCCTACTGTCTGTAATATGTATATGATCACAAATTATAAATGACAAAGATTCTGTCTGAAAATTCATAAATAAAGGCAAAAAATTGATTAAGCCTAAATTGGATGGACTTGTGCCTCAGTTTCCCATTTTACATATCTTTGCTTGGCAGATACTGAGCCTCATAGTTGACTTGCCTTGTCCTGCTCACAATTTCAAACTTTCCACCAAAACAGTCAGCTTCAAGAAATTTGCTCTTTTCAAGTTCCATAGCAAACAGCCTCACAACTAAATAAATTAGTAGAAATTCGATTCTTTTTTCTTTTCCCCTCCTGAGCTTAACCTTCATAGGAAATGGAAAAGGATATCCGATTGCGTCATTCATGGTTTGTGACATGGTAAATCTCATCTACAGAAGTCCTTCGGTGTGAATAATAATGATTTAAAGTTCAGCCTCATTTGTCTAAATGCATGTGAAGGTTTCAACATATACATTTCAAGGCGAAAGTGTCATCATGATGCCTGCCTGCCAAGAAAAAAAAGAGGGGAGGGTACATGGGAAATCCACACTATAAACAAATAGGTTAGTGAGAAGGAAAGGAATTATTTTCCTAAATCAAACTCCATTTTATAGAAAGAGTAGATTGTAGTTACTATAAAAGCAGTAAAAGGCAATCTACACTTTTCTTAACTGTTTTCTAATTACCAAAGCTCAGCAGATAGTTAAACAATAAGACATGTGACGGTATGAAAATACAATGCACTAAAGTTTTAATTATGTTAATTTTAATTCATCTATAACAGAACCTTGTTATAGAGGATCTAGAATTATCAGTTATTATTGGTGCATGCCTCAGAGATATCATCACATTACACAGCCAACAAGTGAGAGACAAGCAGTCTCATCAGTTGTAATATAATTCTCTGTGGTCCTTGAAAAAACAAAAGTTATTCCCCAATCCTATGTGTCATTCAGGTTCACAACCCTTGGGATTGTGTTTAAACTTCCCTTTCCTTGTCTTCTCACAACTCGCTCTTGCAAAACCTTGTTGTTTCCCCCTCATCTTGCTAAAATCTTCCTCTTTCCCTTAGTCACCACTGAATCATACCATGGCTCTATCCTGCCGGGACTATTCTATCATCCTCGTGTCAGGAATCCCCAACTCTCCCCTCTTCATTCTAATCATCATGCAGCAGCTACAGTTTTCTTCTGTTGCTGCTTGGGCCACTTGACACTCTCCCCATCCCCACTCTCAATTCCCTGCACTGGCTCCCAGACTCCATATAAAATTCAAACTCCTTGTCCTCAATTTTAGGGTTCTGCACCACTCTGTTTACATCTCATGTTGCTCCCCATCTTGCCTGCTGCCCACTCTTTTTCAGCTCCTGTCTCCCTCATCCCACTCTCACCTTCATGCCCTCTCTCATGCTGCTTTCTTCACCTGGTACACACATGCCCATTTCTGTATATCAAGCATCCTCATTCTCCTCTTCCAACTCACTCATGAAAACAATCCTGTTGATCCTTCCTTTCTGCTGGTATGGTTTCTTCAAGAGTTCATTCTCCTCTCCCCTTTGCCAATCTCAGTCTCTATTAAAAGTGTCAGAACTTACATGATACTCGGTCTAATATGATCCATATTAGTTTTGTTTGTTTTATTTTTGTCCCTCCTTTCCCTACTCTCTTTATGTTCCATATCTAAATTAAAGCTGTATGCTACTTGAGACAGAGTCTGTTTATTAGTTTCTCTAAAGCACCATGCAAAGTAGTGGTACTGTATAAATGTTTATTAGTAGTAGTAAGAATAACTTCAACATCCCTGGTCCTCCATAGATCAGAGTTTAGGATGCAAGCTTTGTAGTACACACTGTTTCTCTCTCTCTGATATTTATAGAACACCAATCAATATATTATCTAATCTCCCCAGATAGATGTGTCAGCCCAAGGAACAAGAAACAAAGTTGAACCTCTGTCTCTACATGTCTGCAGAAGGCATAAGGACTAAGTTACTGAGCCATCCCAAGCTACTAGCATTGGAGTCAGTTTCTACTATCTTTGTATGAGAGGTAGTAGAAGGGCTAGTAAATTAAAATAAATATTGCACTATAGGACAAAAGTTATGAGACAAAGTTCCACCATTCAAGTCTTCCTGAAATTAAATGTAGTTACAATAAAATTTAATTAAATAATTCATATGCTGGCTTACTAAAAAAAATAGAGTCCAGGGATGAAATAGCTTCGTAAATCCATTAAAGTAACTATAATACTTTTGATTTGCATAGTAGCTTTCATATGATCAGAAAGGATAGGTAATGATCCCTCAACAAGCAATAGCCTAAGTTCCATTTCCTAACAAGAAATTCTCACAGACTATTACAAATTTCCAAATCCAATAATGAATATATTTATTATTTGAACCAGTTGAAAAATAATTTCACAAAAAATGGAAATTTCAGTTTTCATTCTGAGAGGATTGAATGGACACATTTTTCAAAATTTATATCAAAAACATTATTGAAATAGTTACCACTTTTTTGTTTGTGCTTTTGGCAAACAAAAAATTTGATAACCATTTCAATAATGTTTTCAACTATATTTTGAACAAATTCATGCAAAATTTCACAGTTTTTCACAAAAAATGTTGGCAACTTTTTGTGGAAAATTTTGTTGTTGAAGAAAGGCCATTTAATGATTTAAAAAAAAAACAAAACTTTTGGTATAAATATCCACTAGTTCAAATGTGGGGAATTATCTGATAATTCTGGCTACAATTCAGTGAATATTTCCAAGCTATGATATCCCTTCAGGCACTGAATTCATTATACCAAGTTGCTTGACTGTCTATCACTTTTGGTCTGGTAATTATTTATTATTTTTGTTACCTTAGTGACTAGAGGCCTCATAGACCAGGACCCCCTTGTGTTAGGCACTATACAAACAAAGAACAAAAAAACACGCACATGACTATGAACCTCCGTACATCCCTGGTATTACAGCCACACAATCAAATTCAGAACAAAGTGCGTATTTAGATAGCAGGTCATCTGAGGGGCTGGCACAACCCCACTGCGTCAGCAAGAGTATTATGCAAATTTACATTTTCCACTGCAGTTTTACACACGACTGGTCTGTAATTAATAAAGACATGAAAAGTGTGTTCTGAGCCATCAACCTCGTGCTTAAAAGCTGTGGATGGAAAAGTAATAGCTACCCACTAAGGAAGAAGCAGAAAGACAATTCTGACCCTGCGATTTTTTTAAATCACCCAAAAAATGCTCCTAAATGGCCTCAAATCACACAGGAAATACCCCTAAGCAGGAAGTACCCTTACATTGTCAAAAAGAGACAAGAACAACTTCAGGCTGATTTATTGTCCAGAGACCTTTCTAGTTCTCAAGTTATAACAACTCCTCTTCTAGGCCTCTTCTCCATTAGTAGATATTGGGATGATCTTTAGTAACAGAACCAACACATTAAAAAAAAGATAGGCACTTTAAGAGTGTATTTATATTGTGTGAGATTAATAATAACAATTATAGTTGGTTTATGGATCAATACCACTTAGGTTCCAAAACTCAAGAAATAAGAATTAAAAAAAAAAAAAAAAAAAAATCACACAACCTGCCATTGTTTACATTAAACATTCCCAAACCAGTCTGATCAAAAGTTACTGTGGGGACAGAGCAATATGGCATGTACCCTTGTGAAAGTCAATGCATGGCAAAAAAAACAAAAACAAAAAAAACCCCTCCTCAGTTAACCCATAAGGCAGATGTGAGCCAACACAATTCAAAACAAAACCACCCTTTTGGTGTTGCCATCACAAATATGCAGCAAATAAGGCTTGATGGCCGGTCCCTGAGCAGTGTCTTTTCTTAGCTCCTTGATGTTTAGGGTATGCCAATAACAAATCTGCCATGCAATCTCAAATTCAGATGTTTGTGCCTCATACGGCTAGCCTAAAAGTAGTATCAAGGGGTTCCAGAGAAGAATTTTTACTGCCCTGCTCTACATGAAAGATGGTTGATCTAATGTGGAGCTGAAATAACAGAGCTCTTAGTGTTTCATTGACTTCAACTGCACCATGATAATTTACACAACTTGAGGATGAGGTCCCTAATGTGTTGAATTTCAACAAGTGTGTATGATTTTTTTCTCTCTCTCACCCCCTCTCTCTCCTGTTGCTTCTTCCCATTAGAGAGATGAAGTTTGGATCCAGGTCTGGAATACAATTCCAGGTTTTAGATTCTTGCCCTTGTCTATTCAAGCATATAATAATTATACAAAGGGCAATGAGAACAATGATCGTTGTCTACAGCTACAAAGCTTACAGTGAAGAGATGAATGTAATAATCCATTCATGAGAGAATATGAAATACATGGAAAGATGTAAAACAAAGTGGCATGGGGTAAAATGAGAGGTGAAACTTTTCCCCAACATTAGCATTTCTAAATAAGGTACCAGTAAATCTAGCACACCCACTTTGTACTAAGAAGAGCAATGTAGTGAGCTTACCTTTTAGAAATAACTAACTAATATAATGCACATGCCAGTGGTTCTGACAGCTCCACAGTAACATACACAATGACACTTCCAAATGTGGAGATCAGAACAAAGCCGCCTGCCTGTGTGTGTCCCACCTATGGAAATACGTATCCATCATTCTACAGATTTTGTGATTTACCAGTGGTGACGGTGCATTGGTTGAACCATGGCTACCATGTTATCACACAGTCCTATTAGTAAAGCTCCAACATATCATCAGGAAATGGGAGACTGACTGCCAGCTACAAAACAACAAACAGAAACCAAAAATAAACACAGTGCTTTTACATCTGTTGGTCAACATTAAAGAGTTCACCCCCCCCCCCTCACATTTGGTTAGTACTGTCTATCTGAAATAATCATGGAAGGCTAAGATGCCTGCTTTAGTGGAAAATAAATGAGTGCAGTCAAGAGAAAGATGGCAAATGTGACAAGAAAAAATGGTATGTTCAACAGAAGGTGAATTTGTGCTTCACTACAGATGACCACAGAGAATGAAAAATGACTTCATAAATCCCATTTCAAATGTCTCTGTGAGGTTAGGGAGAAAGGCAAGCCACAACAGGTCTCCATTACATTAAACGCATCTGTCATCTGTCAATCCAAGGTAGGGTTCACAGAGGTATATCCAGTCACAGCTGATATCAGATAAATCATGATCATATCAGCTATTGCCCTACAGTAGGGTCTTTTGCCTCAGCTGAATGGCAATCAGTGGTTCTATCTTATTACAGCAAGGTCAGCATAACTTGTCAGAAAATGAAGTTAGATGAATTCACTGACTACAGTCAAACAATAGTGCTGTAAACCCAGAAAACAGCATTGCAGAATCAAAAATTCATGGTGGACTTGCTAGTGGAGACTATTGTGTAATAGCAGGCTGTGCTGGTCAACCACCTTTAGTTAAGATTAATAGAGCATTTTCATTGTATCTACCTAATTCCCATTGCTCACAATTTCCTAACATTTTCATTGCATGGGCTGAAATTGCTCAGGCCCCGGCCTCTGCCTGAAGGTAGAGATTTCTGAAAAGGTTGAGCAGAAATGGTTGAATTGCTTTGGAGAACAGGGAGGGTGGAAAAAAAAAAAAAAAACAGCCCACATTGCCCATCATAGGAAAATTGGGGTGACTTTCTTTTTTAAAGACATCCTTGGCACTAAACTGGCTGTGTATACAATGTTGATATTTGGCAGGGAAACAGCACTCACTATGGGGAAGTGCCTTCGGGGCGTTCTCATGAAAGTAATTTTTCTTTATCTGATTTACAATGTTTTGAAAGTTACTATTATGTAGGTGCAGTCCATAAAGAAACTAGTTAAAGCACTTTTTAGCAGAGGAAAGAATAGGGTGAAAAGGTTTTGGTTTTTGTTTTTTTGGGGGGGGGGGGAGAGAAGAGGAGAGATTGGTATGTGGGCGGGAGTAACAGGGCACTGTCTGCTCCTGACTTCTTGCTCTACAGAAACCTGCTCAAATTCCACTGGTTGGATAGCCACACTGTGCTGTTTATTAGGTTCCACTCACCAATATTTTTCCAGTCCCATGCAGCAATGCTATTTACAGTGTCCTCTGTGCTTTTCCCCAGGGCCTGAGAGAAGCAGAGGTTCCTTTCTCTGAGAGCTCTGTGAGATAGCTCAGCTAGCCCCATTCCCCTCCCCAGTCTATGCTTCCTTCCTATGCCCTTCATATCTGTCTTGAGCTGATAGGCTAATAGGCTCTTTAGCTCACCCAGCCCCTGCCTCACACCAGATTAGATAATTAACTCCAATTACCCCATTCAGCCTTCCCAGGCTACCGGTAGCAGAATCACAATTCTGAGCAAATCCCACGGGTAGCAGGGACACAGTCCTTCCTTCTTGCACTGCAGAAACCTTCTCAGGCACCACTGGTCAGATAGCCACATTGTGCTAATTATTTAGGTTCCCACCACAGATACCTTTCCAGTCCTGTGCAACCTTCCTCAAAGATCTCTGGGCAGCCATGCTCAGCTAACCCTGTTTCTCCACTTCCTGTGCCTTTCTTACTAGTCTTAAGTGAATGGGCTCTTTAGCTCAGGCGTTATCAACCTTTTTCTTACTGAGGCCCAGCAGGGGGGAGGGGGAACTTGGGGCTCTGGGTGGGGAGGGGACCCTGGGCATAGGTGTAGTTTGACTTCTATTTTGGGGGGAAAGGTCTGGCAGGGCTCAGGGGTCCAGGGACAGAGCACCACCTCCACCCCCGACTCACCTCAGCAGGCCACCAAAAAGTATAACTCAAAGGGGGGAGTAGGCTCAAAAAGTTTTAAAACCACTCAGGCTGCAGGAAAAGGGGTATCTAGGGGCTGTGTGCAGTGAGGGGTGTAGCTCAGGATGTAGGGAGGGAATAGCTAGGAGCTGTGTGCAGGCAGGGGGGTAGCTCAAAGTGTAGGGAGAGGGTAGTTAGGGGCTGTGTGCCAGGAGGGCTCCCCCTGCGGTGGCTGATCCCCACAGGCTCTGCCAGCCCAGGAGCCAGATCCCCCCACCCAGGCTGCTCTTACTGGCTGCATGAGCAGTCAGAGGGGACTGGGAGCTAAGGCGCAGCCGCAAGCCCGTACACCAGCAGCCAACGGGGGAAAGCCACAGTTGCCTGCTCCATGGCACCACCACCCAGAGGAGCAGTTGCTCTGCACTGGCTTCCCACCTACAACCTGGCCAGAGGGCTGGGCCTGAGGGGGGCTGGGGGAATGTGGGGGTTGAAGCTGCCCCCAGACTGCCCCACTCTGGGTAAAATACTGCAGTTTGGAGGGCGAACACCATCGTGGCCCCCCAACTCTGCTGGGGATCAGGGCTTCAGGCCCATGTGGCTCCTACTTCGGGGCGGAGGGCCACCAGCTTCAGCTCCACGCTGCTCCCAGCTTCTGGGGAGGGGCCTGCCGACGAGCACCTGGGAGCACCAGGTTTCTGAGGTGAACCGCTGCTTTAGCTCACCCATCCTGTCTCCCCCCACCTGATTAGGTAATTAACTTCAATTACCGCAATCAGCCTTGGGGGGGGGGGGGGGGAGGAGAGGGAACTAATCAGTGGCAGAGTGATCAGAATGCAGCCTTACTTGTTAACTCCCTGCACTCAGGGAAAGGGTCTTGGGAGAGAGAATAAACATTGGTGGGATTTCTGGGAAGTAGGAGAGAGTTAAGATTTCATACAGATAGAAGTCAGGATGGAACAAAAAGAGACTAAGGGATTGGGGTGGGGAGGGGGTAGGATGGAAACTAGGTACAGTATGCTGTCTCAAGCAGGCTGGTGAAGCACTTTTTGGAAGCTAAAGATTTCACCATAGGAGAGAAAAAAGGAGATCACAGTGCAGGGAGAGGGGAGGGTAGGAAAGACTGAAACGTGAAAAAGAACTTGTGAAGTTAGAAATGTTGAGTTGTGGATGCAACTCTTGCAGCACTTCAGGGAGGTGTCCCTAGTGTTAGGGCCCTGCAAGGCACATGCCATTCCTCTTTCCTTCAGTTCTCTTTCCTATTGTGCAATAAGGAAGACTTCACCCTCTGCGTGTATTTATGATGCACCTGTCAGCACAGTACCTGAGTGAAATAGCACACTATTTCAACACACCACTTGTGTCAATCTAGAGCAGGGATCTCAAACACACGGCCCGGGGGGTTATTTTCTGCAGCTCGCCAAGCTCCCCCGCCTAACTCCAGGTTCTTCCCGCCACCAAGCAGCTGCTGGCAGCACTTAGAGCTTTCCAGGAGGGAGGGGGGAGGAGCGGGGAGCCACTCACTCAGGGGATGAGGCAGGGATTTGGGAAAGGGGTTGGAATGCGGGCAGGGCCGGGGGGTATCAGTGATGCAGCCCTCGGGCCACTGCACTAGTCCTCACGTGGCCCTCACTGTCATTTGAGTTTGAGACTCGGGATCTACAGTAATACAATGCAGTTCTCCCATGCAACCCTGCTTAAACCTTACAAGCCCAAGTTCCTCATATTTTCATATCTTTTCCTGTTTGAATGGCTACACAAAATGTGCATTTAACAAACTTTTTTCTTGTCCAATTTCACTAAGTTTGACCAAGAGATATTTGCATTAAAATTCATTGGTGTTTTCTATCCCAAAACACCTTAAGAAACCAGCAAATGAAAATAGCCTCTAGTTCCAGGCGGGCTATATGATATAGTATATAGAATACAATATTAAAGTCTGTCAATATTTATATAGCAAGAACAATTAATACCTGACAAAAGACTCTAACCATCCCGATCCCCAAAGATATTACAATTGGATATCGCTACAGTTCTGATCCTATTTATGTAGAGACGCATCAGTGTTTAAAGAAGGAATTAAAAGAAACACTAATCAATCTTTAAGTTTTCTGATATCAAAGACTAAGCCATTCAAGTTGCAGACAGACAAAATGTAATTTTAAGGACTGGAGAGGCCAGTTGTTATAACAATATGTGTTGTGAAAATATATACAATATAAGAATATTTTAATTTAGTGTATATGTATGTTTCTTTCATCAAAAAAGCATATCAATAAAAGATTATCACAGTTCAGTTCCTGGCTCTATACAGAATTCCTGTCTGACCTTCGACAAGTCATTTAGTCTCTCTGTGGCTCAGTTCCCCATCTATGAAATGGTGATAATGGCACTTCTCATCTCCCTCCCTTGTTCTGTCTTTATTAAATCTATAAAATCTTTGGAGTAGGGAGTAGCGCTGCATGTTTGAACAGCGCCCAGCACAATGGAGCCCTGATCTCAGCTGGGGCCTGTAGGCTTTACTGTGATACAAATAATCATCACATTTTAAATCCTTTTTTACAGGTATAATCTGGTGATTGAGGCTAAACCCTAGAAGCTGTTACTATTAAAAGGCTAGTTGTGGGCAGTGGCGGATTTAGAGGTAGTGGGGCCCTGTGCCCAGCTTCATTTTCAGGGCCCCCCCCTCAGGACCCAGCCAAGAAAAAGAACACACTCTTCTCCCCCTCACCCGTTTTTTCACTCTTTTTTCCCTTCACCCTTCTCCTATATTAGTAGTAATGAGAGGTAAATGAAATAAAGTGAGGTACCTTGATTGGGGCAGCTTTGACTTCAAGCTTATTAGCAGATACCTCAATTAGTTGCATATAGAACTATATATGCCATATATACTTGGCATTCTTGTGGTGGAACATCTGCGGATGTTCCTAACTTAAAATATATGAAGCTATCAACTGGCATTTTATGGTTACCTGTCAGCAATTTAGTCATATTTATTACAGCATTCTATCTTGTGATATCTTATGATCTAAGGTTACTCCTATGTAGCAGCTTATGCCAACGCCCTTTTAGCCTTAGGCCTTGATTTGCTTAGTTAAGCTATTGTCTTACAGGCCTTGAGGTTGTAGACTCATTGCATTACTTTCTTAATTTATACCTATGCCTTACTTATATACATAGACCTATAAGTTGCAATATTACCTGGGCATACATCTCTCAATGATTATGAATCTTGACAAGTTACAAGCTAACTGTAAATACCTTACCTGCTACTCTTTAAGGATAAATACCCTGCAAGACATGTTTGATGTAGTGAGTTTGTCAGGTTTGAGATCAGAGTTGTTTGCAAAGAACCGGGAACCCTTTGCCAGGGGCCCTGTGTCACAACATTGCTGCAGTCAGAACATGACAGGGACTCTAACCCTGTTTTGAAGGATTTTGGAACAAAGATAGGGAACATTTTGGAAGAAATTATTCTAAAGAACTATGTAATGCTTGGATCTCTCATTAGCCGTACACAGCAATAAGTTATTAGCATTCACACCTCTCTGTGTATATTTAATGTCTTGGAGATGTGCAGGTGTTCCCTTTGGGAGTGAGGAAATGTTTGTTAACCTGCTAAAAATTAACATTCAACATTGTTGCCATGCTAAATCAATCTTTTTACTGTTGGGGGGCAGTAAAAACTAAACCTTTCCACATATGAACAGTCTGTCTAAGCAGAAACCCAGGTCCTCTACTTCTTCTTTGAATGGTAAGGTCAGGCACATGGGAGTTGTGGGTGGCAGAATACCAAATTAACAGCATCATTCTCCATTTCCCTGAACTTGTACAAGCCCTTCCTACAGCAAAACACATGCAGCGAGATAACTATCTTTAAGAGGTATCAGAAGGAAGGAACCTGACAGTGCTAGCAGCCTTTCTACTGGCTCCCTGACCTACTGGGGTGCACTGTCCTAGCTCATGCAAAATTGACACACACAGGTGATTGCAGTCAGAAGGCACCATTTTTCTTCCTGTGAAATATATAGTAAATGCAAAAAAAACTATCCCAACTTGTCCCCTGCACAGACAGGGGAGAAACAAATGAATACCTGCCTGCTGGAGGCTTCAAAAGGATGTGTGCACTTAAGAGACATTCGATCAACCTGACATAGCCACTCCGTCAGGTAGAACAGCTTTTCTGTACCCCAAATAAAACAGCAAGGATTCCCCACCTAGATGTTCTCACTCTTTCCACTAAGTGAAGGTCCTGCAGCCAACACAGGAATCCCTAACACCACAGCTTGATAAAATGGAACCAGCTATCCAGCCAAAGGGGGCCAAGGGAACAGCTGGAAGGAATACAGAAGCACAGGGGCTCCCATGCAGATAGCACTGGCAACTGGTGGCTTCCTAAAAATCCATCCAATTCTAGCAGGTACAGTCCCTGCTTCCAACATGGGAATGATCCAGTGGAAAAAAACTCTACAAGAACCTCATTGTTTCCTGTCCCCATTTTGTGTTCTTCCCCATTTAAAAGGATTCCATCAGTGTAACAGTGCTTGATACTCATGAGAATAGTCCCAACTGAGTGAGGGTAAGGGGTGTAAAACTGGGCCTAAAAAACAGGAAATGCACAGCTTAATTACCAGAGCAATGTAGCCATGAGTATTCTACATATAAACCTTCAGTGCAGCATTATGGCAGTGCAACTGGGTCTTGATCCTGCAAGATGCTGAGTGCTCTCAGCTCCCATTGAAGCCAATGGGAAATGAGAGCCCTGATAACCTCAAGGAACTGATCAGCACCTTAGGGGACTGAGTCATTTTTAGACACACAAATTATATAATGTTGAGTTACAGTTGAGCAACCTTAACTCTGATGCCTTGATCATATACATCCCAAAACTGCATCTGTGCTCCTCATTCACCATACAATGTCCAGAAATAGTCTGAGTATAAAAACAGCATTCAGGGTTATTTTTATTTATTTGTACCACCTCAGGTATACATGCAACACGTTGCAAATGTATTGCAAATGTATTCTACATCTGTTTTCATAGTGACATTGCCCAATTCTGACTTGATATATTGCTTCTGCAAAATGGTTGAATATTTTTAATTACATAAGAACATTCCATTCTTTACACACACAAGATTGTAAATTCTAAAATTTACAGGTATAAGCCTTTAGAATTTTTTTAAACTGAATTATAACCAAAAAAGGAGGGGGATCATTAATTTCAATTTTTGATGCGAGTACCCCTAAAATGGTATTAAAGTTCATAAATTATGTTTGTATCAAATGTGATGTTCTTTTTGTGAAAGGTAATAAAATGGTTTATTTAAGTAAAATGGTCATGTGAGGAATTACACTGCTGTAAAATATTGACCTGAAGCTTAATTTATTTCTGACATCCATAGATATTAAGGTCAGAAGGGACCATTACGATCTAGTCCGATCTCCTGCACAATGCAGGCCACAGAATCTCACCCACCACTCCTGCGAAAAACCTCTCACCTATGTCTGAGCTATTGAAGTCCTCAAATCGTGGTTTAAAGACTTCAAGGAGCAGAGAATCCTCCAGCAAGTGACCCAGGCCCTATGCTACAGAGGAAGGCGAAAAACCTCCAGGGCCTCTTCCAATCTGCCCTGGAAGAAAATTCCTTCCCAACTGCAAATATGGCGATCAGCTAAACCCTGAGCATATGGGCAAGATTCCACCAGCTAGATACCCAGGAAAGAATTTTCTGTAGTAACTCAGATCCCACCCCATCTAACATTGCCTTTAAAACTAAATTTCTCATATGATGCATAAATTTCTATTCACAAGTGCTAAATATTTAATTATGTTAAAATTATAGCACATGCACAGTAAGCTAAAAAACAGAATTAAATATGTTGTAGTCTATTCTACTTAATAGTTCAAAATACTATTACATGAATCCACATATGGAGGGTCAGATTTTAATCTCACTCCAGTGTAACTAGCTGTTATGCCAGTGTAAAACTGGTTGAAGTAGGATCAGACTCAGACCCACAATTTTCACTTGTATCACACCTTCTGTCCAGACATCCTAAAGTGCATTATAAATATTAAGGGCCCAATATTTGTTCTTTTGAATTGTTAAGCATGCAAAATATATTTAGTTTGCACAATTACTGTGACTCAATCAAATCAGGTAATTAAGCACAAACTCAATCAAAACTGCACATTGGCTTCCATTATTTGCTTTGCATGTACAATCACGGTAATTGTATGCAATTCTATATCTAACTATTTAAAAAAAATTAAGCTTTAAGAACCCCTCCATTTTCCTAATTGAAACTTGTAAGAGTGAGGCTACAGCCCATTTCTCCTGAGACCTAGTCTTGTGCTCAACCACAAGAAGCCAACCTGCAAGTTTTCCTGTTGCTCTTTCATTGTAGTGCTTTTGCAGTACAGAGAAGAATTATTGTTTTTATGTAAATAGATTATTTCAGTTATAAGCATCTACAATATTACAAGACTTCTAGCAGCTGCAGATAAAACGTTAAGCTACATTACTGCATTTGAAAAAATAGTATGCTATCACATAACTAAGCACATAACATAATTCAATGGCAAAAAAAAGTATGTTAACACAGAGTTAAGGTTGCTTGGTGGTATATTGTCCCCTCATAGAACTTAGAGTTTAGTGAAACTCAAACTTCTGAAAACCAGGAAATGCAGAATTATGTACCTGGTATAATTAGTAGGGCACAGAGGTTTTATTCCAAAGGGTATTGTCAGTAGTGAGCTGGCCTCTGAGAGCAGTCTATGCATTTAGACTCCTCCCAAGAGGAGGAGAAGGGTGGTGGTCGGGGACTCCCTCCTAATGGGGACAGTCATCCTTCTGCCATCCAGACCAGGAATCCTGAGCTGCGTGCTGCTTGCCTGGAGCTAGAACTCAGGATGTGACTGAGAGTCTGCTGAGACTCAAACCCTCAGACCACTACCCCTTCCTACTTATCCACGTGGGCAACGATACTGCCAAGAATGACCTTGAGCGGATCACTGAAAAAGATGGCTTTGAGAAGGAGGATAAAAGAGTTTGGGGCGCAAGTGGTGTTCTCGTCCATCCTCCCCGTTGAAGTAAAAGACCCAGGCAAGGACTGTTGAATCATCGAAGTTAACGCATGACTATGCAGGTGGTGTTGGAGAGAGGGCTTTGGCTTCTTCAACAATGAGCTGATGTTCCAGAAAAGAGGATTACTGTGCTAGGATTGGCTCCATCTATCAAATACTGGGAAGAGCATCTTTGGACATTGTCTGACTAACCTGATAAGGAGAGCTTTAAACTAGGGGGGATGGTGACAAAAAACTGGCCAATGCCCATCTAGATTTAAGTAAAAAAAAGATAAGAGGGGCTAATTTCTGGAGAAGGGTCTAGAAATCACAACTACATGAAAAAGACAAAAAGGAAAGCAACAGGGCAGTCTGCAAAATATCTCAATGCCTGTATACAAATGCAAGGAGTAGGGGGATGAACTGGAAGTCATAGTATATGAAGAAAATTATGACTTAATTGGCATCACAGAGAGTTGGTGGGACAACTCCCATGACTGGAGTACCAGCATTGAGAGAGAGAGAGAGAGAGAGAGAGAGCGCGCGCGCGCTAGCTTGTTCCAAAAGATTATGTATGGGAAAAAAGGAGGAGATATTTGAGCTTGTCATAAATATAAAGGGAAGGGTAAACCCCTTTAAAATCCCTCCTGGCCAGAGGAAAAATCCTCTCACGTGTAAAGAGTTAAGAAGCTAAAGGTAACCTCGCTGGCACCTGACCAAAATGACCAATGAGGAGACAAGATACTTTCAAAAGCTGGGAGGAGGGAGAGAAACAAAGGGCCTGTGTCTGTCTGTATGCTGCTTTTGCCAGGGACAGAACAGGAATGGAGTCTTAGAACTTTTAGTAAGTAATCTAGCTAGGTATGTGTTAGATTATGATTTCTTTAAATGGCTGAGAAAAGAGTTGTGCTGAATAGAATGACTATTCTTGTCTGTGTGTCTTTTTTGTAACTTAAGGTTTTGCCTAGAGGGATTCTCTGTGTTTTGAATTTAATTATCCTGTAAGGTATGTACCATCCTGATTTTACAGAGGTGATTCGTTTACTTCTATTAAAAGTCTTCTTCTAAGACAACTGAATGCTTTTTCATTGTTTAAGATCCAAGGGTTTGGGTCTGTGGTCACCTGTGCAAATTGGTGAGGATTTTTACCAAACCTTCCCCAGAAAGTGGGGTGCAAGGGTTGGGAGGATTTTGGGGGGAAAGACGTGTCCAAACTACGTTTCCCAGTAAACCCAGTTAGAATTTGGTGGTGGCAGTGGAAATCCAGGGGCAAAAGAGAAAATTAATTTGTACCTTGTGGAAGTTTTAACCTAAGCTGGTGAAAGTAAGCTTAGGAGGTTTTCATGCAGGTCCCCACATCTGTACCCTAGAGTTCAGAGTGGGGGAGGAACCTTGACAGAGCTGTACGTCAAGAATGTATTCACTTGCTCTGAGGTCCAAGGGGAAGTGAGCAACAGACCTACTGAGAGTCTCTGGGTGAGGATAACAAGGGATAAGAACAGTAGCAATGTTAGCTACTATTATACACCACCATATCAGGAAGAGGAAGTGGTTGAGTTATTATACAAGCAGATAACAAGATTAGCTAACACACATGACCTAGTATTAATGGAGGATTTTAATTTTCCTGTTATCTGATGGAAGACTATTGTAGCAAAACATGATGTGTCCTGCAAATTCTTAGCATGTATAGGGACAGCTTTCTGATTCAGAAAGTTGAGGAAACAACTAGGGGGTCACCCATTTTGGATCTGGTTTTGACCAACAGGGGTGAATTAGTTGCAAATGTGAAGGTGATCAGGAACTTGGGGGGAAGTGATCACGAGCTGATGGAATTCAAGATCCTATGAAAAAGAGGACATGGGAACATCAAAACAGACACTGGACTTCAAAAACAGATTTCAGCCAACTCAGAGAAATAGTAGGCAAGGCCCCATGGAAAGACCAATTAGGAAGAAAAGGAGCTGAAGGGGGCTGGCCATTCTTAAAAGACGTACTAGGAGAGGCTCAACATCAAGCAACAAAGGGAAAAGAACCACCACAGGAAGCCAACATGGCTGCACAAGAAGCTTTTTAGCTATCTAAAAACCAAAAGAGATACATACAGGAAATGGAAGGAGGGGTATATCACCAAGAAGGTATACATGGGAATAGTGCAAGGGACAAAATCAGGAAAGCCAAGGCAAAGAATGAGTTATGGCTGGAAAAAAATGTTAGAGACAACAAGTAGTCATCATGGGCAGTGGGTGAACCCCCCCTTTAGGGAAGCCAGCCTGGCAGCTGTTCCCCTTCCACCAGAGGCCCTGTCCACCAGACCCTCATGGGCCCACCCCACACAGCCTGAGGAGCCCCAAGACACCCCCCCCACACACACAGCTGGAGCAGCTCTGGCCAGCCCCCTCCCCCTACAGTGCCAGGCCAGCTCCAGTGCCCCCTCATGCGAAATTCCCCTGCCTGCACCCACTAGCCCAATTCGGCCTTCCCCCCTCC
This sequence comes from Natator depressus, assembly GCF_965152275.1. NCBI lineage: Eukaryota > Metazoa > Chordata > Testudines > Cheloniidae > Natator > Natator depressus. The sequence goes on from NC_134239.1 coordinate 84,822,013, forward strand.
CACCTGGCCCAAGAGCAGCCCTGTTTTGCCAACAGGCCCGAGCTCCAGACCACTAGCTGCAGCTGAGCCCCCACTGGCTTCAGGGTAGAGTAGGAGGGAGTCTCCCGGTGGAACATGGGCGGGGCCACATCATGGCTTAGGGGAGGTTCAGCCTGCCCTGGCCTTTGATATCCACCGCCCATGGAAGGAGTTCTTCAAATATGTCAGACAAAAAAGACTGATCAAGGACAGTGTGGGTCTACAGCTCAATGGAGAAGGTGAGCTGATAACAGAAGATGATAGGAAGGCAGAGTTGCTCAATGCCTACTTCGCTTCTGTGATAAATGGGGGGGGGGGGAGGGGGCGGAGAAGAGTAGCTCCTTTTGATAGACACCCAGCCAGCCAGCCAACTGTAAAATTCCTCTTGGTAGCTGTTCTCTACTTTCTTTACCTGTAAACGGTTAAAAAGTCCCCCAGGTAAAGAAAAAAGTGGTACCTGACCAAAAGAGCCAATGGGAAAACTAGAACTTCTTAAAGTTGGGAAAAGCCTCTCTCTTTGTTTGGTGGTTCTCTCTGGGCTGCAGGGACATGGACCAGCAATGCTATAAGCAGGGATGCTGTGTAAGGTTTGAATCGGGTATGAAAAATTATCTTCCATACCTAGAAGGAATTATTTGGATAGGGAATGTTTAAATAAGCACAATCAGGTTTATTTCAGCTTGTGGATCTCCTCTGTGCTAACCCTAGATGCTTGTAACCTTTAAGCTGAACTCCCAAGAAAACTATTTTGGGTGCTTAATTTTTGGAATTGGTCTTTTAAAATCTAGCAAAAGCCTAAGTACCAGATGTATTTTCTTCCTTTTTGTTTTTAATAAAATTTACCTTTTTTAAGAACAGGATTTGGATTGTTGTGTCCTAAGAGGTTTGTGCCTATGCTGTTTGATTAGCTGGTGGCAACAGCTAATTTCCTTTGTTTTCTTCTCAGCTCTTTCCCGGAGATGGGGTGAAAGGTCTTGGGAATTCCTCCCTGTAAGGTATCCTCAAGTGCTCCTTCCTTGGTCCAATGGTTTTTTTTGTATTTGGATGGTGACAGCGTTTACCAAGGCAAGGTCAAAGAAAAGCTGTAACCTTGGGAGTTTAATACAATCCTGGAGTGGCACGTATTAATTTTTAGAATCCTTGAAGGCCCCCACCTTCTGCACTCAAAGTGCCAGAGTGGGGAATTCAGCCTTACCAGCTTCAGTCTTCTCACAAAACCACCACATGACCAGACAACTAGCAAAGTTACCGTAGTCAATAAAGAGGAAGGGATGCAGACTGGGATAAGTAAAGAACATGTCAGATCTTCTGACCAATCTGAATGAATTCAAATCAGCACAGCCAGATGCTATTCACCCGAGGGTACTGTGAGAATTAGCTAAAGAAGTCTCAGCGTCATTGGCAATAATATTTACAAACTCATGGATGACAGGAGAGGTCCCAGAAAACTAGAGAAGGGATTAATGTAGTGCCCATCTTTAAAAAGGGGGGAAAGGAGGAGCCAGGGAACTATAGACTAGCCAGCCTGACTTCAATGCCTGGGAAGCTACTAGAGCAATGTTTAAAACATTAAATTTGCAAATACCTGAAGGATGAAGGGGTAATCACTAGCAGCCAGCATGGATTTACCAAGAACAAATCATGCCAAACCAGCTTGATTTCTAAACAGGGTAACTGATTTGGTGGATAGGGGAAAATGCTGTGGACATAATACAGGCTGAAGGAACTGGATATGTTTAGTTTGGGAGAGGACATTAAGGCGAGATATGATAGTCTTCAGATACTTGAAAATCTACCATCATCAAAACCCATTTACAAATGCTTTCCCACTTAAAGCCGTTTTTACACGGACAATATTCTGCAGCATTTCGGTCACAGAATAAAAGAGTTCCCAAACATAGATCATACAATCTTAAAGTAATTGCTAGTTGGCAATGAGAAATGCCTCTCACAGGAAAAAAGTCTATGGCAGGGGATTTTTTTCCTTCACCCTCTAGTCTTATGTTTATATGGCCAGTTTTTTAGCTGTTTGAAGACAATTCTGCACCACTTGCCTCTGTATCGCTATATCAGTAATACTAATGCATTAGCTTATCGTGCAACCAGACAATATGTCCCAAAAGAAATTTTTCCTCAGATGCCAAAGATTTCATTTGTTAGCTTTTGGGATAGTGAAAATTATTAAATCTGCCGCCTTCTGAGGCACTAATCTAGCCTCACTTTGGATACCAGAGGCGACAGCCTTCTGTAATATCTGCAAGTCAGGTAAAAGTTAAGCCAACTAAAGATTACAAAAATAGTTTTTAATAGAACAAGTTATACTCAGTTAAACTGAAAATAAAATGCACACACTATTTTAAATATAGAAAAAGCATCTTACCGTTCCTCACTGGAATGCGTATTTAAGGGAATTAAACCTTGTCGTCATGTTGACTATTGTCTAACAGCTGTGCATTAATTAGGCATGATGCATTATGAACTACCTGTGTGACTGCCATTAGCATCAACAGGAGCTGCATATCTTTGGACATAATTTCGCCCACAGTACCTATTCTTACTGGGACAAGATGACAGATTCTTTGGTTAACATCATTCCCTTGCCCCATCACCTGTGTCAGTTTTGAGCAGAATGCATAAAACACATTAACTTCTAAAAATAAAGGAAAAAAGTTTTGCATCAGTTCTGCTTTTAGTTTTTATTTTTAAAAAAAAACAAAAAAAATATCCTCCACCTTAGAAAGTCAGGTTGTTGCCATCTTACATTTCAGAATACAAATCTGAAAAAAGTTAAGAACAGACAGGATTTCAGCCAAGTACTCAGCTTCTTATTGTTGTAGTTTTAACTTAAGTCCACTTATAAACTTATGTTTTGGTCATTTGTAACAAGAATACGTTCAAATGTGTTTGGAACACTAACTGCAGTAAAGAAGTCAGCAGTGTAATTATGTCAATGAGCACAGGAAAAAACTCCTCTCCATCTGTACAGAAACATAATCCTTGGAAGACTAGCATTATGTACAAGTACAGTTTAGTTAGAAGTTAGAACATTAAATTATCACAAAATCTTGAGGGCCTAGATGCAGTTCATGAAAGAATATAAGTCCATTAGTCCTTTTGCTCCAACTTTGGAAAGACTGCATCTATAGTTTTATCCTAAACATGATGAATGAAGTGTTACCTCTGTCTCATCCACCCCTCTTCCTCCATCAGCTGGAATACAAAAGACTTTTTTGTTGCTAAGTCAAATATAGTAATATGCACAAACATTTTGTTGGACAAAGTCTGGAGAGCAGACAGTACACCTGAGTTGAGGTTTACAAACTACTTTTCACAAAGTTAAGAAAATACTGATATCAAAGTACAAACAATTACAATGTTAAAATACACAAAACTATTATACAAGGGCAGCTTGTAAAATTAAAGTGAATGAACACAACACACGAGGTATGTCGTAGCTCTACACATCTGGTTTCCTCGTCTTCAGAGTCATAGTTGTGTGTTTCTTGTTCTGACATCTGTAGAAGTCTCGTTAAAACTAGGCAGTTGGATCTTCTTTGCAGAATGCATCTTAAATCACTATTACTTCTTGAATGTACTTTCTTCATCACTGTACAATTTCAAAGTAGTGTAATATCGCCATGATGTGCTGAGGCATGAACACATAGCCAGTGTACAGCGCCATTCCAACAATGGAAACCAGCATAGAATCTGAGCAATAGCTAAGGAAAGCTGCAGTTTCGAATTTTATTCAATCACAAAACAAGAATGTTTTAACACTATCCTTCAAAACTATTATAAAACTTGTATAATTCTAAATTGTATATGCTCAACTGTATTCATGTATAACAGCTGTAGGAAAAAATCCACTGTAAATGTGAAAACTAGAAGACTGGTAAAATGACTAACTATATTATGAGAATGCCTTCCAGATTCTCTATTTTATTGCCACATGCCTTGGAGATAAAAATAAAGTCCCCCCCGGGGGTGTGTGAAAGAGAGAGAGAAGAAACACATTAATGGGAAATAACCAGATTCCCTAAAACTTCTGCAGGTTCTGAGTTTTACCCTGTCAGCAAGAGCATTATATTTATGCTAATTCATAGAGATGGGAGCTACACAAGATCTTTTAAAGATATCTATCTATATTCATACATATCACACAGATATAGATATGAGATGTTCATATTTGAAGAAACTAGTCTTTCAATGCTCATCCAAAGGATTCTCTTAGAATGGAATGGCCCAAATAAACTAAACCTTAATTTGTATGTACACCTGACTGGAGGGAGAATGGTCGTTGGTATAAAACAGGGAGTCACGAAACCTGGGTTCTGTTCCCAGCTGCCTGCCAGCTTTGGGCAGGTCGCTTAGCTTCTCCATCTACAAACTGGGGATAATACCTCACTCACAAGAGGGTTGTGAGGCTCAATTTATTTTTCAAGAGCACTTCGATAGAAGGAACTATGGTATTAGTATTAATTCCGTTAGACACCTGATCAGTATCTTGTAAGTAGAACTGATCTAGATGTTTCACTCAAATCATAATACCTCAAAGCACAGCCTTTGTTTTAATTCAAGCTGTGTTTGTAAACTGTTAACATTTTATTGGAAGTGGTTGCAGCTCTCTGCAACCGTTTTTGTAGTATCTGGCAATCCACAAACAATGATTCTCAGGCTATAGTTTCCCTAGCTTATTTCAAATATGAGGAGTAATCGCTTGGAAAATTCACATGACACACATTACCTGTATTTGCTAATATTATCACTAGTCCTATGTCCAGTTCCTCAAGCCCAGCCTATAGAAATGCAATGGGATCGTAGTCATGTGGAGGTTGGGTTGACTCAAACCTGAACATTTCTGGATACACACAATTTTTTACGAACCCTTTTAAAATCAGACTACCTGGAATTTCCTCCAACCATAACATTAAAATTAGGTTTAATAAGCCTAATAAAAATACAGTACTATAAACAGAGCATTAGGTATTAAAGGGCCTGGCAGAAGTATCCAGTTACCACAGCTTCAACAGGAGCTGCAGCTGCTCATCAGCATCTCCAGAAATGAGGTCTACACTGTGTATATTTAACAAAGGCTATATGACTGTTTGGCATATCAATCAGAGAACAAACATAGAAGTTGTACTCATTCACTAGAGTATTTTTAGTCATGGCAGGTCATGAAATATTGGAATTTAAAAGCACTGGCGAGGGTCACCTCATAAATCCCTAAACTTTGACATGAATGCTTAGTCACAACCTTGGGATTCCAAGGTATCAGACAATGTACCACACTGATACTAGATCTACTTAGACCGTAAGCTCTTTGGGGAAGGGGCCATCTTTTGTTCATTGTGCTAGGTGCTGTACAAACACAGGTGTCCTGTCCGTGACAGGAGCTCCTAGGTACTACCAAAATAAAAAATAAATAATCTACCCTACCTTCTACCCTATGATAATGGCTCATCATTGTTAGTGCTAGTGACAAGTGCTCCAGACATGATTTCTGTAGCAATGCTCTCTAAAGTTGAGCTGTTTTCATCCACAAGGAGAGCCAAGTGGAATTAGTTGCTCAACTGTTTTCAGCAGCAGGTCCTAGTATCGACAAACTAGATCCTAGAATCAGATCTGAACTTATTGAGGAAAAAATGGCCATATGATGATCAGGATGTTACCACCACTGAAATGAGCACACTTCTGCCTATTACCCTCCGATACCCAGCAAATGATATCCAAGATTACAACAGTCAAAAAGTTTAGTTTTTCAGTTAGATTATTTTATGTATTTTACAGCACTTCATATGTAGTCAGTTTCACTGTTTCCCCTTTAGAGTTAGTCAGTTTCTTCTGTGTTATGTTTTAAGCAGCACATGGAATTTTTTTTAAAGGGGATAAGGCAATACACACCACACTTATTGAGAGTACAATTTAAGAACTGAAATTAGCATATGCTTTTATTTAAACACACAAAAGGTTTTGCAGCTGGATTTTATAGTTACCAGTTTTTAAGAGTTGCTCCATCAGTTTCAGTGGCTAGCTGAAACTACACGGGGGGGGGGGGGGGGGGTGGGGAGGGGCAGGGCCTTTGCTGAATGCATTTGAAGCTCCAATGTTGATTCAGAATGAACCCAAAGACTTGTATAGGAACTTTTATTACTATAAAAGAAGGGTGTACTGCCAGGGGACTTTGGGTTTTTTAAATTGTACTCCATTTTGCTAGCCTCAAATTAGTAAAAAAAAAGTTCTACATTTATTCTTTGCTAATTGTGATAATAATTGTTCTTAAAACAAAAGTTTTATGGCTTTAATTGTCTTATTTACTGTTTGGTATGTAAATAAAAAAACAGCTGGGCCAAATGGTCCAAAAAAAAAAAAAAAGTCAAAAGGCATCAACTTTATTATCAAAATCACCCAAATGGCAAATTAACAACCCTAAAGCAAAGGCAAACACCCCAAGAACAAAATAAAAAGTAAAGCCAAAAAAAAAAAAACAGCTGCAAATAACTCCCAGTAACAAGTCAAATAATGCTAATTAAAAGCAACCTTAACTACCTCATAATTAACAGCTCCAGTGTAACACAGCAAGATCCAAAGACTTGTACGGAAACTTATTACTATAAAAGAAGGTGCATTGCCATAGGAATTTGGGTTTGTTCTGCATCAACATCGGAAGTTTGAACGTGTTCGACAAAGGCTCACCTCACCTCCCTCGTGTGAGTTTCAGCTGGCCACTGGAACTGACCAAGCAACGCTAAGGACTGGTAACTATAAGATTCCAGCTGCAGAACCCCCCCCCCTTTTTTTTGGAGGAGGGGGCTTGGGGGGCAAGGGTAAGTAAATGGAAGCATATGCGGATTTCAGTGCTTAAATTGTACTCTCAATAAACATGGTTTATTGCCTTATCCCCTTTAAAAAGACTATGTGCGTCTTATAAGCATAAGATCTGTTCCTGTGGGTCTTATACAGAGCATTTAAAAAACAAAACAAAACTAGAGCTGTCAATTAATCGCAGTAAGCTCACGTGATAACTCAAAAAAATTAATCGCGATTAATCGCACTGTTAAATACCAACTGAAATTTATTAAATATTTTGGATATATTGATTTCTATTACACAGAAAATACGAAGTGTACAGTGCTCACTTATTTATGATTACAAATATTTGCACTGTAAAAATGATGAAGAAATAGTATTTCAATTCACCTCATACAAGTACTGTAGTGCAATTCTTTATTGTGAAAGTATAACTTACAAAAGTAGATTTTTTTTGTTACATACCTGCACTCAAAAACAAAGCAATGTAAAACTTTAGAGCCTACAAGTCCACTCAGTCCTACTTCTTGTTCAGCCAATCACTAAGACAAACAAGTCTGTTTACATTTACGGGAGATACTGAAGCCTGCTTCTTTATTTACAATGTCACCTGAAAGTGAGAACAGGTGTTCACAAGGCACTTTCGTAGCCGGCATTACAAGGTATTTACGTGCCACATATGCTCAACATTCACATGTCCCTTCATGCTTCAGCCACTATTTCAGAGGACTTGCTTCCATGCTGATGCTTGTTAAAAAAATAATGTGTTAATTAAATTTGTAACCAAACTCCATAGGGGGAGAATTGTAAGTCTCCTGCTGTTTTACCCGCATTCTGCCATATATTTCATGTTATAGCAGTCTTGGATGATGACCCAGCAAACGTTCGTCTTAAAAACACTTTCACAGAAGATTTGACAAAACACGAAGAAGGTACCAATGTCAGATTTCTAAAGATAGCTACAGCACTCGACCCAAGGTTTAAGAATCTGAAGTGCCTTCCAAAATCTGAGAGGAACGAGGTGTGGAGCATGCTTTAAGAAGTTTTAAAACAGCAACACTCTGATGCGGAAACTACAGAACCCAAACCACCAAAAAAGAAAATCAACCTTCTGCTGGTGGCATCTGACTCAGATGATGAAAATGAACATGTGTCAGTCCGCTCTGCTTTGGATTGTTATTGAGCAGAACCCATCATCAGCATGGACATATGTCCCCTGGAATGCTGGTTGAAGCGTGAAGGAACATATGAATTTTTAGCACATCTGGCAAGTAAATATCTTGCGACGCTGGCTACAACAGTGCCATGGGACTTCCTGTTCTAACTTTCAGGTGACATTGTAAACAAGAAACAGGCAGCATTATCTCCAGCAAATGTAAACAAACTTGTTTGTCTTAGTGATTGGCTGAACAAGAAGTAGGACTGAGTGGACTTGTAGGCTCTAAAGTTTTACACTGTTTTATTTTTGAATGCAGTTATTTTTTGTACATAAGTCTACATTTCTAATTTCAACTTTCATGATAAAGAGATTGCACAACAGTACTTGTATTAGGTGAACTGAAAAATACTATCTTTTGTTTTTTACAGTGCAAATATTTGTAATTAAAAATATAAAGTGAGCACTGTACACTTTGTATTCTGTATTCTGTGCTGTAATTGAAATCAATATATTAAAAAATGTAGAAAACATCAAAAAATATTTTTTTAATCATGCAATTACTTTTTTTAATCGCTTGACAGTCCTAAAAAAAAACAGCAATATTTTAAAATATATAAAACAGGCAAAGGGAATTAGGGGCAGGTGCACTACCTGAAACTTTTTACCTTTTTTTTTTTCCCCCTCTTTTTTTTTTAAGATGACTAGGTATCAAGATGATGGTATATACTATTAACATCCAATAGAAATCTGACATTCCCAGCTTTCAAGTAGCTAATAGTATTTTAATAAACATAGTGGTTCACAAAATAGGATTATTCATATTCCATTGTGCTAGACACTGTACAGACACATAACAGAGAGCTTACATTCTATGTATAATAGACAGAAACAGGGGAGTAAACAAACAATAAGACAATACCGGTTGCATGATAGACAGTGATACTTAGATAAAGCCTTTATAAAAGTTACTGATTCCTTTCAACCAGCAATACTATATTCAGTGCTGGTCAAGGTCATTTTAGTAAATCTTGGACTTTAACTCAATGGGAACTTCAAAGCCTTAAAGAGATGTTGGTTCAAATTCAAGCCAGATCAATGTTAATAGCCATCTAACAGCTGTTCAGTGGCTTACATGACATAAGTTATTAATATCAGTTCAGTATCTAGTGATATCTACCACAATCAGCGAACTCACTGAAGGACTCAGCAGGGAGTTCTTCAAGGACCGAAGATGCATGAAGTCGAAAATAATGTTCTCAATCAAAGGACCCTAAATGGCTTTCATCTTTTAAAGACATCTTTGTAGTCAAGTGTAGAGTTCATACTTCTCAAAATGCTTAACACATTACATTCTGTTCACACTGGCCAGCATCGTAAAAATTTAATTAAAAGTTACCAGCAATTGCAATTTAGCACACAAAGCAATTACTTCAATACAATAAGAAACCTGAAAGTTACACGTCAAATTAATTTTAAGCTATAAACACTATAACTTACAGGAACAAAAGTTGTTTGAATTGGCAACAAAATATGAAGAGAACTGTATGCACACCATTACGCTACTTATATGTTTTGCCACAATCAGAAGATTGCTTACCTGATATAAAGAGCTCGATGTTCAAGCCTAACTACTCTGACAAAACATAATGCTTATGAAGCATAGAAAACAAAGGTATTTCTTCACTGACACTAGACCTGGCATAAATAGAGCCAGGTACCACTGCTAAGGAATAGGATACCTCCACTGAGAAGAAAAAAGGAAAAGTAATGAAATATATACTATGTCGGTGTATGAGAACATAGATATCAAGTCCATCCCATGTTAATGCATTTCTGTTTTATATGCTCTCCATTTTGGAGCTTTACACAGAAAAAAAAATCTACATGATTATGCACCTGTAACTTGGGCAAATAACAGTCCCTACTTTTACTAATGGAAGATCTTTTCTTTACAACTGACCACCACCCCTATAGAGCACCCTTATTATTACTATTACCACATTCTGTTTGTGACTGGTTAGATTAGTTTATCTCCTCACCTCTCTCAGTACTCCTTGGAGGTACTTTTAAAGGTCATCCATCAGAGAGTGGCCGCAAATACGAGGTGCCATTTTAACAAAGGATCAAGCAACCACCACATTCAGAATAGAATGAAAAGACATTATATATCACCCTCTAGAACAAGCTGCTCAAAGAAACACAATCTAGATACAGGTCTCTACAACTGAACCTTCATGTTAGAAGATTATTATAGTGAAATACATAAAACAAGCACATTCACCAACTACAGGATCAGTAAACATCAATTAGAAAAAGACACAAGGAGACAAAGCAAAATGGAAACCTAGAGTTGCAGGACTACGCACCACACATAAATTACTTGTTATATGCACATTGGAAAGGAAAATGTGTAAGTATGAAGGAATGCATTAAAGGTATTTCTAACTAACAGAAACAATTCCTCAAGTTAACAGAGAAAAAAGTTGCATAATTCTAGGGAAGGAAAAAGAAAGGAGAAATTGCATCAAGGCACAGCAACCTGCCTTCTGAGTCAGAAATGAACTACATTGCTAAATAGCCAGAAGGGAGACTTGACACCTTACTGTTCTGAAAGATAATCTGTGTTGCTCTCTCAAACATTGACAACACTTGTTATAGTCTGTTGTAACAGATTGTGAATCTGAATGTAATTTAACAAGCAAGGAATGAGTGGATTACCAGATTCCTCACATATGCGTGAAAGGGTTCCTTCTTTGTTCACATAATAAACTTAACCTGTGGGACTAGGAAATAGTGCCACATTATACACTTTGCAACACTGACCCCCACCAAAGCCAATGTAGCTATAGACTGCTACTATTTATCAGGGTTATTTTATCTAAATACTCATATCACCAGTTAGAACTGAACCTTGGGTTTTTAAACCACCAGCATAGCTATACTGGGATGGCTAACAACCCTCAATGTAAACAAGGCTAAGCACCTCCCAAGCATCAATTAAACGCATAACCATATGCCTGCAAGGAAAGTGTTATTGGGCCCATTTTACAGACAGGAAGGTGCACATTAAGCACCCATGATCAGAAAAGTGCTCAAAGACATTCTCAAAGTCTGGAAAGGCCAAGAATCAAACCCAGACCTCCCACGTCCCAGTCTGGTACCTTAATCATAATAGCATCCTTCAGAACAAAGGGGCTGAAGGGACAGCAGGGCAGCTTGCTCGGGACAAAGGTCAGACCTCCCCACCACCACCCAAAAGCACCTCTCGCAGCTCGGCTAAGCTTGAAGCACCTCGCACAGTCCACACCACAGGGTGGGCACAGATGCACAGGAGGGCGTTACAACTGCTTGGGGAGCAGAGCGGCGCACTAGGATCCAGCCCCCTCCCTCACGCCCAAAGCGGGGCAACAGGCCCTGGCCCACCCACCGCTGCCCCACATCCTACCTTCCACTTCTCCAAGCTCGGCCATGAGTCCCAGCCCTCCCCGCCCCCTTCGAGTCCAGCCACGTGCCCCAGCCCCTCCCCCGCTCCCAACCTCCCCTTCCCCCCCAAGGCTGGCTGTGGCCTCCCCCGCACCGGCCCCGCCCGTCCTCCTCCGGCACGCGCTGCCGCCGCTTAATTAACAGAACCCAGCCCCGCGGCGGCCGCGGCCTCTGCCTCCCTCCAGCCCGGCCCGGCAGGATACTGAAGACCGTCCGCTCCCAGGGCTCCAGCATGTAGAGCGCGGTGACCAGCAGGTACTGGTAATACAGCCACGACACCCGCCCCCAGGCCGAGCCCAGCGCCATCACCGGACCTGTCTGCGTGCGGCGCGCCCGGCCTCCGCAAACTGACTGAACTGGGCCTGGCCGCGCGGGGAACGCCCTCCACCGCGCCCCGCCCCGCGCCAGGGGCCGTGCCACGGCCAGGGCGCTCCGCCCCTTGGCTGCTCTGTTGGTAGGGAGCATGCGCTTGAGGACTGAGCATGCTCAATAACACCCGCCGACGCCGCTGCCCTCTCTTGGGGTGACCACGCGCGCCCTGCTGGTGGGCTGAGCCCGCTGCAGTGGCTGCGACAGAAAAGTGGTGTTGGAGGCACACAGCTCTCCACCTGTTTCCCAGGGCTGTGCCCTTAAGGGTACAGTGCGGTGCGCCCCAATGTATCTAGTGATGCGGTGCCACCTATTGAGCTGGTAAAGGACACTTGATTGATTCAGTGAAATATTTTACATACGCCCTCCTGTCCAAAAATGATAATTATCAATGTTTAAAAGAATCGCTTATCAGTTTATATGTCCTTGTAACATCTTATAGCAGGAAGCATATTCGGCTTGCCTTTTATTCGGATTGCTTGGACTGGACAGCATTTTTCTTGCAATCCACTGTTAAATGGAGTTTCACTCCTTTATTTACTTTTTGAAATTATATTTTTATTACTCTTAGTCCTTCATTTACTTTTGTTAACATTGTGCAGATGAATGTCATACTAGTTAATAGATATTTTAATAGCAATCACTGGAAATATTAACAGTTGCTAGTAGCTTCTGCAATCACATCTCAGAAGTCACCTACTACAGGACAGGCCCAACAAAGATAATAACAGAACGCCACTAGCCCATCACCTTCAGCCCCCAACTAAAACCTCTCCAACGCATCATCAAGGATCTACAACCTATCCTGAAGGACAACCCATCACTCTCACAAATCTTGGGAGACAGGCCAGTCCTTGCCTACAGACAGCCCCCCAACCTGAAGCAAATACTCACCAGCAACCACACACCACACAACAGAACCACTAACCCAGGAACCTATCCTTGCAACAAAGCCCGTTGCCAACTGTGTCCACATAATGACAGGTTTCAGAGTAACAGCCGTGTTAGTCTGTATTCGCAAAAAGAAAAGGAGTACTTGTGGCACTTGTGGTTAGTCTCTAAGGTGCCACAAGTACTCCTTTTCTTTTTGTGTCCACATATCTATTCAGGGGACACCATCATAGGGCCTAATCACATCAGCCACACTATCAGAGGCTCGTTCACCTGCACATTCACCAATGTGATATATGCCATCATGTGCCAGCAATGCCCCTCTGCCATGTACATTGGTCAAACTGGACAGTCTCTACGTAAAAGAATAAATGGACACAAATCAGATGTCAAGAATTATAACATTCATAAACCAGTAGGAGAACACATCAATCTCTCTGGTCACTTGATTTCAGACCCAAAGGTCACAATATTAGAACAAAAAGACTTCAAAAACGGACTCCAATGAGAGACTGCTGAATTGGAATTAATTTGCAAACTGGATACAATTAACTTAGGTTTGAATAGAGACTGGGAGTGGATGGGTCATTACACAAGGTAAAACTATTTCCCCATGTTTATCCCCCCCGCCCCGCTCCTCGGACGTTCCTGTTAACTCCTGGAAATAACCCACCTTGATTATCACTACAAAAGGTTTTCTGCCCCCCCCCCGCCCCCCGCTCTCCTGCTGGTAATAGCTCATCTTAAGTGATCACTCTCCTTACAGTGTGTATGATAACACCCATTTTTTCATGTTCTGTGTGTATATAAATCTCCTCACTGTATTTTCCACTGAATGCATCCGATGAAGTGAGTTGTAGCTCATGAAAGCTTATGCTCAAATAAATTGGTTAGTCTCTAAGGTGCCACAAGTACTCCTTTTCTTTTTGCGAATACAGACTAACAGGGCTGCTACTCTGAAACACATCTCACAGTAATTCTGCTACAGGTCCTCCTGTTTGCACTGGATATTAGGTTTTAGTTCTAAATTTTTGTTCTGTTCATATTTTAGGTAAAAGTTTATTCTTTTAGGGATCACATGACTTCAAGGCTGACTGAAATCCTGGTTTGCTGTCAAAACTTCAGTTTTCTTTGAGCCTTCAATGAGGATTATCTTTGGCAACTGTTATTTTGCCTCTCTCAATGCATTTTCACGTCACCACTTGTGTGTAGAACTTGGTTCCCAAATATTCACCACAGGCCAGATTTGTAAAGTTTAAAAGCACCTAGATGCTTTTGAAAATACCACTAGTTGCCTAAATACCTTTAAAAATCTCACCCTAAGGGCACTATACTATCTTGCATGAAATCCTTCTCAAAGGCAAATTTCTTCTGTATTTTTACTAAATATAGGTATACAACCCCAAGATACAGCCACCAGTATTCAAAAATCATGAGTTATACACCCAAAAGTTATGATATTAAAATACATAAATATATACATACATACCTTCGGGGTTCTTTTAATTTTCCTTTTTGTTTCTGAGCCTTTAGAGCTAGCTTCATATTTATGCTGTTACCTCTCCCAAAGAATCCATATATTTGAAACAGTTGTACATGCCTATAACATTCAATACTGTTTTGGACTTCCAGTATCATGATTCCCCACTCCCTTTGTAATTGAAAACTTATTAAAAATTCCTGTTTTTATAAGTAATTCCTCACCCTGCAAACACTGAAATTCACACTTGACTCTTCTATTACTTCATTTGTTTCATACATAAATGTTGATTTTTCTATTGAATTGTTTATACTTCTAATTGCAATATTTTAATTTCATTTCCTTTTTGTATGCTACATATTTGGTTATCAAGTAATCAGCAGACAATGATCTTCAGGGCATAGCTTCAAAAGGCTGGGATTTTGCATAATCAGAGATGAGAAATTTACATTCACCTCCCCCTCGAGATTCCCCAGGGAAACCACTTGACTGTGTTTGTCCCAAAAGTCCATTCTTATCTGGCACATGGTTCAGTTAAATATTAGATAAGTTCATGGAAGATCGGTCCACCAATGGCTATTAGCCAAGATGGTCAGAGACAGAACCCCATGCTCTGGGTATCCTTAAGCCTGTGACTGCTAGAAGCTAGCAATGAACCACAGGGTGCATCACTCGATAAATTGTCCTGTTCTGTTTGCTTCTTCTGAAGCATCTGGCACTGGCCACTGTCAGAAGATAATATAGCAGGCTAGATGGACCATTGGTCTAACCCACTATGGCCATTCTTATGTTCTCCATACAGTCCTTTGAAGTCACAACACTTCCCTAAAAACACTCCTAAAAAGAGGTTACATACAATTCCAGCCCACAATAATACATAAACCATTCATTTAATACAATGGACTCCAAAGATAGTTAAATTTAATTCAATAAAGTTTTCCAAGGATCCTGCAGGAAATTTCCCCATCTGTCACAGCTCCCTCTTTATACAGTCAGAGCTGAAGGACCAGTGAAGTTATCTGGACAGTAGTAACAGTTGCACCCTTTCCTATCCCCAGTGGATTTACTGGAGTGTTGTGGTACCAGCCTTTGTTCTGTTACAGTCCTTGGTAGCACTACAGTGCACCACAACTCAGACAAGCTTTTTAAGGTGATCCATTTGCTAAGTCCTAAGGCCCTCACACCATGTGTCCTAATGAGCACTCTGTCAACTGCATCCAATTGTCAACTCCATTTTGTCAACACTCCTCCCAGAGTCCCCTACCTCATTTCTTCATCAGTCCACCACCCCACTGTGCCAGAACCTTCTCTTTCCTACCGACCCATCGCTCTTCTAATCAGGAGAGAGAAGAGCAGCAGATTCACTTCCTGGCAGATTTATCACACACTGCCCTCTGCTGACCTATGACTGCTCAGCCGATTCATCACATGCGCCTTTCTGTGAAAAACAAGCATCCTCCCTTCCATCATTAGTCCACGTGAAAGCGTTGGTACCAAGAAAAAACTCTGTGCTCTCTTTGTGGTCTCCGTTATCCCCTCTTAGCTCTGGGTTCACTTTCTTCCTCACCCGTATGTTAAGTTCAACTCAGACTAGAAGGCTCCTCCTCACATATTGGATCTTCTACCTGCTCAGTGGGTTCACCCTCACCTTTCGGATCAAGTTCCAAAGGTTGGGTTACTCTCAGAGGTTCTGCCTCATGGTCTGATGCAATTCCCTCCAATAAGATTTACTGGCTTGTCACGCTGCAGCACATGCCAGTGCTGTTCCTTGCTTGGTCCCCTTTACTGTCCAGGTTTCAGAGTAGCAGCTGTGTTAGTCTGTATTCGCAAAAAGAAAAGGAGTACTTGTGGCACCTTAGAGACTAACAAATTTATTTGACTATAAGCTTTCGTGAGCTGCAGCTCACTTTCATCAGATGCATTACTGTCCACAGGCTCAGCCCTCATGATGACCAGGATACGCCCAGTCATTGGCCTGGTTTGGTTGTGGTGCATTGGCCAGAGTTTTGGCTCAGTCAGAACATAGGTAGGGATATACCCTGCTGTAATGCAGAGCAAAGCAACTTCTACCAGGCTAGAAACCAGTACACTGATGAATTCTGACATCCAGCTGACCCACCCCATATGGACTTTTGTACTTCCTGTAACAACTTAGCACTCAAGCTCCTTTTCCTTTTGTGATTGCTAAACCAAACCAGTTAACACTCCTGATACACTTGAGCAGACATATTCTTAAGTCAGAGTGTGTTCCTTCTGGTAGTGGCCTTACCCCAGTGATGTTTTGCTGCCTTTTTGACATTACTGAGAACACCTGCCACCTGGGTTACATACTTAGGGATTAGTATACCCTTCAGTAACAGCTGCCCCATCCAATAATTTTAGCAGATGAGCTCATACCTGAACTTCATATATGGCATGTACACCACGGATAACCATACACTAGTTCTATAGGCTATCCTGCCAAAGGGAAAGAAGTAATCAGCTATTACAAACACATACGGCTGATCCTCCAAGATACCAGGATACCTATAGTCACTCTCTCTTGAGCATAGATCCCAAAAATGGAAAACATATTGCTTGGGGTGTAGCACTAGCCATTTTATGGACCCTGCGGGCATAGCACTTCACCTATTCTTTAACAGACCTGCACCAACTAGGCCAGTAGTACTGACTCTGGACCCTTTGGACTAGCTTCACTCTTCCCAAGTTGTGACTCAGTGGTGCCTAGGGCAGCCCTCACTAGAAATGACAAGGTCAGGGCAGGCTGCAAAAGAGAGAGCAGATACTCCCAAGACTGGTAGGTAACACTGAAGTTAAACTCAGGACTGAAGACAAAATGGAGATGATGCAGCTGCCCTTTATAGTCCTTTTGCCATGTTTCTGGTACTTCCTCTGTTCCAAACATAAACTCATAGCACATGGCCTTGAAAGGCCTTAGAGGTCTCTCCATAGGCAGGCCCAACAGCTAATACTGATAGCATATGTGCTACGCCAACCTACTAAATGTCAGTATTGTATTTTGACTTAAGTAAGCTCCACAGACAACAGCCCTGAAAACCTGTTAGACCTTTCAGAATGGGTAGACACAGACCCAGAGGTATGTTGATACAAAGATGCCTGACCTGACCTAACCTGGAGCAAGAGTTACTGATCTGGAAGTTGAGGGCATTAGAGTAGAAGGGCAATCACACTTAATTAGTGGTCTGAAAGGGACTGGGACCTGTCATTTTGAAGATATTACATAGTAACAAGATTAGGGGTCACTTGTGTGATGCTGTATGGACTATGTGGGACACTTTATATTGTTAATGCCAATATTATAAAACTGGAAGGAATCTAACCAGATATGCCGTGTGAGGTATCTGCGAAAATGTTATAATCAGCCAAGTATGATAATTTTGTTTCATCTTTGTATTATGACATAGATAGGTATGGTATATCTGTATGCCAAACATATCCTGTGTTTCTGGGTGACGCTACCAGACAGATTGGCATCAGCACTAGGCCTGCTTGATTGCCTTGTGTAGCAACCACTTAGTTATTACATTGGCCTTTTATACACAAGACACCTAAGTAGGCACATACCATTGCTGCCTTGCAGAATTCCAATTCTACAGTAAATGTGGCCAGTGTTAACTATACCTAGCCTATCTTGTACATGTGATGTCTCTGGTAGACAGCCCTATTTTAGGCCTTGTCTACATCACACTGTTTTGTCGACAAAAGTCAGCTTTCATCTACAAAACAGTTGAGGTGTACACACTGAAATGCTCCTGCCACCAACGTAACTTCCCTGCTATGCCGATATAATAAAACCACCTCGATGAGACACGTAGGGCATATGCTGCTGGAGCCATGAAATTGACAGGAAAGCCGACTCCCAGCTCCCCAGCCAGGCTGCTGCTGGGTCTCTGCTCCAAGCTGGGCTAACAGCCAGGTTCCTGGCTTGGGCTGCCTCCCGGGCTCCCCACTCCCAACTGGGAGCCCTGCTACCCCTGAGGTCCTGGCTCCCCACCGGGAGCAGAGCAGCCAGCCGGACTCCCATGGGTGGCAGGTGGAGTCCCCCTTTGGGGAAGCCAGCCCCCCAGCTCTGCCCCTTCTGCCCATGCCCTGCTATAGCTGGAGCCCCAAGACCCCTTCCCTCCCCCCCCCCCATAGCCAGAGCCCCGAGACCCCCTGCCCAAAGAAACACCCCCCTCTGCTGGAGGAGCCCTGGGTCGACCAAAGCCCCTCACCCAGAGAAGCCCCAGGCTGGCCAGAGCCCAGAGGACCCCGGGCTGGCTGAAGCCCCCAAGCCTTCCCTCCACCCCCCGTGGCCGGAGGAGCCCTGGGCTGGCTGAAGCTATGCCTCCCCTCCCCATACCCAACCTCCGCAGGGGAAAAGCATCTGTAAGAAGACTCTTTTGATATGCCCCATGCAGGTTCTGGGGCATCTGAGGAGGCAGGTATGTACCTCCTCAGCCATCCCGGAACCTGCGTGGGGCATAATAAAGCAAAAACTTCACTGCCAAACCCCACAACTGGGGGTCTGGCAGCCACGGCTATTATAGAGCAGAGTCTCCCCTGGCCTATTATACCCACCACCTGTGCGGATTCTGGGCATGGATCTCTCTGCCAGAGCGAAGAAGCCCCTGGTGACTCCTGGCTGGGAGCGCGGAGGTGAGAAGCCCCACGCTGTTGCCCCTTGCTGGGAGTGGGGAGGCAAGAAGTTCTGCTTAAGACCTTCAACTGCTCCTCTGCCAACACGAAAGCTTATGCTCAAATAAATTTGTTAGTCTCTAAGGTGCCACAAGTACTCTTGTTCTTTCTGCCAACAAGATTTTCTCTTCCCTCTGAGACTCAAACTGTCAATTCTTTTCCAGCTGGAATTCTGCTATTATAAATCAATCACTGTTGCTATTTAGCAAAGTAGATTTCTAACACTTCCAGAAACTGCTAGAAAGTGATGAATTTTACTGGAAACTGCCAAATGATTGCTGCTGTCTGCATTTCACAAAAAGCTTGCAATAATACACATCTTTGCAGTCCAGTAAACAGAGGCTACAAAAATTGTTGGTTCATATTTCCACCATCATCAGCTGCGAGTAGTTTCCCTAAAATTCATAGGATAAAAGGGTGACTATTACTGAAACTTGTGTTAAATTATATTCCCCTAAGGTTGAATGAATTTTTTTTTATAAATGTTAAATTTACTTACAAAATAAAGTCAGTTAGTCAATAGTACACAAAAATTAATTTCATAGTCTGTATGAATAGCTTCAGATACAGTATAGAGATATCTCTATGCACAATGTCAAGCCAAACCATGGGATCTGTTTTTTTGTTTTTAATAGCAGCAGCTGCAGTTGTGACATACACAGTACAATTTGATGTGGAACACCATTTGATATTTTAATATTATGAAGATAATGCAACAACACAACACTGTGCACTATATTTTAGCTAGCTTCAGAGGGGTAGCCATGTTAGTCTGGATCTGTAATCGTCTGGATCGTCACATGCATCCAACGAAGTGGGTATTCACTCACAAAATCTCATACTCCAATACATCTCTTAGTCTGTAAGGTGCCACAGGACTCTTTGCCTATATTTTAGCTAGTTACTTTAAAAGGTTCCCTATGTCACTCTAGCCAGTCTGTGTGCTCAAATTCAGCTGGACTTTTGAATATAGCTGTAAAGTTATTTCCAGCTTTTGATTGCCATTTGTCAATGTATTTACACTCCTGACATGGAATTTCCCTTCCTTTAGATTGTGTTTTACATAATTCAAACTCTGAAGATGTGCTTCTTTGCACACAGGCCCTAATGTCCCAAAATACATATACTCCATCAGGAGGGATTTGGGTGACTAAGAATTCTTCCACCACCACATCCATTCCCCCACCCCAGAAAAAGTTTAGGAGAACAGATGAGCCTTGCATTGAGCTGAAGTCTCTGTTGAATTAATGGGGAAAGGAAGTTCTACAGTCAATGACACCTCTCTGAAAATGGCCTGACTGAGCCCCTTTATGATTAACCAAGGAACTGAGAGCTCGAGTGCCTCAGATGATCTCAGCTGGCACGGTATTATAAAGGGGGACAGAGAAAACCTGAGGTAACCAGACCCAACCCAATTAAGGGTTTTATAGATTAAAACCAGCACCTTATATTACTCCCAGCAATGTTGCCTTCTGTACCAGTTGAAGTATGAGTGCTCTTAGTTTAGAGAGGCAAGATGGGTGAGGTAATACCTTTTATTGGACCAACTTCAGTTGGTGAGAGAGAAGCTTTCAAGTTCTGTGTAAGCTCAAAATCTTGTCTCTCTCACCAACAGGAGTTGGCCCAATAAAATATATTATCTCACCCACCTTGCTCCTCTCAAATATCCTAGGACCAGCATGGTTACAACACTGCTCTTAGTTTAGCAGTTTAATTCTGTGCAAGCACATTGCCGTAATCCCAAAATGACAAAGCTATGGGTCACTGTGGCAAGATCCACATCCAGAAGAAACAGCAGCAACCTTCTGGACAAGCACAGATAATACTCTTGGTCACTGCCACTGTGCTGGTACTTGGTTGTCAAAAAAATCAGCAAAGGATCCAAAAGAACTCTGTAGGGGAGTGGCTTACCTTTCAAGTGTCAGTCATACATCTGCACCTCAGTTTCCCTACTAGTCCAGCCTCGTAGGCTGCCATGATGCTTTTGACCCAGTGGTCAAAAGTCCAAAATCCACCAGAAACACAATCTTTCAGTCCTCCCTGCACTCAATAGCTAGCTCTTCACTCCTAATTATGCAGGGCTCCCTCCCAAGGCTATACAGTAGCTGAGGCAGTGTGAAAATACAACACAGACTTTCTGATGACCTTTCTGTGTTGAAGTAGTCCATTTTGCCCCTCCTCAGGCTCCGTAGTTTGTTAGCCCTTTCCTGGGCTCAACAATTCCTTTGCCCTATTGGAGCAGGGCTAAGGAAGGGGGACTTTTAGTGAGGGTGGAAGGAAATCCTGGGACTCAGCCCCTAGCCAAATGCAGGTGTCACACCCCCATGCCACTCTGCTCATGCCTGCGTGTCTTCCTTCTCACAGCACCCCTTCTCTGGCTCTTTCTACATCTTGTCCTGCTCTTAGGCTGCACCTGGCTCCACTCCACTGCCACCACCCTTGTAGCTGTTTCCCAACTTTATGTCTGTCACTGTGGAAAGACCAAACTAGATCTTACTTCCATCCCAGCCTGCTTCAAACTCAGCCCCAGGCTCACCTTATGTAGTCCCAGCAGAGACATGATTTCTCTCTGGAACTACATTTCCTAGAGTTCCTCTGCCTCAGAGGGCAAATCCTCAACACCAGCTGGGCTCACGGAACCCATTCTTAAAAGGGCCAGCGTGCTCCAATACAAAATTCCAGATTACTCATTTGGTTACTAGGTTTGCTTATTTGATTTGATGAAGCATTGGATAGCTATACCAGTGTTTCTCAACCAGTGGGTTGTGGGCCCCAGGGGAATCACAAAAGGCAATCTGGGAGGTTGAGCCACTGAAAATGTTATTAGTAATGCAAAGAAAATTTCACTCCCTATCCACCTTTACCCTTCAAAGTCAAGCATTCTCTGTCAACTTCTCAAAATACATACACTATAGGCTTATAACTGATATGTTTACTTATAAAAGTGAGAGTAAAAAGTAAGGAGGTACTGACAATATTTTACTTTGAATAAGAAGTCACCAATCTGAAAAGTCTGAGAAATACTGAGAAACACAGAAACAGAAAAAGTGCTCTTAGGTAGTAAAAACCAAGAGGTTAGCTTCTGGGAGTATGCTTTGTCAAGTAGATTAATGGATCAACCATTAACTTGACAGTGACTTTGTATTCTGGTTGACAAAAAGTCCAAACTACCAGATAAGAAAAGCCATTCATTGCTTCCATAAAAAAAACCTGTCAGTCTACTAAACAAAGAGGAAAAATAAAAAAAGCTATTTCCATGACAACAGAATAGATTGTATACATATCTTTTTCTTAAGACATGTCCATCAGCCACCACAAATGGGAAAAAAATGTAAAAGCCTCTCTTACTTACCTACACTCCATAATTAAAGCTCAGGGATTTTTTAAACTCCAAGTTTAAATATTTTTGCTTAAATGAGATGTGCAGGGAACAAAGCAAAAAGAAGAATACAAAACCTTCCAATGTGCATAAATAAAAACATCCATATTTAGACACTTTAGTGGGGTCAGTATCCAAATACATCAACACAATCCTCTCCTCTGTCAAATATGCACCTCAACCAAAACCATACTAATCTGCCACCCCAAGCAACCACCACACAGATTCAGAAATACTGATACAGTCTATCAGCACCCTAAAAAAAATCACTCAACCCAAGTATGGAGAAGATCTCTAGTCTACAGCGTTTTTATTCTAAGCAACAGTTTAACACATGTCAACATACTACATATGTACATGAGCAATGGTTCTAATACACAAAAATATTGCATAATATGTACATGAATTTAAACTCTCTATGCTTTTATCATTATCTGAGGGCCTGACAGAATATTGCTCCCAAATGTGATCAGTTAACTGTATCTCTTCCATGAAGTTTTACAAAGATTCTTTCAATGACAGTTTAAGACTTTGTTTTAAAAACAAAAAACAAAAAACACGTTTTGTATCATTTGAAAAGGATAAAATATTGTCCACATTTTTGAGACTTCATACAGTCTTAAACAGCACAGCTGTTTTTCCACATTAACAGTGGCTTGCTAGAACATTGAAGAAGTGGAAAACTTCATCTTTATCCAAGACTGCAACTTCAGTTGAACATTCGGTACATTTGACTGGATGATATACTTCCTCCTCTTCCTGATTTGCTTGCACAGTGGTGATCTCGTTGCTGTGTTTCATTTTCTTATGTCCTTTCTTTATCTTCTTGTTCACTGGGCCTTTGTATTTTAGAACCTCTTCTTTGTTAACTGAGCAGTTCATCACAAACATTGCTCTGTACTGTGTTTTGTAGGATTCATGTCTAGGAAGAAGAGAAGAAAATGCAATGGTCGTATTCTCTGATAGAATTCTGCTTCCACAAAATTGGTTAACACTACTGAAGGTAGGACTGAAGACTGGAAACACCAAGTCAAAGGACTAGCAGCCAGTCAAAAGTGAAGTCTTATAAACAAAATAAAAAATCACAAGTACAAAAGCCAGGAAAATGTAGCATTTCTTTAGTTTTGAAGTTAAGCTGTTTAAAAATAAATAGATGCTTATTTTGATAAGCATCCCTGAACTACATAGCTATATTACTATGGAATCATGAATGGTGATTTATGGCTAAAAATGGGACAAAGATTAGAAGCCAGAATTTAACCATTCTTTGCCCCCCTCCCCTATGAAATATTCAGAATCATTTTAAGCCTGTCATTTCTCATGATTCAGATCAGTCCAAAACTAATTTTGTTTTTCAGAAAAAATGTTTATGAACCACAAATCTCATGCCAATTTAAATTTAGTATCTTAAATTGTTAAATTTTTGAGCCAATATATTTACCCTAGAAAGATCAATTCAGATCCAACCTTCAGGACAGCTTTCAAGGAAGGGGTGACTATATATATGTTTTTTGTAGTTTGCCTGTTTCCATCCTAATAAAATTCTGTTTTACTGTTCCTCAACTCATCTCCATGCTGTATGTTCCCAACTCTTCCCTGCTAAGATGATTCCAAATCCTTGGATCTGTTATTCAAGCATGAACCTGACCCAGATATACCAAGCTTCTCTCATTCAGTTTTGGCTTTCAAAGACCTTCTCAATATGAACAGAGACTTCCTCCATTTTTGCCAAGCTGTCCTTTCAAAGCCTGAAACACGAGGCAACTATCATTAAGGTAAACAGATAAGAGAGCTCAACACTTCGCAGGACTGGACCTTTGTTAGCATCATTATACAGTCTCTAAAATCTACATCTCAAGAAGAGTATGGAACTTTTGTATGCAGCACAGAGCCCAGAAGGCTAAACAAGACCAAATGAGAAGTACAAAGTGTAGCAGATAGCAGCCAAGGGTTCAGAGAGAAAGGTGTTAATTCCCCCCCCCCCCCCCCCCCAGATACGATAATGTGTTTTTGTTAAGATTTCTCTGTTCAAAATCTGGGACAAGGTGGGCACCAACTCAGTTACAATATTAAGAACATTAATTCCTAGTGTCAAGAACATAAGACTAGGCACCAAAGATCATTATAATGCTTAGGATAGTGAAGTCCACACTGAGTTAAAATCATTTGAACACTCCAGCAAATTGTTTTGGGCAACAGCAGAGGCATTTTCCTGCAACTCAGTCAAACATTTACTACTATACATGAACACAGTACCCTCATCTCAATGTCCTGTATACACTCCAGAATACTAGTTCACTGTGACCCAATATTCTTTCATAATGTCAACATATTGCTAGGGATATTTAAGAACATAAGAACAGCCATACTGGGTCAGACCAAAGGTCCATCAAGCCCAGGATCCTGTCCTCTTGACAGTGGCCAATGGCAGGTGCCCCAAAAGGAAAAAACAGACAGGTAATCATCAAGTGATCCATGCCCTGTCACCCAATCCCAGCTTCTGGCAAACACAGGCTAGGGACACCATTTCTGCCCATCTTGGCTAATAGCCATTGATGGACCTATCTTCCATGAATCTATCTAGCTCCCTTTTGAACCCCGTTATAGTATTGGCCTTCACAACACCCTCTGGCAAGGAGTTCCAGAGGTTGACAGTGCATTGTGTGAAAAAATACTTTCTTGTATTTGTTTTAAACCTGCTACCTATTAATTTTATTTGGTGGCTCCGTGTTCTTGTATTATGGGAAGGAGTAAATAACACTTCCCTATTTACTTTCTCTATACCACTCATGATTTTATAGACCTCCATTATATCCCCCCTAGTCGCCTCTTTTCCAAGCTGAAAGGTCCCAGTCTTATTAATCTCCCCTCGTACGGAAGCTGTTCTATACCTCTAATCATTTTTGTTGCCCTTTTCTGAACCTTTTCCAATTCTAATATATCTTTTCTGAGATGGGGCAACCACATCTGCACACAGTATTCAAGGTGTGGGCATACCATGGATTTATACAGAGGCAATATGATATTTTCTGTCTGATTATCTCTCCCTTTCTTGATGATTCCCAACATTCTGTTCGCTTTTTGACTGCCACTGCACATTGAGTGGATGATTTCAGAGAACTAGCCACAATGACTCCAAGATCTCTTTCTTGAGCGGTAACAGCTAATTTAGACCCATCATTGTATACGTATAGTTAGGATTATGTTTTCCAATGTGCATTACTTCGCATTTATCAACATTAAATTTCATCTGCCATTTTGTTGCCCAGTCACCCAGTTTTGAGAGATCCTTTTGTAGCTTTTCGCAGTCTGCCTGGGACTTAACTATCTTGAGTAGTTTTGTATCATTTGCAAATTTTGCCACCTCACTCATCTTTTTTTTTTTTTTTTTTTTTACTAATCTGCCTGTGACTACCACTTCCTCCCCCCATACTCAAACTCTTGCTAGCTGAAAAACTATCAACATACCACAAAGACTGAGTATCATTTGAGAATTTGATCATTTATTCATTAGGAGGTTGATCCAAGCCTCTAACAAACTGACTGAAAATACAGCTGACTGACTGGTTTGCAAAATAGACAGGATCTTTAAGATTAACGCTTCTGAAAAGCATTAGATATAGTGCAAATCACTGTCTCATAAATATTCAATGAATCTGCAAAACACTTCTACATATTGCTTATTTCCATACTTGTCCCACCCTGATCTCTCTACAGAAAAATCCTAGATTTGCTACTGCTGAACTAAGGTGAAATATAATTGCATGCATGTGTTGAATCCACACCTTTACTTCCATAATGACACATCTGCTGTTTAAAACTAATAAGTGTAAATTACATATTTCACTGCAACTGAAAATAAGACATTACAGAATGATCACTTCATGTTTACGGTTCAGTAATTACCTCTGACAGTCAAAGCACAATGTAGTCATGCAAGCAGGGCAGTTCAAAACAGCATCACTGTTTGGAATGGCTGGAGGTTTGAACTGCTGCTGCTGAGTTCTTCTTATATTTTGGTACCTACCAAGGGGTAAACAAAGAGGTGAAAATATCCATCCCTATGGATTAGGCATGTAGACTGAACCTTAAAGCTGTATTTACAACCAAAAAACCCCCACAGCAAATGTTTGATACCTCCTGGAACCCTGCTCTCCCAGTACAAAATCCCTGGAAATCCTCATTTTTATATTGGTATGAATGGGTTTTTAATTTGCTCTGGAATTTGAATCTTAACAGAGTGTGGATTTTTGTATGATGAGCCTTTGCTCTGCGTGAAGTAGGGTGCATTTTTTCTAGGTGTAATCACCACCAGCCATTTAATTCTGCTTTCATCAGTTCTTGTTAAGTTGCAGAATCTAGTTTTCCTGCAGTCCAGAGGTTTTTTACTTCATACACACTCCCAAAATCCCACAGAAAAAAGGCTCCAGGCTCTATCCATTTTATCCAAACACACTTTTTCTGCCTCACTAAATCCCAAGCCTGTCAAAAACAAAAATGCATTCACATTAATTTTACCTAAACAGTGACCTATAGCTACATAATCTAGTGATCAAAATATGCCAGGACATAAAAAAAAATATTAGATGTCACCTAATCCTGCAAGATCACTGTATGTGGAATGCCCTTTGACTTCAATGGGAGTTCTACACGTGGGTGACTTGCAGGGTCAGGCCTTTTTTAATTTTTGTAAAAAGAATAGAAATATACAGCAAATGGGGTGGTAACAAAGAAACACTTATAATCATTACTTTCTCTGGTGGAATTTGCAGGGTCAAATCCTACTAGAACTCCCATTAAAGTCAGTGTGAAGTTCATGTGGAGTAGGATTTGGCCCCAGGTGAGTACCTACAGGTTCAGAGCATCACAAAAAGGGACCTGTAAATGACACCTGCAAATGTGGATAAGTGAATGCTGTATTAAAACAAGCTTTTTTATTTCATATACTTCAAATGAAGCTCTGAATCAACAAAATAACTTTTAGACATACTGCCTTTACAGCACAGTCTTAAGTTACTCGGCATATTCAACAATATTTTCAAGGGTTAAAACGTTTACAGCTGCTTACCCTCGTCTCTGTGAGTCCACCCATTCTTGGTCTCGATCATCTTCTTCTGGATCATAGAGTAGCTCATCATTAGTAGGAATCCGGCGTTGCTGATGTCTTCTTTTTTTCCTGGCCACCTGTGTACCTGGGAGATTTGTGCGAACATAGTTGAATTCTACCTCCCAAATAATATGATCCATTAAACAGAGAACTATTATCTATTTCAGGGATCCTTTTCTGAGCCCCCCGCCCCCCAACATGCTATAAAAATTCCATGGCCCACCTGTGCCACAACTTTTTTTTCTGCAAATCCAATAGATGAAAAGCCTCCGGCATTAGGGATAGCATGCAGGGCAGTTGCCCAGGGCCCCATACCACAGGAGGCCCCCCCGCGAAGCTAAGTTGCTCGGGCTTCGGTTTCAGCCCTAGGTAGCGGGGCTCAGGCTTTGGCTTTCTGCCCTGGGCCCCAGTGAGTCTAATCCCGGCCCCTCTCTGGTCTATTTTGGTGGACCCCCTGAAACCCGCTCGCGGCCCCGCAGGGGGCCTGGGACCCCTGACTGAGAACCACTGATCTATTTAACTAATTTACCAAAGCAACAGTTTCTACTTCATTTTTGCTGTGCTACAATCACAAAAAATCCCTATTAAAACAAAGCCTTGGATTGCTCCCTTCTGCAGAACACTGCCATAGAAGGATTAATGCAGCACCAGGCTATATAAATTATCACTTTTTTTTCCAGAGTTTTGATGATGGTGTAAGATGACATATGTGCCCCCAACCTAACCACCTGCCCTCAAGACCCTCTCCAGCCACAGTCCCTGACTCTAGAGAGGACTCTTCAAGGTCTGGAGCAGGGTATATTGCTGCAGAGGTGGCCACCTCTTTCCTCAGTCATTTACCTACTTTATCTTCATCCTCCGAATCAGAGTCAAAATAAATGTCGTCATAGTACTTTGTAGTGGTGACTGTTCCAGCTTGTCCAGTACTCGAGGAAGTACCTATTTATGAAATTAAAACCAAACAAAATAAGAAAGCATCAGAATTAGCTGTCATGAGCCCAACAGTCTGTTTCTGTATATCTCCAAGAATGAATTCAGGAAGAGGGATCACCAAAAGTAAATTCCCTGTAACTGTTTGTAAACGTAACTGGGATCCCATTCTTATGCACATGTGTAAATTTACCCTGTGAGTAGTCCCACTGAAATCAATGCATGGATGATGATATGGTTAGTTTAATGTTTAGGAGATTTAATAGCACTTATATAACACTTTATTTAGAGGTGAATTTACACACATTAATTGAGAACCGGTCTAAATTGAGACATATCAGTGTACACCAGTAACCCGCTAGCTGATGTGTCTAACTTTATCTCGAAAATAAAGTGTTATGTAAATGCTGTTAAATCTCCTAAATATTAAAGTGATCGTACTGTGCTCCATGCTCTGGCTTTGATGTGACTCTTCACACTGCATAAAGTTACACACCCTGAAGTCTTTGCAGGATTGGGGCCTAATTTATAAAATGCATCTACATCATCTTCTCTAGGCACAGATATACCAATCATAAAGCAACTAATGGACATAATATCAGCTCAAAAGGATGGTCAGAGTATAGTCCAGGGTGAGCTATCATTTCCAAATTATGGAACTCTACCCAGGAAAGTGCTACATGGCCTCTTTGGTAATACAAAAGATAATTAACTGGAAACTATGCACAGGTTCAGGTCTGTCCAAGTAACTGGAAAAACAAGATTTACCTTGCTGAAATGTCTGCAAATCAAAGATCCTGTTTAAAAATGGACCTTTGAATAGGTGATTTGGGAGGGTAATTAAGAATGCCTCACTATGCATTTTGTAACAGGAACAAAGAAACACATGCTCTCCTGAACAGTAAGAAACTAATCCCCCCTGGCCATTGTCACTCTGAATCAAAGAACAGAAATATATCTGAGGGAAGCACTCTGGAGATGGACAGCTTTGGCTATTCAGATGCAGCTTTTAGTCCTGCTGTGAGAGAGGTAATTATACTCCCAGTTCATAGACTAGCTTTTGAAATATTTTTTAATCACTGTTCTGTCAATGGGCTAAGGTTTAAAATCTGTTTTTTGCCTGTTAACACATTTTGATTTTAACTAATTTCAATCTGATGTCATTATTTTCTCAAATAGCTACTGTTTGACGTGTATGTTATTCACTCTAATTTATTACATTCAAATATACTCCTCCTACCAGTACCAATTTCCCTTATAAAGCACAAAATGGTACTGAACGTTGTTTGCTATATAATGAGACTTTATCCAATACCAACGCTTTAGAATTGTGGCACACCTGGGGACTGAGGTTTACCAAGTTCAACACATCAAACACTCTGCCTTTCCTTCTGAGAAGAGAATCCTTGTAGCTGCTTAAGATTCCTTAAAAAGCACTCGATTTTCACGTAAGAAGTCTTCTGAACATTACAAGTGCTCAGAGAGAAAGCAAACTTTAAAGCCTACAAAAGCAGCTGTGAAGATTGCTCAAAGCCACTAAGGTTAGACCAGCACCACTGAGCTTAAAAAGTGGCTGTGTTATCTAAAATGCTAGTCAAAGGCTAGAAACATTTATTCTGTGACAGCCATGGTAAACCACAAGTGTGTGTGTCTTGGACATGCTACAAATCTTTGTTCCAGATTAAATTGTTTTAACTAACAGAATTGCAAATGCTAATCAGCAATCAATTCACTGAAGTTAAAACAGAATCACAAACTCTACTCTAGAAAAACCCTTTAATGTAGCTCTAGGGGCTCCTGGGTAGTAAGCAATTTCTTTTTCACTTTGTAATATAAGTAGTATTTTATTTTTACTTCTTTCCTCTCTATTGCCAGTAGGTGACCACTTCCTAGAGTCTCATGTCATAGGGGCTAAGTCCCATATGTCAGAAGTGGCAGCTGACAACTCTCAAGAGTTGGAGGGGATCTGCCGCCTGTTGTCCCTTCTATGAGAGGGTGATTCAAATCCTGGCAACATCAGGGAGTCACTGGAAGCAGGGGGAGAAGTACAGCCACAGCCCCCCATGTACATGGAGGAAGGGCAGGCTGAGAACAGGACTGGAGACCCCCTAAAAAGGAGAAGTGGACCAAGGAAGACAAGCCACTAAATGAAAGAGCAGAAGAAAAGTCCTGGAAAGTGTGAAACGCCCCATTCATCTAAGTGAGCACTGGGATATTGATAATAGTTTAAATTTAAATGGCTAGGTGAACTATTTAATTGCTGATCATTTTAGCACAGATGTCCAGCTATGATTATCAGTCAACACACCGTAATCAAACTGAAGGGTCAAATAATGCATTAACTCAACTCATCAGCATAATTGAACCCCAGGGTAAAATAATGCATTAATTTAGCCATCCTGTAATTGATTATTTTGTAGAAGAGCAGATATTAAAACAGATAATTTACCTGTTTCTAGTGACTTCCACTTGCCCTCCATAGTTTTCATGGTGCAGTTTAGTTCTGCCTCCATTTCCTTTTGGAACTCATCTTCACTTGAAGATTCACTTTCTCCAGTAAGGCACTCTCTTATCAGTTTGCGCTTCTGATCGGGAGTGCCATATAAAAGCACATCCACTTCATCTTCTGAGCTATAGGATATTTAATTATTAAAATCCATTATTATTAGTTTAAAATATCAACCCTTCTATTGATGCAATAAAAATATCTTTTGAATTGTTCTGAAGTATTGGAACAACGTATCTGCTGAATGACTGGACATATTTTAGCATTTTAGTTGGATTACTGCTCCATTTTGGCCTATATACTAAGGCCACAATCCTGCAATTGACAGTGAAGTCAGTGGGTCTGTGGGTAAACACAACAATCTACCTATGTGTTGTCAGCTGCAGAACTGGAGTCTTTTGTTTAAACTGAAATATTTAAAACTACTCTGTTATTTTAAAAAAACAAAGCAGCAAGCTCTGGAAAAAAGTCCTAGAAAATTATATTTCTTTTAAAGAAGGAAACTGCATTTGAGTGACATCGTATACTGTTCACCATAAATTACAACCTGCCTCTCTTCCAGTATATGCTCCTTGTGGTTCACTTCTTGGCAGTGTACAGCAACCGTGCAATAAGAAACTTTTTTGTGTGGTGACACAGTGTGGGAATGTAGGAGTCAAGAGTGCACGAGACCGTTTTTAAAAAGTCCTTATGAGAATGTAAGATTTGTCTTCCTGTAGCAGTCTTGCAATGAACCATGTATGCTTGCTTACACTTATACAATCACAATGCCAATAAACCTATGCATTTCATTTTACAAGGTGTTACAAGGCATTAGAATAACCCAAATCAAACACTGAAAGTAAAACAAAGTAGGACTAGAAACTGAAATAGGAATATGTATAAGCTTGGCGGAATTCTATTTTTAAAAGAAATAATTTCAACAGCTAATACTAACATGTACTTTTAAACATTTTTCAATGGAGACATTCATAGTCGTGCAAAAGGATTTTAAGGGTTTTAAAGATTTGTTATTAATTTATATTTTCATAGTGGCAAGAAATGATGGAGGGATCAGATCGGAGATTGAAAAAGGTAAAGCATCCTAAGCGGGTTGTTTCAGCAGAGCTGTAAACAGGAACTTCAGGCAGCATTTGTTACATCACGCTTTGTGCTCATGAAGGTGGGACTCTACAAAGTTCTCATGGAGCCGCTTGCTCACTTTGCCTGTCTGCACATTTCGGGTAGTATCGACGGAAATACTTTACGCTGGGGGTGTGGGTGCTGGGGTCATTTCTAACCCTTCCTGGCCGAATTACGGACCTTTATTAGAAGGGGAGAGTAAAGAAGCAGAGGCTTCGCGTGACACCTCTGAGCCCTGCCCCGGGCACGGGCGTGTCTCTGCCTCCGTCAGTCATAGGGGCCCCAGGCCCAGACAGGCTCTGCGGGGGACTTCCCCCCCAGCCCCGCGGGTCGCTCGGTACCTGCTCTGCCCCGGCTCCTCGTCGCTGGGCTCCTCGATCACGTAGGGATCATCGTCCTCCTGCAGGCGGCTCATGGCGACACCCAAGCAGCGCCCGCCCCGCTCCGATCGGTGCTGCAGCGAAATCGGCCCCCAAGCCCGGTCCGCCCGGAAACCTGCCCCGCCGCCCTCTTCCGCTCCTGCGCCCCG
Source organism: Natator depressus (assembly GCF_965152275.1). Classification (NCBI taxonomy): domain Eukaryota; kingdom Metazoa; phylum Chordata; order Testudines; family Cheloniidae; genus Natator; species Natator depressus. Next base: position 84,854,494 of record NC_134239.1, read on the forward strand.
GCCTGGCCTTGCTGGGCCCCTGCGAGCTCCTTCCTGGGGCCCGATCCCCGGGTCGAGGAGGCCGCCCAGCTCCGCCCGCCTTTTATCCCAAGCGCACCAGCACGGGAGAGCCACGCACGGATCGTGGCCGAGTGCTGTGCACGGGGTGAAGGTGCGAGCCCGGTGCGAGCCCAGCGCCAGCTCGGGCCAGAACCTGCCCTTGAAGACGGTGCAACATCCCCCTCCTCCCTGCATCCCTCAGCGCTGTGACACACTTCGCGCTCTGACCCCGGTAAGGGGCAGAATTCTTCCATCAACCTACCTACCGCCTCTTGGAGGAATGGATTAACTACAGGGATGGACCAAACACTGCTTTTACTCTGGGAAGTTTAGATGTCCTATTTTAACTATTTACTTTTTTCCTAGAATCATGGAATATCAGGGTTGGAAGGGACCTCAGGACATCATCTGGTCCAACCCCCTGCTCAAAGCAGGACCAATCCCCAACTAAATCATCCCAGCCAGGGCTTTGTCAAGCCTGACCTTAAAAATATCTAAGGAAGAAGATTCCACCACCTCCCTAGGTAACGCATTCCAGTGTTTCACCACCCTCCTTGTGAAAAAGTTTTTCCTAATATCCAGTCTAAACCTCCCCCACTGCAACTTGAGACCATTACTCCTTGTCCTGTCATCTGCTACCACTGAGAACAGTCTAGATCCATCCTCTTTGGAACCCCCTTTCAGGTAGTTGAAAGCAGCTATCAAATCCCCCCTCATTCTTCTCTTCCGCAGACTAAACAATCCCAGTTCCCTCAGCCTCTCCTCATAAGTCATGTGTTCCAGTCCACTAATCATTTTTGTTGCCCTCTGTTGGACTCTTTCCAATTTTTCCACATCCTTCTTGTAATGTGGGGCCCAAAACTGGACACAGTATTCCAGATGAGGCCTCACCAATGTCGAATAGAGGGGAACGATCACGTCCCTTGATCTGCTGGCAATGCCCCTTCGTATACATCCCAAAATGCCATTGGCCTTCTTGGCAACAAGGGCACACTGTTGACTCATATCCAGCTTTTCATCCACTATAACCCCTAGGTCCTTTTCTGCTAACAGTATAGGCATTGTACTCCTTTTCTCTTATAGTCTGATTGTAGATTATGAGCTCTTCCAAATATATACATCAAAGAAATGATCCCTAAAATGAATAGCATATTATTTATAGACACAACTGGAAAGAATTATATGCACCAGTAGTCACTGGAAATGTTGATTTTCAAACTTGGAAGCTACACAATCCAATGCATGATACCAGCAGCATTTTCAGCATCAGCTCCTCTTTCAGGACGTGTTTATATCAGGAATTTATACCTGTACAGCTACATATCTGTACAATCCCCCAGTGTAAATGGCTGCATCAAAATAAAGGAAGGCTTGCACCGTGCATCTTACCCATATTTGAAACCACTTCTGTCATGAGATCCAAAAATGATATATCAAGGTGAACCCATGTAGGAGATGTAGTTATTGGCATATTAACTCACTTCTGTCTAGATCTCCAACACAAAACTCCATTTATCCAAATCCCTGCTGCTCTGCCAATTGTCCACAAAGCAACACATGCAGCAGTTCCAAGACTGAATGGAAGTCATGAAGCAGATAAGGTATAGACCAGTGGTTGTCAAACTTTTTTTTTCCCACAGACCACGTGAAAATTGCTGAGGGTCTCAGCTGACCACTTAATGATGTTTCCAAAGGTTGTTTGTACTGTTAGCTAACTGTTGTAAAATGCTTTAGATAAAAGTGCTATATATAAAAAAAAACCTTAACTTTTTTTGTTCTACAAATAATATCAGTAGTATTAACTTTCTAATGTGATGGATGTGCCCTCTCCCCCCCCCCCCCCCGCAGCAGCCCCCGAGCTGGGGCTGGGAAGAAGAGGGGTCTCTCCCCAACCCAGCAGCCCCCAAGCTGGGGCATCTCTCCCCTGCAGCCACAGCCCTGGAGCTGAGGAAAGTCACCTTTCTCTGGCCGCCATAGCCTTGTATGTCCTAAATTCCACCAACGCACGCCTGCGCAGCTCCACAAATTAGGTAGGTAGCCCTTCATTCTCTTGTGTGTGGCTGCTCAGGCACGCACCTTAGAATGGAGCTTCTGGACCACAGTGTGAGAACCTCTGGTAGAGACACTTTTGTACAGTTGTTCTGGAATTACACAACAGAACCACAGCTCTGGGAAAAGACTCATGGTTCAAATCACTAACCAAAGACTCAGGCCTTGTCTACACTGGCAAGTTTCTGTGCAGTAAGGCAGCGTTCTGCACTGCAACTCCCAATGTGTACACACTGCCAAGCCACTTAGTGCTCAAAAACTGCACAGTTGCAGCATTGTAAAAAAACCACCCCGACAACAGGCGTACAGCTTTCGGGGCTGGGGCTACATTGCTGCAGTGCCAGTGTAGACACTCTAGTCGATTACAGTGCTGCAGTTGGCCCCCTGGAGGTGTCCCACTGTGACGCATGGCTAGAAAGGGTTAAACATCCTAGAAAACAAACAACCCTCAAAAGATATGTGGGGAGATGTTTGTGTATTTACATATGTATGAACAGGGTCGACAATGTAATCAACAGTCCCTATGTTGTATTCTGATAATTCAGAGATCAAAAGATCATCCTAGCATTTAAATGAATTGTAAACATGATATCTCTCTGTATTCTTCTCTCTTTGAAAAGTATAGCAAATAATCTGTGAATGGTGGAGGAACAAACAAAATTGCCTCATGTTAATTCTATAGCTAAGTAGCAGTGATGGATCTCCTTCAAAGTCATCCTAAGTACCTTTTCTTCCCGGATGAACTCCCAACTTCTCAAAGAGGACATGAAATTGTATAAAAGATCCTTGGGTCCTGATTCTGTCATCTCAGATTATCTTAAGCTGCACCGGGAGAAGTTTGAGTCACAATACTGAGGTCTCAGTTATGGTGGTACGCCCTGAATATGATATTTAGATACTGGACTATAACTTGTGAAGTGAATTCTAAAGGTACTCTCTACAACTACAAAGCTCACCATCTCTGTTACGAATCTAAACCTCAATGAATGCAACTCATGGCTGTATGGATATTGATCTTTTAACCATTCTCTCTCTCTTTTTTTTTTTAATAAATTTTAATTCAGTTAATAAGAATTGGCTGGAGTGTGTATTTGGGTAAGATCTGAAACATTCATTAACCGCAGAGGTAATGTGTCCAAGCCTTTGGGAAGGGTAGAACCTTTTCTTTTATATGATGAAATCATCATATCTGACTTAGTTCCCTTAAAATGATCCAGGCTCAGGCCTCCCTCCAGACACCTGTGTTGTTTGGATTTCTGAGTAACCAGTAAGGTAATAAAGAAGCTGTTTTATGCTGGCTTGGTAAATTTAAGTATTGGAATATCCACCAGCTTTATGGGGATTCTCTACCCCATTCTTTACAGTTTACCCTCATTGAGTGACTTCAGCTGGCCCCTGCTGGGACCCCAGTCACATGCACAATGCCTGTTCTCGGCTCTCTGGTCATCGGTTTGAACTCTACTGCCCTGCCCCCAGGTGACCATGAGCCCCACCTCTTAAATTCCTTGGGAATTTTGAAAGTCCCCTTCCTGTTTGCTCAGTGACACATGCAGTGGTCTCAGCGCATCTTTCCAGGTGACCATGCCTGCTCCGTGCACCAGGCGATCCTCTGCTTGCAGCAGTGCCAAGCTGCTGGACCTCATGAGCATTTGGAGAAGAGGAGGCTATCCCGTCCCAGCTGCGCTCCAGCCATTGGTATTATAACACCTATGGCCAGAATTCATGATTCATGACAGAAAGGGGCCATGACCGGGACACACTGCAGTGCAGGGTCAAAGTGAAGGAGCTATGGAATGGCATGGGAGGCAAACAGCCACTCCACTTCCATGCCCAGGAGCTGCCAATTCTACAAAGAGCTGGATTGGATACTTGCTGGAGACCCCACCTCCACTGCGAGGGTCACTGTGGATACTTCAGTGGCTCGCGTGCCAGTCAAGAGTGGACCGAGTCAGAAGGAGGAAATCTTGAACAAGGATTGGGACGCAGAGGCAGAGGATGACTCCGAGGTCAGAGATGCATGCAGTCAGGAGCTCTTCTCTGCCCTGGAGGAAGCTAGCCAGTCACAGCTGTTGGAGCTTAGCAAAGCACGAACAGGAGAGGAGACCCCTGCATAAGTGGCTTTGATTTTAGGAATTGCTATGTGAGTTGTTGGGGGCAGGATTGCAGAAAGCAGGTTTGTGTCTGTATGATGTGTGTAACACCACATGCCTAGTCTGAGCGGCGGAATAGCGTGTTGATTGACTCCCTCACTTCATGGGAATCTGCCTCAGATCTCCACAAACCTCTCATGGAGAGGCTGGGCAATCCGCTACTGCAGGTTCTCTGGCAGAGCTGCTTTGTTTCTTGCCCCATTAAGGGTAACTTTACCGCATCACTCTGCCATCACTGAGAGGGGGAAGGGAGACCATTGCTGCACACAGGCAAGCGGCATAAGGGCCAGGATGGAAGCCGCAGTCTTGAAGATACCCTCCCTTGATTCCCTGCTCACCCTCAGCAGCGAGATATCTTCCATAATAAACACAGCCTGTGGAAAATGTGGGGACAGTAATGATAAGGCCCCCCCAGTGCTGGCTCTCCCCAAGAATACTGCTTCTGTAAAATGTTGCATTTTGGATTCACAGAGATGACCTTGGGAGCCCAGCCTCCCTCTTTGTTGTCACCGGCTGAACGGCTGCGCAGAATTAGAAAGCAGCCACGAAGAACTAAAGAGGACTTCCTGCATGATGTCATGATGCACTCCGCGACCAAAAAAACAAGAACTGAAGGAGAGGAGGAACAGTGAGAAGAGGGAGTGACAGGAGAATGCGGCGCACCAGAACGAAGCCACAGAAGCTCTTAAATGTTATGGAGCACGAAGTGGACACACTCCAGACGCTATAGCACTGCAAATCGAGCAGCTCCGCGCCCATCCTCCCCTGCAGATGCTGTCACAAAACTCTTTCCCAGGCGCCCCCCTCCCTTCCCTGGGACACTGCCAAAATACTCTTAAAAACATCTTGGCTCCACTGTACCCACTGCATTCCACTCCTGCCCCATCACAGTCCAGCCCTGTAGACTCCCGGTACCCACTGCACTCAACACTCATCCCTCTGCAGTTTAGCCCTGCTGAAGTACAGTACCTGCTGCACTGTACTCCAAACGACAAGGTTGTATATGATACCTGGACATACACAAATCTTTAACTGTCCCGGGACCCCACCTCCTCCAAGGGCCCTCCCTTTCCCCATCCCCCTCAGTGCTGATGCGTTTTTTTGTTTGTCTCTCTCCTTCAGTTGTTTTTTAATAAAATAATTGTTTTGGTTTGAAAGCAATCTTTATTCCATTAATTGAAAGCAAACAGAGCCCTTGCAAAGCAACCGGCAATTTTCTTAAACCTTCATAGTGCATCATCTGCACTAATCACAATTACCTCCTAGCATTACAAGCACTGCACTCCCAAGCATAGCAACAATTAGTGGCTTTCAGCTTCGAATTGTTGCCTCAAGGGATCCCTGATCCTTATGGCCCCATTCTGCACCCCTCTAATAGCCCTGGTCTCTGGCTGTTCAAATTCAACCTCCAGGTGCTGAGCCTCAGCTTTACTCAGGGCTGGACCGCTTTCACCCTTCCCTTCACAAATATTATAGAGCGTACAGCACGCAGCTATAAGCATAGGAATATTGCCATCGGCCAGGTCCAGCCTCCCACCTAGGCAGCACCAGCAGGCCTTTAAATGGCCAAAAGTCCAGAACAGTCATTCTGCACTTGCTCAGCCTGTTGCTGAACCACCCCTTGCTGCTGTCAAGGTTCCCTGGGTATGGCTTCATAAGCCATGGCATTAAGGGTAGGCAGAGTCTCCCAGGATCACAATGGGCGCTTCGACTTCCCCTAAGGTGATCTTCTGGTCTGGGAAAAAAGTCCCTGTTTGCAGCTTCCTGAACAGGCCAGTGTTCCGAAAGATGTGTGTGTCATGCACCTTTCCAGACCAGCCTGCGGTAATGTCTGTGAAACGCCCAAAGTGATCCACAAACAAACTGGAGATCCATAGAGAAATATCCCTTCCGATTAATGTACTCGGTGGCTAGGTGGTCTGGTGCCAGACGTGGAATATGCGTGCCATCTATCGCCCCTCCACAGTTAGGGATGCCCATTTGTTCAAAGTCATCCACAATGTCACGCACATTGCCCAGAATCACGGTCTTTCGAAGCAGGATGCGATTAATGGCCCTGCACACTTCCATCAATACAAGTCCAGTAGTCTACTTTCCCACTCCAAACTGGTTAGCAACCGATCCGTAGCAGTCTGGAGTAGCCAGCTTCCACAGTGCAATCACCACGTGCTTCTCCAATGGCAGGGCAGCTCTCATGCTCATGTCCTTGCGCCACAGGGCTGGGGTGAGCTCATCACACAGTCCCATGAATGTGGCTTTCCTCATCTGAAAGTTCTGCAGCCCCTGCTCGTCATCCCAGACGTGCATGATGATCTGATCCCACCACTCAGTGGGTGTTTCCCAAGCCCAAAAGCAACACCTCTGTGAATGCCACAAGCAATCTCGTGTCATAGCTACTACTCGTGGTGAGATCTATGTCAAACTCCTCTTGACTTTGTAGTTTAAGGAATAACTCCACTGCCACGCGAGACGTGTTAGAGAGAGTGAGCAGCATATTGGTCAACAGTGTGGGATCCATTTCTGCAGACCGAAGAGGCAGGACGTGCAGTACACAAACCGTTGAAAGATGACGCCACAACAGACGGAAGGACAGGGATTGCTGGGAGGTGAAGCAATGCATCACAGGGCATTGGGACATGACCCAGGAGGCCCTGCGACCCCCTCCGTCTTCCCACAACTCTTAGCAGCAGAAGAGGAAGAGATGCTCTGTGAGACAGCTGCCCAGAGTGCACCGCTCCGAATACCGATGCAAGTGCCGCAAGTGTGAACACGCTATTGTGCAGGCAGCTGACAGTGTGAACACACATCAGCGGTTTCCCTTCAGCGCTCTGAGCGGCGATGTAACTCTGCCAGTGTAGACATACCCTAAGGATCCAAAGTCAGTAAGAGTCACAGCCCAAAATTTTGGTCAGGGAAATGTGACCCTTCTCTGTCATTCCTGCCACTCCTTCATGTCCAAATCGTTGGTTTTGTGGTTGTTTTTTGTTTGTTTTTTTGAGGCAGAGCCACTTGTGTTTAACCAAGAAGGGGTGAATTGCAACATTGTCTCTTTGACTGCCTCCCCTGCTTTCTAAACTCATGCTTTTGCCACTCCTCTTCCTCTTTCCTACTAAAAAAAACAAACTCTTTTTAAAAATTACTTTCCTATAGAATGGTAACCAAGTCTGAAAAAATGTTTAAGTGAACTAGATGGTACCAGTAGATAAACAAGCTAATAAACCTTCTGATTTAAGGGAGAAGAGTTATTGGAAGAGTATAGCTGGAAGCAGGGTCAGTCCAATCCAACACTATTCGACAATTTGCTTCAGAGGATGAGTGGAAAAAATGCTGATCAAATTAACCAGATTTGCTACAAATGCCTATTTAAATTATTATAGATGATACAATGACTGCATAATTTTAGGAAAAAAATCACTGATTTCACAGTTTATTTTACAATTATCGGGATTAGTCTACAAGTTAAGGCAAACATACAAATGCATTTTCTTTTCCTTTTAAATCATAATTATAAAGATTACACAAAGTTCTCCAAAATTTCTAAGAAATGTTCATTATTTGGAAAAAATCATATTAAGATGCTTGATACCAGGACATGGAAAAACTAAGACAATGCATACAATGCTTTATAACAACAATATTCAAACATCTAATGGCAATATTTAATCCATTTGAACAATGCATTCAAACGGGCAACTTCAGAAATTACTTACAAAGGTAAATAAGATTGGCAGCCATACCATAATACTATTCATAACATGAACATAATTATATTGGCTACTTTCACAAAGAAACAGGACATTTGATTTCTGAACAATGAAAGCATACAATGATTAAATAAACGTGTGTGTGAATACATGTGCATAAATGAGTATGCTGTTGCTTCATATAGTCTTCACTTTTTCAGACAAGAGGAGATTATTTAGGCATACTTTGCCAACTGATTTCTCCGGTGAGATGCAAATCCCTATTAAAAGTCATGAAAACAAAATCCAGAAGAAGGCAGCCCTTGTTAGTGGATGGACAGAGTGGTTTATGTGTCTCCATTTAACACTGCCAGGCAGCTCTGCAGCAGCTGCAAGTTACCCTGTAGAAATAAAGAAAATGATGACCATGTTTCCCTATTTTCTGAGATATAAAATATTTTTAAATGAAGATAAAATTCATTACTTATTAAGCAGCATGGGTAGCTATAAAACATTTGTAAAATATTTTTGTTTAAGCAATTCTGATCTCTTCGAAAGATCTGTTGAACATAGGAAGCCAATCTCAAGGAACTGCTCAACAGAAATTGAGATCTAGTACACTTTCTGAATTTGGTTACTTTAAATAACTTCTCCACTACATCTCATATCCTTCCCATACATATCGCAACAAAAGCCTATTTGTGATACAAAACACAACAAATTTACTACAGAGGTCTGTCATCGTCCTCTCTTTTAGAGTTAAATTCTCAGTTGTAAAAGGATGACTGAGATTTCTGTTAAAGATATTCTTTCAGGTACTCCTCACTCAGAAAAGATAGTAATACTACTGTCAGATTATTTCCATAACAGAATTATTCATATTATTCAAGTAATACATTGTATATCAGGAAAAATAAATTAGACAGGAATTTCTTTGATATATTTATCTTGGAGCAATGAAGGAAAAACAGAATCAATTAAATGCCCTAAACCAATGATAGAAAGCAGAGGTGGGCAAACTACGGCCCATGGGCCACATCCAACCCGCGGGACCATCCTTCCTGACCCCTGAGCTCCCCGCTGGGGAGGCTAGCCCCCAGCCCCTCCCCTGCTGTTCCCCCTCCCTCGCAGCCACCCCACCGTGCGAGCAGCGCTCTGAGCGGTGGGGCTGCACGCTCATGCAGGACAGCATCTGGCTCTGGCTGGGCGGTTCCAAACATGCTGCTCTGAGCGGCATAAGGGGGCCGGGGGGTTGGATATGGGGCAGGGGGATCCCAGGGGGCAGTCAGGGGGCCATTGGATGGGGCAGAGGTTCAGGAGGGGCAGGGGATGGAGGGTGGGGTCCTGGGGGTCAGTTAGGGGCAGGGGTCCCGGGAGGGGGCGGTCAGGGGACAAGGATCGGGGGGGGGGGGGGGGAAGGTTCTGAGGTGGGCAGTCACGGGGCGGGAAGTGTGAGGGGGCGGGGACCAGGCTGTTTGGGGAGGCACAGCCTTCCCTACCCATCCCTCCATACAGTTTCGCAACACGATGTGGCCCTCGGGCCAAAAAAAGTTTGCCCACCCCGATCTAAAAAATTACAAAAAGTGGCACCTTATTCCTCAGACGTGTTCCATGTGTGTTATCACTTTGCTGATGGTAATGACAAAATAAAAAAACTAACTTGTTATCACTGCAGAGACAGCAGCTATAGGAGAGTAGTTATCAGAACTGTTAATCAAGTTTCAACTGCAAGGCCAAATTATCCTAGTTGTACAGATGTAAATAAAAACAATCTGGCGTTCAAAATCATTACTAGTGATGTACAAAGCAACAAACAACTTGACTTTCAGATCCCAGACTGAGTTTACAGGGCTTGCAGTTAGAAAAAATATATTTACTTACAAATTAATCAAGTATGGTCTGGAAATCAGTGAGCTAACTATAGCACCCAACAATGCCATTATTAGAAAACCAGTTTCTTTAAATTCTAAAGAGTAAGTTAAAGCACACTGTGCTGGCTACCATCTGTTTTATACATCCCATTGCTATCAATTTCAATTATCTGGCTCTGTTCTACAGTTACAAATTATACTGAGTTTGTACTCCAATCTGAAGCTGAAGAGTATGGGCAAGAAACAGGAATTGCTAAGAATGAACATCCTAATATTCCATCTAGTCCAATGAAAGATGGACAGACAAAACCCTCATAATGCACAATTATACCATGGAAGATTCTTCTTGATCCCAGTTACTAATGAACATACACCCAATCAAGCATGTGGACTGATGAATTTTACAGTTTTAAACTCTGTTCTTATTCAAATCCAGATCTTTCTTGGTAACTATTTGCTTCTGTAACCTGTAGCAGTGAGTTTATGTATGATCTTAATTTCAAAGTTGATTTTTAATATAAGGAAGCTGTTGATATGTAAAAAATAAAAAAAAAAAAGAAAAAAAAATCTACTGCTTCTGTTTAACCCTGGGGTGGGCAAACTTTTTGGCCCAAGGGCCACACCGGGGTTGCAAAACTATATGGAGGGCCAGGTAGGGAAGGCTGTGCCTCCCCAAACAAACAGCCTGGCCCCTGTCCCCATCTGCCCCTTGACTGCCCGCGTCAGAATCCCCGACCCATGCAACCTCCCCTGCTCCTTGTCCCCTGACCGCCCCCTCCCAGGACCCCCGCCCGTAACCACCCGCCCCGGGACCCCACCCCCTATCCAACCCCCCCTTCTCCCCTGTCCCCTGACTGCCCTCCTCCAGAACCCCAAACCCATCCAACCCCCCCTGCTCCCTGTCTGCCCCAACCCCTATCCACACCCCCGCTCCCTGACAGGCCCCCCAGGACTCCCACGCCAAATCAGCTCCAGCTGCCCAGAACCTCCACCCCATCCAACCTCTCCCTGTCCCCTGACTGCCCCCCGGGACTCCCCACTCCCTTACCATGCCGGAGCCAGCCACACCGCCACGCTGCCCGGCAGGAGCAACAGGCCAGAGCGCTGGCAGCGCAGTGAGCTGAGGCAGCAGGGGAGGGGCCGGGGGCTAGCCTCCCCGGCCAGGAGCTCAGCGGCCTGGCAGGACGGTCCCATGGGCCGGATGTGACCCGCGGGCTGTAGTTTGCCCACCTCTGGTTTAACCTATACAACGACCAAGATTCTTGCATCTCCTCCTAATCCTTCTCCTCTCCAAATTAAGCAGTTCAATTAAGCATAAAAGACTTCATATAAAAAAAATCATCATCTCTCAGCCATCCCCTACTGTTGATTTTGTTTCCTTTGCCCTTCTTTGGAGAAATGGGACAATCATGTCAGTTAAAACGCCAAACACCAATTCTGTCTGATCCTTTACCCCATCCATCCTCCACTCACGGGTAGCAGTCACCAGTACTCCACAAGAGAAACTAAGTTTTTCCTGTTGTGTATACGAATTACACCAACACAGTGTTTTCTTATATCCACCCTTCCAACCCATGTAAGATGCAGGGGGATTCACCCATGTTGCTAGGTCATAGGGACCCAGGAGTCTAAGGCCCACGTTGGTAGTCTGATCATGGCAAAGGTTGATCTTTGCCCAGTGCTGGAAAGGTGAATGAGGTAGAGTGGAGCCTATAGTATGCTGGCAGAATAGGCAAAATGTGTGTGTACTGTATATGGATGGTAATACATGAGAAATTGTGGTCTCTGGCCTGTAACAGAAGGATCTAGTTGCCAGCCTGGTATACGTAAAACGTAAAAATAGCGGATTTTGGATTCCAGACATTCTACTGAATAATTTACAGGCAAACTCGCATCAACATGGGGAAACTATGTAGGAAACCCATTAGCATTAATGTTCATTAAATCCATGCATAAGTGGGAAAACAGATTCATTCAAGTTTAAGGAAATCCCAACATTGCCATATTAGAATGCAGAAGTCACTTCTGACACGTGGTACACCACTTAACTTTTCTGATCTGTGGTGGTGGGCATTTTTTTCCCTTTAAGAAAAGAACAAGTTTCATATACTAAATCTTTCAGATACTGGGTGGCAGATGAGGAACACATCCCTCATAACCCTTATGTTTGGAGAGGACAACAAAAACTTGTATTAACGTAAGGCATACATGTCAAAACTGGGTTTTGTCCCACCTTACATACACATTTGAGAATCTAAAATTAATTGCGAGATGAGGATTCTGTAATGAGTTGTTGCTTGAACTATGTTAGCTGTACTCAAGTTGCACTGTTTATCCTCACCAATTCCAGAGTATGACAACCACTCTGTTTATGAACTGTAGTTCAAGTTCAACATTACAGAACTAAGATGGTTTTAAAGTGGTAACGAGGCTTACATGTGACTTTCACATGAGACAGCCAAACATTAAATACAGACTTCCACACTTACAGCTCAAGAGCTTCTATATGCATAATATATTGAATTTGTGAACCAAGTGAGCTGCAAACAGAGGGAGTTCGCCTAGAAACCAAGCTATGGAGAGTGCTGCACTGGGGGGCTCTGTTGTGAGCTGGCGGGGTGAATATCTGAGTGTCTGTCTGCTGTGACCATTTGTCTGACTGGTGGTAGTTGCAGGGACTGTTTGATAGTGTGTGTGTTTGTTTAAAAAGTGTAACTGTCTGACAATGTGGGTTGTTTGTTTGAACAGTGTGAATTGGGAGTGCTTTGTTCCAGATGGACCTTGAGTGGTTGATTGGAGGGAAGGCTTTGAGCCTGGGCAACTGCTTTGAGCCAGCAGCCTTATAAAAAAGCAACCAGCTGCCAACCAAAGGGAAGCAAACAGAGGGAGTTTGCCTGGAGGGAGTTCCCACAGAATTTTTTGCCTTTCAGGCTTCTGTGAGCAGTAAATACAACATCTGAAGAGGCTCTCAGAAGGAAGACAATATGGATAGTGAGCAATCAGCTGTTATGACCTGCACAGGATGTGCCATGTTTGTCTCTCCCCCAGAGGAGAGAAGGGACTTCGTCTGTAGACTGTACGAAGCGCAAGCTGGTCTCCATATTGGAAGAGGAGGTTAAAGGACTAGAGACCCAAGTATCAACCCTGCGTTGCATCAGAGAAAATGAAGACTTTCTGGATAGAAGTCAGCATTTGGTACTGCAGGCACAGCATATTGAAGAATCAGAGAGGGCAGTGCAGAATGGGGAAGAAAATTGGTAGCATGTGACCTCCAGAAGAAGAAAAAGGAGAACCCATGTACCCCCAATGCAGAGAGAGGTAAGAAACCATTTACAGGCTCTCTGCACAGGTACTATAGCGGAGAATGGTTTGGAAGAGTCATCTGAGGGGAGGGATCAGAAGACCATCAACCAGAAGGCATGGAATGCATTATCCTAGGGATGGAGGTTCTATGACCACCACTCCAAAGGGGACAAGACGGGTGGTGGTGGTTGGGGACTTCCTCCTAAGAAGGACAGTGTCATCCATCTGCCATCCAGACCAGGAAACTCAAGAAGGGTGCTGCTTGCCTGGAGCTAGAATTCAGGATGTGACGGAGTGTTTGCATCCAGTTTTGGGCCCCCCACTACAGAAAGGATGTGGATAAATTGGGAAGAGTCCAGCGGAGGGCAACGAAAATGATTAGGGGATTGGGGCACATGACTTATGAGGAGAGGCTGAGGGAAATGGGCTTATTTAGTCTGCAGAAGAGAAGAGTGAGGGGAGTTTTGATAGCAGCCTTCAACTACCTGAAGCGGGGTTCCAAAAAGGATGGAGCTAGGCTGTTCCAAGTGATAGCAGATGACAGAACAAGGAGCTATGGTCTCAAGTTGCAGTGGAGGAGGTCTAGATTGGATATTAGGAAAAACTATTTCACTAGGAGGGTGATAAAGCACTGGAATGGGTTACCTAGCAAGGTGGTGGAATCTCCATCCTTAGAGGTTTTTAAGGTCAGGCTTGACAAAGCCCTGGCTGGGATGATTTAGTTGGGGTTGGTCCTGCTTTGAACAGGGCGTTGGACTAGATGACCTCCTGAGGTCTCTTCCAACCCTAATCTTCTATTAATTTACTTTCTAGCAGTCACAAGCTACACAAACCTGCATAGTTTAGAACTGTTTGGAGGTTTTCACTTGTCTAAAAAGGTACCACAGAAACAACTTTACCCTCTACTGGCAAAGGAGGGTAACATTTAAAATTCAGTTTTCCTTTTAGTTTTCCCCTTAGATCACATCTAAAAATGTATATGGAATTTACATAATCCCCCTTCCAAAAATTCAGTTCCAGAGAGGGGGCACAAGGCCTCAGTCACTCCCCATCTCACCAATTCTGAGAAAGATAAGACTTTGAGGTACAGTGGATGTTATTTACAAATTTACAGAACTTTTCATGAAAATAAGTTCTTATTCATAATTCCAGCATTTGGGAGGAAGGTTTAAACAAACAGCTTCTGGTGTTCAGTCAAATAGTAAGGAGATTGAAAGCCTGCCCCATAATTTTCATAATTGCCAGAGTGACATACCCTTAAAGTTTTACTGGTCCCCCTAATAACTATCAAAATAAGCCTTAGTATCAAAGCCTCCTACCTAATTCCTGAAGGGTCATTGCTGAGGTTTGTTCTCTCCCCCACACCATTTTAGCAGTTCCTTAAAATGAAAATCCACCAGAGCCAAAAAAAGGATCTCTTATTAAAAAAAAAAAGTTATTTGGAGGTCTGAAGCAGGTTTTTACCAGCATTCCATTTTGCCAGTGACAGAATGACGTATGCCTATTATGACCATTCCAGAGATAGCAATCTAAAATCTGAGAGAGGCAAAGACATCTTGGTCAGAAAATTACCACTCTGAATAAGCATCTCCTGACCACAACCAAAACTATTCAAAATGATCATTTTGAAGTTTTAAGTTTCCTTTAGATTGTCCTGAAGTAGTCAACTGCAATCATTTGATTCAACAGATCAGAGGAGTATCTAAAAATTTGAAGGTGGTCAACAGAAGCTTAAAGGTAAATAATATAACTACACTACAATATCTTGCTACAGCTTTAGTTTCTCTTTCATATTGTGTCACATTGTTAAAACAAAATTAGATTATACAAGGGCATCATGAGTTGTTATAATTTCCTGAGATCTAAAAGGAATGCAAAGTACACTAGCATTTTGTGCCACCAGACAGACCAACAAGCACTAACAGGCTTAATAAAAGAATTGAATTAACTAAATTAATCTAAGAATTTGTTTTATTTCATAACCAAGATCAAGTTGAACAGAATTTTCTATTATACATTCCCTTGCTCCATTAATGACGCTGTCTGCAGATCAGATCTCTAATGTACAGGTATTATGAGCTTTGCAATATTTGAAAAAGCAGGACTTGGATACTATCATAGAATATCAGGGTTGGAAGGGACCTCAGGAGGTCATCTAGTCCAACCCCCTCCTCAAAGCAGGACCAATCCCCAATTAAATCATCCCAGCCAGGGCTTTGTCAAGCCTGACCTTAAAAACTTCTAAGGAAGGAGATTCCACCACCTCCCTTGGTAACGCATTCCAGTGTTTCACCACCCTCCTAGTGAAAAAGTTTTTCCTAATATCCAACCTAAATCTCCCCCACTGCAACTTGAGACCATTACTCCTTGTTCTGTCATCCACTACCACTGAGAACAGTCGAGAGCCATCCTCTTTGGAACCCCCTTTCAGGTAGTTGAAAGCAGCTATCAAATCCCCCCTCATTCTTCTCTTCTGCAGACTAAACATCCCCAGTTCCCTCAGCCTCTCCTCATAACTCATGTGTTCCAGTCCCCTAATCATTTTTGTTGCCCTCCGCTGGACTCTTTCCAATTTTTCCACATCCTTCTTGTAGTGTGGGGCCCAAAACTGGACACAGTACTCCAGATGAGGCCTCACCAGTGTCGAATAGAGAAGAACGATCACGTCCCTCGATCTGCTGGCAATGCCCCTACTTATACATCCCAAAATGCCATTGGCCTTCTTGGCAACAAGGGCACACTGTTGACTCATATCCAGCTTCTCGTCCACTGTAACCCCTAGGTCCTTTTCTGCAGAACTGCTGCCGAGCCATTCGGTCCCTAGTCTGTAGCGGTGCATGGGATTCTTCCGTCCTAAGTGCAGGACTCTGCATCTGTCCTTGTTGAACCTCATCAGATTTCTTTTGGCCCAATCCTCCAATTTGTCTAGGTCCCTCTGTATCCTATCCCTACCCTCCAGCGTATCTACCTCTCCTCCCAGTTTAGTGTCATCTGCAAACTTGCTGAGGGTGCAATCCACACCATCCTCCAGATCATTTATGAAGATATTGAACAAAATTGGCCCAAGGACCGACCCTTGGGGCACTCCACTTGATACCGGCTGCCAACTAGACATGGAGCCATTGATCACTACCCGTAGAGCCCGACAATCTAGCCAGCTTTCTATCCACCTTACAGTCCATTCATCCAGCCCATACTTCTTTAACTTGCTGGCAAGAATACTGTGGGAAACTGTCAAAAGCTTTGCTAAAGTCAAGGAACAACACGTCCATCACTTTCCCTTCATCCACAGAACCAGTTATCTCGTCATAGAAGGCAATTAGATTAGTCAGGCATGACTTGCCCTTGGTGAATTCATGCTGACTGTTCCTGATCACTTTCCTCTCCTCTAAGTGCTTCAGAATTGATTCCTTGAGGACCTGCTCCATGATTTTTCCAGGGACTGAGGTGAGGCTGACTGGCCTGTAGTTCCCAGGATCCTCCTCCTTCCCTTTTTTAAAGATGGGCACTACATTAGCCTTTTTCCAGTCGTCCGGGACTTCCCCCGATCACCATGAGTTTTCAGAGATAATGGCCAATGGCTCTGCAATCACATCCGCCAACTCCTTTAGCACTCTCGGATGCAACGCATTCAGCCCCATGGACTTGTGCACGTCCAGCTTTTCTAAATAGTCCCGAACCACTTCTTTCTCCACAGAGGGCTGGTCACCTCCTCCCCATGCTGTGCTGCCCAGTGCAGTACTCTGGGAGCTGACCTTGTTCGTGAAGACAGAGGCAAAAAAAGCATTGAGTACATTAGCTTTTTCCACCTCCTCTGTCACTAGGTTGCCTCCCTCATTCAGTAAGGGGCTCACATTTTCCTTGACTTTCTTCTTGTTGCTAACATACCTGAAGAAACCCTTCTTGTTACTCTTAACATCTCTTGCTAGCTGCAACTCCAGGTGTGATTTGGCCTTCCTGATTTCACTCCTGCATGCCCGAGCAATATTTTTATACTCATCCCTGGTCATTTGTCCAATCTTCCACTTCTTGGAAGCTTCTTTTTTGTATTTAAGATCAGCAAGAATTTCACTGTTAAGCCAAGCTGGTCGCCTGCCGTATTTACTATTCTTTCTACACATCGGGATGGTTTGTCCCTGTAACCTCAATAAAGATTCTTTAAAATACAGCCAGCTCTCCTGGACTCCTTTCCCCCTCATGTTATTCTCCCAAAGGATCTTGCCCATCAGTTCCCTGAGGGAGTCAAAGTCTGCTTTTCTGAAGTCCAGGGTCCGTATTCTGCTGCTTTCCTTTCTTCCTTGTGTAAGGATCCTGAACTTGACCATCTCATGGTCACTGCCTCCCAGGTTCCCATCCACTTTAGCTTCCCCTACTAATTCTTCCCAGTTTGTGAGCAGCAGGTCAAAGGAGACTCCAAAGTAGTAAACAGAGTGCTAGAGTTGAGAATGGAAAACTGAGACCATTAGGTCAGAGACAAAGTGGAGTCTGAATTTATCAGTTTTTTCAAAGGTCTCAATCTGTGAGTAGCATTAGTATTACTGTTCCCTGGAAAGTATGAATGGAAGTGAGGAAATCTGGGTAACTAAATCACTGGAGAGGGAAGGAATTTGCAGCATACATTAAAGCAAATACTGCAAAAGGAAGTACTATAGATTCATGACTACATACAGATTCCAAGCAAACTGTCTATGCTTGGAAATCTAAGTTCTTATAGACTAAAATAAGAACTCAGTATTTGAACACAGTATTTGGATGCACAGTGTCCCCGATTCCCATCTCTGGTAAATTAAAAGGTAAAATTTTACACCATTCCCAAAATACACAGCATCTTCTGTACAACGTGAAATGAGGACATTCAGGGACCCCCCGGGTTTCTCTGTGTGACAGAGGCCCACTGGTACCAACTGGCAAAGGGCTCACTGTTCATTACAAGCAACTCCTGTCTCAGACCTGACAAACTTACCACACCACTCACTAGCACACCATTTTCACAGAGGTAGTATGTGAAGTCTCTACTGAAAGCTTGTAACCTATCGATAACCATTGTGAGATATGTGTCTGAGTAATATTTAAAGGAATAATGTAACTACATTGAAAGTTATTCCTTACCGTCTTCAAGCAAAAGTTAGTCGCCAGAGAATAACATGCTCGGGGAGGGCTTAAAGCAGAAAGGAGCTGTCTCCCTCCCTGGCTAGCACAGTATGTACTGTTTTGCTCAGTTGTCTACCTTTGCACCAACCCAAACAAGTCAACAGAAAACCATCAAAGAAACTATAATCATGAAAACCACTTGAACTGAAAAGGAACAGCAGGACAGTGAAGGGATTGCCCTCTCTGTGAATAAAGACAAAAGACTGATTCAGTTGGTCATGGTGGGGGTGGGGGAGGAGGGAGGACACTCCAGATTCATTCACTGAGGAGGTACCTTGATAAGCAGGGTTGCTTCATGAAAGACTGTCCTAGCTACTTGGTCTAGCAAGCACTGTAAAAGACTGAACTTTGAGAATCTACTTTATTAGATAGGAAAGGTAACTATTAATAAGTTTAGGCCCTCATTTGCATTTTATGATTTTGTTTCATATATATCCACTTGTTTCCATCACTCACACTTGTTCCTATTTGAATCTCTATTCTTCCTTAAGTTTCCTTTTGTTTTACTATAATTGAACTCAAGTGCTCTGTGTGATACAGGAGTGGTGGCCTAACGTGACACTGGTAAACTGGAGGACACTGTTCCTTTGGGAACAGAGGATCTGGGATTTCTGTGGGTATCTGGTGGTCAGAGGCTAGATACCACAAGGAGACACTTTGAAGGGACTTGGGAGCTGGGGTGTATCTATTGTCAACATGCAGACCTGGTATAGGTCAGAGGAGAGTGCCTGACAGGCTGGCTGTGTGAGGGAGCTAACGCCCAGCTGGCAGAAGAAAAACTCCCTTGCACTAGAGACAGAGGGTAACAAGGTGACTCTCAGTCCTGGGTGTCCCAAGAAGCATCACACTCAAACCAATATAAAACACAACCTTTTTTAAAAGGCTAAATGTGAAAGCCATCTGATCCATAAGAATTAAGTGAAGGGTCCCACATATTCTAGTACTTCTAGTATATAAATATATATTTTGAGTTTAGTTAAGATGGATGATAAAAGGAAAAAGTAATGCAAAAAGATTACTTGAAAATTACATTAAAAAAAGCCATTTCTTCTCACAGCATTAAAAACGCATCCAAACTAAATTGTTTTACATCAAACTGAAATGTCCAAACCAATTTAAACAAAAGTTGCACGGATGTACATTTTTACAGATCCATACACACTCCTGAATTTCAAGTGTCTATGCCTAATTTCAGCCTAAAATATTCAAAATAGATCCTCTCAGAAATAAGGTTTTAGTGGGAACAGTGGCAAGTGCAGACAACGGTAACAGTTAAATAATGTGAATTCTGAAGGAACAGATGGTTCAGGATAGCTTTTCTGGAAAATCCCTTGGTATAAGATGTTATAGCCACAGTCTGCAGCTTTGTCAAAAGTAGTAAGCTATTATCTCCATAAAGACCAAAAAAAAGTTGCTCAAATGCATTTAAATGACTTTTAAGGACAGTGCACTTAGGTTCTTTTGGGGAAAAATAATTCACCTCCTTAAAACCATTTAGCATGTTCAGTAAATTATCTGCAACTGAAGTTTCTTAGTCAACATCCTATGCTAGTGAACTAAAAGAAACCAAGGCTCAGAGGTATATTCAAGAATCTATACACAGATCTGGCCTCAATATCTTGCTCAGTGACAGACTTCCTCTATGAGCTTCAGGCATACTTTCATACCTCACTGGGGGGGGTTGCGAGGATAAAATCCACTAATATCCAAGAAGGAAACTCGGATATTATGCTAATGAGAGTCATACAGGTACCTAGACAGATACTGTAGGCAGCAATACTATAGTCAATGCATGAGATATTTGCTATGGGATAGAGATGTTCAAAAAGCACCGAAGGCACTTAGGACCACAAGTCCCACTGAAAGTCTATGCATGCACCCCTATTCTCCATAGTTCACAACTTTATAAAAGTTAGCCTTTCAGCTGAAGCTGCTCACACTTCATATTAGCTCTGACTGAACTTTTTGGAGGTGGAGAGTACATTACATAGCTCAGAAATGACCAAACTGATCTTATCCAAGTATACAACATGGAAAAACAGATTTAAATACAAACCAAAATAGGTTTTGATTACCTTAGCATGCTTCAGTTCCAATTCTGCAAGTTCCACTAGATTCTTTCGGAATGCAGCAACTCTTCTTGTTTTAAAGTCTACAAGTTCTGTAAAGTATAATTTGTGATTCCATTAAAAATAGTGTCAGTACATTCAAGCATTAAGACGCTTGCCCCTTGGGATGGGGGCAAGGGGGGGAAAAAAATCACAAGTTTAAGACTAAGGACTATAATTTGGACTCAGAGCTATTGCAGCATTGTTAGGGTATGTCTATATTGCAATTAAAAACCTGCGGCTAGTCTGTGCCAACTGGCTCAGGCTCAGAGTGTTCGGACTAAGGGGTTATTTAATTACGGTGTAGACATTCAGGCTCAGGCTGGACCCTGAGCTCTCAAACCCTATGAAGTGGGAGGTTGCAGCCCGAGCCCGACATCTATTCTGCAATTAAACAGTCCCTTAGCCAAAGCCCCTCGATCCCGATTCATCTGTCATGGGCCTGTTATGCATGTCTAACTGCAGTGCAGACATAACCTTAGAGAAGGAGCTATTTAAAGTGTGATTGTGATGGCTTCTCTTAACCATAATTTTCATATATGTAAAGCTCTTTTGGAGTCATATAGCAGTGTGTGTCACTTTTAAAAAAAATTAGAATATTTAATTTTAAGTAGGGCTGTTGATTAATTGCAGTTAACTCATGTGATTAACTCAAAAAAATTAATCTCGATTAATCGCAGTTTTAATCAAACTGTTAAACAGAATACTAATTGAAATTTATTAAATATTTTGGATGTTTTTCTACATTTTCAAATATATTGATTTCTATTACAACAGAGAATACAAAGTGCACAGTACTCGCTTTATATAATTTTTATTACAAATATTTGCACTGTAAAAATGGTAAACAAAAGAAATAGTATTTTTCAGTTCACCTCCTACAAGTACTGAAGTGCAATCTCTCTATCATGAAAGTGCAACTTACAAATGTATATTTTTTTGTTACATACCTACACAAAAACAAAACAATGTAAAACGTTAGCGCCTGCAAGTCCACTCAATCCTACTTCTTGTTCAGCCAATCGCTAAGACAAACAAGTTTGTTTACATTTATGGGAGATAATGCTGCCAGCTTCTTATTTACGTTACCTGAAAGCGAGAACAGGCGTTCGCATGGAGCTTTTGTAGCCAGCATTGCAAGGTAGTTATGTGTTAGATATGCTAAACATTTGTATACCCCTTCATGCTTTGGCCAGCATTCCAGAGGACATGCTTCCATGGTGATGACACACATTAAAAAAATAATGTGTTAATTAAATTTGTGACTGAACTCCTTGGGGCAGAACTGTATGCCTCCTGCTCTGTTTTACTGCATTCTGCCATATATTTCATGTTATAGCTGTCTCGGATGAGGACCCAGCATGTTGTTCGTTTTAACACTACTTTTTCACTACAGATTTGACAAAATGCAAAGAAGGTACCAATATGAGATTTCTAAATATAGCAACAGCACCTAGACCCAAGATTTAAGAATGTGAAGTGCCTTCCAAAATCCAATCAGGACAGTGTGTGGAGCATGCTTTCAGACATCTTAAAAGAGCAACACTCCAATGCAGAACCCAAGCCACCAAAAAAGAAAATCAACCTTCTGCTGGTGGCATCTGACTCATATGTTGAAAATGAACATGCACTGGATCGTTATTGAGCAGAACCCATCATCAGCATGGACGCATGTCGTCTGGAATGGTGGTTGAAGCATGAAGGGGCATACAAATGTTTAGCATATCTGGCACGTAAATACCTTGCAATGCTGGCTACAACAGTGCCATGCGAACGCCTGTTCTGACTTTCAGGTCACACTGTAAACGAGAAGCGGTCAGCATTATTTCCTGCAAATGTAAACAAAACTTGTTTGTCTGAGCGATTGGCTGAACAAGGAGGAGGATTGAGTGGACGTGTAGGCTCTAAAGTTTTACATGGTTTTATTTTTGAATGCAGCTATTTTTTGTACATAATTCTACATCTGTAAGTTCAACTTTCATGATAAAGAGATTGCACTACAGTACTTGTATTAATCGAAAAATACTATATTTTATTTTTACAGTGCAAATATTTATAATAAAAATAAATATAAAGTGAGCACCATACACTTTGCATTCTGTATTGTAACTGAAATCAATACATTTGAAGCACTGGAAAACATCCAAAAATATTTATAAGTAGTATTCTATTTTTTGTTTAACAGTGCGATTAATCATGATTCATTTTTTTAATTCACTTTTTTTAAAGATTAAATTCATTCTTCTCTTTTCTCTTCATCACTATGCTTGCCCCAGAAACTTGCCTTCACTGATGAGTGAAAGCAGGCATGTGAACAGCTCTGCAGAGAACACTGGGGCAAAATTAAATTTGAAGAACAGATCAGGCAGGTAGCCTAAAGACAGTGTGCTTGTTGAAACACTTCAGGGGCTAACAGAATCTTTCTCCAAAGAGCCACCAACTCTGGCAGATTTATAAAGCCAAAAGAATTTTAGTGACTGATGTGGATGGGGAAGCGAGGTAGGCTCTAGGGGCTAATTTAGGAGAGGGGATGCTGACTGGGTCAGAAGACCATTTCCCTAGGCCAACGTTAACCCAAAGGGGGAAAAGACTTGCAGAAAGGAGGCAGCACACTGAACAGTCTCTTCTTCAAAGGAGGAGCACCTTTCACCCACCAAAGCCGCTTAATTTCGGACAAATCTCCAGTACTAGCATCCCCAGCAAAACACTCCCCTCACTGGCTCCTCTGTTTCTGACCTACAACCACCTGCAATGAGATGTGGCAGTCAATGGAAATCAGCACTGAAGTCGCTAGGTAGAGTTGTGTAAGGCCATTTCAACAGAGCTTGACAAAATTGTATTTGTCTTCACTATCTGCAGTCAGTTACACTTTTGTGCATGTCAAAACAAGTGACGACTTAGTTACTTGTATCTTGATTAGAGAAAATTCAGCCATTTAAGCATCATATTGGTACCAGAAAGACCATTAGTCTTTAATATAGAAGGAAAATACTGTGAAATGTCCTCAGATAAGTCACAAATAAATACAGATTAAAAGCAGAGAAAATTCAGAGCAGTAAACATATTCTAAAGGTCTGAAAACTTGAGGCTATTCAAGAAAACAGATTTTTTTAGAAGTGCAAATATAACGTGTGATCAAAGATTGCTCAAATACCTTGTTTTGCCGATTCAGATATTTTTTCAAATTTCTGACAACATACTTGCTGAGTGGTCTCAGCTTGCAGCACATCTTTATTTTTTGCTCTTGCTTTATCCAATGCCTTATTAGCATTTTCATAATCCACTAGTGACCTAGATCTTCTGTATAGGAGATCCTGCAAAAACAAAGTATAAGGATGTATAAAATCTACAATTACCTACTGTTGGATATCTTCAATTTTAGCCCTCAGATCAGAGCGTAACTACCTTATTTGTCTCAAGATTTTCATTTTATTCCTGCTTGTTAAGATTATTCTAATTTTAGTCATGTGAATATAGCAAAACAGATCCTCCCACCCCAGCAACATAAAGGGGCATAGAAATTCCCATATTGGAACAAACAAGTGGTCTCATCTAGTCCAATATTCTGTCTGACAGTGGCCAACACTAAAAGCTTCAGAGGATGTTGCAAGAAACTCAGGAGAAGGCAGGTATGGGGAATTCCATATCCTCCCAGCAGATTAGAATCAAGCTATTGTTTAGATTATGAATCCAAAATACCTGCATAGCATGAGAAACAATACTAGCCTTCTGTATTAAAAAAATGTAAGCAGCATCCATCATCACCACCACCTTTTTCTGAATGTGGACAACTCTGTAAATTCCTTCTAACAGTGTGAAGAAGCAAAAAACAGTCTCTTCCCACACCAAGCAAACAGTTTTGGAACCAACTTTGCCTATAATAAAGTTTTATTTAAATTATTTGTTTTAATTTCAGTGATTTTAGAGTATATGAAACAGTTGTCAAACTGTATGACTACTTTTCAATTAAGCACAGTCATTAGAATAATCTGCGAATTATAAGTAGTTTACAGAATTTTTCAAAGTTACTCCTTCATTGCTTCTAAATCCACAAATTATATTTACCCTTGCAGATGGGAGCAAACAAAATGTTGTTGTTACCATTTTCTTAAGAGTGAAGATCCAATACTGGGGGAGGGGGGCAAAAATTAACAGGCTGGAGATTTTTGTATTTTTCCTAATCCATTAAATTAGCATAATTTATATTCACTTAGGTGATCCCTAAATATTCTTTCAAGAAGTGCACTACCTCATTGAACATAAAGCACAAATTCACCTTAGCAGCTTGTGATTCCCTTAAGTAATATTTCAGAAGGTCAGAAAGCTTAAGGTCTTCATCTGCAGACACCCGCGCCTCTATTTTCTGGGGGGGGGGGGGGGGGGGGGGGAAGAGAGAGAGAGAAAAAAAGTGATATGCCTTTCTCAAAACATCTGGACTCCAATTTTTCATTTGTTTGATGTAAGTACAGGTGCAGATACGTGCAAAGCAACAGTGCATGATGCACACAGATATTACCACTTTCAAAAAATTAAACAATCAAGGTTTTTCACATCATGTGCTAGTTATGCCTGTTTATAGGAATGCGCAAGGTATGCCTGTTTGTCTTATAGGAAGCCAGTTTTTAACAAGGACATTGTTCCCACTTTCAGTGGAATTTACTGTATACTGAAAAAGGCAGAGAAGTTCAAACAGCCTCAGAGGAAAATACACATTCTCATCATATGATCTTAACAGAACATAAAAATTCTGTCTTAACTCCATATCAGCTATTCAAGTGCAGATACTCTTCAAAGAGACCAATTCCACTGTATGAACTGTCTGGAAAGGTCAACCATTCTGTACAGTTGCTGGCACCCACCTTCATCTCCAACATCTATAGTGTTAAAATGTTATTCCAGTAACACATCCAGCTTTAACCAAATCAGTAGCTGTGTTCAAAAGGTGCACTCATGAAGTTGAATCTCAGTGATGAGAAGGCAAACTGATTCAACAGTGCACTGTCTTTGAATAAAATATATACCCAATACAGTATTGCTGTACCCGTATGTAGTTAACAGAGCAGGGTAAATCATTTATCTGAAGAAGCATTCCTGATTCAGAAAGTCTTCATTATTCCATGTCTGCATAAACTAATAGGTTTTAAAATATTTATGTTTACTAGCTATTTACATAACTAATTTGCTGACCTCTCAAATGATTGTTGCTCAAGGTCCCAACTCAATATTTTTAAAATTTCCTTTTCCATTAGTGTCCTTTCCATTCCATCTACTGCATTATATTCTTATTCCTGATAGCTTTCTCGTGGGATAACTTGGAGGCAATCTTCTTGCATGCAAGTCTTTTAAAATCACTTCTGTTGCAGTAACAGACAAAAACCTTGAGCACTTTTTAACATTTTGGAGGACTACCTCCCCATACTTGGTAAAATTAATGTCAGGCTACAAGGTAGATAAACTGTATCCTTTGAAGAGCTCTGTGTAAGCATGAAAGCTTGTCCCTTTCACCAATAGATGGTCCAATAAATATTACCTCGCCCACCTTGACTCCCTTTTACCCTTTCATACAGTCTACAGAGTCATTTTGAATGTAGTTTTATTTAAAAAGCAGTTTGAAAATCCTAACACACTATCTTCCTCCTCACCTCTGTCCAATGCTCAAATACTTACCATAAAAAACTCACAAGCTGATCAAAAGACCACTGACCCCAAGATACTAATTGTCAATATCATGGCACACACTGGGATATACAATTACAAACAGAAATTTACATCTAAAAATTGATTTAATGATACATACCCTTGTTTTGTCAAATAACTCTGATACCTTCAGAAAAAACCTGGGAAGGAAACAGATACGTATTATGACTTTAATGGTTTTCCGTCCAACTTCCAGTCAATGATCTAAATAACCTGATCACAAAACCAAGATTTGGTACAAAGCAAGAAAGGCCTATTACTGCAACTGGAGTATAGTATTACCAGAACTGAGGTGAATTGACAAATCTCTGTACGTTAACTTCATATATAGCTCCTTCCTGCAATAATGCCAAGTACAACTGATATGGTTAAGCCTTCATTTTCACAAGCAAGTTTAATAGAACATTTTTTAAATTGCCTATGTTTTAGTGTGCAGAGTCCAGGAGTACAATTTAGTTCAGAATATCAAACATACTGGACAAAATTCAACAAAATGGACAAAATTACCAAAAGCGTGAGTGAGCACAAATCTCCATATGGATGCATACCTCTTGTTTTCAACTCTAGGGAAAGAATGGGGATCCACAGAGGTGCACAATGATGCCACTTTTCATGATCGCTCTGCTGTGACTATGACAAAGCATGCATATACCCAGATCTTAGACGTGCTCTTCTCATGCCTTACAATCTGCTTGCTATGCATATGGGGAGTGGTAAGGGAAGAGAAAGAAACCATTCTTTTGGATAAAAGAAAAGGAGTACTTGTGGCACCTTAGAGACTAACCAATTTATTTGAGCATAAGCTTTCGTGAGCTACAGCTCACTTCATCGGCTGTTACTCTGAAACCATTCTTTTGGATGTTATTCTCTCTTATGGACTCAATCCATTTTGACAAATGAATAGACATCAACCCGGCTACGTAAAAATTAACATATTGCTGGGTAGCAATCTGTCCCATAATTTAATCACTTTTAACAATAAAAATCTTACTTGCACATATCTGTGGAGTCCTGTGTTCCTAATGTATATAATGAAGACCCAATTCTATTACAGTCATCTGCAACACCTAGAAAGAAAAAAAGGACTTAAGATTGAATTTCATTCTACTCTTGTATGAATATTATTTCAAGAAGCACATGTTATTTTTTCAAAACTGGATGCTTTTCTAAAAGGTATGCTCTAGTTCAACCACGAGTTATGGGCTTGATGCAGGAATTACAAGATGAAATTCTGGGAAGCAGTGGCCCCAGCTCCCTAGCTCCACTCGTTGCCTCTGCTCCACCCCAAGCCCCGGTTCTGCAGCTCCTATTGGCTGGGAACTGCGGCCAATGGGAGCTGTGGGGGTGGTGCCTGGCTGCCAACAGAGGCAGCATGTTGAGCTAGGGGAGCTGAGGGAGGGAAGCCCCCTCCAAGTAAGCAGTGGCCCCAACCCCAAGCCCACCCACACCCAAAACTGCCCTGAGACTGCCCCAGAAGCAGCCAATGCGACTGACCTGGGGGCTGCCCAAGCTGCTCAGGCGGCTCCTGGGCCAGCCACACGGGGCTGCTGCAGAAGTCATGGAATCCGTGACCTCCGTGACAAACACTATATACCACAGTGTGGACACAGCCTGCTTTTCACTCAGCATGTAGCTACACCTACCCTACATGCCCCCACCAGTGGTGTGCCTTTCAACTTGCAGATATTTGACACAACTGGAAATTTCTTGACTCACTTTACCTTGAGAATATAAGAAAGTTAATACTAGTTCTTGTTCTGATGGTACTTCATTACAATAGATTGCAAAAAAAGTTTGTAGCATAGACCTTGTTTTAACAGATTGTTAAACTCACTATTGCATATCAGCCCTGTGGAACTACTATAATAGCTTATATAGCAGAGTAATATTAGGAAATTATGTATTTTAATCCGTCTAAATCAGTGGTTCTCAAACTTTTCTTTTCACGGACCACTTGAAAATTGCTGCGGGTCTCAGTGGACCACTTAATGATCTTTCCAAACATTGTTTATACCATTAGCTATTGGATAAAAGCACTATATAAAAAACAATAAACGTTTTTTTGTTCTACAAATAAAAGCACACAACTCATATTTTAATAACAGTTGTCTTATCTTTCTAATGTGATGGATGTGCCCTCTCTCCCCCGCCGCTGCAGCCCCTGAGCTGGGGCTGGGAAGGAGGGGGGTCTCTCCCTATTTCCCCCACCATGGCAGCCCCCTAGCTGGGGCTGGAAAGGATCGGGGATCTCTTCCCCGCCACAGAGCTGAGGCTGAGGGCCACCTCTCCCCGGCAGCTGCAGCCCTGGAGCTGGGGAAAGTCGACTCTTTCTCTGACCACCGCAGACCTGCACGTTCCAGATTCCCCCCTCTTATCATCCCACTGCCCCCTCCCACCTACTCCTTATTCCCCCCAAGGCCACCACCCCACCTTACATGTGCATTATCTCCAGGGTCCAGGTACGTGGCTCCTGCGTGGCTCCACTAATTAGGGGGGTGGCCCTTCATTCTCTCATGTGCAGCCGCCCAGGTGTGCACCTTAGAGGGAACTATCCACGGACCACCTGAATGGAGCTCGCAGACCACAGTTTGAGAATATCTGGTCTAAATGATATTTTTGGAAGTGAGAGACGACAACTCTTTGCAACACTCCAGCTCTCTGGAGATCACTAGGAAGTGCTCCATGGACCATGCTTGAGAATCTCTGCAAGATTCCTGAGGTCCATACTCTACCTTCCCTAGATAGAACTTTGAAGGAACCATCAGTCCGCAGGCTCCGTTTGATTGGACTGGCCACTACGATAACTCAGAGTGTTGAGAACCACGTGCTTCTCAACCACTAGGATCAATGAACCTTTGATGTCTTGAGTTTGCTCAGTCTCTTGCTACCAGACCCTCATATTTTTGTGGTACATAGGAAATAAAACCAGGAGAGTTACAGATCCTGTCCTGGTCCTAGTCAGGTAATAACCAAGGGCCTTCTTGATGTTATCTAGTATGGCATCTAATCTCTGCTAGATGTGAATGAAGTTTAGGGAAAAATACAAGAAAGTTAAGTGTCTGGTTAAAATGGAAACCTGAAACCACTTTAGACAGGAATTTGTAGTGAGGACACAGGGCCATTCTTACAGAACATAAGTCACAAGGGCCTGGATCTCACTAACAATCTGGGCTGATAATGCAGCTATGCAGAATGCAATCTTCAGAGAAACTGTACGAAGAACTGTCTGACAGGAGTTTGAACCAGGGCCCCCATTAGCTTTGTAAGTACCAGTTTCAAATCCCATTAACAAAGGTGGTTCACACAGAAGAAGGAATACATGGAGCAAGTCTTTGGCAAACTGCATTACTGTAGGGTCAGGAAAGATTAATAGTCCATGCATTGGAGGGTGGAAAGTTGAAATGGTAGACAGATGAAGGGTGCCAGCTCATATTTTTGACATATATGTAGCAGAAGACCCAAAACCAGAAGTAATGGAAGGCCACTTTGGATCTACTCTTTTCTGAGTTGCTCAGAAGGAAAATCTCTTCCATTTCATCAACTATGTTTTCCTAGTCAACGGCTTCCTGTTTTCCAATATTAACCTCTTGACTTTGACAAAATACTCAATCTAGTGCTCCCAGAAATCCAGAAGTCTAGCTGTCAGCCTAATAAGAAAATCAGAATCTGGGTGAAGAATCTTGCCCTGATTCTGAGACAAACGTTCTGGTAAACTGGGATGAAAAATTTGCAATTCGGTTTTCAGTTCTAGGACGATGGAGAACTGAAATTGCATAACTCAGGCTGGAACTAACAGAACCACCGTGGGTTGCAAGTCTCGAACAATGTGCTAAGGTAATCACCTCAACACACTCCACAGATGTCAATTACTATTACCAAGGGAGACATATAGAATTGTCCTCTGGCACGAAAGCTTTCATAGCTGTGAAAGCTCAGAAGTCCAATCCCCACCTTTGTGCTGGGATTGGAAAGGACTTTGTTTATATGAATCCCCAAGAACACTGTGCATTCCCTAGGGCAAAAGACACTCCCTATGGAGACTGAGCTCTTATAAGCCAATCACAGTTACAGCAAATATAGATGTCCTTTCCCCAGTTCTTCCCTGAGAAAGTGCTATTTTGAGCTACTGCAGAGGTGCGGCTGTCACAAACCTTCACGTCTTTAACTTGGGCAAAAACAGGGATTTAACCCACTTTCGCCAGGCCTGTAAGCAGTCACTTCTTGCAAAGGGTCTTTGACATTAAAGTGCCCTTTTAATGCAGATTCTGCCAGACTCCACAACTTGCTCCTTAAGAGTCTCTACAACAGCAATTTAAAGATGACCCTCCTAATCTTTTCAGGTTTCATAGTAGAAAGCAAGATAGATCAAACACCTATTCAAATTGTGACCGTCTCCCAGGTACCAGACATTGCACATAATCATCAGTGACCAGCGTCAAAGTGTTTTATGAAGCACAAGGCTTGAAAGGCCTGCCTTCCTAGTCACCTCACCATGGTGCCATTGTGTCAGCAGACAATAACAAAAGGGAAAGAAAAACAAAGATAAAACAGAACAGTACTGAAAAAGGATGGTACGGCAGTGCAAGAGCTGAGCCCAGATGACACTTGAAAAAAATATGTGAACACTGGGGGTGGGGGGGAAAAGCTACTCTAAAAAAATCCTATTTAATTGTTCACAAACAAAAATCCCTAGAGAGGATAAGGACAAACCAACCCAATGAGGGACGCACCAAGAACACTGAGCTATGCCAGCCCACTTCTCTTTTAGCAGTCTAAAGGAAACAGGTGGGTCTATGCCTGCTTTTATGCCCTTGGAATTCGCAGGGTGGAAGAGGGTGGGTGCACACATGGCCCCAACAGACACTGCTTACTCGAAGTTTCCAAGCTGATTAATACCAAATGGCACCTTCCAAGACTGAAGATGGGCAACTGCGGAAGGAGAAATTTATTTCCTTCTTGAACTTAAGGTCGCCAACAGTTCCCAAATTTTGGCATGCTAAACTTTCCCAAACCTCTCCACTCCCCTGACATATTATGACTGCCACTTTTGGTTGGATTGGAATAGTTGAGTTTGAGGTTGAGTAAAGAAATGTAATTTCTTGTGTGGCATAAGTTGAACCCAGGTAACTGCAGGCAGATCTAAAGTTCTCCCCACTAGAAAAGGTTTGTGACAGAATTTAATCATGAATGTTGCTGTAACACCCACCTCTGCCCTCTAAAATTCATAAAACTTAACTAAAGGTTAAATACATGTTTCAGTTATCCCCAAAAGAAATGGTATGAAGAATCATATCGTCTCCAGTGTAAAAGCAGTTTATTCTAATTCCAACTGGTCTAGTACAGCATTAGCCATGAAGAAAATGGCACTCTCAGCCAACTTGTATTTTGGTGCCCCAGACCCCCACTGCCTCCCCCGATCCCCCATTCATTGCCACTGGCCCCCACGGCTTCCCCCACCCTCCTCCCCATCACCCTTGGCCCCCGCTGCCTCCCCGGACCCCACTGCCTCCCCCAACCATTGCTCCAAGTTCCCTTCCATGACCTTGCACTCCAGGCCAGCTCTGCTCCTTGCCTCTTGACCATGGCACCCACCCATAAAGCCAGCCCTGAGCATTAGTTACACCCAGAGATATGTTATTCCAAGATCTGATTAGTCTTTGCCCATCAATGGCTATTGGCCAGGATGGTATCCCTAGCCTCTTTTTGCCAGAAGCTGGGAATGGGTGACAGGGGATGGATCACTTGA
Organism: Natator depressus; assembly: GCF_965152275.1. Classification (NCBI taxonomy): domain Eukaryota; kingdom Metazoa; phylum Chordata; order Testudines; family Cheloniidae; genus Natator; species Natator depressus. Next base: position 84,886,291 of record NC_134239.1, read on the forward strand.
TGATTATCTGTTCTGTTTATTCCCTCTGGGACACATGGCATTGGCCATTATCAGAAGATAGGATACTGCCCTAGATGGACCTTTGGTCTGACCCAGTAAGGCCATTCTTATGTTTACTTCTGCTTGCATAAAGACGTTTATACTCCCTGAGAATTTTACTCTTCCTTGCATGTGAGGCAAGTTATCAACGGCAGGTCATTGCCAATCACAAAGTGCAGAGTCCTGCACTCAGGACAGAAGAATCCCATGCACCGCTACAGACTAGGGACCGAATGGCTAGGCAGCAGTTCTGCAGAAAAGGACCTAGGGGTTACAGTGGACGAAAAGCTGGATATGAGTCAACAGTGTGCCCTTGTTGCTGAGAAGGCCAATGGCATTTTGGGATGTATAAGTAGGGGCATTGCCAGCAGATCGAGGGATGTGATTGTTCCCCTCTATTCGACACTGGTGAGGCCTCATCTGGAGTACTGTGTCCAGTTTTGGGCCCCACACTACAAGAAGGATGTGGAAAAACTGGAAAAAGAGTCCAGCGGAGGGCAACAAAAATGATTAGGGGACTGGAACACATGAGTTATGAGGAGAGGCTGAGGGAACTGGGATAGTTTAGTCTGCAGAAGAGAAGAATGAGGGGGGATTTGATAGCTGCTTTCAACTACCTGAAAGGGGGTTCCAAAGAGGATGGATCTAGGCTGTTCTCAGTGGTAGCTGATGACAGAACAAGGAGTAATGGTCTCAAGTTGCAGTGGGGGAGGTTTAGGTTGGATATTAGGAAAACTTTTTCACTAGGAGGGTGGTGAAACACTGGAATGCGTTATCTAGGGAGGTGGTGGAATCTCCTTCATTAGATATTTTTAAGGTCAGGCTTGACAAAGCCCTGGCTGGGATGATTTAATTGGGGTTTGGTCCTGCTTTGAGCAGGGGGTTGGACCAGATGACCTCCTGAGGTCCCTTCCAACCCTGATATTCTATGATTCTATGACTTTGAAAATTTTCTAGTGTATGCTATAACTAATGAGGTTTCCCCCGCTCAAAGAACAGAAACTCACTTTTGTGTGATCTTGTCATTTTATCAGATTTGCCAGATGCATCTTTGACTCGGTTATGGTATTCTACAAGGAATGTTCTTTCATGTTCAAAAAAGTCATCTACATCCTAAAAGACAAAACGGTATTTAGAAAACAGATTCAACTATCTATAATAATACACATGAAATTTAGTATACAATCATGACTGTACAATTAAATACTTTATAATACGTGTAAGTGAAATCTGTACGTATTTTGTAAAACACCCTATATGAAAGTCAGTTTCTACTTCACGGGACCTGCCAAGTCCCACAAGATTTGATGTTTGCCTGCAATGTTTTAGCCTTTATGATAATAGGTGTTGCACACCTAGAATCCTTAACACATGGTTAGCAGGTAGGTGAAAGAAAAACTGATTTTTAGATATGGTGTTGCATAATGCATTTGTAATTTACTAGGGCGGTTGTAATAAGTACCTTCCACCTCTATGTCACCAGTTCTATTAAGACTCAAACCAGCAATGAAGGAGAAGGTTCATTAACTATTTTGCTAACCAGCTGATGGATGGTAGATATCTGGTCTCAGTTGTAGTATTGCATCCAATTCTGGGCACCACACTGGGAAAGACGTGGACAAATTAGACAAAGTCCAGAGAGAGCAACAAAAATTAAAGATCTAGAAAACAGTACCTATGAGGAAAGATAAAAAAACTGAGTTTGTTTTGTCTGGAGAAGAGAAGACTGAGGGGGGACACATGATAACAGTCTTCAAATATGAAAAGGCTCTTATAAAGAGGAGGGTAATAAATTGTTCTCCTTAACCACTGAAGACAGGACAAGAAGTAATGGGCTTAAATTGCAGCTAGGGAGATTTAGATTAGACAGTAGAAAAAACTTCCTAACCATAAGGGTAGTTAAGCACTGAAACAAGTTGCCTAGGCAGGCTGTGGAATCTCTATGATTGGAGGTTTTTAAGAACAGGCTAGAAAAACATCCATCAGGAATGGTCCAGATCAGTGTTTCTCAGCCGGGGGAACATGTATCCTTAGGGGTATACAGAGGTCTTCCAGGGGATACATGAACTGATCCAGATATTTGCCTAGTTTTACAACAGGCTACATAAAAAGCACTAGCAAAGTCAGTACAAACTAAAATTTCATACGACTTGTTTATACTGTTCTATATGCTTTATACACTGAAATGTAAGTATAATATTTATATTCCAATGGATTTATTTTATAAATTATATGGTAAAAATGAGAAAGGAAGCTATTTTTCAGTAATAGTTTGCTGTGACACTTCAATATTTTTAGGTTTGATTTTGTAAGCAAGTAGTTTTTAAGTGAGGTGAAATCTGGGGTATGCAAGACAAATCAGACTCCTGAAAGGGTAGTCTGGAAAGGTTGAGAGCCACTAGTCCTGCCTCAGTACAGAGTACTGGGCTAAATGACCTATCGAAGTTCCATCCAATCCTAAATTTCTATGATTCGCTGTTTCTGTCCAATGCCTAGTACACAGGCATCTACCTAAAAAGATTAACACCACAACTGTCGCAATTAGACACTTCTGTTAGTAGTCTCTGCAGAGATGCTATGAACTGAGTGGGCAAGGACATTGAACTACTCTGTCATCCAGACCATTCAGATCATGCTGAAGCATATAGGTGGGTAGACGCAGACAATATGAACAGTTACTGACTATTTAATATCTGCTCTGTGGACAGAAGAGTGGGTTACAGTATTGCTAATCTAGCCCCTTTCATAAGCACTACTCAAAAGAGGAAAAAAAGGTGAACAAAAAGCCTTAACACACCTTCATTATTAACTAATACATAGGAAATACATCATGCAACAGCATTCATGTGATACACAATATGAATGAATATGGGAGTTCTCTCTATATTGTTTTGAAAACAATCACTATGATGATTGGGAGAAGCCAAGATGTCTAAATAGCATTACAGTGGATGCAGATTTACACTAGGCAAGAGTCTGAAACATTACATTAACACTATCTTTTCTCCTTGAATAAGAGTTTTATATATATTCATATCCCTTTAGACTCTCTTTTGCACCAGAACTAACTCATGGCTGTAGTACCCGCATCTGATGTCTCAAGAATACAATTAGGAAAGTTACATAGGGCTTGAAAAATCCACTTGCTAGTGGGAAGCTTTCACTGGAGCACAGAGGGGATGAAGTCAACAGTTTCTCCAGAATTTAAGGTTTCATTATACAACCACGTTTCTAGTCAATACAATTCCAAAGATAACTTTCCAATCATTAACTGAATGAAAGATTCAATATTGTCTTCCTGAGTCTACAGGCAGCTGCAATGCCTAAGAATTTTGAATATCGCAGTGAAATTGTCCAGACTTGTTAATTTCACTGGGCACTGGTAAAATAGTCAGAATCATCTGTTTTACAATGCTATTTGGGAAAGCTATAAAGAGCAACATATGAAGGATAGGTCCATCAATGGTTATTAGCCAAGATGGTCAGGGACCATCATGCTCTGGATGTCCTTAAGCCTCTGACTGCCAGATGCTGGGAATGGACAACAGGGGATGGATCACTTGATGATTGCCCTGTCCCATTCACTCCCTTGGAACATATGGCTTTAGCCACTGTTGGAACACAGGATGCCACTGTTGGGCTAGATGAACCATTGGTCTGACCCCAAATGGTCATTCTTATGTTCTTAACCAAAGCAGGTATCAGAGTTATTCATTGGGGGAGGGAAATGGCCCCTACCCACTCCACCCCTCCACCTTCCTCCTCCAAAAAAGGGCTGGAGAAGGGATAAAACCGGGAACGCCTTCCCTGTGGAAGCAGCCAGATAGTTCTGGAAGGTGACTGGGGTAGGGGCGGAAGGAGACCCAAAGCCTCTTTCCAGCAGGTAGATATGCAACTTTAAGGGCTGGTCTTCAATGCTGGGGTAAGTCGTCATAAGATACGCTACTCCAGCTACGTGAATAACATAGCTGGAGTCAACATAGCTTAGGTCGACTTATCCCAGTGTCTTCACTGCTCTGCATCAACAGAAGATGCTCTCCAGTTGACTTACCTTATTCTTCTCGGAGAGCTGGAGTACTCGGGGTCGACTAGAGAGCGCTCTGCCATCGATTTAGCGGGTCTTCACTAGACCCACTAAATCAACACCTGCTGCATCAACTGCAGCAGCATCAATCTCCCCATAGCGAAGACAAGCCCTAAGATTACAATTCCTGCTATCCAGAAGAGAATAATATGAATGATGAAACCTCCAGAAAGGGTCCCAGGACAGCACCCTTCTCAGTAGCTGGTGCTGCAAGGGGCTAGACATCTCAAGTTGCTACACCTGGGCTTTGCTGGTGCGGCCCCAAGTCCCTCCACCTTCGCCTCTTTTGTATCTACCTCTGGCAAGTGTATAATAAATTTGTGAAGCCCTGCAATGTACTTGGCATGCATTTGGTATTTGTCTCCTTTTGTAATCATATTTGATTTCAATTCAAAGAGATACAGTTTCAAAAAAATTACTAAACATTTGATTAACATGCTAGAGATGAATCACCTTTACTCCTGAAACAATGACACCATCTGCTGATTTAACCATGTTTTTAAAGAAGTCTTCAAGTTTCTCTTTCTTGTTTTTCCCACGAACACTCAACTGAAAGACAAGTTCACATCTCAAGTTAGCACAGTCTCTGAAGACAATAAAACAGTGAATTCATTTCTGGACTGAGAGGAGCTAGAAATTATACTAGAAACTGCAAGTCTTGTATCAGGTTGATGTCTGTTTGCCTAACAGTACATTGTATAAATAATGTGGACGATCCACCAAGTATTACTAATACAACATTTTGCATTCTACTGGTTATTGACCAGACTTCCTTTAACATCTAATGTGAGTTTTGGGAAAACATGCAACTCCATAGTATTTAAGAAGAATACTGAATGTATCTGTATCATTTCAGCTACATTCATTCTCAGATGTTCTCATTTTTTTATACACAGTAAAAGGAAGCTACTGACAAGTTAGCTAATGCCACTAGGTTCTGCTCTTCCTTTGCTGCTTACAATTGCAAATTACTTCATCTTCAGGAACTTCTAATCCATCCCCCTCCTTGCTTCCACTGAAATCACCCCTCTCACACCATCTCCCCACATCCTTTCTGTCCACCTAACTTTCCAGATCTGTGGGGCCAGAATTCCTGGACCAGCTTTGCTTCTTCTGCAGCAAGTACTGAGTTGACCTTCTATATATCAGAGAACCAAAAGTCATGTTTCAAGTTAAGAAAAAGATCGATTACCTGAGGTTTGGTTTTAGTTTTATTTTCAATTTTCAACATTGAAGGTAGTGCAAGAGATATAGTTACATTTAGTTACTTAAAAAAGTAATTGAGCCACCACTATTTAGACAATATACACCATCATCTCAGAAATAGGTTTTTAGGCAAGTTACAATACATAACGGCCACCACTTCACTAGCCCAGTATTAGGATTCCAACTCCAACGCAGTATGAAGACAGCTTGTATTGGTTACTTCTCCATATATTTAAACTAGTTTAGCTATCACAAAACTATTCTGCTTCTCAGAGATTTTTGTCATCTTGGCATAATATTTAACAACCATGTTATACTGAAGAAGAATCTGTAAACTTAACAGAACCTTTTACCCATCATAATTTTTAATCAAAGAGTTACTCTTGGAATGCTGTCTTGATGAGAACTAATCACACTTGTGTTTTACAAAACAGTGATAATGATAGTTTGTTTCATCATGCTCTCTCTTTCAAAACACCTGAAATCAATTAAAGAATAGGTGAGTAAATATCTTCTTGAGCCACAGCAAATGGTGACTGATTAAAAAGCATTGCTAGTCTCCCATAAGTATTTTTTCTGACTGGGCTACAGTTCAAAAACTATAAATTAAGTCCTGAATGCCAATTACCCAGATGGCAGAAAAATGAACTTTGACAGGGCCAGCTAATTTAAATTTCTTAAATTCTAAATCCAAAGAGGTTTGGTTAAGGAATCACTGTAAATTGCTTCCGGAGATGAAGTGTTCTACCCATTTTCAATCATATCATGAAAGTACATCTTGATTACTTTTGCTACTGAATCAGTTTTCAATACTCACATCCTGATTATATTCCAAGAAGACATGGAAATTTAAATCTTTTCTCAAGATAGGATGTGCTGCCACACGACACAAGAACACTTCATGCATTGCAACTGTCTTCTTGAATATTGCCAGATACTCACTAGAAACAAAAAACAAGTACAGTGACTACACAATAAAGAATTAAAATTCCACCCAAATTTTTTATTAAGCCGACTGCAGAAAATAGAAACATCCTCGTACACAGACAAAACTAAGGAGTGCTAAAATATTTTACCCTAACCTTTGATGTACTTGATGTTAGTATATTATGTGGTATTTAATGTGTGCACTAAGAAGGTAATGTTAATACATGGCGAAAAATTTAATCCTTTATCATATTACATAAGCAGACATATAGAGATAAATACAACAAATATTACAGGCCCTTTAAATGAGGATACAAATTCCATCTGTGTGTTAGTTCCACTGGAAGTATAACCCCATTTATCCTTCCCATAAACTATCAAGAACTAACAAGATGCAAAACTGTACTACACAAGCAATCGCGTAGCCTATTGTGAATATTCCTTCCTCTATCTCCATCTTGCCTATTTGCTCCCCTCAACTCATTTGTCTGTATTTTGTCCATTTAGCTTGCAAGCTCTTTGGATCAGGAATCTTATTCCATGTCTAAAGTGCCTAACACATATTGGGTGCTCTATACACGGATCTTTTGCTTAATTTCCCTTTTGGAACGGTTGTAAGATTTAGTACAGTAGAACCTCAGAATTACGAACACCTCGGGAATGGAGGCTGTAACTCTGAAATGTTTGTAATACTGAACAAAACGTTATGGTTGTTCTTTCAAAAGTTTACAACTGAACATTGACTTAATACAGCTTTGAAACTTGACTATGAAGAAGAAAAATGCTGCTTTTAACCATCTTAATTTAAATGAAACAAGCACCGAAACAGGTTTCCTTATCTTGCCAGATCGTTTTTTTAAAATTTCCTTTTTTTTTTTTTTTTAAAGTAATTTATATTTAACACAGTACTGTATTGTATTTGCTCTTTGTTTTGTCTCTGCTGCTGCCTGATTAGAAACCAGAAATATGCACTGAGGTGTGTGGCTGACCAGTCAGTTTGTAACTCTGAGGTTTTACTGTATATCAAAAGTAAGTATCATGATAAGTCAGTTGCCCAGTTCAACCAAACTAGATTTTGAGGCAATAATTGAAGCTTAGTTTATGGTTCAAACAAAAGATTAATTAGGAAGAGGAGCATCTACTCCTGTCAATACTAGTTTACTATAGTTAATTGAATTTACAAAATAAAATAAACTGACATGTTTAGTAAACTGCATTGATTGTACAGAGATAAGAGGAAAGGGGCTTCTTTTATTCCCCCTCAAGTTAACAATGAAATGGCTTAGATAATTGACACACTTGCTTCCACTACGTGCAAGGAGGGATCATAAGATTTACATACCAGCAAACCAGCAGGATCAGTGTTGGGAGGTGTTTGATCTCTGTGAGAGCAGTAGTCATTCAGTGAAGACAAAAAAGAAGGATGCAGAGGATGGAGGTGGCAGTAGAAGAAACCCCAAGGTTTCTGTGTTATCCAACCCCTAACCAGACCACAAAAGAATCATGATCAGGGCCGCTGGAAAATCACAGATTCTTCAATATTTATTGTGCTCTGCTAATTTCCAGTTTTCTGGTGTATGAAGTATACGTGTATATTTCCTCTGCTGTCAAACCATCTCTTGCACACCAGTCTAATACAATACTTTTAATACACTAGCTCACAGCAGCTGGATGCTGAGAAGTGCTAATTATTTTCTTGCCAGTTCAGTGCTTTGGTGAGAAGTAATCTAGTAGCAGTGTAAATATACACCTGAAAACTGAAATCAGGGAGGGAGGAGAAAGAGCAAAGAGGTCCATGGATGAGATAAAAGAAAGGGGATGGAGCAAGGAAAAAGACTTTCCTATATGACTCAACACAGAGTACTAAACCTTACAACAAATCCTCCAATCACTATCGACTGCATAACCAGGGAAGTCACTATTTCCAAGAAACTGTCCTACTGTAAAATTATGTATTCCCAAAAAAAAAAAAAAAAAAAAAAAAAACACGTCAGGCAGTTACCAAATTTCCAGTTCTACAGAACAGAAGTTTGATAATTGCACAACAACAACTAACTACCATGGTTATACAAGCTCCTATTACTTCACACAGATTTGAGAGCTCTTCTGCCTTGCCTATGTCTCTCACTAACAGTAACTAAAGACAGAAAGTAAAATTTGCATTTTTAGTTATTACTAGGGCACATGCAAAGAAAGCAGCTCAGTCCATATTCATGGTGAAACAAAAGATTTATACAAGTACATAGTAAAAACAGAAGAGCAGGTTATCAAGGTCTGATTGAAGCTGCCTTCATAAGTGATCTGTAGAGGAAAAGGTTAGTTAAGACCTAATACCTCACCTTTACAGTTTGTTCTTGAAGGGATTCTTTGTAAAAACAAAAAAAGCTAACTTCGTTTTCCATTTTCAGTGTGTATTTATATGACCCCTTTATAAAATTTGCACAATTCTGGGCAATAATTTACACAATTTTCCTGATGGCTCTGATCATGATAATTGAGATAACACTGGTTATGTGGTAACTGCGGATGCTCAAACCTGCATCTTCCGGAAGGGATCACTGTTGTGAAATGATTAGAAGTATGGAATAGCAGAGAGCACTAAAAGGCAATTGAAACATACAAACACACACACACACAGAGCACTGAATAAAATATACATACGCTTCCAGTTCTTGTTTCATCTTGGTGAACTCTTCCTTAGTCATCGATCCTTCTCCTTCTCCAAGTTTCTGTAGTTTTTCCCTTGAAGCATCAAAGTCAGGCCTGGGTGGTGCTGGTGGAATCTGTGAAATGAGTCAGAGTACTTTTGAATTCCTCACCTTCTTAGTCAAAGCTAAAGCCCTTCAAATAAGGGCACAGTAATGCCCTGTCTAAACTACACAGTTTTATTGACAAAAGCTGACTTTTGTCAATAAAACAGTTGAGGTGTACACACTGAAATGCTCCTCCCGCCGATGTAAGTCTTCTGCTATGCCAACATAATAAAACCACCTCCACGAGCAGCATAGAGCTTTTTGCGACACAGTTAGAGCGATGCAGGATCAGTGGACATACCTCAGTTGGTTATGTCACCTTAATTGGCCTCCAGGTGTCCCACAAAGTCCATCATGACCGCTCTGGCCAGCAATTTGAACTCTGCTGCCCTGAAGGTACATAGGTATGCGCCCCTCCCTTGTTTAAAGACCCAGGAATTTTTGAAATTCCTCTTCCTGTTTGCTCAGTGTGCATAAGTCACACAGCATCTTCCCAGCTGACCATGCTGGCTTTACCCAGCAGATGCTCTCCCACATGGAGCACACTAGAGCTGTTGGATCTGCTGAGTACATGGGGAGAGAGGCGGCTGTGCAGTCGCAGTTTTGCACCAGCCATAGAAATTTCAAAACCTACAGGCTGATTGCTAGTGGCATGCAGGAGAAGGGGCACGAAAGGGACACAGAGCAGTGTCATGCTAAAAATCAGTGTCATGCAGGCATACCAAAAGGCAAGGGAGGCCACCCGTCACTCTATAAGGAGCTGCATGCATCCTTGGTGGCAACCCCAGCTACACCACCAAGGCCCCATGGATACTTTGGGGAGACTGGAGGCAGCAGCCAGCGGACTCGAGCCCCATGAGGAAGTGGTGCCGGAGGACAAACGTGCAGCACACGGCAGGGTTGTCCAGTGGCACAGCAAGTCAGGACCTCTTCACCACTCCAGAGAGGTCTAGCCAGTTCTAGCACTCCAGTTCTGCATCCCGTGTGCCAGGAGAGGGGAGCTCCAGTAAGTGCTCATTTTGCTTTGATACTGCACAGTGAGAGGAGATTGAGCTCTCATGTATTTTGTTATATGGGAGAGGATGGATAAGAGAAATTAACAACAGAGCCTCTCCATCTACGCAGTTGGGTCACAGCAGAAAAGTTTGTTAGTGTACAGAGGGATGTCCTGGGAATCCTTCATAGAAATCTCTAGGAAGCTTTCCTGTAGGTATTCTGCATTTCTCTGCCAAAGATTCCTTGGGAGACCTGCCTTGTTTCTCTCCCTACTATACGAAACTTTGCCGTGCAACCCAGCAATTATTTCTGCAGGGAACAGAGTGGCACACAGGCGAGTAGCATACAGAGCTGGTTTGAATCCCTATGCATGCAGGAGCTGCACCCTTAGGAGAGAGATAAGGTTTGATTACTCTAGCCTGTGGAAAAGGGTACCAATATTCAGAATAGGCTCCCTAGACACTGAAAGCCCTGGTCTACTCTAGGAGTAGAGGTTGAATTTAGCAGCTTTAAATCGATTTAACCCTGCACCCGTCCACACGACAAAGCCCTTTTTTTTTTTTTTTTACACTTAAAGGGCTCTTAAAATTGATTTCCTTACTCCACACCACAAGGAGCTTAGCGCTGAAATCAGCCTTGCCAGGTCGAATTTGGGGTACTGTGGACGCAATTAGACGGTATGGGCCTCCGGGAGCTATCCCAGAGTGCTCCATTGTGACCGCTCTGGACAGCGCTCTCAACTCAGATGCACTGGCCAGATAGACAGGAAAAGGCCCGCGAACTTTTGAATTTCAATTTCCTGTTTGGCCAGCGTGGCAAGCTGCAGGTGAGCGCAGAGCTCATCAGCAGAGGTGACCATGCAGAGCTCATCAGCAGAGGTGACCATGATGGAGTCCCAGAATCGCAAAAGAGCTCCAGCATGGACTGAACGGGAGGTACGGGATCTGATCGCTGTATGGGGAGAGGAATCTGTGCCATCAGAACTATGTTCCAGTTTTTGAAATGCCAAAACATTGGTCAAAATCTCCCAGGGCATGAAGGACAGAGGTCATAACAGAGACCCGAAGCAGTGCCGCGTGAAACTTAAGGAGCTGAGGCAAGCCTACCAGAAAACCAGAGAGGCAAATGGCCGCTCCGGGTCAGAGCCCAAAACATGCCGCTTCTATGATGAGCTGCATGCCATTTTAGGGGGTTCAGCCACCACTACCCCAGCTGTGTTGTTTGACTCCTTCAATGGAGATGGAGGCAACACGGAAGCAGATTTTGGGGACGAGGAAGATGATGATGAGGCGGCTGTAGATAGCTCACAGCAAGCAAGCGGAGAAACCGTTTTCCCGACAGCCAGGAACTGTTTCTCACCATGGACCTGGAGCCAGTACCCCCCGAACCCACCCAAGGCTGCCTCCCACACCCACCAGGTGGAGAAGGGACCTCTGGTGAGTGTACCTTTTAAAATACTATACATGGTTTAAAAGCAAGCATGTTTAATGATTAATTTGCCCTGGCATTCACGGCTCTCCTGGATGTACTCCCAAAGCCTTTGCAAAAGGTTTCTGGGGAGGGCAGCCTTATTCCGTCCACCATGGTAGGACACTTTACCATTCCAGGCCAGTAGCATGTACTCTGGAATCATTGTAGAACAAAGCATTGCAGTGTATGTTTGCTGGCGTTCAAACAACATCCGTTCTTTATCTCTCTGTGTTATCCTCAGGAGAGTGATATCATTCATGGTCACCTGGTTGAAATAGGGTGCTTTGCTTAAGGGGACATTCAGAGGTGCCCGTTCCTGCTGGGCTGTTTGCCTGTGGCTGAACAGAAACGTTCCCTGCTGTTAGCCATGGAGAGGGGGGAGGGGCTAGCCAGGCGGTGCGGGGAGGCAAAATGCGACCTTGGAACGAAAGCACACATGCTATGATGTAATTTTAACAGCAAGGTTTACAGTGAAGGAGTGTACCCATTGTTCTATAAAATGTGTCTTTTTAAATACCACTGTCCCCCTTTTTTTTTCTCCACCAGCTGCATGTGTTTCAAGGATCACAGGATCTTCTCCTTCCCAGAGGCCAGTGAAGATCAGAAGGCAAAAAAAAACGCACTCACGATGAAATGTTCTCCGAGCTCATGCTGTCCTCCCACACTGAGAGCACAGAGGAATGCGTGGAGGCAGACAACGTCAGAGTGCAAGAAAGCACAAAATGACTGGGAAGAGAGGTGGCGGGCTGAAGAGAGGGCTGAAGCTGAAAGGTGGTGGCAGCATGATGAGAGGAGACAGGATTCAATGCTGAGGCTGCTGGAGGATCAAACTAATATGCTCCAGCATATGGTTGAGCTGCAGGAAAGGCAGCTGGAGCACAGACCACCGCTACAGCCCCTGTGTAACCAACCACCCTCTTCCCCAAGTTCCATAGTCTCCTCACCCAGACGCCCAAGAACGCAGTGGGGGGGACCTCTAGCCACCCAGCCACTCCACCCCAGAGGATTGCACAAGCAACAGAAGGCTGGCATTCAATAAGTTTTAAAGTTTTAAACTTTTAAAGTGCGGTGTGGCCTTGTCCTTCCCTCCTCCACCACCCCTCCCGGTGCATCTCTCCTCCACCACCCCTCCCGGGCTACCTTGGCAGTTATCCCCCTATTTGTGTGATGAATTAATAAAGAATGCATGAATGTGAAGCAACAATGACTTCACTGCCTGTGCAAGCAGTGATCGAAGGGAGGAGGGGAGGGTGGTTAGCTTACAGGGAAGTAGAGTGAACCAAGGGGAAGGGGGTTTCATCAAGGAGAAACAAACAGAACTTTCACACCGTAGCCTGGCCAGTCATGAAACTGGTTTTCAAATCTTCTCCGATGCGCACCACGCCCTCCTGTGCTCTTCTAACTGCCCTGGGGTCTGGCTGCACGTAACCAGCGGCCAGGCGATTTGCCTCAACCTCCCACCCCGCCATAAACGTCTCCCCCTTACTCTCACAGAGATTGTGGAGTGCACAGCAAGCAGCAATAACAGTGGGAATATTGGTTTTGCTGAGGTCTAAGCGAGTCAGTAAACTGCGCCAGCATGCTTTTAAACGTCCAAATGCACATTCTACCACCATTCTGCAATTGCTCAGCCTGTAGTTGAACAGCTCCCGACTACGTCCAGGCTTGCCCGTGTATGGCTTCATAAGCCATGGCATTAAGGGATAGGCTGGGTCCCCAAGGATAACTATAGACATTTCAACATCCCCAACGGTTATTTTCTGGTCTGGGAATAAAGTCCCTTCCTGCAGCTTTTGAAACAGACCAGAGTTCCTGAAGATGCGAGCGTCATGTATCTTTCCCGGCCATGCCACGTTGATGTTGGTGAAACGTCCCTTGTGATCCACCAGTGCTTGCAGCACTATTGAAAAGTACCCCTTTGTGGTTTATGTACTCGCCGGCTTGGTGCTCCGGTGCCAAGATAGGGATATGGGTTCCGTCTATGGCCCCACCACAGTTAGGGAATCCCATTGCAGCAAAGCCATCCACTATGACCTGCACATTTCCCAGGGTCACTACCCTTGATAGCAGCAGATCTTTGACTGCGTTGGCTACTTGCATCACAGCAGCCCCCACAGTAGATTTGCCCACTCCAAATTGATTCCCAACTGACCGGTAGCTGTCTGGCATTGCAAGCTTCCACAGGGCTATTGCCACTCGCTTCTCAACTGTGAGGGCTGCTCTCATCTTGGTATTCATGCACTTCAGGGCAGGGGAAAGCAAGTCACAAAGTTCCATGAAAGTGCCCTTATGCATGCGGAAGTTTTGCAGCCACTTGGAATCATCCCAGACCTGCAACACTATGCGGTCCCACCAGTCTGTGCTTGTTTCCCGGGCCCAGAATTGGCGTTCCACCGCATGAACCTGCCCCATTAGCACCATGATGCCCACATTGTCAGGGGCCGTCCTTTGAGAGAAGTCTGTGTCCATGTCCTCATCACTCTCGTCAACGCACTGACGTCGCCTACTCGCCTGGTTTCGCTTTGCCAGTTCTGGTGCTGCATATACTGCTGGATAAAGCACGTGGTGTTTAATGTGCTCCTAATTGCACAAGTGATCTGAGCGGGCTCCATGCTTGCCATGGTATGGCGTCTGCACAGAAAAAAGGGGCGGAACGATTGTCTGCCATTGCTCTGACGGAGGGAGGGGCGACTGATGACATGGCTTACAGGGAATTAAAATCAACAAAGGGAATGGCTTTACATCAAGGAGAAACAAAAACAACTGTCACACAGAATGGCCCCCTCAAGGATTGAACTCAAAACCTTGGTTTTACCAGGCCAACGCTCAACCCACTAAGCTATCCCTCCCTCTGGTATTTCAGGCAGGACTGAATCTCCATTAAAGTTTTCAAGATGCCCCTGACAGACCTCACCAAAATGACTGTCGGCCGTTGATTTCACGGAGGGAGGGGAGAGCAAATGAATACAAAACAAATCTGGTCTATTTCTTGTTTTGATCCACTCCATCTATCTTTTACATCTTTGGCTGGCAGCAGACGGTGCAATAGGACTGCTAGCCATCCTCATCTCCTGCCTGCTCACTGTAAGATGGTACAATAGGACTGCCTGCAGGACTAAAGGGAATGACCTAATTTAGTCCCTGCGCCCATGTCTGCCCAGACGCTCCTGACCGACCTCACCGAGGCGGCCAGGAGCACCTTGGACACGATGACTATGGTTTTCAGGCCTATTGCACTGTCTGCCGCCACAAGGCAATGGGTTGTTGCTGCTGTGTAGCAATGCAGTACCACATCTGCCAGCACCCAGGAGACATACAGTGACAGTGAGCTGAGCGGGCTCCATGCTTGCCGTGGTATGGTGTCTGCAAAGGTAACTCAGGAAAAAAAGCGCGAAACAATTGTCTGCCGTTGCTTTCACGGAGGGAGGGCCTGACGACATGTACCCAGAACCACCCGCGACAATGTTTTTTGCCCCATTAGGCATTGGGATCTCAACCCAGAATTCCAATGGGCGGCGGAGACTGCGGGAACTGTGGGATAGCTACCCACAGTGCAACACTCTGGAAGTCGACGCTAGCCTCGATACTGTGGAAGCACTCCGCCGAGTTAATGCACTTAGAGCATTTTGTGTGGGGACACACAATCGACTATATAAAAACGGTTTCTAAAAAACTGACTTCTATAAATTCAACCTAATTTCGTAGCGTAGACATACCCAAAGTAACCCACTTTGCAAACCACCCTTTATCCCTTCTTGCCCATTATCCCTTGCCCACCCCCACCTCCATGAACTCACCATAATTGGGACTCGTGCTGACCTCTGTGTTAACCAAGGGACAGTGAGTAAGAGGTGAGTGTAAATTTTGTGATTCATGGCTGGGAACGCATTCCAGGTACTGTCTCTGTTCATTGTTTCTTTGGCTTCTGCAGATGTGCCCTTGAAGACCCACTCCTCCGAACGAGCAAAGCACCTCCATCAGATAAGGCGGCAACCCAGGAGGAGTAAGAAGGATATGTTTCACAAAGTGCTGGAGTCAACAGATGCAGCACATAGCCAAACCAGAGCATGGAGGGAGACAATCAAAGAAAGACTCAGGCTGGATAGCCATGAAAGGCCACAGGGGCAGAAGCAGATGATAAAGTTCCTGAAGAGCCAGACAGATGTTGAAGTCCCTCATTAACCTGCAATCTGAGCACATCTGTGCCCGACTCTCCCTCCAGGCACTACAGAACTCCAGTCCGTGCCCTCCCCAAACTTCCCCACCGCATTCCTCGCGTGTTCCTGGTCCCTCACAGTACTCCGTGCATTCCACACACAGAGACTGATTTTCCAACGAAAGCTGGAGTTACACCCAGCTGTGAGAGCCCTCCCGTGAGAGTGTTCCTCATTTTCACGTTCCCTATTTGATCAGAAGTTTGTTTTATCCCATTATTAAAGTTGAATCTTCTAAATAAAATGAGTCTTTATTTGTGACATACATCTCTCAGACACAGCGGCTATGGGTAGCAATATTTGCTCCTTGCAATTAATGATCAAGAAGCAAGTACTACAGGCAGCAAGTAAACATTGCCTGGCCGAATGCATTGCATAAAGATGCATTACTGGGAATCTGTGTCAAAATGCTCCTTCAAAGCCTCCCTGATTCAAAGAGCCTGCCGCTACACCTCTCTAATTGCCTTTGTATCTGGCTGCTCAAAATCAGCAGCCAGCCGCTTGGCCTCAGTGGTCCACCCCTGGGGAAATTTTTCCCCCCTCACTTCACAAATATTATGCAGAGTACAGCAGGCCACAATGACCATCAGAATATTTTCCTCGCTGAGGTCTAACTGGCCGAAAAGACAGCGCCAGAAACCTTTTAACCAGCAAAAGGCATACTCAGTGGTCATTCAGCACCTGCTGAGCCTGTTGTTAAAGTGCTTCTTGCTGTTGTCTAGACTCCCAGTGTAAGGCTTCATGAACCATGGGAGTAAGAGGCAGGCGGGGTCTCCAAGGATCATTATGAGCATTTCCTTATCCCCCATTAGAATCTTCTGATTTGGAAAGAAAGTCCCAGCATGCAGCTTTCTATACAGTCCAGTGTTCCAAAAGATGCATGCATTATGGATGTTCCCTGACCTCCCCACATTTATGACAGTGAAACAGCCATGGTGATCCACCAGCGCCTGCATGACCATGGAGTAATAGCCCTTTTGATTGATGTACTCCATCACAAAATGGTTTCAGGCCAAATTTGGGACATGCGTTCCATCTATCTCCCCGCCACAGCTAAGGAATCCCATTGCCTCAAAGCCATGTATTATTTCCTGCACATTACCAAGAGTCACAGTCCTTCATAGCAGGAGGCAATTAATGGCCCTGCACACTTGCATTACCAAAACCCACGGTCGATTTTCCGACTCCAAACTGATTTGTGACTGACTGGTAGCAGTCTAGAGTTGCCAGCTTCCACACAGCAATCACCACTCACTTTTCCACAGGGAAGGCAGCTCTCATTCTGGTGTCCTTGCACCACAGTGTTAGGGTGAGCTCTGCGCACAGTTCCAGGAACGTGGCTTTGAGCATCCAAAAGTTCTAAGGCCACTGCTCGTCATCCCATGCATGCATCATGATGTAATCCCATTGCTCAGTACCAACAGTCCACTGTGGCAAGCTGTTCCGTGAATGCCAGCAGCAATCTTGAGTTATTTGTTTCCATGGCAGACAGCAGAACAGACACCACTGATTCACTCTGTTTCGCACCCCATGAAATACTGCAGTACCAGCAACATTGTGTTCATAATGCTCATCACCAGAATGGTCAGCAGCTCAGGATCCATGCTGTCAGGCAGAGACAGTGGGTACGCAGTTTACAAAGACTGTTGAAAAATGGCACAAAACGAAGTAGGAAGCCCACGGAATGATGGAACGGAAATAACTGCATCACGGGACGGCAAGCACATCGCCATCATTCACCACAATCCGTTCCCAGAACTCCCAGTGGCAAAGGATGACAAGTTGCACAGTGGGATAGCTACCCATGATGCAATGCTCTCTGTGTTGATGCAAGAGCAACAACGGTGGACGCACTCAAGCCAACACAAAGAACACTATGTGGATGTGCTCCACCGATGTTATTAAAGTAACTTATGATCATCGACTTAATACTGTAGTGTAGACATGGCCTAAGTTGCTTAAAGCTTTTTAGACCTGAACTCCTGCTATTCTCCTCCCTGCTCATAGTTAACACTCTTATGGCCAAAAGTCACCTGATGAACAATTTATGGAGCATACTATCCCAATGCCCCATGATAATCTCCTTTCATATTACTAAAATGTTATTTTCTGGTTCCAATAATCACTTACAACTAGCCTTATGAAAATTAAACACCATTTCTGATTCACTTAATTAACTTCAGTTAACTATTCTAATGTTTCTTTTAAACAAAGGGGACATAGTCAAGGTATTTTCAAAAATTGTTTTAATGCCCTCCATTCATATTTTCTGAAAAGCATGAAATTGGAGTCATTTTTCTACCATACTAAGTTGTTATTGCTAGGCTGCTGGCATTAAAAAATACATTTGTTGGAAAAGAGATACGATCTTCACATACAGTAAATAAAGACACAGTAGGTAAAATTTTGGGCCACTTAACCTTTTAGTTATTTTATAATATGGTGCACTATAGGTTAAAACAATTCACCTTAACTGTTCCTGAATGACTAAGGCTATGTCTATACCACAAGCACTGTGGCAGCACAGCTGCAGCTATGCTGCTGTAGCAAAGACAGAAGGAGTTCTTCTATCGCTGTAGTAAATCCACCCCCTTGAGAATTCTTCCATCCACCCAAAGGTGTTCATACCAAGGCTTAGGTCACTTTAACTACATTTCTCAGGGGTGTGAATTTTTCAACTAGCCTGTACACCAGGAAGCAAAATTATGCTGAAGTTTGAACATGTTAATATAAACTATTTAAGAACAACTTCTCATTTCACTTTAAGCCCTTACTACACACACAAAAAAATTAATCTCAAAAGCATTAACAAACTGACTAAGGGCTGATCTACACTGAAAATTTACATCTGCATAGCTAAGTCTCTCAGGGGCATGAAAAATCCACACCCTTGACAGACGTAGCAAGGCCAACCTAACTCCAAGTGTAGACAGCACTAATTCTTCCATTAACCTAGCTACCGCCTCCCAGAGAGCTGGATTAACTACAGTGACAGGAGAACCCCTCATCGCTGTGGTGAGTGTCTACACTAAAGCACTGCTGGTGTGCTTCTATCATTTTAAGTATAGACATAGCCTAGGCAAACAGGTTTGTTCTTCTCAAGTACCTCTCAGCTCTTCCTTTTCAGGATGAAAAAATTAATATGATCAGATTTGTGATCAACTAAAATGGTGCATTAGGATGGACAAAGTACTAAAACTATTTTTTCTAAAAAAACCCAATATTTTAGTTTTGAATACTCTTAAAAAACCTTCAATTAAATGTCTAAACTTAACATCAAAAAGATAAATGTCAATTATTTCCTTTTTAAAACAATTTATTGATGTTAACGCTAGCTGTGTTTACAATTACTTCTTTCATCATGTAACTAACTACTTTGGAGACATCCATTCCCCAAATGCCTGAAATAAGTCCGAAGGGGGAAGTCCTCTAAATTATGCATTATGTTTTCTTTGTCCTACTTTAAACCATATTTACTATTTTCTTTGAATTAATCCAAAGTGAAAATTGATTCTCCTCCTCCTAGAGGAACAATTAGTAATGGAACAAAATTCCAAGAGCACTGATGACTTTACAGCTTAATACTGAATTCTTTATTGCCATTCCAACTACAAACAAAGGAAACAAAAAAAAACTTAACTCAACAAACACTAAGTTAAACATTAATTCCTGAAAACAGGTATGCCAAGTTTCACAGTACACGTGTCCTCTATGTTTTAATAGGTTTTAGACTAAACTATACAGTTGTAACATTAAGCCACTCAAAATTCTTGGAGCAAAGAAGAGACAGGCACAATGCAATAAAACATGTTATAACTAAGATTACATTGGCTCACCGAAGAATGTGTTTCAACATCTGAGTTTGTGAAATTACTTAACGCAATGTAGGAAAACTTCAGGGCCTGATTCTGAGAGAGGAAGAGCACCTATAGCACCTATTGGCTTTAAATGGTATAGGTGCTCAGTACATGTGATAATCAAGTCCTCAGTCTACAGCATTTCATAAATGAACAAAGACAAATAAAATGAAAGGTTTAGAATACTTACGATGTAGCCGGCATAGTCTTCATTTTCAACGAAGGAATCATGAAGCCAGATAAACTCCTCATGTTGCCGAACAACAGAAAATTCATTTTGTTTAAAATTTGGTAAAGAACTCTGCAAAGAAGGGGGCTTTTTTCAGATTTAAGTATTCAGAAGTTTACACTACTATATCACGTTCTATAATCTCAATGCTGAAAAGTAGTCTACAACTAGAAGAACAGTAAAACCACCTTAAACTCTACTAAAAGTAAGCTGCATCCTGAGTAACAGTTTATCTTCTAAAAGTTTTGTAAGATAAAAGTAATCTATTTTATAGTAGTAACATCATGAAAAGACAGTACCAATAAACCATCAAATCAAGCAATAAGTTACTTAGAAAATTAAAATGTAAACCTGAGGCAGAACATACTACTATCCTGAAGCATACTGTTCAAGTCTGTAGTGAATAATGGAGAAAACAATGTACACCACGCTGAAGAATACAAGTGTGTGTAGAAAGGCCTGCCAATAATTTAACAAAGTAAGTGTGGGAATCACAAGGTAAAACAGAGTAATCTATAGAGAATCTCAAGTAAGTTCTCTTACGTAAGTTATGGTTTTACCTTTTAAATCAACATTTTTTGCATATACAACTTGAATTTTCTTTGTTGATTACTTGAGGCTGACAGTGTCTCTCTCATTTTTTAGTTAATTTATTACTCTTAAACGTCATCCAGATACAAGGCTGGGTTTACCTTGGTATGAACAGTGAATTTCACTTTGTCCCTCTCGCTAAGAGCATCTGAAATATCCACTTGCAGGGCAGCATCAGTCTGGAGATCTACATTTATTGCTCTAAGCTAAACAAAGAACATCAGTTTAGACTTAATAAAAACTAAACGAAAATAGCACTTCATTTCTCATTCAGCACTGATGGGCACCCTTACAACACAACAGATGGAAAGAACAAAACTACAAAATGTAAAAAATAGAACTAGTGAGAAAACAAATCCAACCCACATTTCTTGCAGTGCACAACCATGCATGGCCATTTCATTTACTATGCTTCCTTGTTTGTGCCCTATTATTAGTATTTGCATTTCTCATTGTATATTGTTTGTTAACTTTCTCACAATTCAAAAAAGCAAAATACACTGTAAATTTTAAAGATTTTGAATTCTAAACAGACAGATGGTTTTTTCCCCTAATTTTTACATTATTTTATTATTTACAAACACACAACTCTAAAGAGCATGTAATATGAATGGATAATTTTAAAGGTGCCCTCAAGAGGGAGAGGGGGACAGTTTATGCCTTTTTTTTTTTTTATGATATTCAAAGGAATGATTTATTTTTAAAAAGTGTTTTCAATTTTTTTTTTTTTAATTAAAAACTCTCATCTTGTCTACTTTAGAGAATATGGCTGGCCAGAGACGTGTTAGGATATGTGTAGAGTGGCTCTCATTTGAGGTTTCAATAAGTCAGCCTGAAGATTCTCATAATCTACTAAGAGGAAGTGGATCTAAAGATTCAATTTAGGCCAAATATTTCAATTTTTCAGTTAAGTCTGAACCAACAAAGACAATATTCACAGTCATGGCAGAAACTGCGGATCAGGTGCTTCACTCGTTCTAAGGAAAAACTAAAGCCAGAAGAACTAGATGGTGGACTTCAGCTTGAGTGCTGTGGCTAACAGCACTCCCTCCACCAACTTAAGTCTCTCAGTAGGTGCCAAAAAAAGAAGAGTCTGGGCTCTGAAGACAAGAAGGGGGTGAACGATGGCTGTTGCCTTGCCTCTGGATTGCAGACTCCCCCACCCACAATGGCAAAAAAAATTCTTCCAGGAGTTACTGCTGTTTCTTATCTGATAGTGGAAGAATAAAGAGGTAAGAAGGACAAAGGAGAAGCAGGATCTAAATCGGGGTGGGCAATAATTTTCGCAGGGGGGGCCACTCCACGAATTTTGGTAAGTTGCTACAGGCCGCACATTTCTACTATATTAATGGAGGGAGTGTGGGGTCTGGGGGTGAGTTTGGGTGCAGGAGGGAGCTCCCGGCTGGTGCAGTGTGTTGGGGTGCAGGAGGGGATGAGGGGTATGGGCTCTGGGAGGGAGTTTGGGTGCAGGAGGAGGTTCTGACCTGGGACAGGGGATTGGGGTGCAGGCTCTGGCCAGGAGGTGCTTACCACAGGCAGCTCCCAGCCAGCAGTGCAGCAGGGCTCAGAAAGGCTCCCTGCCGGCCACAGCCCCACGTTCCTCCCGGAAGCAGCTGCAGCCGACTGCTGCTGGCACGTCTCTGTGTGCCTCTTGGTGGGAGGCGGGCAGCAGGTCTCCATGCGTTCCCCGTGCCCGCAAGCACTACCCCTGCAGCTCCCATTGGGAGCAGGGGCAGTGCACGGAGCCACCTCCACCCCCGGCCACTTCCGGGAGCAGCCTGGGGCCATGGCAGGCAGGCAACATGCCTGAACACCCTGCTCCCCCGCAGGACTTTTAGCAGCCTGGACTCAGAGATGGTGAGGGGGCAGAGGAGGCCGGATAGAAATGTTAGACGGGCCACATTTTGTCCACCCCTGATCTAAATGCTACTACCCAAGATAGTTGAAGTTGCACTCTGGTTTCTCCAGGAAAACCCAGATTTCCAGGTTACAGTCCCTTCCATCAGTGTGAGGTTGGAAGCCCAATCCCACTGAATAGAAAACAAAGGGAACTCTGAGATGAGCACTGTATGCCCTTTCAACGGGAGTGGACAATCTAGAGTTATATCCTTAATTCACCCTGTAGATCATTCATACAATAAAGTAATTTGACACAAAATCTCTCCTCTAGTCCCTGCATGTGCAGGACATGTCTTGAATATGCTGGAGTATCTAGAGGACTGGGGCATTAGTATCCTTTTCCTTTAGAGATATAGGTCTCATGAAACGTCTAAAAATTAAAAAAAGATTTATACTTAAGCAAAGCTAATATCTATTTAGAAGTAAGTCTCACCTTGTACAATTTTGCAAAGCACAGGAGACTTGATTAAATAGTATTTATCACTGCTGTAAATTCATGTTGAGGTCTGAATCAGAGTTCTCATTCACAGTTTCAGTTCCTTAATTATTGCAAGGAACAAACAGGCACCCAAACATTTTAAAAGTATGAAGGTTACTTTGAAACCTTCTCACGCATCATTATCTAATTATACCACCAATAATTTTTAGTTATTTGCAGTTTTATATTTGTGATATTCATTTTTGGCTATAAGACAATTGGCTATTTTGTTTTTGTAGTTTCTACTGAAGTATAAGGTTTTGTAGCAAAACATCCTTTCATACCATACCCACAGAGCAGCTTTTTCATAGAAAACTATAAAGACTGCAAGTCAAGTGGCAAAGCCCAAATTTCAAAATGGTTATGAAAATATTATCTCATGTTGTGTAACTACCAACTCTGTAGCATGTAAAAACAAGTGTATAATTTTCTATGGAAGTCTCCTTAATGCCATTAATAGTTAATTTGCAGTACAGTGGATAAAAGACAAGTTTGGGTTATTCAAATAAGACTTCTGTAAACTGACTTTCATGATGACAGAATGAAGAAAAATCTGTTTTCTATAGTTTAATGCCAGAAGGGACCATCAGATTATCTATTTTAATCTGATCTCCTGCATATTACAGGCCATTAAATTTCACCCAGATACTCATATTTTGAGTCCAATGACTTTAGCTGAACTAAATTTAGTTCTCAGGAGACTAAACTGCTGTGTGCTATAGGCAGAGAACAAGAGAGACCAAGGGCTTGTCTTCACTACGGGGGTAAATCGACCTAAATTACGCTACTCCAGCTATGTGAATAACGTAGCTGGAGTCGACGTAGCTTAGGTCATCTTACCCTGGTGTCTTCACTGCACTGCGCCAATGGGAGATGCTCTCCAGGGGTCAACCGGAAAGCACTCTGCCGTCGATTTAGCGGGTCCTCACTAGACCTGCTAAATCGCCCTGAGGTGCCACCAATCTCTCAGGTCTCTGCAATGGCAGGGAATTGATTAGGCAAGACATGCCCAGACGATCCTAGCAGATGATCTACACCCCATCCTATGACAAAGGCATGAAAAAAAGCCAATGTCCCTGCCAATCTGTACTAACTTGCTTTGTTTTCTTTCACCATCTTTCCAAAGAGCCACAAAAAAAACAAAAATGGTGCAGTGTAGACTTCTAAGGTTCAGCACAATAGTGCTTTATACAATGCTTGGAATATCAAAGCTATTTTACTTTTATATTTTTTCCACTATATTAATGTCAAATGTAACTTTCTGAACACAAGCCACTATTTTAAGGACAAAAGTAAATAGGACAATTGCAAACAATAAGTAAGAACACACTGTTGTGATGGATGGCTTGCCCAACAGATAAAAATGTAGTTCCTCTATAAACCTTGGAGAGTTTAACAATATATATAAGTTATGCTACATTGCTTGCCTGGCAACAGGACCATTTATATTTGCAAAGGTAATGAAGCATTCTATAAATGGTATGGAAAGACAATCAGAAAGCTGAAGGAACTTTGTGAGCCACTGTGCAACAAGAATACATTCTTTGTATTTTTGGGTATTGACTCAAAAACAATGCTGTCATGCCACAATAGTGAAGAAATTGCCCTACTCTATACATCACTACTTGAAAGAAAAAATGACTATCAACAGATGGCTTATTGATAAAGGGGAGAAGGAGAAAGAAAAACCTGGGATACACTGCAGACTTTCATAGAGATGCTGAAAGTCTAAACCAACAGGTTGTGAAAAGCACTGGCAGCCTGATTTTAGGGTGGGCATGCAATTATGCCAAGTTGTACATAATGTTTCTATACTTCAATTCATACTTTATGGCCACCTAGTAGAAGTTCTTGTAAAGCAATTAAAATCAGTTAGAGAATCACAAAAATAAAAGCTATTTTCTCTACTTTGAACACAAAAAAATCCAGCTTTTATTTAAAGTAACTGGAAGCTGAAAATAAGAGTAACTGCTTTTGAGGCACCTCAGAGAGAAGGAACCTGACCTCAGAAGAGGTTGGGTCAAGAGCAAAGTATCATCTTGGGCTCTCTCTCAAGGGCAAAGTAGATTTCAAACACTACCGTGAGAAAGCTGGCACACCCTAGTCAAACTACTTGTGGAATGCCAGTTCTCGTTATTTCATACCATTTACAGTAACATCTACCCATGCATTGTTAAAAAATTAAGAGTGCTGTTGACATGACAATGTCTGAACTCTAGAGAGAGAAGGGGGTTGAGATACACAGTAAGGAAGTCAATTAACCTAATCAAAGGCTGGTGTATAGTCCTTCACTACATAGTGTGGGATGACCTGTGCAAACACAGGAGGGTGATCCACACAAAAAAAAAGTTCAGGGAAATACCAGCTTACAAAAGAGCACTTGTTTTTACTATTGCCACAGAAAAGAGCTGCTATGGTTTTTAAGATTCAAATAGCCGAATCTGAGGCCAGGTCTACACTACACTACAGACCTCTCTCTATAACTATGTCACTCAGGGGTATGAAAAATCCACATCCCTGAGCAACGTCGTCATACCAACCTAACCCTCCATGTAGACAGCGCTATGTCAATAGGAGAGCTTCGCCCATCGACATAGCTACCGCCTCTCGGGGAGACGGATTAACTACACCAATGGGAGAAGCTCTCCCGTTGGCATAGGAGCGTCTTCACTAAAACGCTACAGCACTGCAGTTGCACCACTGTAGCGCTCTATGTGATGACAAGCCCTTCAGAACAGCTTGCCTGTGCTCCTTTCATTTATGATCACATTATGATCAACTACCAAGAATCTGCAAAGACGCCTGATAGTTAATGCTGGGGATTTAGATTCAGAATAAATAGGCAATGAAAAATGGGGTCTGAAAGTAACATCAGCAGAAAAGTTAAGGGAAGGGATGGTGATTATGTTGTTCTGTAATAATTATTTGGCACTGGATGCGAAAGGAAAAGAAAGAAGAGAGGCTCCTACTGGCCGCTTCAAAAGGTATCCTGGAAGAGCGGCTTAATCAAGACCAGGGGTTTCAAACACACGGCCCTGAGGAGTTACTTCCTGCAGTCCGCCTTAGGCGCCGACTCCACCAGCAGCCAAGATCCCCTCATCCCCTGCCGCCCGCGTCCCTGCTCCTCCTGTCACCAAACAGCTGTTTGGCGGCACTTAGGACTTTCCAGGAGGGAGGGGGGAGGAGCGGGGATGTGGCGCGCTCAGGGGAGTAGGCAGAGAAGAGGCAGGGATTTGGGGAAGGGGTTGGAATGGGGGCAGGGAAGGGGTGGGAAGAGGCAGAGCAGGGAAGACGTTAGCTGGATCAGCAAAACATAACCCACCTCTGGCCCTGCTGCTGCCAGCTCCCACACAGATGCTCTGGGGACGAGGGCAGGCAGGCTCTCCGAGCTGCTGTTTAAGGCAGTGTTTACAGTCACTCTCACTCTGGGGGTGGGGATGTCTGCTGCGTGCATTTCAATGAGCCGTTTCCACAGTTTGCTGAAGTTTACCCAAGTCAAACTGCCCAAGCTCGACAAACAGCCTTGCAGATCCTCACTCCGGACCAAGCCATTGAATCTGCTCTTCCTGCATCCCCAATCCTCTCCTCCAGCTATACCCCGACTCACACCAACCCTCAGCCAGCCCCTTCACCACTCTTCAAACCTCCCCTCCCTCAAGGGAGGGCCAAACACACCACCATTGAAATCCATCCCCATTGAGCCCATGCACAGCATGAAACGCTGGGGGAGGAGAAGGGAGCCAGGAAAGCAGCAGCAGCAGCCAGTCACTGGGAAAAGCCCTTTTCCGTTAACACTGAGAGGGAGGGAAAGGGAAGGCGAATCAGAGAGAAATATCACCGGGGGGGGGGGGGGGGAAGGGAAGGGAACAGGGATCTTGGATTTTCCAGTTTACAAAAACCAAGCCTGTTCCCCACGCCTCTCACCCTCAACAACACCTGGGTGGGAAAAAAAATCCCCGAACCTCCTAGGGGACGCTGACCCTTCAACACAGGTGCTGACTGCTGAGTAAATTCACTCAATAGAGTCCTACAACTCCCAGCATGCTCTACTCCACCTTGCACCGAGCTGCCGCCTTAGAGACAGAGCAAGGCACGCTATGAGTAGTTGGGAAGAATGTTTGTTAAAAGTGGCAACGTATTTTGTATGAATAGTTACTTTAAAAAGTTCCCGCCATTACAGCTATGTTGATAGACTATTAGTGTAGATCGGGGTCGGCAACCTCTGGCATGTGTGCCAAAGACGGCACGCGTGCCGATTTTTAATGGCATGCTGCTGCCTGCCGGGTCCCAGCCGCCGGCACCGCTCATCCCGCTGCCAAACCCAGGGCAGCGAGCGTGCCATTAAAAATCCTGCCTGCCCCCCTTCCCCGGCCCCGCAGGGGCAGGGTGAAGAAGCTTGGTCCTGCTGGCTGCTGCTGCAGGGCAGGCAAGGTCCCCCCTCCCCCGCCTCTTCCCCCAGCGTGCTGGGTTCCTGCCCCTCCTCCTCTCCCTCCCGCCGATCAGCTGATGGCCCTTGCCAGGGAGGGGGAGAAGCGGAGCCAGAGCATACTTCCTGCTCCAGGGAGGAGGCGGAGAAGAGGTGGGGTTCCGGACCTTGGGGAAGGGGGGGTGGAATCAGGGCATATCCCCTCCAGCCCCCTGCCGTGAGCTGCTCTGGGCAGGGAGCACCCCCAGGACACTAGCCCACACCCACACCGCCAGCCCTCTGCCCTGACCCCCCCACACACACACCCCAGGCCCTCTGCCCTGACCCCTGCATCCCCCTCTCACACCCCCAGCCTCCTGCCCTGACTCCTACACACCCCAGCCTCCTGTCCTGACCCTGCACCCTCCTACAACCCCAGCCCTGACTGCAGCACCCCCCACACATACCCAGCCCCCCCACACCCCATGCCCTGTCTCTTGCACCCCCCATATTCCCACCCCCACCCTGATCACCAAACAGGAGCTCCTATACTGCCCCCCTCCCCCTACATTCCCACCTGCACCCCTCGCACCAAATGGGAGATGCCCTGGTAAGCACTCCACACCCAAACCTCCTGCCTCAACCCTGAGCCCCCTCCCTCATTCTAGCTCCTGGCCAGACCCTACACCCCAACCCCCAGCCTGATCCTTCACCCCCAGCTCTGTGCTCAGTGCACTCCCACCCTCACCTCAGTGCAGAGAGAGAGGAAGAGAATGGGCTAGAACCAGGGAGAAGGTTGCGCATTTTGGGATGTATAAGTAGGGGCATAGCGAGCAGATCGAGGGATGTGATCGTTCCCCTCTATTCGACACTGGTGAGGCCTCATCTGGAGTACTGTGTCCAGTTTTGGGCCCCACACTACAAGAAGGATGTGGATAAATTGGAGAGAGTCCAGCGAAGGGCAACAAAAATGATTAGGGGTCTAGAGCACATGACTTATGAAGAGAGGCTGAGGGAGCTGGGATTGTTTAGTCTGCAGAAGAGAAGAATGAGGGGGGATTTGATAGCTGCTTTCAACTACCTGAAAGGGGGTTCCAAAGAGGATGGCTCTAGACTGTTCTCAATGGTAGCAGATGACAGAACGAGGAGTAATGGTCTCAAGTTGCAATGGGGGAGGTTTAGATTGGATATTAGGAAAAACTTTTTCACTAAGAGGGTGGTGAAACACTGGAATGCGTTACCTAGGGAGGTGGTAGAATCTCCTTCCTTAGAGGTTTTTAAGGTCAGGCTTGACAAAGCCCTGGCTGGGATGATTTAACTGGGAATTGGTCCTGCTTCGAGCAGGGGGTTGGACTAGATGACCTTCTGGGGTCCCTTCCAACCCTGATATTCTATGATTCTATGAAGGTAGGTATCCACTCTATGTGGGCAGGGCCGAGATCCCAGACCGGCAGCGGGCTGAGCGGGGCCGACAGCTGGGACCCTGGCTGGCAGGAGCCAGCGGACGGAACCCCAGACTGGCAGCGGGCTGAGTGGCAAAGGGCTGAGCCACTAAGCCCACTGCCAGTCTGGGGTCCCGGCCGCTGGCCCTGCTCAGCCCGCTGCCGGCCCGGGGTTCTGGCTGCCGGGCCCTTGCCAGCCGGGGTCCCGGCCGCAGGCCCCACTCAGCCTGCTGCCGGCCTAGGTGAACGGAACCCCAGGCTGGCAGCAGGCCAGCAGCGTAAGATCAACAAGTTAATTTAATTTTAAATGAAGCTTCTTAAACATTTTGAAAACCTTGTTTACTTTACGTATGACAATAGTTTAGTTATATAATATATAGACAGAAAGAGACCGTCTAAAAAACGTTAAAATGGATTACTGGCAAGCAAAACCTTAAATTAAAGTGAATAAATGAAGCCTCGGCACACCACTTCTGAAAAGTTGCTGACCCCTGGTGTATATCATCATGAGTGTTACTGACCACATAAGGAATAGCTTCAGGTGTTTATATTTTATTAAAACCCCTCTTCGTATTACAGTTTTAAAGAAGTTAATACATTGACTTTTAATAGCATACTATATTAGTCTTCATTTTTTACTATACTTTTGTATCGTTGTATAAAAAGGTTTCAGTGA
This sequence comes from Natator depressus, assembly GCF_965152275.1. Taxonomy (NCBI): domain Eukaryota; kingdom Metazoa; phylum Chordata; order Testudines; family Cheloniidae; genus Natator; species Natator depressus. The sequence goes on from NC_134239.1 coordinate 84,915,557, forward strand.
TGTGGCCCTCGGGGCCAATATACTAGTCCTCATGTGGCCCTCATGGTGATTTGAGTTTGAGATCCCTGGTCAAGACCCTTGACTAACACATTTTTAAAGGCATTAAATGAGAGAGTACTATGAACATGTTACTACAGAAGCGTGTAGCAGTAGTGGGAGGGAAAATATAGAATTTTCTAAACAAGATCAGACTACTGGTATACAACGGCCTGCAACTATGGCCATTATCTAATACTTCACAGAAGGGCAACCTATCTATTTATTTCTAGAAATATCACACACATTCACTCTCTCGCTTCTGCAGTGGCTGACATTGTAAGTGCTCACTGCTCATTCTCCCCAGCCTCCCTCTCTTATTTACTCTGAATTTTTCAGTAGGAATACTAAAAAGACTCTACAATACACTTGCCAAACAGTGCAAGTCCACAAGAGTAACAGTCTTTCCTGACCTCTTGTTAATTGCATTTTATGCTTCATGACCAAAACCAATTAAATCTTAACATGTATGCCTACATACCGTTATTGGTCAAAATTACCTGTCCCCCTTTAAAAATCCAGCTACGGTACCTAACTTTATGCCAGATGTGTCAAATATATGATTTGCATGATATATTTTTGTGGTCTACATGGCATTTTCAGAATCTTAGCTTTCATTTTAAGAAGTTCCTAATTTTTATGGGGTTGTCTATATTAGCTATCACATGCTAGCTAACCCCAAACCAAGCATGACTTTTCCCCCCTCAATCTAGCTGGTCAAGGTCAATTCTTCCTAAGAGACTGACTTAAGCCAAAACAATATGAACAATGGTTACACCAGTTTAAATGCATCTGCATTTTTCAATCAATCTAGTTAAACTGGCACATTTTTCTAACACAGAGAAAGTCCAGACAGGGAAGAAGAAGAAAAACGAAGGGCAGAAATAGGTGCAAGCCCAATGGTTAGAATATTTTCTAACTGATACTGAACACAAAAATGAGGTACCAAACTAAAAGTAAATGATTAAATAACAAAAATTCTGTTACTAAAAGTCCTAGCTGCACACATACTGTGGCACAAGCCTCCCATTGTTATCAGTGGGAGGTCTGCTATAAATTGAAAAGAGAAGATAGTGTTAATATATTACCTAGGCCCTGGCCTGTAATTAAAGATGGAATTCAGTGCTCTCCACCAAATCTGTCACCCCTGCTCAATGCAATAGAAGATTTAAGAAGCACATGTAGGAGAGAAAAAAAGATCTGAGTGGGAACTATACAGATGCAAAATATGAATCTCCTAAAATACAAATGAACCTGGATTAAACTACTTTTTAAAAAAGCTATTTAAAAAAAAACACTTGAGTGGAGGGAATAGGGGAATATAAACAACAAGATAAAGTATACTTGTTAAGCCGCGTTGTTTCTATCCTGACAGGAGAAGTATCCCAAACCATAATAGCATTTAAAAACCATCAAAACAAATCAGTGTCGGTAACGGCATTTAGATACCCGGACCGTTATGGAGGCGAGAAGTTATGACCAAGGGTACACAACTGGAACTAAGATTCAGGTAAAATGCACACACAACCCCAAGAGAAAAACGCCGCCGCCGCCACCACCACACCCCCACCGCGTACCCCAGTGTGAGGGGCCCAGGAACTCGCAGATCAGACCCCACAACCCAGACACAGGGGCCCCGGATCCTGCAAAACAGAACCGCCCCCGCCCCGCCAGGGACCCTCAGGACAGAGCCGCCGCCCTCCTACCGGGTGCCAGGCGCCGGCAGGGCACGGCAGGGCCCGGTCCCCAGCTGCCAGCGGCCCGGGAGCCCCCGGGGCAGATGCACTTACTCCTCTGTCCTCTTCGGAGAGGAAATCTGGGCCGTCGTCCGAGCCTTCCTGCTCCGGGGGGAGACAAAGCGCACAGGTTAGTGACCCGGCCACACGTCCCTCCCGCCCGACTCCCAGCGGCGCCCGCAGTCGCCCAGACACCCACCATCATGGCTGCTCCCCGCGCTCCCTCCCTCCGCAAGCGCAGGCCCAGCCCGCCGGGCAGCCCGGAGCCGAGGGGAGGAGCCGGGCGGAGCTAAAGCGGGAGGCGGAGGCTGCAGCTGAGCCAGTGCGCTCCTCGGTCGGCCCTTGTGGGCGGGCCTGCAGGTCCCGCGGAGAGCAGCACGGGCGCTGAGGGAGCCCTTAGGCCGGGCCAGGGACCCGGGTGTGTGGCTGGCGCCCACGCTGCAGGGGCCGGGTGTAGGGAGCGCTGAGGCGAGGTGGGGGTCTCCATAGCCAGATAGGCGGCACTCCTGCACCCTTACTGCTAACAATGGGTTTCAGGAGCCGTATTAGTCTGTATTCGCAAAAAGAAAAGGAGTACTTGTGGCACCTTAGAGACTAACCAATTTATTTGAGCATAAGCTTTCGTGAGCTACAGATGCATCGGATGCATCCGATGAAGTGAGCTGTAGCTCACGAAAGCTTATGCTCAAATAAATTGGTTAGTCTCTAAGGTGCCACAAGTACTCCTTTTCTTTTTACTGTTAACAATGTACACCTTAGTTCCAGTCTGGATTTGTCTAACTTTAACTTAAAACCTTTCTCTGCTGGACTGACAAGCTTATTATTAAATATTTGTTCTTCGTATTGACTATAAGCAAGTCACCTTAGCCTTCTCTTTGTTAAACGGAATAGATTAAGATCCTTGAGTCTGTCATCATAAAGCAGGTTTGCTAATCCTTTACTTGTTCTTAAGTATCAGAGGGGTAGCCGTGTTGATCTGGATCTGTAAAAGCGGCAAAGAGTCTTGAAGTGAGGATGAAGTGAGCTGTAGCTCACGAAAGCTTATGCTCAAATAAATTTGTTAGTCTCTAAGGTGCCACAAGTACTCCTTTTCTTTTTGCAAATACAGACTAACATGGCTGCTACTCTGAAAAGAGTCCTGTGACACCTGATAGACTAACAGACGTATTGGTGCATATGCTTTTGTGGGTGAATACCCACTTTGTCAGATGCATGGAACAGAGTATTTCAGCACCAGTGCCAAATACAGAGGTGAAATAAACTTTCTGTTCTTACTTGAGATACCCCATTTTATGCATCCCAGGATCGTATTAGGTGTTTTGGCCACAGCATCACACTGGGACCTCTTGGTCAGGTAATAGTGCACCACAAACCCCCAAATCTTTTTCGGAGTCACTGCTTCTTAGGATAGCATCCCCCATCCTGTAAATATGGCCTACATTCTTTGTTCTTTGGGTCAGGCTCTCCCCCCACCCCGAGTCTTCTTTTCTCAAGATTAAACATGCCCAGTTTGTTTAACCTTTCCTCATAGGTCAAGTTTTCTAAACCTTCGATCATTTTTGTCCCTCTGGACTCTCTCCAATTGGCCACATTTTTCCAAATTGGACACAGTACTCCATTTGAGCCCCCACCAGCGCCAAGTAGAGTGGGACAACTATCTAGAATGTCTTACGTACACCACTGGACTTCCACCCAGGGAGCTAATATTTAACCAAAAACTCCCACCCACAGGCACCAGTTCCTCTGGGGCCCGGGGGTACTCAACCGCCCGCTCAGCCCCCAGGCCCTGCCCCAAACCCACCCCACCTCTTCCCACCTATTCTATGGACATCTTACATGACACCTTTTAGATACAAATTATGAAATTAGTGAGTTGGGGTACACTGACCTGGTCAGGCCAGCTGAAACTCACTACCAGATACTGGTAAGCCCTTTTCCCTCTTGCATTGGGATGCTGTAGGGCAGTGGTTCTCAAAGCCAGTCTGCTGCTTGTTCAGGGAAAGCCCCTGGTGCGCCGGACTGGTTTGTTTACCTGCCGTGTCCGCAGGTTCGGCCGATCGCAGCTCCCACTGGCCGCGGTTCGCCGCTCCAGGCCAATGGGGGCTGGGAGAAGGGCGGCCAGCATGTCCTTTGGCCCGCGCCGCTTCCCGCAGCCCGCATTGTTCCTTCCCTGAACAAGCGGCGGACCGGCTTTGAGAACCACTGCTGCAGGGTCATATCAACCCCTCAGCCCCCACATTATTTTTGCTCCCCAAAACATACATCGGCACCTTGCTCTTCACCCCACTCCCAGGCAGGGTGACAGATGCAGAGTTCTCCCCCTTTCCATGTGTGGTATTCCAAGATGGATGAGGGAGGAGCAGAAAGCAGCCTGACCCATTTTTCAGAAGAAAGGAGGGAGGGAGCAGAGTTGCCAGGCTCTTTCTGTTCCCTCTAGCCACCCTTGTGCAAATGGCGTCAGCTCCTTCCTTTCCTCACATCCCTACCCAAAAACTCCTGCCAGGAGAGCTCTGCCTGCATCGTGCAGCAGTTCTGATTGACTGCTCTTCCCCAGAAGGTGAGGAAATGGGAAAAGCAGCAGCCTGTGACAATCAGACAGACAGCCTGTCCATTAGCCTGCCCCTGCCATAATACACTTGTGTTGGGTGTTGGACATTTTAGGTAGGGTGACCATATTTCCCTAAACTGAAAATGGAACACTGGGTAAGAGATGGTCAGTGCTCTGGGGAGGTTACTTACAGTACACACACAAAAAATAAGGTAGTTTAATATATTTTATATATACAGTAAAAGATTTGTTATCTGGCATCTTGTGGGAATGGGAGGTGGGGGGTGCCAGTTAGTCAAATATTCTGGTTTACTAAGAGTTATACTTACCAATGGAATACCAATTTTCAAAGAATTAGAATAAAACAAAATGAATAAAGTATAAAATAGAGGTACTCAACAATCCAGTAGCAGTACTGCACTGCAGAGTGGTTGGTTTCTTGAAGCACGTAGGTGTATACAGGTAAAGTTTTCTATACAGTAGGTTATCTTATGACACTACATATCACTATGGGCAGCGCATGACGTACACCCAGATCACTAAAAATACACTTAACAGTAAAACTATACTGAACATAATTTAATCTTTTTTTGATGATTCAGAAGGCATTTCACTATCTTGCAGGCCTCAGGGTCATCATTATCAACATCAATTATTGTAGCTGTAGAAGGTGTAGGAGATTGGTCTGAATCTCTACTGACCCTATGACACACCCTGGAAGCTGCTTTTTTGAATAAATTCCCGATGTCAGCTTGCTTAATTGTCTTCTGCCTCTTTTGCATAGAAGTAGAGTGCAGAATGTGCAATTGCATAACCTCCTGGGCGGTATTACATGGCTGTCTTTTTGCAAATTTAATTATTGTATCAAACACTGAAACAGCCTTTCCCCAAGTTATTTTGTCCTCTTCGCTAAAATCTTCTTCTTCACTGTCTCTCTCAGTGTCCTTTGACTTTTCAGGATTCAAAGCATTCTCTATTATTTGTGTATCAGTAACAGTATGTACCACTTCAACCTCCTTGTCAGCTTCAACCCACTCTTATATCTCACTTTCATGATGTTTGTAGATGGGGTGAAGAAGCAGTATCCTTCACCATTTCAAGAATTTGTGCGAATGTATTTTTTCTAACTCTTACTTTAAAGCCTTCAAATTCCTCCTAATCAGAAGACACTTCTGCAAATATAACACTAGGCCACAATCTTATCCAAGCTCTCCTTAATGTTTCACTTAAAAGAATTCCAGACACAAGCAACATTAAAAATTGCATCTTTTATGTTTATAACGAGATTGAAAGTCCTGTATAATGCCTTCATGATTGATAAACTTTCTCAGGAAATCTCTTCTGTAATAACATTTCATATTCTGGATAATGCCCTGGTCCTTAGGTTGAATCAATGAAATAACATTGGAAGGCAGGAAGATGGTAAAAATATTACCACACACTAACTGTGTTTCATGGGATTGAGCTCTACAATTGTCTAGCAATAGAATAGTTTTGCTATCTTCAGGTAAGCCTATTTTTCTAAAATGTTCTTTCACTGCAGGTACAAAAATATGATGAAACCAATCATAAAAAATTTCTTTGTCCATCCATGAATTACCTTGCGCTTTGTAAACAACAGGTAAATGTGCAACACCTTTGAAAGCTCTAGAACAATTATATTTTCCAGTCACCAAAAGTTTTATTTTATGCAAGCCTGCAGCATTAGCACCCGTAAGAACCGTTAGTCTATCTTTATTCTGCTTTAAACCAGCAGCACTAGATTCCCTTGCACCTGCTAGGGTAGATTTGGCAAGCATCGCCAAAATCAGCCAGTTTCATCAGCATTATAAATTTGTTCAGGGGATAAATCATGTTCAGCAATTAAATTTTTTAAAAGTTCACAATATTTTTCTGCAGCTTCATGGTCAGCCAGTTTATGTTCACCAGATACAGGTAACTTTCTAATGCCATGACAAAGTTTAAAACATGAAAGCCATCCATCAGAAAATGCACATGGCTCAGACAATTGCATTTGCTTATAATAATCTTTTGCCTTTTCAACGAGCATTGGGCTGGAGATAGGGGCACCCTCCGATAGTTTCAATGAAAACCATTAATATAAAACACGAACTAGCTGCTCTAATTTAGGCATACACAGAGAACAGCATTGTTCAACAGCTTTATTTGACTCACAACTAGCAAAAAATTTGAGCAATTGTCCGTTCTGAGCCTTGATGCTCTATATCGTGGATGAGCCAACATTGTACTCTTGCATCAAAACATTCCTATTCTCACCCTTTTCAAGACGTGTATAAATATCTCTTTTCTGTTTTAATGTCAACACAACTCTCTTACGCTTCTCTCCTTTGCTTTTGGTTGGTACTTTGGATGCCATAATGGTAGGGTAGGGTTGATATTTTACGATAAACACAGGACAATACACTGAGTAATAAATCGACCGATCACAATGGCAGATACAAACAGAAAGAACAACATTCGGCTCTTCTCGGCTAACTCGAGCATAGTCCGACTGTTCTCAGAAATACTCAGGTCCCGAATAGCTTTGGCATTGGTCCTGGTTACTAGATTGAAGATTAGATTTGCCAACTTTCTAATAGCACAAAACCAAACATCCTTGGCCTGCCCCACCCCTTCCCTTCCCTCCACCACCCTCACTCACTTGCTCATTTTCACCGGGCTGGGGCAGGAGGTTGGAATGTGGGAGGGGGTGAGGGCTTAGCCTTTGGCTGGGGGTGCGGGCTCTGGGGGGTGCCAGGAATGAGGGGTTTGGGGTGCAGAAGGGAGCTCCAGGCTGGGGGATGGGACCAAGGGGTTCGGCATGTAAGAGGTGGCTCCGACCTGAGTTGGGTGTTGGGGCGTGAGAGAGGGTATAGGCTCTGGGGTGGGGGTGGGGGTGTGGGCTCTGGGGTGGGGTTGGGCCTGAGGGGTTCAGACTGTGGGAGGGGGCTTCGGGCTGAGTCTGGAGGTGTGGGAGGGGGTACAGGCTCTGGGCTGGGGGTGTGGGCTCTGGGATGAGGCCAGAAGTGAGGGGTTCATGGTGCGGGAGGTGAATCCAGGCTGGGGCAGGGGGTTGGGTGCAGGAGGGGCTGAGGGCTCCGGCTGGGGGTGTGGGCTCTGGGGTGGGGCCAGGGATGAAAGGTTTGGGATGCAGGAGGGGGCTCCAAGCAGGGGTCAAGGGGTTCCGAGTGCAGGAGTGGGTACAGGGCACAGACTCTGGGAGGGAGTTTGGGTGCAGGAGGGAGTTTGGGGCACAGGGGTTTCAGGGTGCCGGATCCAGGCGGCACTCACCTCAGGTGGCTCCTCGCAAGCAGCAACATGTCCCTGCTGCTCCTAGGCGGAGGCGCAGCTAAATGGCTCTGCCCGCTATGTCCGTCCACAGGTGCTGCCCCCGCAGCTCACATTGGCCACGGTTCCCAACCAGAGTCAGCGCTTGGGGCGGGGGCAGTGCACGGAGCCCCCATGGCCATTCCTCCTCCTAGGAGCAGCAGGGACATGTCACCGCTTCCAGGAAGAATTACAGAGCCAGGTAGGGAGCCTGACGGCCCTGCACTGACTGGACTATAAACCGGACTTTCAATGAAGATCAGAAATTCCGGTTTATAGAGCTTTCCAGTTGATAAAGTGCCAGATAACACAGCTTTTACTGTATGTTAATATATTTTATAGCTTCATATATTTTACTTACAATTCAGTAGTTACTGGCAGTAACTAGTATTTCCTGGCTGGGATGATTTAGTTGGGGATTGTTCCTGCTTTGAGCAGGGGGTTGGACTAGATGACCTCCTGAGGTCCCTTTCAACCCTGATATTCTATGATTCTATGATTGTTTCTTGTCTTACTGCTGCTCTTCAGGGTGCGAAGCCTTGCAAGGCTGGCCCTCCTGAATGTTTCTCCACACCCCCTAGGGGCGCACACCCCACAGTTTGAAAACCTCTGGCTTATGATGTTGAGATAAGTCATCATGTAATTGATCCAACTACTTTTTTTTTTTTTTTGCTGTATCCTGGATGGTCTGAACAATAAAAATGGTTTTATTACAAGTAGAATATTCTATTCTGAATAACATTCAAGTCATCAGCTGGCAACTGCAAACAGGACAAATGCCCAGTTTTCCCCAAAAGTTGTGATGTCTGGGACAGAGCTCAAAAAGGGGACTGTCTCAGCCAAAACAGGACATATGATCACACTTATTATAGGAAGGAAGCCCAGCAGTGGCAAGCTGGCCAGAACAGCGACTGTGAGGAGCTAGAGGGGAGCACAAGGCAGCCAGAGGCTTGTGGAAGATCCAGAGAGGATGGTCTGGGATTAGCTGTTTGGGATAAAGTAGGGAAAAACCATGGGTGGCAGGTATAATAGGCCAGGAAAGACTTAGCCTACCCTGGTGCTGCTGCCCTCCCGCTGCTGGACACCTGGGTCATGGTAGCCCCGCCGCACCCCTTCCCCAAAGCCCCCACCGCCTGCTGCTGCTGCTGCCTGCCTGCCATGTGTCCTCCATTTCACCCTGCCTCCAGAGGTCCCCACTGCTCTCAGCGTCCCTCCTCCTCTGGGACAGGGAAGTGAGGAGGGATGCAGAGAGTCAGCGGTGGGCAGGGGAGTGAGGAGGCTCGGACTGGCACCCGAGAAGCCGGCAGCTCAGCCCGGCACTGGGGGCCAGCAGCTTGGCTGTGGGAGGAGGTTGGTGACCCAGCCTGGCACTGGGGGCGGGGGAGGGCCAGCAGCTCGGCCCAGCGTGGCTGGGGCGAGCGGGCCAGGGCTCCTCCAGTCGCAGGGCAGGAGCCTCAGGGCTTCTCCTGTGGGGTGTGGTTTGGGGCTCCGGTGTGCAGGGGGCGGGGCCGGCGGGCTAGCCTCCTCAAAGTGGGGGTTCACCCACCGTCCATGGGAAGAACCCAAAGTGTTGACTGGATTTTATACTTGGCTAGAGGACCAGTTTCAGGAATGTCTCCCCCCTCCCGCATCTATCATCGGGATCTTATTTCCCTCAAAGGAAAACTGACAACGGATAGGGTGCAAAACAAGAACAGGTTTATTGGACAGACAACAGTTAACAAGGGTAAGAATAACTCAGGTAAGTAAGGTTTCAGAGTAACAGCCGTGTTAGCCTGTATTCGCAAAAAGAAAAGGAGTACTTGTGGCACCTTAGAGACTAACCAATTTATTTGAGCATGAGCTTTCGTGAGCTCATGCGCACTTCATCGGATGCATACTGTGGAAATTGCAGAAGACAGAGGGTGAGAAAACCTGGATTTGTGCTGGAAATGGCCCATCTTGATGATCACTTTAGATAAGCTATTACCAGCAGGAGAGTGGGGTGGGAGGAGGTATTGTTTCATGGTGTCTGTGTATATAATAATGTCTTCTGCAATTTCCACAGTATGCATCCGATGAAGTGAGCTGTAGCTCACGAAAGCTCATGCTCAAATAAATTGGTTAGTCTCTAAGGTGCCACAAGTACTCCTTTTCTTTTTTCAGGTAAGTAACAGGTAGGTACCAATAAGGGCTCCCAAACTATAACCGAGAAAACAGGGAACCAAATACAAAGGGCACTGGCTGTGACAAAAAGGGCTTAGCTCCCTTCCCAAGGTTGACCCCAGGTAGGTTAGATGGAGGACAAATGAGTCTCTACCATACCCTGCAGCTTTATCCCTGGCACGGCAGGACTGGCTTCGGACCCAATCCAGATGGTAAGGCAGGTGGAAGGCAGGGCCTCTGGCACAGGCTGATGGAAGCTCTGTCTTGTTCTTGCAGCTCTTCTTCCCTGCGTCATCATGGGTGGATGTCTGAGGCAGGATTAGAAAGGTAGATGACAGATCATTCTCGCATGCAGGTAAGAAACCCTCCCTACAACCCATATGTGGTACTAATGTCCACCCTTCAGGGTAAGCAGTAGCTCACTGCAGCACTCTCTCTCTCAGATGGGCAGCAGCAGCACACTCTACCTCCAGGATGGGCAGCCCCATTTGGCAGATGTGCTGACCCTTTTATAACGTACGGTTGCTGGGCAGATTACAGGTCAAGTGACCTACCCAGTTTCTCACCTTAGGACAAAAAGGGCGCCTAAGCAGTAGCAGGGCCTGAGGTAGAAGGGCAACCAGTATGGATTCCCTGTTGTTGTTAAAGAGATCCAAGATGGTGTAAGGGAGATAACAGTAAAATAAAAAATTTTCTCCCTACAAAAGGAGCCCGGGGGGGGGCAGAGGGGAGTGATGAAAAAGACTGTGAAGGGTGAAAGGTGAAAGCTGTGAAGGGTGAAAGCTGAGCCCACAGGGTGGGCAGAAGAGTGCTTGAAATTACAGCAGAGACAACAGACCCTTTGGGAAGGAGAAGCTGGGCCAGTTTGAGACTGGGACAGATTTTTGCAGCTGTGGTATAATCTGGCACGCCACTGAGGACAATTTCAAGACAAGGGTTAGCGTAACATAGCACATCAGTGACCCCTTGAGGGGCAGATATTTACATAAAACCAGGGTTAGAATTTAACACAAGTCCCTAACGTTGCAGTTCAAAGAACTACCATTATGTTACTCCTTCTTTTTCAGTTTCAGATCCCTGACTGTCAGAGAAGTGTAGTGGCTAGAACAGCCACTGATCATTTAGAACAGTTCTGTAATTAAGCAAGTTGGTCTTGCAGCATCTCTGATTTGTGCTCCTTATTGCTATGCACTGAGCATGGATCAATACATGCACAACATCAATACATACATGCTAAACTGCATGATACTGTTCAGCTACTAGGTTCTGCCTTTGGTAACAGAGTACACCCACACTGTAACAAATCCCTGGGGATCCAAGCCATTTGTTCATTATAGTCAGGAGTTGGTTATAGTGAAAGATCCCTGCCAAGGGTGGGGCAACTGACACCTCAAGCTCTGCAGTGGGAGCTGAGAGCTCCTCCAGCCCCAGAGCAGTGGGGGTGGGGGAAGGCTGACATCTCCTCTGGCCCCACAGAGATTGAGGGGGGGGGCTGATAGCTCCTCTGGCCCTGGGGCAGCAGGAGGGGATGACATAAAAGAACATGTTTTCACCAGAGAATTCAGGAACCAACGGAAAATGTTGAATCTTTTGTAAAAAATGTTCATGCATTGGCTGAAAACTCTTATTTTTGGGGACTGCAAAACACTAAAATATCAGAGACAGGCAGGTTGTTGGTTTAACAGACAAAAGCCTCTAACAGCAATTAAGACAAATCTACCCACAGCTACACAGATAGCAAATCAGTCTGAACTAGTCAAACACCACAACAAAAGGGAGGAGCAACTTGAAAAACCTGAAACTAGCGTAGAAACTGTAAACTGACACAGCAGGAGTGCTAAAAATAATTATAATAAAAGCCTTGAGGGTATGAAGAAATTCCAGGCAAACTACAAAGCCTATCAGAATAAATGCGCAAGATGAGGAAAAATTCATATCCCACCAAATGTATGTTTAGCCAAATGCACCAGGTATAATAAATGCATAAAATATGGACATTTTGCAGCTGTTTGGCATTCCAAGGCAGTCAAGGAGTTGACTAATATTACAGACAATCAAAAGCCATTGTTCCTGGGATCTATCACATGTGATAACACAGTCTACTTGGAGAGTGAAATTGAATATTCATGGAGAGACTATTGACTTTAAACTTGACTCAGGAGCAGATCTGACCGTCATCTCAGAAGGGACTTACACTCACTTTCAACCCCTCCCAGAGCTGAAATCACCTGATACAGGTCCATTATCCTTTCCTTTTACTCCTCCCACTCTCTAACACCTGGATCCATAGGGATTCTACCCCTGGCACAGAATGGCTGGACTCTACTCCCTCTAGACCTTATCAAGGCATCAGGATTTCTTTGTGCATTGGCTAGGAAGCAAAGAGTCAATGGAGGGAGGTGAGGAGGTACTGCATTCTCACTGGCACTGAATACGCTCACCCTCAAGGAGTGAGAATGGATAATTAGGGTGACTATATTTACCAAAGAGAAAACAGGACACCCCCAGCCACTCGGCCAAGGGCCCCCCCATGCTGTTTCCCATTGCTGGAACCCTGTTTTTCTGCCTGCTTCTCCCTCCCGCATGAGGCTGCTGCCTGGTTGCCGGAATCCTGCGGGGTCCCTCAGGAGGCTGTTGCCTGGTTGCCGGAACCCTGCGGGGCCCCCTCAGGAGGCTGTTGCCTGGTTGCCGGAACCCTGCGGGGCCCCCTCAGGAGGCTGTTGCTGGGGTCCCCACATTCAGGAACGCTGCCTCTCCCCAGCCCTGCCTCCCCCCTGCAGTGGGGCTGGTATCTCTGCTCACCCCCTCTGCACCACACCCCTCTTTTTTGACAAAAGTGGGCATTTGTCCTGTTTGCTCTTGCCAACTGATCAAGTCAGCAAGAGCAAACGGGACAAATACCTCCTTTTGGGAAAAAAAGTTGGGACAGCACTTAAAAAAGGGACTGTCCCAGCCAAAATGGGATGTATGGTCACACTATGAATAATAAATACCCATCTTTGCTTAGAGATCTTCAGATGAAAGTATTATATTAATGCACATTATTCTTGAATTTAGAAGATTATCTCCTTCAGTGTCACTACTCTCTGCCAATGGTTTCCCTCAAGTTGGAATAAGCAAGAAAGCCATTATTACAGTTTAATTGACATTAGACAGGCATTTCTGCTCCTTCTGCCCCTGCTTCTTTCTGAGACACACAAGGGACCTCATTGGCAAAATGGCATATTGGCAGAGGCAGGGATGATGGAAGGTCTTATGAGAGACTGTTCTCATGGTGTATAAGAAACCTCACCTGGCTCAGAGGCATCATCAGGAGAGTTCCAGAGGGTGGCTACTCTGATAAGTGGAGTTCAAGGGGTTCCAGACGGTGGCAACCCAAAGCAGATGCAGCTCTTGAGGTGGAATTGGCATGCTGCATCTGCAATCAAAGCCCAGAAGTACAGATGTCCAGCAGGAACAGTTATGGGCCCCTTCCCAACCTTTCAGAAGGTTGGCAACCCCACAGAGACATTCCAAAAGGAAGCAGCACAAAGCAAGCATGGATAAGCTCTGGTGATGGGAACCAGCACTGCAGGTAGCCATGGGAAGAGAGGGACCCAAGTGAGAGTTGGCTTCCTTCCTTCTGTATTGATAAGATACATATTTGATAAGGATGATCCCATGTTTTCAAACCCTGTTCTGAGGAAATATTGTCCAGGGTAGTGACCCTCCCCCACTTCTGCTCTTTTAATAACCAGCTGATTCTCACTGCCTTGTTTGAAAAAGCTCTATAGGCAGCTGCAGGGGGAAGGGTGGCAGAGTACTGCTGAGAGAGAAGCAGTTCACTTAAACTGGACATGGCAGAGTAGCCCAATAAAATGGATTAAGTATCTATTGAGGAGCTGGAAAGCAAGTAGTGGTGAGGGAGCAAAGGAAATTTATATTTGTTAGGAAAGAATTTCTCATTATAGTGAGGGAAAAGGGAATTTCATTCTAGCAAATCCTGTAAGGTAACACTTTGGGCAATGCCAGGGGGAATAGAATGCATATTGTACCTCTACAGGGGTCTACTCCAAGGTGTTCCCGACTGGGGTGATATTCATGCCAACTTCAGTAATATTAATTAGCACAAAAAAGTTTTTATCATGGAGATACAGAAAATAAAAATTCTGGAAACTAAAAGGAGGGGGAAATAGAAATAGACAATGGACAGAAGAATGAAAAGAAAATACAGAGAGCAACAAAACTTAAAAATGGAAATAGGCAGAGGTTAAAAAGATTAATTAAAATAGGAAATAGCTCTGAAAAAAGCCCACAACTGTTCAACTGAATCAGGAATCATCCTGCTATGCACTAGCTAGAATCAGAAATCATCATGGCATTCACTAGCTACTTTACTTAACTATATAATATTATCAAGGTTACCTCATCTTTCTATCCCCTTTTCTGTGTTGTACAGCGCTAAGTATAATGGGGACCCTGACCTGACTAAAGTCTCTATGTTCCTGTAACAGAGTGCTGAATAGAGAACTACTAGCTGACTCAACACTCAGCTCACTTAAGCATTAATAAGTTCCCCCAGAAAAGGCTAATTACTTAATCAGACAGGGGAGTGGGTGCTGATGTGCTAAGGAACTAATTATCCCTTTAGCTGAGAGGGTAGTTAAAAAGCACTGGAAGGAGGTACAAGGGGGAAAGGCTAACAGCTGAGAAGAAATAACACCTCAGAGGGGTGAGCACTCTCCCTCCTCCTAAAGAAAGGGCTGAGGACTAGGGGAAATTGTAGATAGAAATGCTGTATAGGATTGTGGAGGTAATATAAATAAAACTCATAGAGGTGCTAACAAACAGAAAGTATCTAAGGTTGCTTTTGTGGGATGTCAGGACAGGAATAACATCCTGTTATGCCTATTATGAGTGGGGGCTTGTCCAAAGTTATTTCCTTTATCTGTGGTGATGAATCTGAAGGAGGGAGCCTGTGGGAAGACTTGGTGGTCTGGGCAATGGAAGAGACCCTAAAATGGTTGGTAAAACAACAGAAAGAGATGCAAAAGACCTTGCAGTTGTTCCAACAATTCTGCTACCTGGAATAGCAATCCCTACTATCTTGGCAAGCTGAACAACAGAAAACCATGCAGGGGTTCATGTGAGAACAAGTGCACATGCAGCAATAATTACTCCAAAATGTGGAGAGCCCTGCCATGGGGAATGGCAGTTGACTAAAGGGGATTGGCCTTTGTAAAATGGGCTTTGCAGACAACCCTGATGCCTTTTTTTGCCCCATTTGTAAGGGGAGCTATTGGAGCTGGTTGGGACAGAGGAATGTAGGCCTTCCACTTAACACCCTACTACTTGGTGGGGAGGCTCAAGTGGCTTACACGGCTCTGAGTGACAAATAGGTCCAGGACTATGATATTCTTAAGGCAGCCATACTAGACCAAGTGGGCCTGTCTACAGAGAAGTACCTGCAGAGGTTTTGGGCTGCTTGATGGACTGAAGGGATATGACCCAGGTCATTTGCCCAGAAGCTAACAGATTGGGCTACCCACTGGTTAAAGCCGGTTACTCAAAGTGTGGGTGAAATTAGGGACTCTGTTTCAACACTATAATTTTGGCAAAGCCTACCGGAGAACACTGAGTGTGGGTCAGGAGGCATCAACCAACAGCACTGGAAGTGGTGGTCCATCTCAAAGTTTGTGGAAGCAGACTTCCCCAAAAAGGGGGTGCCCATTTAAGGGACCAAATCCAGGAAAAACGGGTGGAACATTTACAGGGGTAAAACCTGAGGAGAAGAAAAGGGAAGAGACAAAAGGAATTACTTGAGGGAATCAGGAAGTTGTATGTTACCAATGTGGACCTCAGGAACATATAAAAAGAGACTGCCCTATATGGGCTGGAGGCAGGTGGAGTTTTGTGGTTAGACTGTGACACTTAGGGAGTAGTGAAAAAGAAAAATGCCAGCTGTCACTGTAAAGGTTGGGAGAGTTGGGAGAGAGGCGTGGTGGACACTGCCTCATGGTGTTTGCTGAAAAAGGTTGGTAAAACCCCACTGGATTCTGCTAGGGGAGAGGCTGAAGGTAGACTGCATCCATGGGGAAAGGAAACTCCACCCAATGGTCAAGATACCCCAGAAGGTCCAGGGGCAGTTCAGGTGGAAGCAGGTTGGGGTAGTGGATAGGTTGTCCCATCTACTAGTGTTCAGACTGGAGCCCCCTTCCCATTTGGAAAATGGGCAGGCATCTGGGGTCCACAGCAGGAAGAAACCATCATTAGGGATGAAAGCTAAGTAGTGGAGCCAAAGAACCTTAGACAGCAGAACACAAGCCATGGGGGAAAAGAGGAAAATGGAGATTCCCAAGGGGAAAGAGAACTTGCAGAGCACACCTTTCAGGGGCGCCTGAGTATAGCAGATGGAGATGCGCTGACACAGGAATACCGGCCACCAGAACATGGAGATGAGGAACCTTGGGATAAACTGGTAGTACTGGAAAACTGGGGACAATAGATAAAAAGGACTGTGAGTGATAAGACATGCCCTGCCTTAAAATAAAGAGGATGATGGTGGGAAGATTAGGTCTCCAAGTTGCCCCTGGTGCAAAGACCGGTGGGCTAAACGGTTGGGGGGACCACCCCTGCCCAGGAAAAGTGACCTCTGGGGGTGGAGGATGGCTAAATCATGTAATGGGATTCTGGATGATCACTGGTGGGGGGGGAAGGAGGGGACTGAGACAAAAGAGACCAACATCTTTTGTAAGGAAGGGAGAGCACAGGACAAGAAAAAGGAGGCCACATGGAAGGAGAACCCTTGCTCTTAAACAAGGAGTAGGGAGGTGTGTGATAGAGTGCTGCGAGCCAGTAACTAACACTCTGATCACTTAAACGTTAATTAGTTCCCCAGTAAGAGGCCTGATGGAGGAGTGGAGTATTTAATTACCTAATCAGCCCCCACCAGTCTGATTAGGTAGGGGGCTAGTTATCCCATTTGCTGAGAGGGATGTTATAAAACCTGGAAGGACATGAAAGAGGGGAAAGACTAGCAGAGTCAAGAAGAAATAAGATCCCAGGGAAGTGAGATCTCTCTCTCCTGAGAAAGGGCTACACCGTGGGATCTTGATCGTGGTTTGGTGGAGGTACAGTAGAACCTCAGACTTATGAACACCAGAGTTACAAACTGACCAGTCAACCACACACATCATTTGAAACGGGAAGTATGCAATCAGGCAGCAGCAGAGACCCCCCCCCGCAAAAAAAAAAAAAGCAAACACAGTACAGTACTATGTTAAACATAAACTACTTTAAAAAAGGGGGGGAATTAAAAAAAAAGATTTGACAAGGTAAGGAAACTGTTTCTGTGTTTGTTTCATTTAAATTAAGATGGTTAAAAGAATTTTTCTTCTGTATGGTAAAGTTTCAAAGCTGTATTAAGTCAATGCTCAGTTGTAAACTTTTGAAAGAACAACTATAACGTTTTGTTCAGAATTACAAACAACCTCCATTCCCGAGGTGTTCATAACTCTGAGATTCTACTGTAATAAAAATAAAATTCACTGAGGTGCTAAAACCGAAAGCATCCAAGGCTGTTTGTGTAAGATCTCAGGACTGGCATGGACTGTGCCCTATTACAGTGCAACTGTAATATAATAATACTACCCAAGTTTCATCACTGTAATGCAGATTATTTGGAAACATTCTCCTGCAATGACCCTCAGTGTCAATAGATGGTGCTATTGATGTAATTTTTAATGGCACTCGGGCAAAGCTGAAGGTCTCCAATTTCACTTTGCAGAGTCATACATACAGTACATTAAAATGAGGAATGTCATACTCCCAGAAAGTTAGAAGCCACACAACTTAAGGAATGTTTAGGTTTTATCAGGAAACCAATGAGATATACTACGGAGCAGATGTTCACAGACTTGTATAAGTTCCCATTCCTTAGAGTTATGCTATATAGTAAAACTTGAGATACTCAATGAATGTGAAGACTTCGATATTTATAAATGCTGCACGTCAGTTATGAACCTACTGAAATATTTTAAATGGTTTGAATAAAATTGTATGTTTCACAGACCTGCCTCTCTTGATTTCTCTCCCCACATTTTTCTAACACCAGCTTCTTCCCTGTTCCTCTGTACAATCTCATTGCTGTTAGTGTTATGTGCTCTCAGGTAGGGTGATGACAGGCAGACCCCTGTCATCTGGAGCAATTTTTCTGTGTCTCAACACCTTACTGACTCTCCATTTCATTTCAAATTAAAATCTTTTCCCCTCCTTTTCCTCCCCCCAAATGCTGACTTCTGCTATTTTCATAACTACGTTATTTAAGATGCCATCCAACAAACACTGTATTGTATTGTTTTTTTGTGCTAGGGTATTAAATATGAAAGAAAAGATGAATCACTAATAATTATTTGCCTTTAATTTTCAATGACAAAATAGATGTTTAGTGCTTTGTTCGCAAGCGGTGAAAGGGCCAGAGGGGCACGACAACTACAATATTTTATTACAACACCAGCCTCAAAAGCCCATTTGCCTGTGAAAGCGATGATATGCTGCCAGACCAACTTACAGCAGAAAAATGGTCCCATGCTGAAAAGATCCTTATTTGCAAGCTCTCAGGGGCAGGGACTGTCCTTTTTTTTTTTTTTTTATTCTGTGGGAGTATTTTCCCCCCTTACACAGATGATGCCTCGTCAGTGGTTCCTCGCTCATTTTGCACCTTATTTCCTCTATCTCTGAAGCCTAACAGCAGGCAGTAGAACCCCTTGGTTGATCTGAAGGCATAGGATATCTCCTAGCTTGTTTGTCCGAAGTATGCCAGCAATAGTACAGCCTCTCTTGAAATGTTAGAAGGCTATGGTGGCTAGACAGCAGGAAAGTGGCCTGTCCAGGACAACATTCACAAGCCTATCAAACAATATGTCCTTTGGCTTCTTAAACTCGCATGTGTTCCCTACCTGCCCTGTATTCTTAAGACTGTCTCACCAAGTAAGTCTCACCTGAGAGCCACCACCCCTAAGCGCAGATTGCATTGCCCTTTTCTGATCTATGTTTCACCAAGAAGGAAGCAAAAGGTCTGGGTTTGATGAGCCCCCACATCCAGTAATAAAACAATATGCAGCTAAGTAAATTGTTGAATGGTCTGGTGATTTCCTTGAGAAATTAGACTGAGTCCTGGAAGCAGAGCTCCTTCCATTCCCATATGACACCATGGTAACACCCACATTTATAGATTGTGTGTGCATGGAAGCAGCCAACCTTGTTGCACATTATATTTATCATAGAATCATAGGAATGGAAGTTACCTCAAAAAGTGATCTAATCTAGTCCTCTGCAGAGGACCAAGTATACCTAGACCATCCCTGACAAGTGTTTGGTGGGTTAAGAACAGTATAGACAATGACAGGATTCCAGAACCTCCTTTGATAATGTATTCTTGAATTTAATTATCCTTATAGTTAGAAAGGTTTTCCAAATATCTAAACTAAATCTCCCTTACTGCAGATTAAGCTGATTACTTCTTGTCCTATCTTCAGTGGCCATGGAGAACAATTGCTCATCGTCCTTGTTATAACAGCCCATCACATATTTGAAGACAGTAAGGTCCCTTCTCAGTCGTCTTTTCTCAAGACTAAACGTACATCTTTAAAAAAAAAACAACTTTCCTCATAAGTTAGGTTTTCTAAGCTTTTTATAATTTTTGTTGCTCTTCTCTGGATTCTCACCCATTTATCCACATCTTTCCTAAAGTGTGGTGCCTAAAACTGGACACAATACTCCACCAGAGGCCTCACCAGTGGCAACTAGAGTGAAACAATTGCTTCCTGTATCTTACTGATGACACTGCTGTTAATACACTCCAGAATATCAGCCTTTTTTATAACTGGATCACATGGTTGGCACATTCAGTTTGTCGTCCATGATAGCTCCCAGACTCTTAAGCAGTGCTACTGCCTAGCCAGTTATTCCCCATTTTGTACTTGATTTTTTTCCTTAAGTAAAGTACTCTGCACTTGTCTTGATTGAATTTCATTTTGTTGATTTCAGACCAATTCTCCAATTTATGAAGATTGTTTTGAATTCCAATCCTGTGCTTGTAGCACCTCACAGCTTGGTGTCATACACAGATTTTATAAGGATACTCTCCACTCCATTATCCAAGAAGTCATTAATGAAAATATTC